>NC_090935.1:1014969370-1015594370 GCF_040938575.1 Ambystoma mexicanum | reverse complement strand
GATAACGAGATGGTCATTGTTGCAGGATCCAAGACCACACCTGCACAACACCAGGCACACTGGCAGACCGTTGCGGACATTTTAAGTGCCCTTGGAATCGTGAGGCGCACAGCCAATGATTGCTATAAGCGCTGGAATGACCTAAAGCGCAGGGCAAAGAGTAAGCTGGCCTCAAGTCATGCCGCAACTCTAGTGACTGGAGGTGGGTCTCCAGTAGTAGACATGGAACTCACTCCACATGAGTCAGTCGCTGGGACCTACGTCACGGAGGAACAGATCCAAGGCGTGGGAGATCTGCCTGATTACGAGGCATTGTCCGGTGAGTGCACATGCATGTGTGTGTCATCCATGTGCATGGTGTGTGTGTGAGGGCTTCTGTTTGTGTGCCAGGTGAGAGTGTGTGCGCCTGAGTCGTATGGGTCAGCCATGTGCTTCATGCAATACATCCTGCGCAGCTGCATTTGGCCATAGCAGTATCCCTTCTGCCAACAGTAGACATCTAGCCCAACAGCACGCCAGTTGCCCTTGAAGTGTCACCTTGCCACAACATTGTTTCTTATTTTTCTCTGTTCATTCAGGCAGATTGTTTGCATTCCACGACTTTTACTAGGCATTTCGCAGTCCTCTAGTGACATGTCTGACATGGCTATGGTAAAGTGGAGTGACTTTGTTACCTGGATATCATTTGTTCACACATGTCCCTGTGCAATTGGACCATTTTGGACTGGCAGCTCCAGGTGAAAAATCTGACCTGTTTGAATTAGAAAAGCTATTACATGCGGGAACTGGACTGAAAGAATAGGTGCTGCCCTCCTCTCCATCTTCACTCAATAGCAATGGTACATGCCATCTGTGTGATGGCATGTGTGTTTCACCTGGCAATCACAGGCCAATGTGTGATGCCACTGCCAGGCAGCATGCAGAAAATGTGTTCATCTTCCATCTTGGTGTCATCAGTGTGTGCCATTTGCCTGCCCTTCATATGCAGTGAGGGTGCATGCATGGGAGGGTTTTAGTCATGTGGGACATGTGTCAATCAAGTACTGGTTCTCTTGCTTCTCAGCCCTCATTGTGTGCCATGGTGCTAATGCCTGTTTCCATTTCTTTGTTTTTGTGTCTTTGCAGGGGAAGACGCACCTGATACTGCTGGGGTTGTGGAGATGGTGCAGACCCAGGAGGGGTCCGAGGGCCGAGCAACCACCAATGAGGGACGTGGTGTGGTGGTGGGTGAGAACCCACAAGTGCTGCAGGTCGTGCTCTCAAGGGGTGTCTCTGGCTGCACCTCCCCCGAGCTGTACTCAGGTGTTGATTCGGATGATGAGACCTACGTGCCGTCGCAGGTGAGTGTTCCAGGGAGGGATTCTGTTCTGTCCCACCCACCTGCACCAGGGTCAGAACCCTCAATGGGGATGTCAGTGTTGGCAGCTACGCCTTTGGTGGTTACGGATGCAGGGTCACACTCCGCGACATCTGATCCTGTTCCTGGGCCAGCAGATCAGAGGGGGAATGCAGTCCTGCAGCCTCAGGCAGTGCCGGCACAGCAAGGCGCAGTTCGCCTTGCCCCAGACAGGTGTGGTGCCCGCCGACGTGGTGGCCGTACGCCACCTGGCAATACCACATGGGAGCAATCCATTTACGGTATGGCAACCCAACAGGCAGCATCATCCGAGATGATGGCTCAGGCCATGGATAGGGTGGCCACTTCCATTGTAGCCCCTGAAAGGCTGATGGAGCGACTACAGCAGGCAACCGACTCCATCTGCCAGTCACACAGGGAGGACATGTTGGCGTCCAACAGGGACAGGCGGGCGGCACTGGCGACTCTGCTCAAGGGCGGAGGTCCGGGCATCCCGTGAGTTGTTGCATGGGGACCTCCGCACACTCATCCTCCAGAACGAGACCTACCACACCCGCATGCTTGCAGCCATGGAGGAGCAGACTAGGGCCTTGCGTGGGCTGCCTCCCATAGTGCAACCACCTCCGGATGCAGCTGCACAGGGTGATAATAGCGACAGCAGTGATACTCCCACAATAGGGTAGCCGTGTGGGCCATGAGCCCATGGAGGTGTTTTTTTTCCCCAGGATCCACACAGGTGGGTTTTGGTGTGCACCCTGTCCTCGGACCTCCTGGGTGGCCTCCCCAACCCCCCCGGTCCCATCAATGGCCATTTTCTATTTTTTTTTATTTTTATTTTTATTTTTATTTTTATTTTTATTTTTATTTTTCCTAATTTTTTTGGGACAATTTGTTGCCTTCCGTGGTTCCTGTGGGCATACGCTGCATTGTGGCTGGGCACATGCAGGCTTGTCATGTATTTGGTTCAGATGCTTGGGTTTGAGTCACACACACCCCTCCTGCTTCCCGTTTCCATGGGCTTGCAAAGGGTGTGCCCAAGTGACATTGACGTACATGGTGACATTGGACTCCCACTACATGTGTGGGTAGTCTAGTCAATACTGTGTATACATTCCTAGTGCATATTGCTGTTGTGCTGTACACTGCATGTTGCATTGATGTGTAACTCATCGTCTGTGTCTACCTCCCAATTTGCAGGTCCCTTCCTCGTGTCTACACAAGGCCCTCTAGTTTGGAGATGGGGTCCATGTTGGCAGCAGTGCACCTACAACTCTACATGGCGCCAACACTGCACAGTTGGAAGTGGTGGGCGTGCAGGCATTTCCAGGTGGTGAGACTACTAATTTATTACATTTGTGATGTCATGTTAATGGTAGTACCTGCTCAAGTTTGTTGTTGGTCCTGCATTACTGTGAGCATTTCAGGTGTTGCAAGTTTCAATTAGGGACACTGTACATTGTGACACTAGTGTCATGTTGTGGGGATTACTTTGTTTACCTGCAAATAGCATGACATGGCACGGTGTGTCGTGTGGCGGTGCTGGGGATGGGTTGGCTGACATGGCACTGTCCTCTTGTTGCATTTTGCAAGTGGGTATTCATTTTAGCTGCTTGAATGTGTTTCTTCACAAATCTGCATTGGTGGTGTCTGTGTGGGTAGGGATGCACACATTGTAACACTTCCAGGTGAACAATCTCAGGCTGATATGGTTTTCACGGTTGATTCTCCAGACATTCAGGATCAGTGTCAGGTTGAGTCATCATTGATTGTCAGATGGAATGTTCCAGGGCAGTGTGCACTCCACAGGGGTGTGATTTCTATGTGAAGTAATTAGCCACTAGCTGTGTACGGGCTGCCTCCCCCGTGCCCTGTCCCCTCCCATGCGCAGCGGCTGTGCATGTGGTTGGGGATGTGGGGCCACCACCATGTCCACGTCCAGGCCCCGGCGTGTTGCAACGTTGTGCAGGACACATGCTGCCACTATGATCCTGCACACTACTGGGGGAGCGTACAACAGCTGCCCGCCAGAACGGTCAAGGGAGCGAAAGCGTGACTTTAGCACTCCGAATGTGCGCTCCACTATGCCCCGGGTTGTAATGTGGGCTGTGTTATATCTTACCTGGGGTGGCGTGGTGGGGTTCTGAATTGGCGTCATCATGTGGGGGCTGAGAGGGTAGGCACTGTCCCCTGTGGAGGTGGTGATTGGTATCATTGGTGGGGTTGTGACCTTGCTCAGTATCTGACATGCATGCATGTGCAGTGGCATTCATACTCACCAAGCAGCCATGTATCGCCATGCCGCCCAGCTTCTAGGTCCCGGCTTAGGGTGGACATTCGGTAAATGAAGCTGTCGTGGGTGGACCCAGGATAGTTGGCATATACTGAGGTGATGATTCCCTTGGCATTACATACTACCTGCACGTTGATGGAATGCCAGTGCTTGCGGTTCCTATAGATGTGCTCTGATGCCCTGGGGGGACGTAGAGCCACATGGGTGCAGTCGATGGCACCTAGCACTTTGGGGAATCGTGCCACACCGTAAAAATCCAGGGCGGCAGCATGCCTTTCTGCAGGTGTTCTGGGCAGGTATATGTGCCTGTGGACTGATGGGCGTGCAGTGATGATGTTCAAGACCTGGTGTAGGCAGCGTGACTGGGTGGCCTGTGATCCCCACCCACTATGGCACTTGTCCGCTGAAATGATCCAGTGGCTAAGAAGTGCAGTACATTGAGGACCTTCTCCAGGGGGCTGAGTGCTTGGGAGCACAGGGTGGGTGATGTGAGGTCATCCTCCCACTCACTCACCAGGTCCAGTATTATGTGTGGTGGAAACCTGTACCTCCCATACACCTGGTCATCAGGCATCCCGAAAAGGCTGGTCTGGGTGTGAATATTCTGGCCCTGACTATCCTCCTCCTCCTCCTTTGGTAGCCCACGCCCACTGCTGCTAGGAACGGTATGTTCATCCTGGGTCTGAGCTTGTTATTTTGTTAGCGCGCAAATTTATGCGTTGCGCGTGTTGTAGGCGAGCGTGTGACCCGCGCACCCCTGAAATCCAGTACCCAGTCCAATAGCGTGTGGAAATTCCCGCGCACCCCGGGATACAGGTGCGCTGACGTACTTGCGTGTGTAAGTGCCCGCGCACCACTGAAATACACGTACATAGGCCAATCGCGTGTACGTGCACTTTTGTCCAATTACACGTGATGACACTCTGACGTGCTGTCCAATTACACGCGATGACACTCTGACGTGCAGTCTTTCCACGTGTGCTCTGTCATCACGTGCTGTGTGGGAAACACCCGTGCGGGTCACGTCACAGATGCGCTTACGCGCTGAGGGCCTTTGGTCCAATAGAATCGCGTATGCGTGCTGATGCGCTTACGCGCTAAGGGCCTTTCCTCGAATTTCACGCTGACGTGCAGGATTTTCACGTGCCAAATCACTCCGTATCAAGCTGGCCACGCGAAAACACACGGAAGACCACGCTCCTGCCCAGAAGGCCGAATTACTGCCCCCCAGTGCCCCGAGCAGCCTCCCACGTGCCATCTGCTGCTGCCTGCCTGCCTCCTTGCTGCCACCGTGCCCTGCCATTTGGTGCCTGCACATCAGCCATCTGCAGGGGTCCAGTTGCTGTGTCCACCCCTGCTGGAACTGAAGACTCCCGACTGGGATTACATCGCTCCACAGCCCAGCCCCAGGACCCAGTTGCCCACCCACACCTGCCTCTGGGGTTGCCATGTCGGGCACTTCCACATCTGGCACCAGTGGCAACCCCAGGCCAGAGGGGCAGAGGGGCACCAGCTTCACTGCCACCGAAGTTGGTGTCCTGGTGGAGCATGTCCTGGGGCAGTATGATGCCCTCTTTGGATCGTCCCGCGCCAGCAAGGAAGGACGGGAGAGGATCTGGGCCGACTGTGTGGTTGCCATCAACGCGGAGGGGGTGGCAACCCGCGACGTCCAGAAGATCAAGAAGCGCTGGGAGGACTTGAGGTCCAGGACCCTCGTGAAGGCCCGGCGCCTCGTGGAGGGGGGCCGGGGCCGCATGAGTTCCATCCAGATGAGGGTCCTGGAACGCGTACGCCCAGTGCTCCACGCCCAGATCCTTGAGAGGGAGACCCGTCTGGAGTTGAGCGGTAAGTGTCCAAGCATTGCTGTGTGAGACAGGGCATGTTGCGGTGTGCTGGTTCTCTGATACTTGCCTGTATGTGTGACATAGGCCATGTATGCATGTATGTGTGCAGGGACATCATGGTAATGCATGTGCGACCAGTGATGTGTGAACCACATGGTTGTTGCATGTGTTTAAATGCCACATGGGGAGCCCTATGCAGATTTTAAACATGAGAGCATGCCAGTCTCTGTTCCTGGACATGGGTGGGGGTGAGGGATGGGTGCTGATGCCAGCTACATATATGGTAGCCATGTCTGTGTGCCTGACCTGCGTGTCTGTGACTTGTGCATGCCATGGATGCATGACACATGTGTGTGACAATGCACAGATTCACTGATGCAGCCTAGTTACCCTTGTATCCGCTGTGTTTGGGGTGTATGGGGCCAGATGGATGTGATAGAAGTGAAGTGTGTGCATGTGATAGGCATGACCCATGATGCATGTGAGTTCCATATCATTGTATGTTTCAAGAGTCCATTGGACATGTATGGAAATGTCCATGGCATGCACCATGCCTGTTACTGTGTGTGTTTTGCCTGGACTGACCCATGTGTTGTGGAGGGACATGATGGAAGTGTACTTTGACAGTGGTACTCATCTGCTATTGCTTCCTGTCTAGGGGACCATTGTACAGTACCCTGATGCTTGTGTTCTTTGTCTCCCTCTATGCAGCGGCTAGTGAAGAAGAGTGTGGAGACGGCGCTGTGGAGCAAGGCGGCGGGGATGCCCCCACGGCTGCAGCGGAAGGGGTGGGTGAGCCCCCACAGGGGCCTGCTATGGTGGAAGACGGTGAGGAGCCATCCAGGTTGGTGGTTTCCACAGAGGAGGAGGAGGCCGCCACAGGGGCACACATGGGGCCTGGTGGGGGCATCCCTGCTGGTGCAAGTGGTGCAGTCCAGGGCCAGGGGCAGGAGGCAGCACAGGTCATCGTGGAGGGGCCTGTGCATGTCGCTGTCCCTGACCCTGTGAGTGCACCACCATGCACCAGCAGGGTTGCCCCGTCCCAGGCCCGTCCGCAGGTAGAGGGGATGTCCATGTCACCTGACTCCCCTCCACCTGCGGACGAGGGGACCCGTGTCCGTATGGAGAAGGTCCTGATTGGGGTTGCGATGCGCACGGGTGCAATTCGTGATGACGTGCGTGCTTCCCGGGAGGAGCACGCACATCATCATGAAGAGCACCGTGCCGACGTGGCCCAATTGGGATCTTCCATGTTCGGGGGTTTCCTGCATGTGTCGGCCAATCTGGCGGCCCTCTCCTCCTCTGTGGAGGCTATACGCCGGTCGTTCTCCTTGCCATCTTCCGGCCCAGATGCCACCAGGGCCCCCTGTGGACCTGCCCTGACCTATGCAGCCAGCTCGGTGGGGATCCCATCCCTGCCACAGTCGGGAGTCGGAGGTCAAGCAGGGGTGGACACCACAGCAACTGTACCCCAGCAGATGGAGGATGTGCCGGCATCATCAGGCAGGGCACGTGCACGACGGCGTCGGTGGATTCCATCAGCCTGGATGCCGTGGTGCTGGCAGAGGCAGTTGCGTCGGAGGCAGCAGCAGAGTCAACGTGGGAGGCATCATGGCTCGGGGCCATCAACATCGGAGGGGCAGGCATCGGCCGGAGGGCAGGAGGACCCAGGACAGGAAGTGTCTTCCGCGTGGCTGCGGTTGGGCCAGCAGATAGGTGCGGAGCGGCGGCGGGCGGAAGAGGAGTGGCTCACGATGGTCAGGGCGGAGAACTCCATGCGGAGGGCCCTGAGGCGGGCCGAGTGCCTCGAGGCAATCCGCAGGGGGTTGGAGGAGCAGATGGCGTCGTCCCTGAGGACCCTCGGGGCCATGGAACAGGACCGCCTCCGGGACATAGACGAGGAGTTTGATGATGCCCTGGCCCGGAACACTACGGAGTGAGCCGCTGGACTTGCCCGCCGCCTTTGTATATAGTTCTTTAGTTTTAGGTTTCATTTGTTTATTCTTATGATTTGGAGTCGACGGACACAGCTCCACTTTTTGTATATAGTTGCATTTTTGTTAGGGTTTTTTGTAGGTTTCCTTTGTTCAGTTGGGCTCATGGACCCTTGGATATTTTGTACATAGTTCTTCATTGGATTGTTTTATTTTTTAATTTTTTATTTCTTCTCCATGGAGCAATGGTGTTTGGTTTTTTTTTTTTCTGTCGGATTGATTTCATTTTTAATGTGACTTTGAAGTACATTTTTTTTGGATTTGGTGTTTTTAATTTTTTGGGACGGACATGCACCTTTTCTTTTTTTCATTGGCATTGTAGTTTGTTTCATTTCATTTGCATTCATATTTTTTTAATACAATTTTGTTTTCATACTTCACTGTGTGGTATCATCTCATTGGTTTCATGCATGTCATGTTGGGTGTTTTCCAATTCATTTGCAACCATTGTGTGTGACAGACATGGGTTCATTTGCTTTATGTACGTTGGGGGTGTAACATGTAATTTCCATTTCCATGTGGGTGAATGGGTTACTTGGTAGGGCCTTTTGGCTGTGGAGGCTGACCATTACGCACATGGTTGGTCATTGTGAGGACCTGGGTGCAGGGGGACATGGGTGGGGGCCTGGTGGAGGGTGCCCCTGGTGGCTGGGGGGTGGGAGTGGTGGGAGACATGAGTGGGGGCCTGGTGGAGGCTGCCCCTGCACTGCTGGGGGGTGGGGGTGGTGGGAGACATGAGTGGGGGCCTGGTGGAGGCTGCCCCTGGTGGCTGGGGGGTGGGGGTGGTGGTAGACATGAGTGGGGGCCTGGTGGAGGCTGCCCCTGGTGGCTGGGGGGTGGGGGTGGTGGGAGACATGAGTGGGGGCCTGGTGGAGGGTGCCCCTGGATGCTGGGGGGTGGGGGTGGTGGGAGACATGAGTGGAGGCTGCCCCTGGTGGCTGGGGGGTGGGGGTGGTGGGAGACATGGGTGGGGGCCTGGTGGAGGGTGCCCCTGCACTGCTGGGGGGTGGGATGGTGGGAGACATGAGTGGGGGCCTGGTGGAGGCTGCCCCTGGTGGCTGGGGGGTGGGGGTGGTGGGAGACATGGGTGGGGGCCTGGTGGAGGGTGCGCCTGCACTGCTGGGGGGTGGGGGTGGTGGGAGACATGAGTGGGGGCCTGATGGAGGCTGCCCCTGCACTGCTGGGGGGTGGGGGTGGTGGGAGACATGAGTGGGGGCCTGGTGGAGGCTGCCCCTGGTGGATGGGGGGTGGGGGTGGTGGGAGACATGGGTGGGGGCCTGGTGGAGGGTGCCCCTGCACTGCTGGGGGGTGGGGGTGGTGGTAGACATGAGTGGGGGCCTGGTGGAGGCTGCCCCTGGTGGCTGGGGGGTGGGGGTGGTGGGAGACATGAGTGGGGGCCTGGTGCAGGGTGCCCCTGGATGCTGGGGGGTGGGGGTGGTGGGAGACATGAGTGGAGGCTGCCCCTGGTGGCTGGGGGGTGGGGGTGGTGGGAGACATGGGTGGGGGCCTGGTGGAGGGTGCCCCTGCACTGCTGGGGGGTGGGGGTGGTGGGAGACATGAGTGGGGGCCTGGTGGAGGCTGCCCCTGGTGGCTGGGGGGTGGGGGTGGTGGGAGACATAGGTGGGGGCCTGGTGGAGGGTGCCCCTGCACTGCTGGGGGGTGGGGGTGGTGGGAGACATGAGTGGGGGCCTGGTGGAGGCTGCCCCTGCACTGCTGGGGGGTGGGGGTGGTGGGAGACATGAGTGGGGGCCTGGTGGAGGGTGCCCCTGGTGGCTGGGGGGTGGGGGTGGTGGGAGACATGAGTGGGGGCCTGGTGGAGGCTGCCCCTGGTGGCTAGGGGGTGGGGGTGGTGGGAGACATGAGTGGGGGCCTGGTGGAGGCTGCCCCTGCACTGCTGGGGGGTGGGGGTGGTGGGAGACATGAGTGGGGGCCTGGTGGAGGCTGCCCCTGCACTGCGGGGGGGTGGGGGTGGTGGGAGACATGAGTGGGGGCCTGGTGGAGGCTGCCCCTGGTGGCTGGGGGGTGGGGGTGGTGGGAGACATGGGTGGGGGCCTGGTGGAGGGTGCCCCTGCACTGCTGGGGGTGGGGGTGGTGGGAGACATGAGTGGGGGCCTGGTGGAGGCTGCCCCTGGTGGTTGGGGGGTGGGGGTGGTGGGAGACATGAGTGGGGGCCTAGTGGAGGCTGCCCCTGCACTGCTGGGGGGTGGGGGTGGTGGGAGACATGAGTGGGGGCCTGGTGGAGGCTGCCCCTGGTGGCTGGGGGGGTGGGGGTGGTGGGAGACATGAGTGGGGGGCTGGTGGAGGCTGCCCCTGCACTGCTGGGGGGTGGGGGTGGTGGGAGACATGAGTGGGGGCCTGGTGGAGGCTGCCCCTGGTGGCTGGGGGGTGGGGGTGGTGGGAGACATGAGTGGGGGCCTGGTGGAGGCTGCCCCTGCACTGCTGGGGGGTGGGGGTGGTGGGTGACATGAGTGGGGGCCTGGTGGAGGGTGCCCCTGGATGCTGGGGGGTGGGGGTGGTGGGAGACATGAGTGGGGGCCTGGTGGAGGGTGCACCTGGTGGCTGGGGGGTGGGGGTGGTGGGAGACATGGGTGGGGGCCTGGTGGAGGGTGCCCCTGCACTGCTGGGGGGTGGGGGTGGTGGGAGACATGAGTGGGGGCCTGGTGGAGGGTGCCCCTGGATGCTGGGGGGTGGGGGTGGTGGGAGACATGAGTGGGGGCCTGGTGGAGGGTGCCCCTGGTGGCTGGGGGGTGGGGGTGGTGGGAGACATGGGTGGGGGCCTGGTGGAGGCTGCCCCTGCACTGCTGGGGGGTGGGGGTGGTGGGAGACATGAGTGGGGGCCTGGTGGAGGCTGCCCGTGCACTGCTGGGGGGTGGTGGGAGACACGAGTGGGGGCCTGGTGGAGGCTGCCCCTGGTGGCTGGGGGGTGGGGGTGGTGGGAGACATGGGTGGGGGCCTGGTGGAGGCTGCCCCTGGTGGCTGGGGGGTGGGGGTGGTGGTAGACATGAGTGGGGGCCTGGTGGAGGCTGCCCCTGGTGGCTGGGGGGTGGGGGTGGTGTTAGACATGAGTGGGGGCCTGGTGGAGGCTGCCCCTGCACTGCTGGGGGGTGGGGGTGGTGGTAGACATGAGTGGGGGCCTGGTGGAGGCTGCCCCTGGTGGCTGGGGGGTGGGGGTGGTGGGAGACATGGGTGGGGGCCTGGTGGAGGGTGCCCCTGCACTGCTGGGGGGTGGGGGTGGTGGTAGACATGAGTGGGGGCCTGGTGGAGGCTGCCCCTGGTGGCTGGGGGGTGGGGGTGGTGGGAGACATGAGTGGGGGCCTGGTGGAGGGTGCCCCTGGATGCTGGGGGGTGGGGGTGGTGGGAGACATGAGTGGAGGCTGCCCCTGGTGGCTGGGGGGTGGGGGTGGTGGGAGACATGGGTGGGGGCCTGGTGGAGGGTGCCCCTGCACTGCTGGGGGGTGGGGGTGGTGGGGGACATGAGTGGGGGCCTGGTGGAGGCTGCCCCTGGTGGCTGGGGGGTGGGGGTGGTGGGAGACATGGGTGGGGGCCTGGTGGAGGGTGCCCCTGCACTGCTGGGGGGTGGGGGTGGTGGGAGACATGAGTGGGGGCCTGGTGGAGGCTGCCCCTGCACTGCTGGGGGGTGGGGGTGGTGGGAGACATGAGTGGGGGCCTGGTGGAGGGTGCCCCTGGTGGCTGGGGGGTGGGGGTGGTGGGAGACATGAGTGGGGGCCTGGTGGAGGCTGCCCCTGCACTGCTGGGGGGTGCGGGTGGTGGGAGACATGAATGGGGGCCTGGTGGAGGCTGCCCCTGGTGGCTGGGGGGTGGAGGTGGTGGGAGACATGAGTGGGGGCCTGGTGGAGGCTGCCCCTGCACTGCTGGGGGGTGGGGGTGGTGGGAGACATGAGTGGGGGCGTGGTGGAGGCTGCCCCTGGTGGCTGGGGGGTGGGGGTGGTGGGAGACATGGGTGGGGGCCTGGTGGAGGGTGCCCCTGGATGCTGGGGGGTGGGGGTGGTGGGAGACATGAGTGGGGGCCTGGTGGAGGCTGCCCCTGCACTGCTGGGGGTGGTGGGAGACATGGGTGGGGGCCTGGTGGAGGCTGCCCCTGGTGGCTGGGGGGTGGGGGTGGTGGGAGGCATGGGTGGGGGCCTGGTGGAGGGTGCCCCTGGTGGCTGGGGGGTGGGGGTGGTGGGAGACATGAGTGGGGGCCTGGTGGAGGGTGCCCCTGGATGCTGGGGGGTGGGGGTGCTGGGTGACATGAGTGGGGGCGTGGTGGAGGCTGCCCCTGGTGGCTGGGGGGTGGGGGTGGTGGGAGACATGGGTGGGGGCCTGGTGGAGGGTGCCCCTGGTGGCTGGGGGGTGGGGGTGGTGGGAAACATGAGTGGGGGCCTGGTGGAGGGTGCCCCTGGATGCTGGGGGTGCTGGGTGACATGAGCAGGTGTGCAGGGTAGTCCCCTGTGGTGTGTGCTGCCTGCAGGGGCCGTGGAGGGTGTACAGGGAATACCTGGGAGCACACAGCCAAATCGCATGTAGAATTTCCCGCGTACCCCTGTCATACACGTGTCCAGCCAAATCGCGTGTGGAACTTCCCGCGCACCCCTGGAATCCACGTACCCTGACAAATCGCGTGTGGAACTTCCCGCGCACCCCTGAAATCCATGTACCCGGCCAAATCGCGTGTGGAACTTCCCGCGCACCCCTGAAATCCACGTACACGGCCAAATCGCGTGTGGAACTTCCCGCGCACCCCTGAAATCCACGTACCCTGACAAATCGCGTGTGGAACTTCCTGCGCACCCCTGAAATCCACGTACCCGGCCAAATCGCGTGGGGAACTTCCTGCACACCCCTGAAATCCACGTACACGGCCAAATCGCGTGTGGAACTTCCCGCGCACCCCTGCAATCCACGTACCCTGACAAATCACGTGTGGAACTTCCCGCGCACCCTTGCAATCCACGTACCCTGACAAATCGCGTGTGGAACTTCCCGCAAACCCCTGGAATTCACATGCCCTGCCAATTCGCGTGTGAGACTTCCCGCGCACCCCTGAAATCCACGTACCCTGACAAATCGCGTGTGGAACTTCCCGCGCACCCCTGCAATCCACGTACCCTGACAAATCACGTGTGGAACTTCCCGTGCACCCCTGCAATCCACGTACCCTGACAAATCGCGTGTGGAACTTCCCGCAAACCCCTGGAATTCACATGCCCTGCCAATTCACGTGTGAGACTTCCCGCGCACCCCTGAAATCCACGTACACGGCCAAATCGCGTGTGGAACTTCCCGCGCACCCCTGAATTCCACGTACCCTGACAAATCGTGTGTGGAACTTCCCGCGCACCCCTGAAATCCACGTACCCGGCCAAATCGCGTGTGGAACTTCCCGCGCACCCCTGAAATCCACGTACACGGCCAATTTGCATGTGGAACTTCCCGCGCACCCCTGAAATCCACGTACCCTGACAAATCGCGTGTGGAACTTCCCGTGCACCCCTGGAATCCACGTACCCTGACAAATCGCGTGTGGAACTTCCCGCGCACCCCTGCAATCCACGTACCCTGACAAATCGCGTGTGGAACTTCCCGCAAACCCCTGGAATTCACATGCCCTGCCAATTCGCGTGTGAGACTTCCTGCGCACCCCGGTATACACGCACACGTATATTTTTGTCAGCGGGTGTCCGTGTTTGTGGGTACCCCTTTGCACGTCATTTGTCCTGGAGGGCAAAAGTATAGGACATTCATCATGGCTGTATATAGGTGCTATTTGTTGGCGCACCTTTTGGTGCACATTTCTTACAGGCGCAGAGACGCTACCGCCTGCTTTCTTGTGGCGGTCGTGTTTGTGCCTGTGCGCTGGTTTGAGCGTGCGCTTTTTTGCCCTATTCTATTCCATGAATACGTGTTGTAGGCGAGCGTGTGGGCGTTCCGCGCACTTGTACCCTGTACTTCCCCCGTGACGCCCACATTTTGGCAAGTTGTTCCCCATTCCGAGTGTTACGCCCCGTGTTCCGCCTAGTTTTGTTGCGTACGCCGCGCTATGTGCGATTTTCGCTGTGGCCTGTGCGATTTTCGCTGTGACCTGGCGCACGCAGTTAGATGGCCTGTGCGCCAACGTGCGCCGCGCACTTTTTTATCGCACATCCGATGGTTTTCTCGCGCACGGCCTTCCATGAATCGATGTGCGCTGCTTTTCGTGCGATTTTCGCACTTGCACTGCGATTTTCGCTATTCCACTGCGATTCTCACGTTTTGGGCCACTTGCGCCGCGCTAATTATTCCATGAATCGGCCTGTAGATTTCTTATACGTGCATGATGTGCTGATATCCTTTTGATATCATGGAAGGTTGTTTTGCAAGTAGGTCCTGATATGCAGGCCAACAAATGTCCTTGCAGTCCTGTGTGCTTGCGTACTGGACAAGCATCCATATTTTGCAGTATTTTAATTTTGATTTTGTCTTTGCTTTTCACATATTGATTGAGGAATAAGCGTAAAGATTTGAACATTTTTTTGGGAATGTTACACATTGACGTGCATGGCCATGTGTAAATTAGATGTTCTGATTCAGTCGAATGGATGGGTAAATCTAAGTTTTCAGGGCATATTTTTGTAAGGAGTACTTCTTGTTCCATTATGGTATTATTAACTTTTTCATAACCTCGACCACTGCTATGTATGGCAATTGTATTTGTTTGCTTTTGTTTGTACGCTTCTTCATTAAAGTATGGTTCTGTGCTTGTAGTGTGACTCCATTCACCTCCACAGCTATTTAAGAAGTTCTTTCTGTTCACATTTCGTTTATTGAGAAGTCTTTTTTGTAATTTAGTTATTAGTTTTGTTAGTGGTTTAATTCTGTTTAACACAACAATAAAGACGTTTCTTTTGAGAAGAATTGCACTGTCTATCAACGTTTCTAAGATTACTTTCCTACGATAAGTTTGAAGTGTTGAACCTGGTTTCTCTCCTGTTTTTATCAGATTTTGAAGGACTTTGTGACAGAACATTTTGTCTAATATACTTTTCTTGGTATTCTTACTTTGTACTATATCAAGATTTATAGAAGACGTTTTATTTGTAGTGATAGTTCATTTTCTGTTAATAGTTTTTTGGGTTGTTTTACTTTGTGATAGAGGAGGCAAAGTTTTTGCACTAGAAACTTCTTCTGTTTCACAACATGACTGTATTAGCTGTTGTGTTTCAACGTTTTTTACAAATTCTGCTAAAGATGGGTGTTTATGTTGGAGACTTTTCTTTTCATTTGCTCTACTTCTGCGTCCCTTTCTACGGAGTTGCTTTTTGGTGGGCATTCTTTAGCGTCTGTTGAAAAAAATACAGAAGGTATGGGTTGGGGTATTCTGCAATGCATGTGTGTTGTGTGCATGATTGTTTGAGTAAGATGATAAAGATGTATGCAATGGTGTGTGATTGTGAATTGGGAAGTTGAACTACTAGAGATGGGTATTCTTCAATTAATGTGTTACTTAACTGGGGTTCAGATGACAGAAAAAAGTAAGCCGGTGGTGTTGAGAAGAATAAATAATATAGGTAAAGCTATACAATTAAAACAGTTGTTTGTTCTACAACATCTAGCGGCTGAGTTGGGTAATTTGTGTGCCGGAAAATAGGAATTTGAGGGCCATTCTGACAGGAGATCACTGTTTAAGACGGGGGGGATTTTTGGTCAGAATGGTGCAGAATCTCTATTTTTAGGCACAGAAATACCATGAATGCACTGTACAGTGCATGTGAGTTATAAATCAAATATTATGGTAACAATCTACTTACTTTTTTTCAAAAATGAGTAGTTTGCTTCTTAGTTGTTCTTTGTAAATCAAAATCGGCTGCTTCTATTCAGGAGAATGGGCTTCACTGCAATTGTAAAAGAAAGAAATTAGTAATTTGGTTGCTATATAGCACTGTTTTCATTATAGACATAGATTTTTTTTAATTGAAATGCTCAGCGCCTTCCTGAAAACCATTAAAAACTATATTATGACTAAGAGTAGGAAAGAAAATATCTTGACTATGGTTTGTGGAATTCATAATCTACCAACATATACCACTATTCTTGTAACTAAGCTTTTCCACATAATAGTGAGTCATTGGGCCTCATTCCGAGTATGGCGGAAGGGAAGGCCCATTGTCATCATAGCTCTCAACCATGTGTGTCGCAAAGGCGGGTGAAATCACCTGATTTTGTTTTTGGCGGGTGAGACGCCCATTGGAATGAATGGGCGTGCAGGAGGCTTGGCGGGTGAGTCAGTCCTTTACAAGGCGGGTGACATCCGCCAAAAGCGTGTGAATTGAGAGCTATGTGTCATAGCCTGCTTTTGCACGTAACAGTGAGTGCATGTCATAGTCTGCTTGGCCTATATAAATGTATGTAATTACTTATATAAACGAAAAAAATTAAAACCAATTATGTGTTTGTACAAATATTATTGTTTGAGATTTGATCATAGAGTGTGTATGTTATTTTGTGTGATTATATGTCGTGTATATATTTTATTTCAAAAATGTTAGTTTAATAGTATTTGCATGTGTGTGTGTGTATGAAGAAATTAAACGATATAAAGGTTTGTAAGTGACAGGTCATTTTAGGACAATGAAACAATGATCGTCCATTCATTTTTCAGATTATAGAAGGTAAAAGTCGGTTAGAAAATGTGTTCATGTACTGTGTAGAAAATATGCATACCTGTACTTTTTGTTCATGTATATGGATATGGACCAAGGTGCAAGTAGAAATATTGGAGATTTGTATAGTATTTCTCGTAGATCGTGGTTGTCAATGGTATGAGACTTGTACTCCGAGGGATACATTTGTAGTGCTGCTCTATGATGATGCAGTTACATGTAGAGTTATTGGATTTGATTGGTGGATGGTCATGTGATTGCTTAGCTACATCCAATGAGGGAATGGCACAGGGAGTGAAATCAAAATGGTAGAAGGGCTGTACATGTTACGATACGTTCGCGGACATGGCGGTAGTTCTAGGACACCGCGTATTACATCTGGGGAATTTGGGGAGGGGAGGTATGGAAATGAGATTGGATGAAGCAAGGGATTGGTCAGTAAAGTTTAGTGAGTGTGTTGTGTTATGAGAGGTTTTCTCAGATATTGTTTTTGCAGAGAGAAGAACAGATAGCTATGGCTGAGTGTTTCAAAACACAGATTGTATGGATTTTGGGAGACTCGTGGATTCATTGGTTGAAGGTGCATGCAGAAAGCTGTGGAGTATCTATAGATCTTGGATTCCCACATGTGGAAGTGCACTGGCATGGAGTGCGTGGAATGAAGTGGTTGGACTTGCTACCTCTCTGTGCAACTTTGAAGATAGAGGAACATCCAGACATAATTGTAATTCATTGTGGAGGGAACAGTTTAGGACATGTGTCTGGAATTTCTTTGCAATTTGCAATGAAAGAAAGACTTCAGAAGATAATGGACATGTTTCCAAATTCTAAAATAATTTTTTCACGGATTCCGGAGAGACAAATGTGGCTTCGTTCTTTCTCATGTGGTCCACAAATGGAGAAAGCAAGGCGTAATGTTAATAAGGCTGTTTGTGCCTTCCTAAGAGATTTTGGCATGTCCTCTTTTCACAATGAAAATATTTTGTTTCGTAGTACAAACATTTTTCGCAAAGATGGAGTCCATCTTACTTATGCTGGCAATCAGATTTTTCTGAGAAATGTACAAAATGCATTGCGACCTTTTTTAGAAATACAGCATTCGTTTTGATGAATGTCTTACGTAGTTAAAATGTTTTACATTCAAACACCTCCCAAAGGCTCTTTTCAGAGCCACCACTTCCTGTTAGAGAAAAATGCATTGGTTTCAATAGGGTAGCAATGCAATTGTTTTTATGTTCGCGGACCGTCCGCGGACTTTCACGAAATGGAAATGGCTATGCTTTATGTATCTTCACTTCTATTTTTTAACTGTGAAAGGCGGCTCTGAAAAGAGCCTTATTTTTTTTTGATTTTTGTTATTTTGTATTTTTTTTGTTCTTTTTTATACACGACACACTAGGAGAGGAGGGAAAGGAGGGTAAAGGGGGGGACACCAACCAAAGGGATAAGAAAGGGCGACCTGAGAGAGGAAGATGTGGAGTGGGTTTTATTTGGGTAGTGAGCAGGTCTTCTGGTGCTCTGAGACGATCGTCACAAAAGCACTCCGAAGTCGCTCCCCCCTGCAGAGTACTGTGTCACAGTACACACATACAACTGTGACCCTCAAAAGGTAAGGGTCATCAGAATTCTGTATGGCCTGTGAGGCAGCTTGAGGAAGACGCTGTCCCACAGAGGTGTTCCTTGTTGTGACAGGATCAGAAACGGAGGATGAAGTAGAGGCAATCAACCTACTACGCTTCTCGCAAGGTACAACCTTGAGAATGGCCCCAGTGTGGAATGAGCGCAGGTGTCGCTTCATGGTAGTGGTCCCAAAGCTATACGAACCATGCTTCCCGCGACTGAGTACCATTTTGCACTCATTACAGGTGACACGGTTCGCATGAGACTTAGGACCGTTTCCATGAACGGTAAACAACCGCCACACCCAAGATTCACGCCGACGGCGAGTAGTAGGGATTTCCTCTACCTCATTCTCGTCATCCTCTTCTTCCTCCTCTGCATCCTCACTCCTGTTCCCCTCTTCAGGCCCTTGGGGAAATGGTTAGTGGTGGAGGGGGTGGGGGTGGTGCTTAGGCAGATGTAGCACCACATGGTAATAGTCGAGCCATGGATGTCATAGGCTTGGAGATGGAAATCTCAAAATCTGCAAAGTATGCAGCAAAATGCAGTGTGCTCTGTGGAATAGTCAGAAACACAATGAGAATGCGCTCTAGGGCGTGGTCTTATATAGCGGTGCTTGTGCGCCGGTCGCGGACATGCGCGCCATCAGCAAGACAGATCGAACATCAAAAAAGGTTCAAAAAGTCACAAAAACTATGTGGAAAGTTAGGATTAGTATGTGGGATTTGTGGTATTGTGATTTTTTAATGAGAAATATTGTGGATTACTTGGAAATGTACTTTTAAACTGGTCGGGGACACGAACAGTGTCCGCATTTAGAGCACGAGATGAGCGTGGGCGTGGTCACATGATTGTTTTGTGAGCATGTTTGCTAAGGTAGCGGTAGTCCGCAGGACACCCAATGTACGGACATTGTTTTGCGCATGCGTGTTGATGTTCTACGGGCAGTGTTCGGGTCCTGAACTAATTAAAAGTGTGTCACATGTAAAACGAACAGTTACGGACAGCCGTTTGTTCTTAGCACAGTTTAATTTATTTGCTAACAATACGGACAGACATAGCGTTTCAAGCACACCTCCATTTTCGTTTATTTACGAACAATTCAGGACACCACGAGTGTTCTTAGAACAGTTTCTGCTTGCTATCGAACACTACGAATAGGCATAGTGTTCTTAAGGACACCTCCATTTGCGTTTATTTACGAACATTTCAGGACACTACGAGTGTTCTTAGAACAGTTTCAACTTGCATGAGAATATTACGGACAGATGTAGTGTCCTTGGGACAGTTACATTTTCGTTTCTTTATGAACATTTCCGAACAACCGCGGTGTCCGTGGACACCTAAATTGGTTTTATCACAAGGAACTGAAAGTAATTTACAACACAATATAAGAAAAGTAACTTTATTTCATATATACATACAATTATGACTCGGAAGGTGGGGCAGAAACGGAAACAAAAACAGGAAAATTAGGGATTTCTAGATAACTGGGATCAGGTGAAGAAGGGAAGGAAATCTCATCGAAACGCTTTGGTCCATAGACAGGGTTTGGGGTTAACTGCGTGGGATAGGGTGAGGGGGACAAGTGCAGGTTGGACAATGGTGTGCTGTTGGGGGTTTCACATAATTTTCCACAAGGTTTTTCAAATCCATAAAATTTTGCATAAGGTCGTCCATTTTTTGAATAATCTGCTGTAGAGTGATATCCTCTGATTGTTGTTGTGAGATGTTTGGAATTTTTGTATGGTCTGTAATAAAGAAAATGTATATGTTTAATGTATACAAAATAATATTTATTAATTGGTGTATATAGTTAAGTGTGTACCATTAGGTGGACTATTTGCTAACATTTCCTCTCGTGGGAAATGCTCTTTTAGCCAGTCGAGAGTACTACACATTTCTGTGAGAAAACAAAAAAGTAATATGTTTTTTTTTTCTAATATAGAAAGTTTATAAATATATGAGTAAAAAGAAGTGCACTTACTATGTCTGGTGAGATATGTAATCAGTAGTGTTTACGTCTGGTCTTGCTGTTGGTTGTGGAGCGTCTGTGAGGCAATTATTGAGGAAGCCACTTTATCTTCTTTTGGCATATTGCATTTTAAAACATATTCTATTTACATGAATGGTTAGTGTGTTACATATATGGGTAACATTTTTTAAGTATTACTACATATACTTTGTATGTGTGCTGCTTTGTGAATTTGTTAAATGTTCCTATGTTATGATATAACTATTACACATACCCCCCCAGAGTTTTTAGGTGGTGGTACTGTTGTCCAAACATGTCTGCGGACCGTCAAATTCAGTAGAAAGGGTTCAGTATGTTCCAAATTATATGTACATAAAGTCAAAGTTATTATTGTTAAGTTGTGCTACTAAAAAACTATGAAATTCAGTAAAAAACTTTGTTAAAGGGACCTTATGGTTGAGTTGCACTACTAAAAACCTATGAAATTCAGTAAAAAAACTTTGTTAAAGGGACGTTATGGTTAAGTTGCGCTACTAAAAACCTATGAAATTCAGTGAAAAAAAGTTGTTAAAGGGACGTTATGGTTCAAAGTAAAACCGAAAAACCCCTGAAATTCGGCAGTTATGGTAAGATAAGCAACCATAACTTGCGCCACCACCGTGCACTGCTAACACTAACACCCAGGACATCAAAGATGACATCACAAATGTCATTGATGACATCACTGATTACATCACATGTACATTTACCTTTCATGAAAAGTCTGTACAAGGGATTCTTAGTGTAATGTTAATAAAAAAAAGTGTCAAAGATTATTGGAATAAATATCAAGTGCTAATCAGTGCATTAAGCTATGCATTGATATAAATAGCATTCTATTATTAACTTCAATCCAGTATACTAAGGTACTCATGTAGAAACATAGGCATTGTGTGCAGCATACATGATGGCGGTGCAATATTCATAAGCTTGCCATGTTGAATATTGAAATGATAACTGTTTTCATGTTAGAGTTTTGCGTACAGTGAAACTTGTGATAAGTAGGTAATAAAACCCACTTACTACATAATTGCATTATTATACACAAATCACAAAGAGACAACACCACATACAAATATGAATATATACAAGGGAATTGAAGTAGGAAAAAGAAACAGCAATAGTAGCAGAAAGTGTTCATAACCTAACTGATTACCTTTATGCAGAGAAATGATTGCTCTGTTGCAAAGCTGTTACTTACCCTATCTATATATATCACATGATGTGTCTGGACCCTAAGGAAAATAGTGTGAGCACAACATATAAAAATATGAGCACATACAGGGAAAGTACAGTAATAAAAAAACATCAAAAGTATCAGAAAGTGCTGATAAATCTACTGATAATTTTAATGCACAAAAAGGATTGCTGGTTTCAAGGTTGTGACTTCTCCTATGTATATGTTTCATATGATATGACTGGACCATAAGGGAATTATTCTAAGAACATACTTGAAGGATAAGTCTACGAATATAGTAATTTACAATTTTTAGTTCCTGACTGTTACTGAAGAAAATCATGTGGCCTAGATATGTCAGGAAAGGAAAAAAGGGGGAGTCAGACATGTGATGTCATCAGTGATGTCATCAATGACATTTGTGATGTCATCTTTGATGTCCTGGGCGTTAGTGTTACCAGTGCACGGTGGCGGCGCGAGTTATGGTTGCTTATCTTGCCATAACTGCCGAATTTCAGGGGTTTTTCGGTTTTACTTTGAACCATAACGTCCCTTTAAGAACGTTTTTTCACTGAATTTCATAGGCTTTTAGTGGCGCAACTTAACCATAACGTCCCTTTAACAAAGTTTTTTTACTGAATATATATATATATATATTCAGTGAAAAAACTTTGTTAAAGGGACGTTATGGTTAAGTTGCGCTACTAAAAACCTATGAAATTCAGTGAAAAAAACTTTTTTAAAGGGACGTTATGGTTTAGTTGTGTGACTAAAAACTGATGAAATTCAGTGAAAAAACTTTGTTAAAGGGACGTTATGGTTCCAAGTAAAACTGAAAAACCCTTGAAATTCGCCAGTTATGGTAAGCTAAGCAACCAGAACTCGCGCCACCACCGTGCACTGCTAAGACCCAGGACATCAAAGATGACATCACAAATGTCATTGATGACATCACTGAGAAGATAAATAGGCTTCCAACATAATTACCTCACAGACACTCCACAACTAAGACCAAGACCAGACCTGCAGAGTACTCAGAACATATCTTACCTGAAATAGTAAGTGTACATCATTTTACTCATATCTTTATAAACTTTCTGTATTAGATTAAAAAAAAATATATATTTTTTTTTCTCACAGAAATGTCTAGTACTCTGGAATGGCTAGAGGAGCACTTCCCACATGATGAAATGACAGAAAATAGTGAAGCTAATGGTGCACACTTTACAATATAAACCATTTAATTGTTATTATTTTATATATATTTAACATATATATTTCTTTTTGTACAGAGCATACCAAAATAGAAAATATGTCTGAAAAAACTGTTATGGAAAACACGCTTGATAGCTTAAAAGAAAAAATGGATTTATTAATGAGCAATTTTAATAATTTGAAAACTTTTGTTGAGGATCATTTTAAAACAAAAACCTCATACCATTGCCCACATGTACTTGTCCCCCCTCACCATATCCCAGTCAATTATCCCCAAACCCTCTCCATAATCCAAAACGTTTTGATGAGACTTCATCCCTTCTTCACCTGATGCCAATCATGTTGAAACCCCTAATTCTCCTGTTTCTGTTTCTGTTTCTGCCTCACCTTCTCTGTCATAAATTATTACTATATGTGAAATAAAGTTAATTTTTTATATTGTGTTGTAATTACTTCCCATTTTTTATTTCTTTAAAAACAATGTAGATGTCCGCGGACAGCGCGGGTGTTCTGAAATGTTCGTAAATAAACGAAAATGGAGGTGTCCTGAAGAACACTATACCTGCCCATACTGTTCGCTAGCAAGTTGAAACTGTTCTAAGAACACAAGCGGTGTCCTGAAATGTTCGTAATTAAACGAAAATGGAGGTGTCCTAAAGAACACTATACCTGTCTGTACTGTTCTCTAGCAAGGTCAAACTGTTCTAAGAACCCAATTGGTGTCCTGAAATGTTCGTAATTAAACGAAAATGGAGGTGTCCTAAAGAACACTATACCTGCCCGTAATGTTCGCTAGCAAGTTAAACTGTTCTAAGAACACAATTGATGTCCTGAAAAGTTCGTAATCAAACAAAAATGGAAGTGTCCTAAAGAACACAATATCTGTCCGTAGTGTTCGCTAGCAAGATTAAACTGTTCTAGAACACACGCGATGTCCAGAAATGTTCGTTTGATGTGTGACGCACTTTTAATTAATTCAGGACCCGAACACTGTCCGTAGAACATCAACGCGCATGCGCAAACCAATGTCCTTGCATTTGGTGTCCTGCGGACAGGAGCTTTCTTTGCGGACCTGTTCGTGAAGGGATCATGTGACCGTGCCCATGCTGATCGCGTGTTCTGAATGCGGACACTGTTCGTGTCCCCGAACAATTTAAAAGTACATTTTCGAGTAATCCACAATATTCTTCCATAAAAACTCATCATGGCACAAGTCCCACATAGTAATCCTGAGTTTCTTTTGAAACTTTTTGAACCCTTTTTTGTGTTCGATCTGTCCGTGGACAGCGCGCATGTCCGCAAACCCCGTACAAGCACCCCTATAAAAGACCACGCCCTAGAGCTGCTCGAAGGCCTGCTCAAAGGCTGTACTCCTGTCCCAGCCTGTCCCGCCTTCACTATCATACGACCACTGGAGTGGTAGCCTCATCCACCACTGCTGGAGCAGTGAGCCGCCTAGGAGGGAAGCCGGAGCTTCCTTCATCACATAGGCAGGCCACCCAGAAATTCTGCCGAAACATGAGAATTTAATACTATCTCGCCGTTCTGTAAAGGGCATCTACAGATCATCACTGCCGCAGCCCTCCATGCTGAAATTGCCGCAGTCGCAACAGCACATGTTTGCTGTGATCACTTCATCGTCGAAATTCTATTCTTCTTTTTTGCCTCTGTGCCATTCCAAGATGGCCGCCCGGCAACGCTAGGCACTACCCACACTGTGCCTGGACCCCTCTGGACCCGCCTACGCTCCCGTTGGCCACCCACTGCTACAATTGGGCCAATTGCAGACCGGGAGGCGTAAGCCGGCCTCTGCTCGAAGGCCTGCTCAAAGGCTGTACTCCTGTCCCAGCCTGTCCAAGCCTTTCCTCGCCGTCGGCTGAAAACTCTGCTGGATCCTGGACCGGGCAATGCAATTTACGGTACTGTTAAATCTACGCATTATAACCCTCCCTTGTGCGCTCTCATTTGGTGTCGCAATCCCCCTCTAATACCAGCTGCTTAAATGCAAGTCCCCCGTTTACCATTGTGCCCATTGATGAAATGACGCTAAACTGTTGTTGACGCCCTTCATATGCTCCGTGTGTGCATCCCAGCCACTGTTGATCCAGTTTAAATTTGTATACCCTCCCCAATGTTGATCCCATTCATTGTGTGCACACTAGCCAATCCTGATCATGCTTACTGGTTGCTTCCTAGCCATCATGCACCACCCCAGGCTAACACTGGGTCAACTGTATAGTTATCTACCACGACCCACCAGCGCCACCCCAGTCCCCTCTGTGATTATTCTGTGATTGATGCATAGCGCCTCCTTGGCCCCACTGTGATTGATGCATAGCGCCTCCTTGGCCCCACTGCGATTGATGCATAGCGCCTCCTTGGCCCCACTGTGATTGATGCATAGCGCCTCCTTGGCCCCACTGTGATTGTTGCATAGCGCCTCCTTGGCCCCACTGTGATTGTTGCATAGCGCCTCCTTGGCCCCACTGTGATTGTGCATAGCACCTCCTTGGCCCCACTGTGATTGATGCATAGCGCCTCCTTTGGCCCCACTGTGATTCTGCATAGCGCCTCCTTGGCCCCACTGTGATTGTTGCATAGCGCCTCCTTGGCCCCACTGTGATTGTGCATAGCGCCTCCTTGGCCCCACTTTGATTGTGCATAGCGCCTCCTTGGCCCCACTGTGATTGATGCATAGCGCCTCCTTGGCCCCACTGTGATTGATGCATAGCGCCTCCTTTGGCCCCATTGTGATTCTGCATAGCGCCTCCTTGGCCCCACTGTGATTGTTGCATAGTGCCTCCTTGGCCCCACTGTGATTGTGCATAGCGCCTCCTTGGCCCCACTGTGATTGTTGCATAGCGCCTCCTTGGCCCCACTGTGATTGTTGCATAGCGCCTCCTTGGCCCCACTGCATAGCGCTACTAACTCATGCTCAATATGTACTCCTCTCTCCTCCACACCTGCCTACTGAGTGCGATACTAACCCTCTCGAACACACCACTCCTTGGCAGCCAAGAGCCTCACCACCACCACCAAATCTCCCGAAATCATCCGTCCACGATGGGCCTCTTATCCACGCACTCACACCCTCTAGAAATCACCGCGCTGACTCTCAATACTAGCCTCAGACTAGACAGACTCAGGGCGCGCACCTCTCCCACCCAATACCAGGCTACACCTGCACACACACCGCAAAGAAACTGTAGACTTAGCTCACGCACCATAAAAGTCAACACATTCCACCGCCGAAAGAACATTGCCTCATGTCATAGCAGCACGCCCACATATACCACACCTAACAATAATCTCTGCTCTCCAGGAACTTCTATACCTAAAGTAAACCCTCTTACCACAGGCCCTAAGAACCCATGCCACACTCCATACAAATGCGCATTAATCAATGTAAGATCCCTCAATGCCCACGCCTTAGAAATATATGACCTCATAACCACCCATGATCTAGACATACTCGCCATTACGGATACCTGGCTGCATGCAGCGTCTGGCCCAGCCATCACACTAGCCCTACCTCAAGGGTATGCCATCATCAGACAAGATAGGATCGCTAAATCAGGAGGGGGGTAGCACTTATCCATAAAGAAACCCTATCTATCAGAACCCTACCCCACCAAGAGGAAGGACATGTTGACATTCTATCAATCAAGCTAGCACTCACGCCAAACAGCACTATAAATATTCATACAATATACCGCCCACCTGGCCCTACCACCAACTTCCAAGGTCAAATTAATCACCTCATAGGAAATAATTTCAAAAAATCTACTAAAGCACTCCTGATAGGAGACCTTAACCTAGGTTTCAATGATCCCAAGGACAAAGCTGCTATATCCCAAGCCAAAGACCTCAACAACCTGGGCTTCTCCAAAAAGATCACTTCGCCCACACACGCCAAAGGACGCACCCTAGATTGGATCATAGACCACAACTGTAACATAGCAATCACCGCCAATTCTAGCCTCCCGTGGACAGACCACAATCTCATCTTATTCGACATCCCTGTCACAACAAGCTCTAAAGTGCCCACTATTGCCTCGGCAACCCTAGCCAGAAGTGCCAAAAAGCTCACGGCAGCCAATATCAGCGCTCTCCTCAACGTGTCTTGTCTAAAGCCCCCTTTCTCATCAGACCCCAATATTCTCGCTGATATATTCAAAGAGTCCATTACAAGGGCTGTCAAAACAGCTGCCCCTCTAGAACACAAAAAAGAGAAAAAATCCTCTAACTCCTGGTTCACGGAGGATCTCCAAATTCTGCGCACAGACAAACGTCAGGCGCTAAAAAACTGGCAACGTAACTCCGGTGACAACACAAAAGAAATATTCAAAGCCATAGCCCAAAAATACAAGGAAGCCATCTTCCTTGCTAAATCTGAAGCATACAACCACCGCATCACCGCTGCTAACTCCCAATCTAAAGAACTTTTCAGTATCTTTAAAGAACTAACTGTACCACCAACGTGCCCAGATGAGATCGTCAAAGACGAGGCCTGGTGCGCAGGCATACAATCAGCCATGCTAAAAAAAATAAACCTCCTCCAAAGCAAAATAGCCCACCACTACAACTCCTTACCTAAGCAAAGTACACATGTACAGCTGAAACCTAGCATTAAAGCTACCAACTTAACCGAATTCACATTCACCAAGATTTCCGAAACCAATGTCATTAACATCCTCAAACATCTCAAACCCTCACAATGTAAGGGTGATGTATGCCCCCCTAAAATCATCAAAGACTGTGCAGAACAGCTCGCCCCTCTACTCACGGCTTTCATCAATGCCTCATTCAAGATAGGCATAGTCCCGGACAGCCTCAAAGAGGCCTGGGTACGCCCCCTCCTAAAAAAGCCTACGCTAGACCCCGCCAACCCCAATAAATACCGACCCATAACCACAGTTCCATTCCTCCTAAAACTACTTGACAAGGCCACCCACATTCAGATCCAACTCTACCTTGAATCAAACTGAATCCTAGGTCAAAGACAATCGGGGTTTCATAAGGGGCACGGAACTGAAACCGCCCTTCTAGACCTAAAAAACGAAATCACAAACATTCTGGACAAAGGTAAGCCCGCACTCCTCCTTCTCCTCGACCTATCAGCGGCATTTGACTTAGTAGATCACACCACTCTTACCAGTCACCTAACGCATGCAGCACACTTCTCTAAGGATGCTGCTTCTTGGGTAACTTCCTTCCTACAAGGCAGAGCTATGAAAGTATTCTCCAACACAGCTCACCCAACACCCACCATCATACACTGTGGGGTCCCACAAGGTTCTTGTACAGCCCCCACTCTATATAACCTTTTCACCAAGCCCTTATTTGACAAACTAGACGCTATGGGGATCACCTACACCAACTATGCCGACGACACGCAGATTCTCCTTCCTCTGACAGGGAACTATCACCAAGACTCCACCACCCTACAACTAATATACTCCACCATACAAGCTTGGATGGCTACCAACGGCCTTTGCTTGAATGGGGACAAGACCGAAATCCTCATCTTAGGTCAGAAACCCACTCTGTCCAACCTAAACCCGCTATACATCAACTTTAACATAGACAACTGCATCAACCCAGTCTTATCCTCAGTCAAAACGCTAGGAGTGCACTTAGATGCCACCCTATCCATGGACAAACAAGTCAGCGCCATAGTATCGGCGACTGCACTGAGTACCAAACTCATTAACGCAATAAAACCCTTCCTAACTAAAGATAACTGCCTATCCATCGCCAGAGCCACTATAGGAGCCAAACTGGACTACTGTAATGATCTCCTAGCCGGCACCTCTAAGAACAATTTATCCAGGCTCCAAACCACTCAAAACAACGCGCTCAGAGCAGCCCTCAGCATACCTAAAAGAGATCACATCACCCAAGCGAGAAAGGCAGTCCACTGGCTCCCAGTCAAGGAACGGATCACCTTCAAAATTCTCACAACCAGACATAAATGCATCAACCATACAGCACCTTCCTACCTATCCGACACACTGCACAGATCTCAATCCACCAGGCCTACCAGATCTACCTACACCAACCTACTTACCATTCCACGCATCAATAGAACCAAGGCTGGAGGTATAGGCTTCCCATACCTCGCACCTAAGCTATGGAACGCGCTGCCCACCCACCTCAGAACCTGGACATCTCTCCTCTCCTTCCGCAAACAACTCAAAACTACCCTCTTCAGCTAACTTACCATTCTGATCTAGATGATCAAAACATGTATGTCATTAAAGTACAATGTATGGCCACTGTAACCACGGGCACCAATCTGTATGTAACTAAATCTAAGAATCACTGTAACAAGCGCCACGATGCCTCCGGTCTGCTGCGTGCTCAGCAAATGCGAATAAATAAATAAAATTGTGTTTCTGGCTATTCTTCAGAGCACAGCTATTTCTCCAGCAACTTGCTGATTACACCATCGAGATGGCATCCCTGGCTGCAGAACTGACACCTGGTGCTGCACCTGCTCCAGCACCACCTCTAACCCCTCCACCACCACCACCTTCCCAAGGGCCTGAAGAGGGGAACAGGAGTGAGGATGCAGAGGAGGAAGAAGAGGATGACGAGAATGAGGTAGAGGAAATCCCTACTACCCGCACTAGACTTGAGTCTAGGGTGTGGCGGTTATTTTCCATTTATGGGAATGGTCCTAAGGCTCGTCAAACCGTGTTATCTGCAATGAGTGCAAAATGATACTCAGTCGCGGGAAGCACGGTTCGTACAGCTTTGGGACCACGACCATGAAGCGGCACCTGAGGTCATTTCACCCTGGGGCTATTCGCAAGGTTGTACCTTGCGAAGAACGTAGTAGGTTGATTTCCTCTACTTCATCCTCTGTTTCTGATCCTGTCACCACAAGGACCACCTCTGTGGGACAGCGTCTTCCTCAAGCTGCCTCACAGGCCATACAGAATTCTGTTGACCCTTACCTTTCGAGGGTCACAGTTGTATGTATGTACTGTGACACAGTACTCTACATGGGGGAGCAACTTCGGAGTGCTTTTGAGAGTACCGTCTCAGAGCACGAGAAGACCTGCTCACTACCCAAATAAAACCCACTCTACATCTTCCTCTCTCAGCTTGCCCTTTCTTATCCCTGTCGTTGGTGTCCCCCCCTTTACCCTCATTTCTCCTCCTCTCCTAGTGTATCGTGTCTAAAAAACCAAAAGAAAATACAAAATTACAAAAACCAAAAAAAACAAGGCTCTTTTCAGAGCCGTCTTTCACAGTTAAAAAATAGAAGTGAAGATAAATAAAGCAGGGCCCTTTGTATTTCTTAAAAGTCTGCAGACAGTTCGCGAACATTAAAACAATTGGGGTGCTACCCTTTTTTTACCATTGCATTTTTCTCTGGGAGGAAGTGGTGGCTCTGAAAAGAGCCGTTGGGAGGTGTTTGTATGTCAAAAATTATAAATACTTAACACCTACTTCAAAATGGATGCTGTATTTCTAAAAAAGGTCGCAATGCATTTTTTACATTTCTCAGAAAAATCTGATTGCCAGCAAAAGTAAGATGGACTCCAGCTCTGCGAAAAATGTATGTACTACAAAACATAATATTTTCATTGTGAAAACAGGACATGCCAAAATCTTTTAGAAATGCACAAACAGCCTTATTAACGTTGCGCTTTGCTTTTTCCATTTGTGGACCAAATGAAGAAGAACGAAGCCACATTTGTCTCTGCGCAATCCGTGAAAATATTACTTGAGAATTAGGAAACATGTCCATGACTTTCCCAAGTCCTTCTTTCATAGCAAATTGCAAAGAAATTCCAGACACATGTCCTAAACTGTTCCCTCCACAATGAATTACAATTATGTCTGGATGTTGCTTTGTTTCCAAAGTAGCACAGAGAGGTAGCAAGTCCAACCACTTCATTCCACGTACTCCATGCCAGTGTACTTCCACATGTGGAAATCCAAGATCTACAGCTACTCCACAGCTTTCTGCATGCACCTTTAACCAATGTATCCATGAATCTCCCAAAATCCAAACAATCTGTTTTCTGAAACACAGAGCCATAGCTATCTGTTGTTCTCTCAGCAAAAAGAGTATCTGAGAAACTCTCTCCTGGCACAACACACCCACTAAACTTTCCTGACCAATCAGTTTCTCTGCTCATTCTCATTTGCATGACTTCTGAACCCAAAAATCCCTGGTTGTAACTCCCGATGTCCGCGAACTACCGCCATGTCCGCGGACATATCGTAACATGAACAGCCCTTCTACCATTTCCACTTCACTCTCTGTGCCATTCCCTCATTGGATGTAACTAAGAAATCACATGACCATGCACCAATCACATTCAAGACCTCTACATCTAACTGCATCATCATAGATCAGTACTGCAAATGTACTGTGAATCTCTCTGAGTACAAGTGTCATATCATTGGCAAGCACCATCTACAAGAAATACTGTACAAGTCTCCAAGATTTCTACTTGCAGCTCCATGCATATCCATATGCATGAACAGAAACTACAGGTATGCATATTTTCTGTACACTACATGAACACATTTTCAAACTGACTTTTAGCTTGTGTAATCTGTAAAATGAATCTACTGTCTTTATTCAAATTTCCTAAAATCAACTATCACTTATAAACCTTTATACTATTTACTTTCTTTATACACACACTATCAAATCATGTTAAACTAACATTTTTTAAATGAAATTTATAGACTACATATATTCAAACAAAATTGCATGCATGCACACTCTATGTTCAAATCTCAAAAAATAATACTTATACAATTACATTTATTTATTTCTTTATTTATTTGATTACTTTAATTTAAGCTTGACATTAAGGCACTATTACCTAGAACAGCTTAGTTACATAATGGTGGTATTCAGTGGAACATTATGAATTTCACAAGACATACTAAAGATATTTTGTTTGTTACTGTTACTCATTGCAATACAATTTGTTCATTAAGAACATATCATTTGTATTGAACTGGTGCGACGTATCTTATGTGAATAAGATAGTTTTAATGGTTTTAAGGAAGGCGCTGAGGATTTCAATTAAAAAAATCAATATCTAAATTAAAACCAATGCTATATACAAAGAAAATTACTAATTTGTTTCTTTTACAATTGCAGTGAAGACCATTCTCCTGAAAAGAAGCAGCCGAATTTCATGAACAAAGAAGAACTAAGAATTAAACTGCTCATTTTAGAATAAAAGTAAGTAGAATATCACCATAATATTTGTATTAGTACTCAAACATACTGTAAAGTTAATTCATGCTATTTCTGTGCCTAAAAATAGAGATTGTGCACCATTCTGTCCAAAAATCCCCATGTCTTAAACAACGATTTACAGCCAGAATGGCGCACAAATTCCTACTTTTGGACACACAACTTACCCAACTCAACCGCTAGAATTTTCATATTATAGAACAAACAACTGTTTTTATTGTATACATTAGATTTACTATTTGTACTTCTCCACACCACTAGCTTATTTTTTTCTGTCATCTGAACCTGAGTTTAGCAACATATTAATTGAAGAATACACATCCCTACTAGTTGTAGTTCCCAATGCACAATCAGACACCATTACATACATCCTCTTACTCAAACACTCATGCACACAGCACACATACATTGCAGAACACCCCAACCCATACCTTCTTTATTTTTTTCAACAGACCCTAAAGAATGCCTACCAAAAGTCAAGTCCGTAGAAAGCAACGCAGAAGTAGAGCAAATGAAAATAAAAGTGTCAAACATAAGCATCCATCTCTAGCAGAATTTGTAAAGAAAGTTCAAACAAAACAGCTAATAAAGTCATTTAGTGAAACACAAGAAGTTTCAAGTACAAAAACTTTGCCTTCTCTATCAAAATGTAAAACAAACCAAAAAACAATTAACAGAAAATCAGCTATCACTACAGATAAAACTACTTCTTTAAATGTTAATGTAGTGCAAAGTAAGCATACCAAGAAAAGTATTTTAGCCAAAATATTCTGTCACAAAGTCCTTCAAAATCTTATAAAAACAGGAGAGAAATCAGGTTCAATGTTTAAAACCTATCGTAGGAAATTAATTTTAGAAGCGTTGATAGTGCAATTCTTCTCAAAAGAAAGTTATTTATTTTAGTGTTAAACAAAATGAAACCACTAACAAAACTAATAACTAAATTACAAAAAGGATTTCTCAATAAACGAAATGTCAACAGAAAGAACTTCTTAAGTATCTGTGGAGGTGAATGGAGTCACACTACGAGCACAGAACCATACTTTAATGAAGAAGCGTACAAACAAAAGCAAACAAATACAATTGCCATACATAGCAGTGGTCGAGGTTATAAAAAAGTTAATAATACCATAATGGAACAAGAAGTACTCCTTACAAAAATATGCCCTGAAAACTTAGAATTACCCCTCCATTCAACTGAATCAGAACTTCTAGTGTACAAATGGCCATGCACGTCACTATGTAACATTCCTAAACAATTTTTCAAGAATTTACGCCAATTCCTCAATCAATATGTAAAAAGCAAAGACAAAATCAAAATTAAACTACTGCAAAATATGGATACCTGTCCAGTGCGCAAATACACAGGACTACAAGGACATTCATTGGCCTTCATTACAGGACCTACTTGTAAAACCACCTTCCATTATATCAAAAGAATATCAACACATCATTCAACTATAAGAAATCTAGTCTATAAACTGTACTATGCTAAAAGTCCTGCTTTAGCACTAGGAAATTTAAATAACATTCTACTACAAGGTACAGCGAAAGACCTACTTCAAGAAATTCACTATATCCAGAAAAAATATTTTGGAAGTGAAAGCCATTTACAGAATGAAATAGGTTTAAACCAATTAAGCAACAATTCTACATATGGCAACCTTTTGCTAAACACATACAAAAAAAAATACTAAAATTTAAAAGTACATCAGCTGAAGTACCAAACCATGTATGTGTATGTTGCCGTAGAACTTTTTATAAAAGTAACACAAAAACTGTAGACCTATCATACAAAATAGAAGACAATGAAGATTCTAAATGGTTTGAATTAGCTCTCTACCTTGTAGCAGAAAACAAATATGAAATAACTGAGCCCTTAATACTTTGCAGTTACTGCACTACAAAACTTGACAACAACCAAACTCCTTCACGTGCTATCACAAATAATTTGGAATTATACCCAGTACCAAAACCCCTACAACAACTTAATTTATATGAGAGCATCATAATTCAAACAGTACACCCATTTCAAGCAATAATACGCCTTCAACCAAAAACAGCAAAATTACCTCCTTCTGAATTGATAAAAGGCATTTGTGGAAAAGTAGTTTATTTACCATTAGATCTAAAAGAAAATGTGCATACTCTAGGAGTGCAACGTCCAATGCAGCAATCTTTCATTATCTTAGTAAATGGAGTACCTACAAAAGACAAACAAATATGGCAACAGCTGGTAGATTTATATAAAGTTAGACAAGCCTTCCAATATCTTAAAGAGAATAATGAATATTACAAAGAAATTAATATTGAAGAAAACTTGAAAGATACAACTGAAATAATTCAAGAAACACAAGAAGCTGGTCAATTTGAGCTACTAGATCCTGCTACAATATCAAATACTTTAGACCATTATACAATTCATCCTTTCCAATGTAATGACACCGTAGAAGATGTACTGGAAACTTACCAAATGCCTCAAACAAAAGGATCGCCAATCAGCATATGGGAAAAAAGTATAGAAGCACGTGCTTTTCCTCTACTCTTTCCTACTGGCAAAGGAGGAAGGTATGATGATAGACCTATTCAAATATCAGCTTCAGAATACCGCTCATTACGGATGTATTCTGAAGATCCCAGATTTAGACAAAATGTGGAATACATATTCCACCTACTCTTTGAAAGTGAACTAGCAACTTTATGTTACGGAGTTGCACACATATTAAAATCAGGATCACACTTTCAAAATATGACAGCTACACAATTATTAGAAAAAGTGCAACAAAAGGATGAGGTTTTACAATCAAATATTACAAATCTATTATCAAATATGCGTGGTACTAAAGAGTACTGGTTTCAACGTCATGGAGATGTACGTTGTATGATCAGAAACCTTGGCCCACCCACTTGGTTTGTTACATTAATTTGTGCAGAATATGTATGGGAAGATTTACATGATTTCCTACGCATATCAAATAAAAACAATACAAACATAGATATACTAACACCTGGAGAACTTTGTTCTTTGGATCCTGTTAATGTTTCTAAATATTTTCACCATCGCTTCATTGCTATGCTACATTTTATTTGTAATAAAACAGTTCCTCCCCTTGGAGAAGTGCAACACTTCTTTTGGAGAAAAGAATACCAAGCCAGAGGAGCACCACATATCCACATGCTTTTATGGATTAAAGATGCTCCTAAATTTGGTCAAGACAGTGATGCCACTGTTTTACAGTTTATTGAAAAATATGTCACTTGTGAAATTCCATCAGAAGCCACAAATAATGATCTTCATGCACAAATTTTACAATTTCAAAGACACAAATGTGGAAAATATTGTCGTCGCAAATACAAAAACAAAGGGAAATACTACACAAAATGCCAATTTCCCTAGACCAGTTACAAATACAGGTCAAGTGAACAACCTCATGTCTTCAGTTAGACATAGTGTTAAAGGTAAGTCACCTAAAAATACATATTACATAAAAGGAAAAGAAGAAGAAAAATATATCAATGATCATAATGCAATCATTGCCCACTTATGGAATGCAAACATAGATGTGCAGTACATTGCAGACAATTCTACTGCAGTTGCACGATATGTCACAGCATACTTAACTAAAGCAGAAAAGACAGAGCTCCAAGACCTCTGGAATGACCTGTCATCAGATAAAACAGTATCTAAGAATTATACAACTTGGGCATAAAAATGCTCACCCATAGAGAATGTGGATCATATGAAGCAGCTGATCGTTTAACTGATACTGCATTGTATGGTAAATCTGAAAATATAGTATGGCTAAGTCTTGGTCCAGCTAAATCTAGAAAAAGAGTGCTAAAATCATATGAAGATATACAAACAATATCCAAACATGATCCCAACAGCCAAGACATTTTAAAAAACAATTTATTGGACACATACTACCCAAACAGAAGTAATACTTTGGAAAACATGTGTCTATACCACATAGCCCAAAACTACACATACAAAAATAATATGAAACCTGATGAAAAAAAAGGTAAATATAGAGTGACAAACTGTGAAGGCAGCTTAGTTAAACTCACTAAACCAAATTTAATTAATCATATCAAATTGTCATTAAAGACTCCTCAACATAAAGAAGTATATTACATGTCCTTGCTACAACTCTTCAAACCATGGAGAAAAGAAGAACAATTACTAGATAACTATGACTCATATGAGGATGCTTTCAAAGCAAATGAAAGCACTATAACTGATGTAAACTTTACACAGTACAAAGAAATGTTGCACAATGAACAGCAACACGAAGAAGAACTCCAAGACCAACTAGATAAGGACACTCCTGACAGTAGTCAACCTTCTGTAACAGGAAGCCAAGAACCACTGGGAGAACCACTAATAATAAATGAGGCAGAATTAGCTATGATAGAAGTAGAAAACACCATGTGTCAGCATGAAGATAAGGAAGACTTAACTATACTACAATCAAAACTAAACAATGAGCAAAGTAGCATTTTTCAAGAAGTAACAAAACAAATTGCACATGGTGTAAAACATGAAAATAAAGAATGTTCCTGCCATAATTATAAACCTATACTACTGTACGTCAGTGGTGATGCTGGTTCCGGCAAAACATTCCTAATCAAAATCATTAGTAAGTTCCTTCAACAATTGACAAACAACAAACTGTCAGCTGTTGTCACTGCCCCCACAGGTTTAGCTGCCTACAACATAGGTGGTGTTACATTACACCGATTACTACTATTACCAGTAGAACACCAGAACAAAGTAGACTATTACAATCTTTCTGCAGGAGCTGCAATGGAATTACGCAGAGTATTGAAACAAATGAAAATGCTACTAATAGATGAAGTGAGCATGGTCTCCAACCTGATGTTAGCTTTGATTCACCTCAGATTACAAGAAGTACTGAAAACAGACTATGAAGAGCTCTTTGCAGGAACACACATTATTGTTTTTGGAGATCTGCTTCAATTAACACCAGTAAAAGGTGAGCCTATTTTTAAAACATTAGGACACAAACTCTGCCGTAAAACTGTTGGCAGCATTGGAAATGTCAACCTTTGGCAACATTTCCAATACAGAGAATTAACAGAAAACATGCGGCAATCTGCAGATCTCACTTATGCCAACATTTTAAAAAGTATCAGAGTTGGTATACTTTCTAAAGAAGCAGAAGCAATATTGAAAACCCGGCACATTAATGCACTTTATGGCGATAGTGCATGTGCTACAGATGTTATGGAACAATTAGCCCACAAAAATGTCAATTGTATGGCCTTAATGCCAACTCTTGCAAGCTGTTTCAAATTCAATGAAATCATGCTAAGTAAAGAAATGCAACCGATCATGGAAATTAGTGCCACAGACAAACTAGATGTACATCGTATGACACTACCCATGTGTGACCAAGCCACAACAAGACTAAAAAGTTTAGAAAAATCAATCTCAAACACAGCAGGCTTAGAAAAGATATTAAAATTATCCTTAAATTGCAGAGTAATGCTTAAATGTAACCTTGACGTGGAACAAGGACTAGTTAATGGAGCACTGGGTACAGTTGTTGGCTTTCAAACATACCCACGTGACAACAAAATTCAGTTTGTCAATATACTCTTTGACAAACTTTCAGAAGTAAAAAGGATAGGACGCTCAACAGCTAGATTCCTTCTCTTCAAAGATATGTATGCACGCAGAGAACAATGTTCTCTAACTCTTGCATACGCAGTCACGATTCATAAATCACAAGGTCTTACCCTAGACAAAGCAATGATAGATATTGGTAACACAGTCTTTAAAGAAGGCATGAGCTATGTAGCACTCTCACGCTTACGTACACTTGACGGGACGGTCTATTTCTAATCAACTTTGATGCAAGTAAAATAAACGCTGATATTCCTTGCATTTTAGAATACAATAGACTTCGCTCACTATACACCCCCCACCTAAACACATATTCTGTTCCACAAAAAGTAAAACGTTATAAAAGAAAAATAAATCAAACAGAAATGCAACAGGATGTCACTGCAAATCCTCCAAAGAGAGTAAAAGAAACTAATACTTCATCAAGTACCACAAGCAAAAAAGAATCAATTAGGGAAAGTAAACCAAGTACTTCTTTAAAGAAGGAAGACAAACTCCAAAAAAGCAGTTAGATACAGAACTACCTGGACCACTTAAATTTCCAAATATAGTTGGTGTAAGTTGCTACGCAAATGTAGCAATGAGCCGGCCACACGCAAAGGCCACTCTAAGGCCCTGTTTGCCCCTCTGCATCCAGTCTTCTTCAGCCAGGTGGCGCGGGCAGGAGCCCCCACCTTCCACAGGCCAGGATCAGCTCATCAGAGCTGCAGCACCGTGCTACGAGGCACGTAGAGGATTGCTGTGCACCCAGGCCCCCACGAGCCCCTACCAGCACCTTTGTGCTGCCCCCCCCTCCCAGAGGAACTTTTCACCTCCCCACTGGCCACCCCTCACCCAGAAGTGGCCCGGGTTGCGTTCCAGCAACACGCCGAATTTGAAAAAAAAAAAAAGAAAGAAAAAATCAAAACAAAATGTCGGGCGCGATGCGGCGCCAGAGCGAGGCTCGGCATCCTGGTTGCTAAGCAACCGTGCTTCTTAGCACTCAACATCCGCCGGCAGGCGGAAGAGCCGGCCACACGCAAAGGCCACTCTAAGGCCCTGTTTGCCCCTCTGCATCCAGTCTTCTTCAGCCAGGTGGCGCGGGCAGGAGCCCCCACCTTCCACAGGCCAGGATCAGCTCATCAGAGCTGCAGCACCGTGCTACGAGGCACGTAGAGGATTGCTGTGCACCCAGGCCCCCACGAGCCCCTACCAGCACTTTTGTGCTGCCCCCCCCTCCCAGAGGAACTTTTCACCTCCCCACTGGCCACCCCTCACCCAGAAGCGGCCCGGGTTGCGTTCCAGCAACACGCCGAATTTGAAAAAAAAAAAAAAGAAAGAAAAAACAAAACAAAATGTCGGGCGCGATGCGGCGCCAGAGCGAGGCTCGGCATCCTGGCTGCTAAGCAACCGTGCTTCTTAGCACTCAACATCCGCCGGCAGGCGGAAGAGCCGGCCACACGCAAAGGCCACTCTAAGGCCCTGTTTGCCCCTCTGCATCCAGTCTTCTTCAGCCAGGTGGCGCGGGCAGGAGCCCCCACCTTCCACAGGCCAGGATCAGCTCATCAGAGCTGCAGCACCGTGCTACGAGGCACGTAGAGGATTGCTGTGCACCCAGGCCCCCACGAGCCCCTACCAGCACATTTGTGCTGCCCCCCCCTCCCAGAGGAACTTTTCACCTCCCCACTGGCCACCCCTCACCCAGAAGCGGCCCGGGTTGCATTCCAGCAACACGCCGAATTTGAAAAAAAAAAAAAAGAAAGAAAAAATCAAAACAAAATGTCGGGCGCGATGCGGCGCCAGAGCGAGGCTCGGCATCCTGGTTGCTAAGCAACCATGCTTCTTAGCACTCAACATCCGCCGGCAGGCGGAAGAGCCGGCCACACGCAAAGGCCACTCTAAGGCCCTGTTTGCCCCTCTGCATCTAGTCTTCTTCAGCCAGGTGGCGCGGGCAGGAGCCCCCACCTTCCACAGGCCAGGATCAGCTCATCAGAGCTGCAGCACCGTGCTACGAGGCACGTAGAGGATTGCTGTGCACCCAGGCCCCCACGAGCCCCTACCAGCACCTTTGTGCTGCCCCCCCCTCCCAGAGGAACTTTTCACCTCCCCACTGGCCACCCCTCACCCAGAAGCGGCCCGGGTTGCGTTCCAGCAACACGCCGAATTTGAAAAAAAAAAAAAGAAAGAAAAAATCAAAACAAAATGTCGGACGCGATGCGGCGCCAGAGCGAGGCTCGGCATCCTGGCTGCTAAGCAACCGTGCTTCTTAGCACTCAACATCCGCCGGCAGGCGGAAGAGCCGGCCACACGCAAAGGCCACTCTAAGGCCCTGTTTGCCCCTGTTCGCCGCTAACGGCGCGTGGCGAGTCCCCCTACTATTCACTCACGAACCTCTGATGCCCAATGACAATACATGGGCTTACACTGGGGAACGCAGCGGCTGAGCAGGAGCTCAAGACACGGCAGAAGCAGCGGACTTGGCTTGGAAACCCTCCGGGAACAAATACCTGGTAAGCGCGGCCACATTGCGCTACTTTTAACTCTGTTTCTGTGTTGGTCTGCCAGCCTCGATTTTGCTTCATTTGGTATAAAGGCACACAAGTGCTCCGAGTTGCCCCATAAAGGCCTAGGCAACGTGCACATGCATGCCCCTCAGCCTCTGTATCACTCTCATGCTCATTGCCTTACTCTGCACCTACCTTGCCACCCTCTTACCCTCCACATCCAGCCACGTACTCTAATACTTTGACGCACTCCAGCCAACATACAACCCTATAGTATATGAGTTGTGTTGTGCCCTATGATCGCCCCTGACCTCATTTGAACTGTGTTGTGCCCTAATGGTCGCCCCAGACCACATTTGAACTGTGTTGTGCCCTAATGGTCGCCCCTGACCTCATTTGAACTGTATTGTGCCTTATGGTCGCCCCTGACCACATTTGAACTGTGTTGTGCCCTAATGGTCGCCCCTGACCTCATTTGAACTGTATTGTGCCTTATGGTCGCCCCTGACCACATTTGAACTGTATTGTGCCTTATGGTCGCCCCTGTCCACATTTGAACTGTGTTGTGCCTTATGGTCGCCCCTGACCACATTTGAACTGTGTTGTGCCTTATGGTCGCCCCTGACCACATTTGAACTGTATTGTGCCCTATGGTCGCCCCTGACCACATTTGAACTGTGTTGTGCCTTATGGTCGCCCCTGACCACATTTGAACTGTGTTGTGCCTTATGGTCGCCCCTGACCACACTTGAACTGTATTGTGCCTTATGGTCGCCACAGACTACATTTGAACCGTGTTGTGCCCTATGGTCGCCCCCAGTCTTTATTTGAACTGTGCTGTGCCCTATGGTCGCCCAGACTACATTGCCTGTCCCTGACTGCATTCAACCTGTCTCTGATTGCATTTAGCCTACATATGATTGCTCCGTCTAGCCTAGAGGTACCCGACTCTTGCAAACCAACAGCCTAAAACCAGGCCACAATGATACTAACTTTTATTTACCTGTCAGCCCTTTGGACCACAATGCCTAAAGTAAACCACTATCCGAGGCCCACACTACAGGGCTTACCGCCTGTAGATGAAGGACTCTTAACTCCCCCCCTAGAGCCCAGCCATCTACTTTCACACTCACTTATTACCCACCAATCACTAACACACCTTCCCTGTGACATCGCAAATAGAAACGCAAAACTACGCTCAAGACTACCTAAAATTCACGAACCATTAGCTAGACTCAATACCTCCTGCAATAGAAGTAACGCTAACATCCGAAACACTCCTCCTGTAAAAACTGACCTCCATCGCAACAACCGCCTAAATAAGCAGCCCAACACTAACAATAGCATACCAAAAAAGAAAAGCAATGCCACCCAGCCCACAGTAAAGCCGAACATCCAACTGAAGTGCGCCCTTATTAATGCCAGGTCACTAATAGCACACGCTACCGAAATTGCGGATCTCATTCAAATAGGAGACTATGACATCTTCGCCATAACAGAAACTTGGCTGCACCAAGCTGCAGGACCTGCCCTAATGCTTGCCTTACCCCATAATTACACCATACTTAGAGAAGACAGAGTCAACTCTTGAGGAGGTGGCCTAGCTATTATTGCTAAAAATAATCTCTCCCTAAAAATTGATTCAAGCTCAACAACCAACTCCTGCGAATCATTAACTGCTAAACTCCTCGCATCTCCCTCTCAAACTATTACTATTCACCTTATCTATAGACCACCTGGCCCTATTGGCACGTTCGAGGAGGACATTTCCACAATCCTCTCAAACAACCTAAAAACTTCATCCCAAGCTATCCTTCTGGGTGACCTAAACCTAGGCTACAATGACCCTAAAGACCGGCAAGCAACTAATATCACTAATGTCATCTCAGAACTAGGCTTCTCCCAAAAAATCCTACAACCTACACACGAAAAAGGCCGTATACTTGACTGGGTTGCTGACTATAACTGCAATACAACGATTGTCGATATCACCTCACAAATCTGGACTGATCATGCACTGATAACTTTCCTCCTAAATGTTAACTTGGCCCTACCTATTGAAAATGCGCTGGCTCCCCCCTTGCCAACCAGAAACAAAAAACTTATAACTACAGAAAAACTGCTACCACTCATCCTCCCTAGATTAAACTCTCTACCTGACTCATTGGACACCTCATCACTAGTAAATGAATTCAACTCTTCTATGGCTACAGCTCTAGATACTATTGCCCCACTGAAACTGAGAAAGAGCAAGCCCAGAGCCCACCTAAACACCTGGTTTACTCCTCACCTTAAATCTCTAAGACTTGAAAAACGTAAATGTGAATCTGCTTGGCGACTAACCCCAACAGAGACAAATAAAATTACACTCATCAATGCCTCCAAGATCTACAAAAATGAAATAAAGAAAGCAAAAAGAGATAACTTCAACAACAGAATACTGCAGGCCAAATCTGGAACGAAAGAACTATTCCTTATACTAAAGGAACTAGAAAACCCCATTCCTGTCCAAGATAATTGTGACAAAAATAAAATATGGTGCTCGAACATCCAAAAAGCACTAAATGACAAAATTGCCACACTCCAAACAAAAATTGAGATAAAAAAACAGAATATTCCACCCTCAACTAACCCAAGAGGCAAACCACCAATCAGCACTAAACTTGACTATAAATTTAACTTCTCGAAAGTAACTATACTCGAAACTGAAAAGATAATACTTTCACTTAAGCCATCCAATTGCCGAGGCGACCTATGCCCAGCCCAACTAATAAAGGACGCGGCCAGAGACCTCTCCCCATTCATTTCTAAGCTTATTAATGCCTCCTTTGCTTCAGGCACCATACCAGATAACCTCAAGCAATCCTGGGTCCTCCCCCTCCTAAAAAAACAAACACTGGACCCATCCATCCCGACTAACTACAGGCCTATCACAACGGTACCCTTCCTATTAAAAATCCTAGACAGGGTAGCCTACCTACAGATCCAAAAACATTTGGAGTTGCACCACCTCTTAGGCACAAGACAATCAGGCTTCAGACCCCAGCACGGAACTGAAACCGCGCTCATCGATCTTAAAACTCAGGTTGATGAGCTGAGAGACTCTGGAAAGATGGCCCTACTCCTCTTACTGGACCTCTCTGCAGCCTTCGACCTGGTGGATCATGATGTGCTCTGCACCCACCTTGAAACAGCTGCCCATTTCTCCACATATGCCATCGCATAGATTAAATCATTCCTAACCGGTAGAACTATGAGAGTCTTCTCTACTTCTGCTGCTGCTGACCCTGTATCCATCACATGTGGAGTCCCACAAGGTTCTTGTGTCTCCCCCACTATGTACAACGTCTTCACGAAGCCCTTGTTCGATGATCTAGATGATCTGGGTGTTACCTACACTAACTATGCGGATGACATTCAGATTCTCATACCACTTTCAGGGGATTATGAACAAGATTTGGCCTTGGTGAACAAGACTTATCTCATCATTCAGGCATGGATGGCCACCCACGGGCTATGCCTGAATGATGACAAAACTGAACTTATCATACTGGGGAACAAACAAAACATCAATAGATTAAAAGAAGAATACTCCTCCTTCGTCATAGACGGCAATATTATCAAGGTTGCAAAAGAAGTAAAAACATTAGGGTTTTACCTTGATTCCCACCACTCCCTAACCAAACAGGTGAGCGCAATGGCATCCAGTACCGCATATACCTACAAGCTGATTAGAGCCCCAAAACCATACCTATCCACTGCCAACTGCCTAACCATTGCTCGAGCATTAGTGCTGTCGAAATTGGACTATTGCAACGCACTATACTTAGGGGCCAATAAACATACGTTGCAAAAAATTCAAACACTTCAGAACAATGCTCTTAGAGCTGCCTTAGGAATTCCAAGAAGGGAGCATATTTCAGAAGCTAGAAGACAATCCAACTGGCTCTCCACAGTGGACAAAATCAAACTCAAGACAGCTTCTCTAACTTTCAAAAGTATCAACCATCTAGCACCCAAATACCTAGCCGCTAGATTCAACAGAAAAATCTCCACCAGACCCACCAGAGAAGCATACTCCAACCAGTTAGTGATCCCCCCATTTAAACTAAGTACGGCCGGAGGAAACAGCTTCCCGGTCAAAGCTGCCCAGCTTTGGAACTCCCTCCCGCCCGGCCTGAGATCTACCCAATCCTACGCCCTCTTCAGATCTAACTGCAACAACTGGATCAAAGGAAATGACCGATAGTCCCGCCCTACACCAATATAACTACTGTCCTACAGTCGTACTATGTACATAATTAAATACTCTCTATCTTCCTACTGCATATTTCCTGTATATACTATGCTATATGTCTATATTATGCACAATGTATATTCTCCCTATTGTCCTGCATTATGTAATTTCTACTATGTATAACTACCATCTGTAAGCATGCGTAACCTGTAAAGTTTAAAGTATCCTTGAACAACGCGCCCGGTTACCCTCGGGTTTGGAGCGCGCTATAAATAATAAACAAACAAACAAACAAACAATATTCTATTTCAATTACCACCAATTGTTGACAACATTTACTTACACAGTACAGACCCATTGTGTTTGCAAATGTTAGTACTTCACAGAAATGCAGCAAACAATCCTGACAACGCGTATAGTGTTTTTGGAATAAGACAACAATTGGACTACTGTGCTGGAATGGTGAAATTCACTATAAATTCACAGGAAGATCCACAAGAATTTCTAATGTACTTACTACAAGTACTGGAAAACAAAAACATACCTATAAATGAAATCTTTCAGATTTCATACATGTGGAAACATACATGCACTCTCTGCAACAAAGTGACACAAGAAGAAATCCCCAATGAACGCTTCATATATATATCAATACCAAATTGTGAATCCATTCCACTTCAGCGACTTGTACAAAATGCAAACCATGGTAGATTATGCTCTACCTGCAATTCAGATAATCGCTCCACGTTAGTAATACAAACACATAGTAAATACATAATACTAATGCTTCTGCGTTACAATGCAGATGGTACCAAAAACAACTGCAAGCTGACTGGATTCACACATGGTCAAATATCACTTGGTAAGAAAACCTTCACAACAATAGGTATAATCTACCACGCAGGAGCCACAACCAATTCAGGGCACTACACTGCATATATAAAAAAGAAATGTGGATGGTTTGAATGTAATGATAGTACAATTACTCTAAAGCAGAGATTACCAGCAAATCTTACAAACGCTTATTTGATGTTCTTAAAACCAAAATTTGATAACTAAACTGTATTTAAACCCTAAGTAAACTTGTGTTAAAAAAATATAAACTGTTAGAATACTCCAAAAGCTATCTAACAGCTCAAAGATTCTACAACAACTAATCAGATGAATGAATACCACTAAATTAGACCAAAGAATACACAGTTAGAATACGCCAATTGGTATCTAACTGTCCCTAATTTAACAATATCCAAATAGATAAATCAATACCACTAAAATATATCAAAAAAATAGACAGTTAGAATACGCCAATTGGTATCTAACTGCTCCAAAATTTTATAATATCAAAACAAACAAATAATATGTTACTGCTCCAAAAAATACAACAAGCCAAAGTATAAAGCATTAGCCAGAAACAACAAGTGAACACTGAAAACAAACAAACAAATAAACTGTAGCATAACAGAAAAAGTTTTTTTTTTAATCCAACATGGATTTTTTTTCTCCCACAGACCGAATGATTTTAGCAACAAATACAGAAACTGAGCAAATTGCACAGTACTCTGATTTGTAATCTACTCAATATGAGGGTCCAAAAAAAAAAAGTATATTGATTATACAATGTAATAAGTCATTACAAAATACTAATACTAACATGCTATTTTCTTTTATCACAGAAATGAACAAGAAAAACATGGACTCCCGTTACTAGACCAAACAGTAAGTATACAATAATAAGGAGAACCATAGCAGCATATCACATCCATAGTATCTAATACCTTTGTTCCTTATACATTTGTTTTTCACCCAAAGTTATAAGCAAATATGAATGTGATATGCTGCGGTGGCTGTTGCCAGGGCATAGAGTCTTGGGTGCATGGCCAAATGGCCATGCACCCAAGACTCTATGCCCTGGCAACAACCACCGCAGCATATCACATCCATAGAGTCAAACATTTCAACTATGGTCTATGGAAACTTTTAATGTCCGTGGGCATTATGAGTGTTCTTAGAAGACTTTCAACTTGCCAGCGAACAATACGGACAGCGTTTTCAGGACACCCCCTACGAACATTTCAGAACAACGCGATAGTTCTTAGAACACTTTCAACTTGACAACGAACAATACGGACAGTGTCCTCAGGACACCCCATTTTGTTTATTTGCGAACATTTCAGGACACTGCGAGTGTTCTTAGAACACATTCAACTGGCCAGCGAACAATACGGACTATGCCTTCAGGACACCCCCTACGAACATTACAGGACACTGCGAGTGTTCTTAGAAACGTCTTCAGAACACCCCCATTTTGTTTATTTGCGAACATTTTAGGACACCGCGAGTGTTCTTAGAACACATTCAACTTGACAACGAACAATATGGACAGTATCCTCAGAACACCCCCATTTTGTTTATTTGCGAACATTTCAGGACACCATGAGTGTTCTAAGAACACATTCAACTTGACAGAGAACAATACGGGCAGCGTCATCAGGACACCCCCATTTTGTTTATTTGCGAACATTTCAGGACACTGCGAGCGTTCTTAGAACACATTCAACTTGCCAGCGAACAATACGGACTGCGCCTTCAGGACACCCCCTACGAACATTTCAGGACACCGCGAGTGTTCTTAGAACACATTCAACTTGACAGAGAACAATACGGACAGCGTCTTCAGGACACCCCTACGAACATTCCCCGGACACCGCGAGTGTTCTTAGAACCGTCTTCAGAACACCACCATCTTGTTTATTTGCGAACATTCCAGGACACTGCGAGTGTTCTTAGAACACATTCAACTTGACAGAGAACAATACGGACAGCGTCCTCAGGACACCCCCATTTTGTTTATTTGTGAACATTTTGGGACACTGTGAGTGTTCTTAGAACACATTCAACTTGACAACGGAAAATACAGTCATTGTCCTCAGAACACCCCCATTTTGTTTATTTGCAAACATTTCAGGACACCATGAGTGTTCTAAGAACACATTCAACTTGACAGAGAACAATACGGACAGCGTCCTCAGGACACCCCCATTTTGTTTATTTGCGAACATTTCAGGACACTGTGAGTGTTCTTAGAACACATTCAACTTGCCAGCGAACAATACGGACTACGCCTTCAGGACACCCCCTACGAACATTCCAGGACACCGGGAGTGTTCTTAGAAACATCTTCAGAACACCCCCATTTTGTTTATTTGCGAACATTTCAGGACACAGCGAATGTTCTTAGAACACATTCAACTTGACAGAGAACAATACGGACAGCGTCTTCAGGACACCCCCTACGAACATTCCCCGGACATCGCGAGTGTTCTTAGAACCGTCTTCAGAACACCACCATCTTGTTTATTTGCGAACATTTCAGGACACCGCGAGTGTTCTTAGAACACATTCAACTTGACAGAGAACAATACGGACAGCGTCCTCAAGACACCCCCATTTTGTTTATTTGCGAACATTTCAGGACACCGCGAGTGTTCTTAGAACACATTCAACTTGTCAGCCCAACCCCCATTCATATTTGCGAACATTTCAGGACACAGCGAGTGTTCGACAACGTCTTCAGAACACCCCCATTTTGTGTATTTGCGAACAATTCAGGACACCACGAGTGTTCTTAGAACATATACAACTTGACAACGAACAATACGGACAGCGTCCACAGGACACCCCCATTTTGTTTATTTGCGAACATTTCAGGACACTGCGAGTGTTCTTAGAACAGTTTCAGTTTGCTTGCGAACGAAACGGACACATATTGAGTCCTCAGAACACCCCCCATTCAGTTTATTTAGAACATTTCAGAACACCCGTGATGTCCGCAGACAAATCGAACACAAAAAGAATGTCTAACACATAAAACACACAACTTTCATCCAATCTCATACACTCCCACCCTCCCTAAACACTCCTACACACCAACACACTCTACTAAATACAAATTTTGAACAAAGTTTCACCACGCTGTCCGCGGACGACCGCGAATCCAAGATGGCGGGCGCTACCGAAAATCTGACGCGCATCACTCTTCACGCCGTCCAATCAGCTAACACGTTGCATGTCCGCGAACATCACGCAAGCCGATTGGCCAATCAGGACACTGTCCGCGGAGCGAACAGGGAAGTGTGTCCGCGGACCGAACACAGATATCACTAATTCTTTTTTACCTACTTTTTGGTCATTTTGAAAAAAACTACTGGACGGATTTTCACCAAATTTGCAAAAGCAGGCTTTCGGGACCAAGCCGCTGCTACTGGTCAGAATTTGGTGAAAATCCGTCCAGCGGTTTGGGCTGTAGATGCGAGCAAATTGTTTTTCCCTTTCATTCTATGGGGAAAAAAAAGTTTTGGGACCCCCCTATAACTTTGCCCCCCTGGATGAATCCTCACCAAACATTGCTAAAAAGATCAGAGTGACCCAAATACTTTTTTTGCAAAGTTTGGTGAGGATCCGTCCAGGGAGAGCAAAGTTATAAGCCGCCCAAAAAGTGCTCTTCCTATGGAAACAGCAACTTAACCATAAGTACATGGCCACTACCGTGGCCATGTCATATATATATATTAGGTGAGGATTATGTAATCCTCACCAAACTTTGCAAAAAAAGTAGTTGGGTCACTCTGAATTTTTTTGCAAAGTTTGGTGAGGATTCGTCCAGGGGGGGAAAAGGTATAGGGGGGTCCCAAAACTTTTTTTTTCCCATAGACTGAATGGGAAAAAACTTTGCGCACGGCTACAGCCCGAACAGCTGGACGGATTTACACCAAATTTGCGGCAGGAGCAGCGGCCTGGTCCCAAAAGCGTGCTTTTTTAAATTTGGTGTAAATCTGTCCAGTAGTTTTTTTAAAAATGACCAAAATGTAAGGCAAAAAAATTAGTGACATCTGCGTTCGCTTCGCGGACGGACTTCCCTGTTCGCTCCGCGGACAGCACCCCGATTGGCCCATGGCCTTGCGTCATGTCCGCGGACATGCGACGTGTTCGCTGATTGGACGGCGAGGGGCGTGGAGCGCGTCAGATTTTCTCTGGCGCCCGCCATCTTGTATTCGCAGTCGACCGCGTACAGCGCAGTGAAACGTGGATAAAAAATTGTATTTAGTGCCGTGTGTTGGTGTGTAAGAGTGTTTGGGGAGGGTGGGGGAGTACGAGATAGGTTCAATGTTTTGTTTTTTTATGTGCTAGACCTTTTTGTTGCGTTCGATTTGTCCGCAGAGAACACGGCTATTCTGACATTTTGTAAATAAACTAAATGGTGGGGTGTTTAGAGGACGGAGTATGTGTCATTTTTGTTCGCAAGAAGGTAAAAATGAGCTATGAACACTCACAGTGTACTTAATTGTTCGTAAATACACAAACTGGGGGTGTCCTCAGGACGCTGTCCGTATTGTAATCTGTCTAGTTGAATGTGTTCTAAGAACACTCGCAGTGTCCCGAAATGGTTGCAATTACACAAAATGGGGGTGTTCTGAGAACGTTGTTTGTATTGTTCGTTGTCAGGGTGAAAGTGTTTTAAGAGCACTCCTTTTGTTCGCTAATAGTACAATTTCCTAGGGGCGTCAACCGACTTTTTGTCCACTAAAGAAACGATAAATCCGGCTGGTGTGCACCGACATTATGTGATAATCCTATGACTGGCGCTATTGACCTGGCTGACTTGCTTTTGCGACACTAAATCATATCTTCCGCCCCTAAGCCTGATATTATCAAAGCATTCATATTCCCCGCCTCTCTCCGTGACGTTACAGGGTGCGTAATGAAACGCGCCCAGTCGTCTCCAGTACTACGCGACTTTACACAGAACCCGGAAGACAACACACATTATGTCACAACACAGCGCGCCACAATTCGGAATATGAAACTGTGATTTAAAAGCAAAGAGCAAGATTGTAAATGTTGTAAAGTACATTTATTTGACATCAAATGTTTAGAGAATATTCAGCAATTTGCATTTGTCTTTGTTGTCGATCCGCAAAAGTTCATGTTGAGACACGCGATGTTCCTTTGCGGTACAGAGAGTGTTAGATCAGCTTACAACTCAGTGCGCCACAATTCGGAATATGAAACTATGGTTTAAAAGTAAACAGCAGGATTGTACATTTGGTAAAGTACATTTATTTCACATGAAATGTTTAGTGAATATTCAGCGATTTGCTATTGTCTCTGCTGTCGATCAGCAAAAGTTTATTTGGAGCCACGCGTTGTTCCTTTGCGGTAGCTAGGCTGTTGGTTTATGATAAAAGCAGTAAATGGTCGCTCTGATAATCGGAAGGTTGCTCCAACAACGAGCCATTAGACCACCCTATTGGTTGGTATGTTGTTTGTAGCCGCTAGTACTGCGTAAGGGCATATTGGTCCTTGGCGATTGTCCCATAAAACGGTGAGGGTCATGAAGTTGCATATTTGGACCTGCACCTGGCAGTTGAAGACCCCATCCGCTGGAGTCTGTAAATCGTGACATAGACAAAATGGGGCCACGTACCTGTTTTAAAAAACATAAATTAGTCTCACCAGCCGACCTTCATTAAAAATCATCATTTTATTTATTAGGGCGTGAAACTATTTGCTATCGAAGGTAGTGCAACAGAGTATGTTAATAATAAAATAATAATATTTTCCCATTCATATAGCGCTAAGAACCGTGAGGTATGTAAGCGGTGCTTATTATTAACCACGTTGTGTGGTGCTCATTTATCGACCACGGAAGGATGAAAGGCTGAGTTTGGCCTTGCCGGGATTCAAACTTGCGTTAGCAAGCTGTGCACGGATGTCAAAGCGAGCGCTGTACTCGCTGTGCCACTTGAAAGGCTACAGTGAAGTGGCACAGCGAGTAGAGTGCTTGACCGCCTATAGACCGGTTAAATTATTTCTATTAACCCACCCTGTGTCGTCTGCCTTTTTCAGAGCCCTCTAAACGACAGGGGATCAATTCGGCGGTGATAGTGCGCGGTAGAAAACATTATGCCACTTTCAACGAACAAGTTCAACTTGAGCGGTCTTTAATGCTACGCTATTGTAATTATATTTGGTATAAAGTAATCTAAAGGGTTACTTACAGTACAATTGCAATTTCCATTGTCTACGAGTGGTGCAGTCCCAAAATCCGACTCTGCGTGTGCCAACGATCTTTCGCATAGTGATATAATATATAAAAGTGGTTTTGTTTCAGAAATTTCATCTTTATCTTCTCTTACGTTTTAGCAACACTCCTTCAAGAGAAGTCTTTCATCACAATCTCTGTCTGTCAAGGTCAAAACACAATACAACCTTATAGTCCGCTTCATGAGCCTCTCCGGGGCCCGAGAAAAAAATGGAAGCAGCTGACCTTCACTGTGAACGAGCATAAATTCTTACTTTGCAACATTCTGTGTAAAGCCATCTGTAGAAGTTGGTTTTTGCACGCCATGTTTGTATATTGTTTGTGTGATATTAAAAAAACGTTGTTAAAGGGACGTTATGGTTAAGTTGCACTACTAAAAACCTATGAAATTCAGTGAAAAAACTTTGTTAAAGGGACGTTATGGCTCAAAGTAAAACCGAAAAACCCCTGAAATTCGCCAGTTATGGTAACATAAGCAACCATAACTCGCGCCACCGTGCACTGCTAACACTAACACCCAGGACATCAAAGATGACATCACAAATGTCATTGATGACATCACTGATGACATCACATGGCTGGCTCTCCCTTTTTATCCTTTACTGACATATCGAAGCCACATAGTTTTCTTCAGTAACAGTCAGGAAGTAAAAATTGAAAAGGTACTATAGTTGTAGACTTAGGGTCCAGTCACATCATATGAAACATATACATAGCGGAAGATACAGGCTTGAAAGAGAGCAATCCTTTCTGTGCATGAAGATAATCATTATGGTTATCAGCACTTTCTCATAGTTTTATTTTTATTACTCTACCTTCCCTCTATATGCTCATATTTGTATACATTATACTCACTCTCCATATAGTGAATGGGAAAAAAATTTTGCTCGCGCCTACAGCCCAAACCGCTGGACGGATTTCCACCAAATTTGGACCAGGAGCAGCGGCTTGGTCCCGAAAGCGTGCTTTTGCAAATTTGGTGAAAATCCGTCCAGTAGTTTTTTTTAAAATGACCAAAAAGTAGGTAAAAAAAAATTAGTGATATCTGTGTTTGGTTTGCGGATACACTTCCCTGTTCGCTCCGCGGAACGTGTCCTGATTGGCCAATCGTCTTGCGTGATGTTCGCGGACATGCAAAGTGTTCGCTGATTGGACGGCGTGGAGCGTGAAGCGCGTCAGATTTTTCGGTAGCGCCCGCCATCTTGGATTCGCGGACGTCCCCGGACAGCGCAGTGAAACTTTGTTCAAAATGTGTATTTTGTAGAGTGTGTTGGTGTGTAGGAGTGTTTGGGGAGGGTGGGAGTGTATGAGATAGGATGAAAGTTGTGTTTTGTATGTGTTAGACCTTCTTTTTGTGTTCGATTTGTTTGCGGCCATCACGGGTGTTCTGAAATGTTCTAAATAAACTGACTAGGGTGTGTTCTAAGGAGTCAATATGTGTCCGTTTTGTTCGCAAGCAAAGTGAAACTGTTCTAAGAACACTTGTGGTGTCCGGGGAGTGTTCGTAGGTGGTGTCCTGAGGACGCTCTGCATATTGTTCTCTGTCAAGTTGAATGTGTTCTAAGAACACGCGCGGTGTCCTGAAATGTTCGCAAATAAACAAAATGGGGGTGTTCTGAAGACGCTTCTAAGAACACTCGCGGTGTCCGGGGAGTGTTCGTAGGGGGTGTCCTTAGGACGCTGTCCGTATTGTTCGTTGTTAAGTTGAAAGTGTTCTAAGAACTATCGCGTTGTTCTGAAATGTTCGTAGGGGGTGTCCTGAAAACGGTGTCCGTATTGTTCGCTGGCAAGTTCAAAGTGTTCTAAGAACACTCACATTGTTCGCGGACATTAAAAGTTTCCCATAGATCATAGTTTGACTCTATGGATGTGATATGCTGCGGTGGTTGTTGCCAGGGCATAGAGTCTTGGGTGCATGGCCATTTGGCCATGCACCCAAGATTGTATGCCCTGGCAACAACCACCGCAGCATATCACATTCATATTTGCTTATAACTTTGGGTGAAAAACAAATGTATAAGGAACAAAGGTATTAGATACTATGGATGTGATATGCTGCTATGGTTGTCCTTATTATTGTATACTTACTGTTTGGTCTAGTAATGGGAGTCCATGTTTTTCTTCTTCATTTCTGTGATAAAAGAAAATAGCATGTTAGTATTAGTATTTTGTAATGACTTATTACATTGTATAAGCAATATACTTTTATTTTTTTTCGACCCTCATATTTAGTAGAGTACAAATCAGAGTACTGTGCAATTTGCTCAGTTTCTGTATTTGTTGCTAAAATCATTGGGTCTGTGGGAGAAAAAATAATCCATGTTGGATTAAAAAAAAAACCTTTTTCTGTTATGCTACAGTTTATTTGTTTGTTTGTTTTCAGTGTTCACTTGTTGTTTCTGGCTAATGCTTTATACTTTGCTTTGTTGTATTTTTTTTGGAGCAGTAACAGATTCTTCATTTGTTTTGATATTATAAAATTTTGGAGCAGTTAGATACCAATTGGCGTATTCTAACTGTCTAATTTTTGTAATATATTTTAGTGGTTTTGATTTATCTATTTGGATATTGTTAAATTTTGGGACAGTTAGATACCAATTGGCGTATTCTAACTGTGTATTTTTTGGCCTAATTTAGTGGTATTCATTTATCTGATTAGTTGTTGTAGAATCTTTGAGCTGTTAGATAGCTTTTGGAGTATTCTAACAGTTTATATTATTTTAACACAAATTTATAATTTTGGGACAGTTAGATACCAATTGGCGTATTCTAACTGTGTATTTTGTGGTCTAATTTAGTGGTATTCATTTATCTGATTAGTTGTTGTAGAATCGTTGAGCAGTTAGATAGCTTTTGGAGTATTCTAACAGTTTATATTTTTGTAACACAAATTTACTTAAAGGTTTAAATACAGTTTATTTATCAAATTTTGGTTTTAAGAACATCAAATAAGCGTTTGTAAGATTTGCTGGTAATCTCTGTTTTAGAGTAATGGTACTATCATTACATTCAAACCATCCACTTTTCTTTTTTATATATGCAGTGTAGTGCCCTGAATTGGTTGTGGCTCCTGCGTGGTAGATTATACCTATTGTTGTGAAGGTTTTCTTACCAAGTGATATTTGACCATGTGTGAATCCAGTCAGCTTGCAGTTGTTTTTGGTACCATCTGCATTGTAACGTAGAAGCATTAGTATTACGTATTTACTATGTGTTTGTATTACTAACGTGGAGCGATTATCTGAATTGCAGGTAGAGCATAATCTACCATGGTTTGCATTTTGTACAAGTTGCTGAAATGGAATGGATTCACAATTTGGTATTAATATATATATGAAGCGTTCATTGGGGATTTCTTCTTGTGTCACATTGTTGCAAAGAGTGCATGTATGTTTCCACATGTATGAAATCTGAAAGATTTCATTTATAGGTATGTTTTTGTTTTCCAGTACTTGTAGTAAGTACATTAGAAATTCTTCTAGATCTTCCTGTGAGTTTATAGTGAATTTCAGCATTCCAGCACAGTAGTCCAATTTTCGTCTTATTCCAAAAACACTATGGGGGTAATTCATAGAATTCAGCGCACAAGTGGCGCACGCGGCTGGCGCACAGTGTGCACGTGCGAATCCCTGCGCCAGCCGCGTGCGCCAAAACCCATTTCCGCGCACAGCGTATTCATGGATTCCAGCCACCAAAACCAGCCGTGGCGCATAGTGGCGCAGCGACCTTGCAGCAGCGCCAGTTACGCCCCTAAGAACGCCTTCCGCGCAGGGAAAAGCCATCGTCCAGGGGTTCACGTGAAGTCACTCACGCGATCGGGCCTGGGGGAGCGTGCTACGTGTATTTCAGGGGTTCGCGTGAACTTATTCACGCGATCGGGCCTGGGGGAGCGGGCTACGTGTATTTCAGGGGTTCGCGTGAACTTTTTCACGCGATCGGGCCTGGGGGAGCGGGCTACGTGTATTTCAGGGGTTCGCGTGAACGTATTCACGCGATCGGGCCTGGGGGAGCGGGCTACGTGTATTTCAGGGGTTCGCGTGAAGTTCCACACGCGAATAGCCTGGGCACGTGTATTTCAGGGGTTCGCGTGAAGTTCCACACACGAATAGCCTGGGCGCGTGTATTTCAGGGGTGCGCGAGAAATTCTACACGCGAATAGCCTGGGCGCGTGTATTTCAGGGGTGCGCGAGAAATTCTACACACGAATAGCCTGGGCACGTGTATTTCAGGGGTGCGCGAGAAATTCTACACGCGAATAGCCTGGGCGCGTGTATTTCAGGGGTGCGCGAGAAATTCTACACGCGAATAGCCTGGGCGCGTGTATTTCAGGGGTGCGCGAGAAATTCTACACGCGAATAGCCTGGGCGCGTGTATTTCAGGGGTGCGCGAGAAATTCTACACGCGATTTCAGCAGGGTACGTGTATTTCAGGGGTGCGCGAGAAATTCTACACGCGATTGGCCTGGGTACGTGGATTTCAGGGGTGCGCGAGAAATTCTACACGCGATTTCAGCAGGGTACGTGTATTTCAGGGGTGCGCGAGAAATTCTACACGCGATTTCAGCAGGGTACGTGTATTTCAGGGGTGCGCGAGAAATTTTACACGCGATTGGCCTGGGTACGTGGATTTCAGGGGTGCGCGAGAAATTCTACACGCGATTGGCCTGGGTACGTGGATTTCAGGGGTGCGCGAGAAATTCTACACGCGATTGGGCCTGTGCGAGTGGGGCAGTGTATTACGTGGGTGTGCGGGAAGTTGAAGAGGTGAATTGCCAGTGTGGGTCCTCCCAGGTCTCCCATCTACCCCCTCCACGACCTCTGCAGGCAGCCCACACCACAGGGGACTACCCTGCACCCCTGGTCATGTCCCGCAGGCAGCCCATCCACCATGGGCATGCCCCCCAGCCAAGCCACATGTCCCCTTGCACCCCCACCCCCCAGCAGGCCCCCACTCATGTCCCCTTGCACCCCCACCCCGCAGCAGGCCCCCACTCATGTCCCCCTGCACCCCCACCCCCCAGCACTGTGGGGCACCTGCCAGCAGGCCCCCAACCATGTCCCCTTGCACCCCCACCCCCCAGCACTGTGGGGCACCTGCCAGCAGGCCCCCAACCATGTCCCCTTGCACCCCCACCCCCCAGCAGGCCCCCACTCATGTCCCCTTGCACCCCCACCCCCCAGCAGGCCCCCACTCATGTCCCCTTGCACCCCCACCCCCCAGCAGGCCCCCACTCATGTCCCCCTGCCCCCAGGTCCTGACGAAACGCAATCTTGGCAGTAATGGGCAGCATACCCAGCACAAACACCCAGCCAAGGATTGCATCCACCCACATAGTAGATGCAATTACATGATACAACCCCAATGGCAAGTATGTAAATGAACACATGTCCGTCACACACACATACACAATGGGTGCAAGTGAATGTCAAAACCCATATCATGACATGCATGAAACCAATGAGAAAATAACACAAATGTAAGTAATAAATATATGTATTAAAGATGAAAATGAAGTAAAGAAAAAAAACACACAACAATGGGGATGACAAAACAAATGGTCCATGGCCGAGAACTAATAGAAAAAATCAAAAAACAAAGGAATCCAAAAACTAATGTAGTCCAAAGCAAAATAATGGGGGGAAAAAATAAGGAAAAACCATTGCCTCATGGTGAACAGAAATATAAATCCAACAAATGTTTTCCAAACATCAAACTATGTACAAGAATATCCCAGGGTCCATGAGCCCAACACCATAAATGAAACCTACTACTACTAACTAATGAAAAAAATATATACAGAAAAGTGGCCATTGTCCGAGCGGTCCAAAAAAAACTTAAAAAATAAAGGAAACCTAACACTAACTAACTAAAGAACTATATACAATGGCAGCGGGCAAGTCCTGCGGCTCACTCTGTGATGTTGCCGGCCAGGGCATCATCGAACTCCATGTCGATGTCCCCGAGGCGGGACTCTGTCCTGGCCCCGAGGCCTCGCAGGGACAACCCCGTGTCCAGCTCAAACTCCCTGCGAGCTTCCTCGAGGCACTCAGCCCGCCTCAACGCCCGACGCATGGAGAACTCCGCCCTGACCATGGTGAGCCGCTCCTCTTCCGCCCGCTGCCGCTCCGCACCTATCCGCTGGACCAACTGCCATCCCAGGGTTCTCCTGCCCTCCGGCCGATGCCTGCCCCTCTGATCTTGATGGCCCCGAGCCATGATGCCTCCCACGTCGAGCCTGCTGCTGCCTCCGACGCCACTGCCTCTGCCAGCACGACGGCATCCAGGCTGATGGAATCCACCGATGCCGTCGTGCACGTGCCCTGCCAGATGATGCCGGCACATCCTCCATCTGCAGGGGGACAGTTGCTGGTGTGTCCACCCCTGCTGGACCTTCGACTCCCGACTGTGGCAGGGATGGGGTCCCCACCGAGCTGGCTGCGTTGGTCGGGGCAGGTCCACAGGGGGCCCTGGTGGCATCTGGGCAGGAAGACGGCATGGAGCACGACTGGCGCATAGCCCCCACAGAGGAGGAGAGGGTCGCCAGAAGGCCACACACATGTAGGAAACCCCCGACCATGGCGGCTCCCAAATGGTTCACGTACGCACGGTGCTCTTCGTGATGATGTGCATGCTCCTCCCGGGAAGCATGCACCTCATCACGAATGCCAGCCGTGCGCAACGCGACACCAATCAGGACCCTCTCCACACGGCCAGGGGTCCCCTCGTCCGCAGGTAGAGGAGTGTCAGATGACATGGACATCTCCCCTACCTGCGGACGGGCCTGGGATGGGGCATCCCTGCTGGTGCATGGTGGTGCAGTCACAGTGTCAGGGACAGTGACATGCACAGGCACCTCCACGGTGACCTGTGCTGCCTCCTGCCCCTGGCCCTGGACTGCACCACTTGCACCAGCGGGGATGCCCCCACCAGGCCCCATGTGTGGCTCAGTAGCGGCCTCCTCCCCCTCTGTGGAAACCACCAACCTGGATGTCTCCACGCCGTCTTCCGCCGGTGCAAGCCCCTGTGGGGGCTCACCCACCCCTTCCGCTGCAGCTGTGGCGGCATCCCCACCGCTCTGCTCCACAGCGCCTTCTCCGCCCTCTTCTTCACTTGCCACTGTGTAGAGGGAGACATAGAACACAAGCATCAGGGTACTGTACAATGGTCCCCTAGACAGGAAGCAACAGCAGATGAGTGGCACTGTCATACATCACTTCCATCATGTCCCTCCACAACACATGGGTCAGTGCAGGCAAAACACATACAGTAACAGGCATGGCGCATGTCATGGACATTGGCATACATGACCAAGGGACTCATGATTCATACAATGTTGGTATTAAACTCACATGCATCATGGGTCTTGCCATCACATGCACACACCTCACCGTAGTTCCATCCATCTGGCCTCGTACACCACAGACGCAGTGGATACAAGGATGACTAGGCTGCATCAGTGAATCTGAACATTGTCACAGACATGTGTCATGCATCCATGGCATTTACAAGTCACAGACACGCAGGTCAGACACACACACATGGACACCATACGTGTACATGGGACCAGCACCCATCCCTCACCCCCACCCATGTCCAGGAACAGAGACTGCCATGCTTCCATGTGTCCATTCCGCACAGAGCCCCCCATGTTGCAATAGAACACATCACTGTACTCACATGCCTGACCATGATGTCCCTGCACACACACATACGTACATGGCCTATGTCACACATACAGGCAGGTATCAGACAACCAGCACACTGCAACATGCCCTGTCTCACACAGCAATGCTTGGCCACTTACCGGCCAACTCCAGATGGGTCTGCCTCCGAAGGATCTGGGCGTGGAGCGCTGGGTCTACGCGTTCCAGGACCCTCATCTGGATGTCACTCAGGCGTGCCCGGCCCCCCTCCGCGAGGCGCCGGGCCTTATTGAGGGTCCTGGACCTCAAGTCCTCCCAGCGCTTCTTGATGTGCTTGATGTCGCGGGTTGCCACCCCCTCCGCGTTGATGGCAACCACTACATCGTCCCAGATCCTCTCCCGTCCTTCCTTGTTGGCGCGTGGTCTTCCGAAGAGGGCATCATAATGCCCCAGGACATGCTCCACCAGGACACCAACTTCCTTCTCACTGAAGCTGGTGGCCCTCTGCCTCTCTGGCTGGGGGTCGCCACTGGTCTCAGATGGTGCTTGCCCTGACATGGCGACCCCCGAGGCAGGCGTGGGTGGGCAACTGGGTCCTGGGGCTGGGCTGTGGAGCGATGGTATCCCAGTCGGGAGTCTACTGTTCCAGCAGGGGTGGACACAGCAACTGGACCCCTGCAGATGGCTGATGTGCAGGCACCAAATGGCAGGGCACGGTGGCAGCAGGCAGGCAGGCAGCAGCAGATGGCACGTGGGAGGCTGCTCGGGGCACTGGGGGGCAGTGATTCGGCCTTCTGGGCAGGAGCGTGGTCTTCCGTGTGTATTCGCGTGGCCAGCTTGATACGGAGTGATTTGGCACGTGAAAAATCTGCACGTCAGCGTGTAATTCGAGGAAAGGCCCTTAGCGCGTAAGCGCGTCTGCACGCATACGCATTTTCATTGGACCAAAGGCCCTCAGCGCGTGAGCGCGTCTGTGACGTGACGTGCGAGGGTGTATCCCTCATTGCACATGATGACAGAACACACGTGGATTTCAACCAATCGCGTGTGAAAGTTCACGGCACCCCGGAACACACGTACCCAGGCTAATCGCGTGTAGAATTTCTCGCGCACCCCTGTAATACACGTACCCAGCCCAATCGCGTGTAGATTTTCTCGTGCACCCCTGTAATACACGTACCCAGCCCAATCGCGTGTAGATTTTCTCGCGCACCCCTGAAATACACGCGCCCAGGCTATTCACATGTAGAATTTCTCGCGCACCCCTGAAATACACGCGCCCAGGCTATTCGCGTGTGGAACTTCACGCGCACCCCTGAAATACACGCGCCCAGGCTATTCGTGTGTGGAACTTCACGCGCACCCCTGAAATACACGCACCCAGGCTATTCGCGTGTGGATCTTCACGCGTACCCCTGAAATACACGTAGCACGCTCCCCCAGGCCCGATCGCGTGAAAATGTTCACGCGAACCCCTGAAATACACGTAGCCCGCTCCCCCAGGCCCGATCGCGTGAAAAAGTTCACGCGAACCCCTGAAATACACGTAGCACGCTCCCCCAGGCCCGATCGCGTGAAAAAGTTCACGCGAACCCCTGAAATACACGTAGCCCGCTCCCCCAGGCCCGATCGCGTGAATAAGTTCACGCGAACCCCTGAAATCCACGTACCCCGCTCAATCGCGTATTTGACTTCCCGCGCGCCACTTTTTTGATGCGCTGGGACTCTACCGCCTGCCTTCGTGTGGCGGCCGTGTTTCAGCTTGTGCGTGTCTTTGGCTGTGCGTGGCTTTGCCCTATTCGATTCCATGAATACGTGTGGTTCGAGTGCGTGTGGGCGTTCCGTCTGCTTCCCTGCAGTACATCCCCAGTTACGCCCTTATTTTCGCGTGTTGTTCCCCATTCCGCGCGTTACGCCCCATGTCCCGCCCACTTTCTGGTGTGTGCGCTGAGGTTGTGCGCTTTCACTGTGCGCGTCGCGCACGCCTTTCGCGATGTTGCAGTGACTTGTGCGCCATGCACGGGTTTGGCGCACATCCCGCGGTGAACACGCGCAGGGACTTCCATGAATCGCACGCGTGCGCGTGCGCCTGTTTTTTTCCGCTTGCGCATGCTTGCGCGAAGATTTTCGGCGCACGTTTGTTCCATGAATCGGCCCCTATATGTGTTGTCAGGATTGTTTGCTGCATTTCTGTGAAGTACTAACATTTGCAAACACAATGGGTATGTACTGTGTAAGTAAATATTGTCAACAATTGGTGGTAATTGAAATAGAATATTCATTGCTACATTTGCATAGCAACTTACACCAACTATATTTGAGAATTTAAATGGTCCAGGTAGTTCTGTATCTAACTGCTTTTTTTGGAGTTTGTCTTCCTTCTTTAAAGAAGTACCTGGTTTACTTTCTCTAATTGATTCTTTTTTGTTTGTGGTACTTGATGAAATATTAGTTTCTTTTACTCTCTTTGGAGGATTTGCAGTGATGTCCTGTTGCATTTCTGTTTGATTTAGTTTTCTTTTACAACATTTTCGTTTTTGTGGAACAGAATATGTGTTTAGATGGGGAGTGTATAGTGAGCGAAGTCTATTATATTCTAAAATGCAAGGAATATCAGCGTTTACTTTACTTGCATCAAAGTTGATTAGAAATAGACCGTCAAGTGTACGTAAGCGTGATAGTGCTACGCAGCTCATGCCTTCTTTAAGGACTGTGTTACCAATATCTATCATTGCTTTGTCTAGGGTAAAACCTTGTGATTTATGAATCGTGACTGCGTATGCAAGAGTTAGAGAAAATTGTTCTCTGCGTACATACATATCTTTGAAGAGAAGGAATCTAGCTGTTGAGCGTCCTATCCGTTTTACTTCTGAAAGTTTGTCAAAGAGTATATTGACAAACTGAATTTTGTTGTCACGTGGGTATGTTTGAAAGCCAACAACTGTACCCAGTGCTCCATTAACTAGTCCTTGGTCCACGTCAAGGTTACGTTTAAGCATTACTCTGCAATTTAAGGATAATTTTAACATCTTTTCTAAGCCTGCTGTGTTTGAGATTGATTTTTCTAAATTATTTAGTCTTGTTGTGGCTTGGTCACACATGGGTGTTGTCATACCATGTACATCTAGTTTGTCTGTGGCACTAATTTCCATTATTGGTTGCATTTCTTTACTTAGCATGATTTCATTGAATTTGAAACAGCTTGCAAGAGTTGGCATTAAGGCCATACAATTGACATTTTTGTGGGCTAATTGTTCCATAACATCTGTAGCACATGCATTATCGCCATAAAGTGCATTAATGTGCCGGGTTTTCAAGGTTGCTTCTGCTTCTTTAGAAAGTATACCAACTCTCAAACTTTTTAAAATGTTGGCATAAGTTAGATCTGCAGATTGGCGCATGTTTTCTGTTAATTCTCTGTATTGGAAATGTTGCCAAAGGTTGACATTTCCAATGCTGCCAACAGTTTTATGGCAGAGTTTGTGCCCTAATGTTTTAAAAATAGGTTCACCTTTTACTGGTGTTAATTGAAGCAGATCTCCAAAAACAATAATGTGTTTTCCTGCAAAGAGCTCTTCATAGTCTGTTTTGAGTACTTCTTGTAATCTGAGGTGAATCAAAGCTAACATCAGGTTGGAGACCATGCTCACTTCATCTATTAGTAGCATTTTCATTTGTTTCAATACTCTGCGTAATTCCATTGCAGCTTCTGCAGAAAGTTTGTAATAGTCTAATTTGTTCTGGTGTTCTACTGGTAATAGTAGTAATCGGTGTAATGTAACACCACCTATGTTGTAGGCAGCTAAACCTGTGGGGGCAGTGACAACAGCTGACAGTTTGTTGTTTGTCAATTGTTGAAGGAACTTACTAATGATTTTGATTAGGAATGTTTTGCCAGAACCAGCTTCACCAATGACGTACAGTAGTATAGGTTTATAATTATGGTAGGAACATTCTTTATTTTAATGTTTTACACCATGTGCAATTTGTTTTGTTACTTCTTGAAAAATGCTACTTTGCTCATTGTTTAGTTTTGATTGTAGTATAGTTAAGTCTTCCTTATCTTCATACTGACACATGGTGTTTTCTACTTCTACCATAGCTAATTCTGCCTCATTTGTTATTAGTGGTTCTCCCAGTGGTTCTTGGCTTCCTGTTACAGAAGGTTGACTACTGTCAGGAGTATCCTTATCTAGTTGGGCTTGGAGTTCTTTTTCATGTTGCTGTTCATTGTGCAACCTTGTTTTGTACTGTGTAAAGTTCACATCAGTTATAGTGCTTTCATTTGCTTTGAAAGCATCCTCATATAAGTCATAGTTATCTAGTAATTGTTCTTCTTTTCTCCATGGTTTGAAGAGTTGTAGCAGGGACATGTAATATACTTCTTTATGTTGAGGATTCTTCAATGACAATTTGATATGATTAATTAAATTTGGTTTAGTGAGTTTAACTAAGCTGCCTTCACAGTCTGTCACTCTATATTTACCTTTTTTTCATCAGGTTTCATATTGTTTTTGTATTTGTAGTTTTGGGCTATTTGGTATAGACACATGTTTTCCAAAGTATTACTTCTGTTTGGGTAGTATGTGTCCAATAAATTGTTTTTTAAAATGTCTTGGCTGTTGGGATCATGTTTGGCTATTTTTTCTATATCTTCATAAGATTTTAGAACTCTTTTTCTAGATTTAGCTGGACCAAGACTTAGCCATAGTATATTTTCAGATTTACCATACAATGAAGTACCAGTTAAACGATCAGCTGCTTCATAAGATCCACATTCTCTATGGGTGAGCATTTTTATGCCCAAGCTGTATAATTTCTGAGATACTGTTTTATCTGATGACAGGTCATTCCAGTGGTCTTGGAGCTCTGTCTTTTCTGCTTTAGTTAAGTATGCTGTGACATATCGTGCAACTGCAGTAGAATTGTCTGCAATGTACTGCAAGTCTATGTTTGCATTCCATAATTGGGCAATGATTGCATTATAATCATTGATATATTTTTCTTCTTCTTTTCTTTTTATGTAATATGTATTTTTAGGTGGCTTTCCTTTAACACTATGTCTAACTGAAGACATGAGGTTGTTTACTTGACCTGTATTTGTAACTGGTCTAGGGAAACCAAATCGGCATTTGGTGTAGTATTTGCCTTTGTTTTTGTATTTGCGACGACAATATTTTCCACATTTGTGTCTTTGAAATTGTAAAATTTGTGCACGAAGATCACTATTTGTGGCTTCTGATGGAATTTCACAAGTGACATATTTTCAATAAACTGTAAAACAGTGGCATCACTGTCTTGACCAAATTTAGGAGCATCTTTAATCCATAAAAGCATGTGGATATGTGGTGCTCCTCTGGCTTGGTATTCTTTTCTCCAAAAGAAGTGTTGCACTTCTCCAAGGGGAGGAACAGTTTTATTACAAATAAAATGTAGCATAGCAATGAAGCGATGGTGAAAATATCTTGAAACATTAACAGGATCCAAAGAACAAAGTTCTCCAGGTGTTAGAATATCTATGTTTGTTTTGTTTTTATTTGATATGCGTAGGAAATCATGTAAATCTTCCCATGCATATTCTGCACAAATTAATGTAACAAACCAAGTGGGTGGGCCAAGGTTTCTGATCATACAACGTACATCTCCATGACGTCGAAACCAGTACTCTTTAGTACCACGCATATTTGCTAATAGATTTGTAATATTTGATTGTAAAACCTCATCCTTTTGTTGCACTTTCTCTAATAATTGTGTAGCTGTCATATTTTGAAATTGTGATCCTGATTTTAATATGTGTGCAACTCCGTAACATAAAGTTGCTAGTTCACTTTCAAAGAGTAGGTGGAATATGTATTCCACATTTTGTCTAAATCTGGGATCTTCAGAATACATCCGTAATGAGCGGTATTCTGAAGCTGGTATTTGAATAGGTCTATCATCATACCTTCCTCCTTTGCCAGTACGAAAGAGTAGAGGAAAAGCATGTGCTTCTATACTTTTTTCCCATATACTGATTGGCGATCCGTTTGTTTGACTCATTTGTTAAGTTTCTAGTACATCTTGTACGGTGTCATTACAGTGCAAAGGATGAATTGTATAATGGTCTAAAGTATTTGATATTGTAGCAGGATCTAGTAGCTCAAATTGACCAGCTTCTTGTGTTTCTTGAATTATTTCAGTTGTATCTTTCAAGTTTTCTTCAATATTAATTTCTTTGTAATATTCATTATTCTCTTTAAGATATTGGAAGGCTTGTCTAACTTTATATAAATCTACCAGCTGTTGCCATATTTTTTTGTCTTTTGTAGGTACTCCATTTACTAATATAATTAAAGATTGTTGCATTGGACGTTGCACTCCTAGAGTATGCACATTTTCATTTAGATTTATTTAATGGTAAATAAACTACTTTTCCACGAATGCCTTTTACCAATTCAGAGGGAGGTAATTTTGCTGTTTTTGGTTGAAGGCGTATTATTGCTTGAAATGGGTGTACTGTTTGAATTATGATGCTCTCATATAAATTATGTTGTTGTAGAGGATTTGGTACTGGGTATAATTTCAAATTATGTGTGATAGAACGTGAAGGAGTTTGGTTGTTGTCAAGTTTTGTAGTGCAATAACTGCAAAGTATTAAGGGCTCAGTTATTTCATATTTGTTTTCTGCTAGAAGGTAGAGAGCTAATTCAAACCATTTAGAATCTTCATTGTCTTCTATTTTGTATGATAGGTCCACAGTTTTTGTGTTACTTTTATAAAAAATTCTACGGCAACATACACATACATGGTTTGGTACTTCAGCTGATGTACTTTTAAATTTTAGTATTTCTTTTTTGTATGTGTTTAGCAAAAGGTTGCCATGTGTAGAATTGTTGCTTAATTGGTTTAAAGCTATTTCATTCTGTAAATGGCTTTCACTTCCAAAATATTTTTTCTGGATATAGTGAATTTCTTCAAGTAGGTCTTTTGCTGTACCATGTAGAAGGATGTTATTTAACTTTGCTAGTGCTAAAGCAGGACTTTTAGCATAGTACAGTTTATAGACTAGAGTTCTTATAGTTGAATGATGTGTTGATATCCTTTTGATATCATGGAAAGTGGTTTTACAAGTAGGTCCTGTAATGCAGGCCAATGAATGTCCTTGTAGTCCTGTGTACTTGCGCACTGGACAGGTATCTATATTTTGCAGTAATTTAATTTTGATTTTGTCTTTGCTTTTTACATATTTATTGAAGAATTGGTGTAAAGATTTGAAACAATGTTTGGGAATGTTACACATTGACGCGCATGGCCATTTGTACACTAGACGTTCTGATTCAGTTGAATGGAGGGGTAATTCTAAGTTTTCAGGGCATATTTTTGTAAGGAGTACTTCTTGTTCCATTATGGTATTATTCACTTTTTCATAACCTCGACCACTGCTATTTATGGCAATTGTATTCGTTTGCTTTTGTTTGTACGCTTCTTCATTAAAATATGGTTCTGTGCTCGTAGTGTGATTCCATTCACCTCCGCAGATACTTAAGAAGTTCTTTCTGTTGACATTTCGCTTATTGAGGTCTTTTTTGTAATTTAGTCATTAGTTTTGTTAGTGGTTTCATTTTGTTTAACAGTAAAATAAATACATTTCTTTTGAGAAGAATTGCACTGTCCAGCTTCTAAGATTAATTTCCTACGATAGGTTTTAAGCTTTGAACCTGATTTCTCTCCTGTTTTTATAAAATTTTGAAGGACTTTGTGACGGTATATTTTGGCTAAAATACTTTTCTTGGTATGCTTACTTTGCACTATATTAAAATTTGAAGAAGTAGTTTTATCTGTACTGATAGCTGATTTTCTGTTAATTGTTTTTTGGTTTGTTTTACATTTTGATAGAGGAAGCGAAGTTGTTGTACTTGAAACTTCTTGTGTTTCACTAAATGATTGTATTAGCTGTTTTGTTTCAACTTTTTTTTACAAATTCTGCTAGAGATGGATGCTTATGTTGGACACCTTTATTTTCATTTGCTCTACTTTTGCGTTGCTTTCTACGGAGTTGTCTTTTGGTAGTCATTCTTTAGGGTCTGTTGAAAAAAATAAAGAAGATATGGGTTGGGGTGTTCTGGAATGTATGTGTGCTGTGTGCATGAGTGTTTGAGTAAGATGATAAAGATGTATGTAATGGTGTGTGATTGTGCATTGGGAACTAAAACTAGTAGGGATAGGTATTCTTGAATTTATGTGTTACTAAACTGGGGTTCAGATGACAAAAAAAAAGTAAGCTAGTGGTGTGGAAAAGTACAAATACTGAATCTAATGTATACAATTAAAAAAGTTGTTTGTTCTATAATATGAAAATTGTAGTGGTTCAGTTGGCTAATTTGTATGTCCAAAAATAGAAATTTGTGGGCCATTCTGGTTGTAAATCGCTGTTTAAGACATGGAAATTTTTGGACAAAATGGTACAAAATCTCTATTTTAAGAAACCAAAATAGCTCGTATTAATGTTATAGTATATTTGATTAATAATATAAATATTATGGTGATATTTTACTTACTTTTTTTTAAAAATTAACAGGTAACTTCTTAGTTTTTCTTTCTTCTTCGAATTTGGCTGCTTCTTTTCAGGAAAGTGGTCTTCACTGCAACTGTAAAAGCTTCAAATTAGTAACTTTGTTTGTATATAGCACTGTTTTTAATTTAGATATTGATTTTTTTAATTGAAATCCTCAGTGCCTTCTGTAAAACCATTAAACTAATTTATTTACATAAGATACATTGCATCAGTTCAGTACATATGATATGTTCTTAATGAACAAATTGTATTGAATGACTAACTGTAGCAAAAATAAAATATCTTTACTATGTCTTGTGAAATTTATAATATATTAGTGAATACCACTATTTCTGTAAGTAAACTGTTTCTAGGTAATAGCGCCTCAATGTCATGTCTAATTTAAAGTAATTAAGTAAATAAATAAATAAAAACAAAAAATATGAAATTGTATAAGTATTTTTATAAAGTGTTAAACATAGATTGTGTTTGCATGCAATTTTGTTTGAATATATGTAGTCTATATATTTCATTTAAAAAATGTTAGTTTAACATGATTTTAGTGTGTGTGTATAAAGAAAGTAAAAAGTATGAAGGTGTATAAGTGATAGATGATTTTAGGAAATTGAAAAAAATACAGTAAATTCATTTTACAGATTTTACAAGGTAAAAGTCTGTTTGAAAATGTGTTCATCTACCATAGCTCTCAACTCACACGCTTTTGGCGGGTGTCACACGCCTTGTAAAGGGCAGACTCACCCGCCAAGCCTCCTGCATGCCCATTCATTCCAATGGGCCTCTCACCCGCCAAAAACAAAATCGGGTGATTTCACCCGCCTGTAAAACAAAAATGGTTGAGAGCTATGTCATCTACTATACACAAAATATGCATACCTGAAGTTTGTGTTCATGCATATGGATATGCATGGAGCTGCAAGTAGAAATCTTGAAGACGTGTACAGTATTTCTGGTAGATGCTGCTTGCCAATGATATGACACTTGTACTCAGAGAGATTCAGAGTATATTTTCAGTGCTGATCTATGATGATGCAGTTAGATGTAGAGGTCTTGAATGTGATTGGTGCATGGTCATGTGATTTTTGAGGTACATCCAATGAGGGAATGGCAGAGAGAGTGTAGTGGAAATGGTAGAAGGGCTGTTCATGTTACGATATGTCCGCGGACATGGCGGTAGTTCCCGGACATCAGGAGTTATATCCGGGGATTTTTGGGTTCAGAAGTCATGCAAATGAGAATAAGCACTGAAAGGGATTGGTCAGGAAAGTTTGGTGGGTGTGTTGTGCCAGGAGAGATTTTTTGAGATACTCTTTGCTGAGAGAACAAAAGATAGCTATGGCTGTGTGTTTCAGAAAACAGATTGTTTGGATTTTAGGAGATTCGTGGATACATTGGTTGAAGGTGCATGCAGAAAGCTGTGGAGTAGCTGTAGATCTTGGATTCCCACATGTGGAAGTACACTGGCATGGAGTACGTGGAATGAAGTGGTTGGATTTGATACCTCTCTGTGCTACTTTGGAGACAGAGCAACATCCAGGCATAATTGTAATTCATTGTGGAGGGAACAGTTTAGGGCATGTGACTGGAATTTATTTGCAATTTGCTATGAAAGAAGGACTGAGGAAGGTTATGGACATGTTTCCTAATTCGCAAGTGATATTTTCACGGATTGCGCAGAGACAAATGTGGCTTCGTTTTTCTTCATTTGGTCCACAAATGGAAAAAGCAAGGCGCAATGCTAATAAGGCTGTTTGTGGCTTTCTAAGAGATTTTGGCATGTCTTCTTTTCACAATGAAAATATTATGTTTTTTAGTACATACATTTTTCGCAGAGATGGAGTCCATCTTACTTATGCTGGCAATCAGAATTTTCTGAGAAATGTACAAAATGCATTGCGACCTTTTTTGGAATTACAACAACGATTTTGAAGTAGATGTTAAGCATTTACAATTTTTGACTTACAAACACCACCCAAAGGCTCTTTTCAGAGCCACCACTTCTTTCCAGAGAAAATTACAATGTTTGTGAGGGAGTAGTAACCCAATTTTTTTAATGTTCACGAACTGTTCGCGGACTTCTAAAAAATACAAAGAGCCCTGCTTCATTTATTTTCACTTCTATTTTTTAACTGGGAAAGGCGGCTCTGAAAAGAGCCTTATTTTTTTTTGATTTTTCTAATTTTGTATTTTTTTTGGTTTTTCAGACACGACACACTAGGAGAGGAGGGTAAAGGAGGGTAAAGGGGGGGACACCAACCACAGGGATAAGAAAGGGCGAGCTGAGAGAGGAAGATGTAGAGTGGGTTTTATTTGGGTAGTGAGCAGGTCTTCTCGTGCTCTGAGACGATAGTCTCAAAAGCACTCCAAAGTCGCTCCCCCCTGCAGAGTCCTGTGTCGCAGTACATACATACAACTGTGACCCTCGAAAGGTAAGGGTCATCAGCATTCTGTATGGCCTGTGAGGCAGCTTGAGAAAGACGCTGTCCCACAGAGGTGGCCCTTGTGGTGACAGGATCAGAAACAGAGGATGAAGTAGAGGAAATCAACCTGCTACGTTCTTCGCAAGGTACAACCCTGCGAATAGCCCCAGAGTGAAATGACCTCAGGTGTCGCTTCATAGTAGTGGTCCCAAAGCTGTAGTTACCGTGCTTCCCGCGACTGAGTATCATTTTGCACTCATTGCAGGTAACATGGTTCGCACGAGCCTTAGGACCATTCCCATGAATGGTAAATAACCGCCACATCCAAGACTCATACCTAGTGCGGGTAGTAGGGATTTCCTCTACCTCATTCTCATCATCCTCTTCTTCCTCCTCCGCATCCTCAGTCCTGTTCCCCTCTTCAGGCCCTTGGGGAGGTGGTGGTGGTGGAGGGGGTGGTGGTGGTGCTGAAGCAGGTGCAGCACCAAGTGGCAGTTCAGCAGCCAAGGATGCCATGTCGATGATGGTGTAGTCTGCAGGTGGCAGCAAAAGCCACTGTGTTCTGAAGAATAGCCAGAAACACAATGGGAGTAAGCTCTTGGGTGTGGTCTTTTATAGGGGTGCTTGTGCGCGGTCCGCGGACATGCGCACTGTGCGCGGACAGATCGAACACAAAAAAAGGATCGGAAAGTTTCAAAAGGTATATAGAAACTCAAGATTGCTATGTGGGACTTGTGGCATGGTGAGATTTTATTGAAAAATATTATGGATTAACTGAAAATGTACTTTTAAATTGTTCGGGGACACGAACAGTGTCCGCATTTCAGGACACACGATGAGCGTGGGCGCGGTCATATTATCTGTTTGCGAACAAGTCTGCGAAGGAAGCGCCTGTCCGCAGGACACCAAGTGCACGGAGATTGGTTAGCGCATGCTCATTGATGTCCTACGGACACTGTTCGGGTTCTGAAGTAATTAAAAGTGCGTCACACGTGAAACGAACATTTCAGGACACCGCGTGTGTTCTTAGAACAGTTTAAACTTGGTAGCGAACAGTAAGGACAGATATAGTGTTCTTCAGGACACGTGTAATTTAGTTTATGTACGAACATTTCAGGACACCAATTGTGTTCTTAGAACACTTTCAATTGGGTAGCGAACACTACAAACAGTTGTACTGTTGTTCAGGACACATCATTTTTGTTTATTTACGAACACTTCAGGACACCCATTGTGTTCTTAGGACAGTTTTAAGTTGATAGCGAACATTACGGACAGATAGAGTGTTCTTTAGAACACTTTAATTTTTGTTTCTTTACGAACATTTCGGGACACTATGAGTGTTCTTAGAACATTTTGAACTTGCATGAGAACATTACGGACAGATATAGTGTCCTCAGGACAGTTACATTTTCGTCTCTTTACGAACATTTCCGAACAACCGCGGTGTCTGTGGACACCTAAATTGGTTTTATCACAAGGAACTGAAAGTAATTACAACACAATATAAGAAAAGTAACTTTATTTCATATATATATACAATTATGACTGGGAAGGTGGGGCAGAAACTGAAACAAAAACAGGAGAATTAGGGATTTCTAGATAACTGGGATCAGGTGAAGAAGTGAAGGAAATCTCATCGAAACGCTTTGGTCCATAGACAGGGTTTGGGGTTAACTGCGTGGGATAGGGTGAGGGGGGACAAGTGCAGGTTGGACAATGGTGTGCAGTTGGGGGTTTCACATAATTTTCCACAAAGTTTTTCAAATCCATAAAATTTTGCATAAGGTCGTCCATTTTTTGATGAATCTGCTGTAGAGTGATATCCTCTGATTGTTGTTGTGAGATGCTTGAAATTTTTGTATGGTCTGTAATAAAAAAAAATATATATGTTAAATGTATACAAAATAATATTTATCAATTGGTTTATATAGTAAAGTGTGTACCATTAGGTGGACTATTTTCTAACATTTCCTCTCCTACACATTCCTGTGAGAAAACAAAAAAGTAATATGTTTTTTTTTCTAATATAGAAAGTTTATAAATATATGAGTAAAAAGAAGTGCACTTACTATGTCTGGTGAGATATGTAATCAATAGTGTATACGTCTGGTCTTGCTGTTGGTTGTGGAGCGTCTGTGAGGTAATTATGGTGGAAGCCACTTTATCTTCTTTTGGTATATTCCATTTTAAAACATATTGTATTTACATGAATGGTTAGTGTGTTACATATATGGGTATTACTACATATACTTTGTATGTGTGCTGCTTTGTGAATTTGTTAAATGTTCCTATGTTATGATATAACTATTACACATACCTCCCCAGAGTTTTTAGGTGGTGGTACTGTTCTCCGAACATGTCCGCGAACATTAAATAAGTTTGCGGACATCAAGTTCATAAGAAGAGATCTAGTCAGTTCCATATGACATGTATATAAAGTCAAAGTCATTATTGTTAAGTTGTGCTACTAAAAAACTATGGAATTCAGTGAAAAAACTTTGTTAAAGGGACGTTATGGTTCCAAGTAAAACCGAAAAACCCTTGAAATTCGGCAGTTATGGTAAGCTAAGCAACCATAACTCGCGCCGCCACCGTGCACTGCTAAGACTAACACCCAGGACATCAAAGATGACATCATAAATGTAATTGATGACATAACTGATGACATCACATGTGTATGTACTTCTCATGAAATATGTGTAGAAGGGATTCTTATTATGTTGCGAAAAAAGTGTCAAGAATCATTGCAAGAAATATACCCTAATAAGTGCATTGAACGATGCATTGATATAAATAGCATCCTATTATGGGGTTCTATCTAGCATACTAAGCTACTCATACAGAAACATAACATTGTGTGCAGCGTACAAGATGAAGGTATGATATTCGTAATGTTAATATGTTGAATAATGAAATGATAATTGTTTTCTTAACAGATTTTTGTGTACTGTGAAATATGTAATAAGTAGCCAATAAAACCCATGTATTACATAATTGCATTACTATAGACAAAACACAAAGACACAAGAACACATACCAATATGGGTATATACAGGGAAAGTGAAGTTAGCAAAAAAGCACAAGTAGTAGCAGAAACAATTCATAACTTAACTGATTAGTTTCATGCAAATAAAAATTGCTCTGTTTCAAAGCTGCTATTTACCCTATGTATATGTATCACTTGATGTGATTGGACCCTAAGGAAAGTAGTGTGAGTACAATGTATACAAATATGACCATATACAGGGAAAGTGCAGCCATAAAAAAACAACAGAACTATCAGAAAGTGCTTATAAATCTAGTGATTATCTTTATGCACAAAAAGGATTGCTGTCTTTCAAGCTTGTGTTTTCCCATATGTATATGTTTCATATGATGTGACTGTACTCTAAGGGAATTACTGTAAGAACCTACTAGAAGGATATGTCTACAAATAAAATAAAATCCTTAGTTTCTGACTTACTGAAGAAAACCATGTGGCCTAGATATGTCAGCAAAAGATAAAATAGTGAGCCAGACATGTGATGTCATCAGTGATGTCATCAATGACATTTGTGATGTCATCTTTGATGTCCTGGGTGTTAGTCTTAACAGTGCACGGTGGCGGCGCGAGTTATGGTTGCTTAGCTTACCATAACTGCCGAATTTCAAGGGTTTTTCGGTTTTATTTGGAACCATAACGTCCCTTTAACAAAGTTTTTTCACTGAATTTCATAGGTTTTTAGTAGCGCAACTTAACCATAACGTCCCTTTAACAAAGTTTTTTTCACTGATATATATATATATAATCTAAATTAGCACGATCACGTTTTTGGGAATTGATCAAAATGTATGTATGCATGATGTTTATGTGCGTGCGATGCCGGGGTGGGGCAATCAAACAAAAACAAGCAGAATGTTTAAAGCAGCGTGAGCGGAGCAGCGTTGATAGGCAGATGAAAAAAGTCCAACCCTCACACTGCAGGGTTGAGCACGGTACTCAACTCAGAGCCATAAAAAATAGCGGGTCAATCCTGCTGGTTAAATGTTTAAGCACTGCGTTGCCAGGAGGGGCGCTGTGCTGGTCTTTCACCCATGCTGTCCAGCTCACTGTTTGGTGCTCTATGTGGGGGCAGGGAGCGCTTATCCTCACTGCCACCCACCTGTTCGGTTCCTGATTACACTTTGCTCCCAGCCAAGGATGGGGTGCACTGTGTGACTATTGCTGGGCCCGCCCCCTGCTAAAACAGGCCCCTTATACTCCCCAAGCAGAATTGCACCGGGTCACAGATTTCCTCGGACACCTCTGCTGCTGCAATTAACACCCTAGGACTCCATAAAGCAATGGGCCACGCATCTGCTATTGTGCTGACTGTCCATGGCAGACACAATCCAGCTTAAGAGAACCTTTGGGTCCCACGAAACACTGATGCTGTCTTCCCTGCCCTGTTGGACCACCAAGTAGCACCAGAATAGCAGATATGTGGTACCAAGAACCTTGGGAAAGACCTGAACAAGCTCTCTCCTGAGTAAGGATTTTCGTATATATTTTTAACAATATAAAGTGCACTTTAAAAGGACTTTTTCATATTTTTGAAGGACTCTTTTTAGTTTTGACGCCGCTGTTTAGGAATATATAGTGTGCAAAGTGATGCCCCCCATTTTTTTTTTACAAGCTTTCTTTATTGAATTTTCAACAGTTTATAACAGTATAAGCGAAAACTCGTTCAACTCAAATGTCATTAGCAAGGCACACGTCCCAGGACACATTACAGCAAAACATATACACTGCCAAATGTCATGAAATAAAAGAACAGAAATAACAATGCTATTGCTAGCTTAAACAGTTGGCAGTGAAGTGTTAGGAATTACGCAATATTTCCTCCACATGTACTGACACACCCTTACTGCACCCCGCCACCCTCGAAAGTTTGCAAACGTTTTTTTACCATATTGAGGAATTCCTCATTAGGCCTGGTTTATTATATAGTGTTGTTCCCTATCCAGCGCAAATTCCAGAAATGGGGACTATACTCTAACAAAGATCGGAAACCCTACAAAGGCCAGGGCAGTTATTTTCTCCATTGCTAGTACCCCCCAAATCTTGACCCATGATTGCCCAGTAATTGGGCCTTCCACATTCTTCCAAAATGTTGCCGGCGTTAGTCTGACCAAATTCAGCATGTGTGTAATCAAAGCTGCCATATCGTCCCTCATTCCATATGAACCCTCCACCACATTCCCCAGAATTACCACTGTCGGGTTCATGGTCTGTGGTATTCCCGTTATATCCCTGATAGGACCCAGGACCCCTTCCAAAACCTTGGGATTTCCGGCAAGTCCACCACATGTGTTACAGGGTCCCCATTTCTCCACATTCACACCAGCAAAGAGGAGAGTACTGAGGTGCCATTTGACTAATTCTCTATGGGGTAAGGTACCAACAATAACATATCTTATACATTGTTTCTTTGGATCATGCTACATTTGTACGCCCTATGTGCGCTTTCCCATATGTGTTCCCAATCCTCTTGCACAAAGTCTTTGCCCAATTCCACTTCCCACCATGACATGTATGGTGGTTTATCTCCTGGAGTATAGTTATCTAGAAGTACATACAGTTTAGAGATCCTACCCTGCTCTATGCTATCTTTCAAGATTTCCATCCCCGTGGACTCTGTTGCCCACCCGCCTAAACCCTCTCTTCGTAAATCAATTTCCAATTTGGGCGTAGCAGTATCTTACATGTTCCCCAATACTATGATTCCACTTACATTCCTCAATTGTTGTCGGTCTACCCTCAATGTAGAAATCTGCAAGCTGCATTATCCCATCCAGCTCCAATCCACTGAACTAGGCTGCATTCATCCCTGGTGTAAAATCAGGATTATGAGTGTGTTGAGAGGCAGATGAATATGTCATGTATAGCTTCTGCCCCTCCCCATCCCAATATTTCACAGGTGAAAAACGTTACTCACTGAGACAACCGTACCACCCTTACCCAGGCAGGTGCAGCAGGAGATGGACACAATCTAAAGCTGAAGATGGCACGAGTAAACCAAACCAACGTTATGGCAATACATGTGCATGCACTAGACACAAAGAAATGTGCCCTCAACATGAAGAATGCGAACACTAGGTAACACATGAATTTATACATGAAAAATTGTTACACTCACCTGGTCTCTGCGGAGGCGTTGGGGCACGGTTGCAGCCCTCCCGGGGGTGAGGTCACTCGGGTCCAGCTTCGCCCTCTGCGCTTATGTTGTGACTGGTGGTAATAGGTGATGCTGCTCGGGACTGCTCCTGCGTGGAGAATAGGGGGCGTGAGCATGCCAGCTTGTGCTCCTGATCCCTTTCCAGACCCCTTCTCCCAAACCGTGGTACCCGTGAGATGCGCTGTCCCTGGAAAGCTCAACTGTTGATTCGTTTTGGTGAGCACTCTGTCCTGCTGCTTCTGGCAGGGGCGCTTGTATGATCTGGACAAAGTTCCTTCACTGGTCCCTTGCACTTGTTAGTCCAGTCCTGCTGCGACTAAGCCACTATACTTCAGGTAAGTGTTCCTGTTTGCCTTATTCTTTCCCCGTCTGTTTTTGTTGTGTAGTAAAGTTTGTTGTCTTGTATTGCTGACCATTCCACTTTTGTTGTTTGCTCTTTTGCTTTTTTCCCTTGCAGGTGATGTTGCCGGCTCGCAGAAGCTGCAGAGCTTGAGGCGACAGCCGGAGGGAGTGAGGAACGAAGATTGTCTTTCCTCTTCTTCACAGGGTCCGAGTTCGTGGAAGCGGAGTTCGGTGCTGCGACGTCGGGATCAAGATCACTGGATGTCAGGAGATGAGTCTGCAGATGAACCGATGAAGCACCGGTTTCCTGGAGGTGCGTATGCAGGAAAATGCCTGGTTTCAAAGGTAAGTAACTGGTCCAAGCGCCGGTGAGCGTCACGTTGCATGCGATTGCACAGTAACGCGAAGCACCGGCCTTAAGGATGGAGCAGCTTATATAGCTGAGCTTCTGAAGCCACGCCCACCAGGTTCAGCCTGCCTGCCACACCCTGCCACACCCGATGAATCAGCACATGAGGATGTTCTCTGGAATAAAGGCTTTCAGCTCCTCGAAAGTTCTTGTAAAATAAAAGCACTCCTGCACTGAAATAAAGTAAAAGCACTCCTGCACTGAAATAAAGTGTTCCTGCTCACATCTCTATTTGACCCTGGCACCACTGAGTCCAGCCAGGGCCCCTGTGTTTATAGATCCCAAAGGGACGTAAGTGAGTCAAGTGACCCATTGCCCCCATCACTAGATTGTGTGGTTTTTGTGTTCTGGGGCCTGTGGCCATGACAAAAATATATACACAGCATCCACAAGACATGAAGAATACTAACATTAGCAATGTATAAGCTGAATGCAACATGAATGAAACACAAATATCGCTCACTAATATAGAAATGCAAAAGTAATGAGCAGCTATCTTTTCTAAAATGGAAGCCGCAAAATGCTTCTAAGTAAACGAAAGGCCTCAAGGCTTCACAAGAACTCAAAATTCTAAAATAACAAAATACAGATCTGTGTAGAGTTCAGTTAGGGGATCACAAACCACAGCCAAGGTTACTGTGAATTAAAGGAGGGCCAGAACGTTGCAGTGAAAGCAGATAATAGCAATTCCCAGGATGCAAGGATACTCCCAAATTAATTCAAGATTCCTAAGGAAACAACCAGCCTTTGTAAACCAGATGCAGGACAATTATAAACCCAAAGACTCCATAGGGAATAGCTCAAGAGTGTCCCCGGTGGTAAAATTAGCCATAACACTTGCATCAATATTAGCTAAAATCCTAATAAATGCAGGGTGAAATATTTCCAAACAATGTCTCATCACATGTGACCCATAATTCAAGATCACTGTCTTTTAATTAATAGCCGACACAGATAAGGCATCTGTCTTACTCTGTACATGTATCCCCAGATCTAAGACACCACAAAAGGGGGATCCGGTCATTGCATCTAATGCCATTCCATCTAATGCCATTCCATTGAATTTTTTCCATCTATAAAATGTGCATCAAATGCATGTTTTTGGGGGGTAAAGGGTTAATTTTTGTTCAGTAGGATTTTAAAGGGTAAGACACAGGGTTTTGGGGGGTACCCCCACCCCCAAAAAGAAGAACAAAAAAAATGCATTCGATGCTAATTTTTTAGATGGAAATTCTTTTATGTAAATGCATTTAGATGCAAGGAATTTGATGCAATGACCATAAACCACAAAAGGCCAAAAACAAAGACATCACTCTGGCTCACGACCTAGAAAGGAGGGATGGTATTTTCTTTAAGTGAAAGGAAGCAGTCCACGGACCTCTCTCTCTCCCTAATCCTGTCTGGCTCATGTCTTGATGGCCTGTCAGTTGTCCAAGGTTGGTCAGTAAGATTTCAACCAATCAGAATCTTTAATGTTATGCCACGTATTACGAATCATGCTAGCCAATAGTTATTGTAGTGATTATCAGCCCGATTCATGGAATTAAAGTGCGCTGAAAATTCCCGTGCAAGCGTGCAAAACCGTGCGAATCGCAGTGCAAGTGCGAAAATCGCAGCAAAACCTGCGCACATCGATTCATGGAAGTCAGTGCGCGAGTAAATCTGGGATGTGCGCTGAAAATCTGCGTGGCGCACGCCGGCGCACAGGTCATCTAACGGCGTGTGCTACGGCCACAGCGAAAGCGCACATAGCACGGGGCACATAACAAAAGTAGGCGTAACACGGGGCGTGACACGCGGAATGGGGAACAACGCGTGAAAATGTGGGCGTCACGGGGGAAGTACAGGAGGCAAGTGCGCAGAACGCCCACACGCTGGCCTACAACACGTATTCATGGAATCGAATAGGGCAAACCAAAGCACAGGCGAAGACGCGCACAGGCCTAAACACGTCCGCCACACGAAGGCAGGCGGTAGCGTGCGTGCGCATGAAAAAAATGTGCGCCAAAATGTGCGCTAACAAAAAGCACGTATATACAGCTCTGATGATTGTCCCATACTGTGGCCCTCTAGGACAAATCACGTGCAAAGGGGTACGCGACAAACACGAACACCCGCTGTGTCAAAAATAGCGTGTGCGTGTATTTCCGGGGTGCGAGGGAAGTTTCACACGCGATTGGCCCTGTGCGAGTGGGGTACGTGGATCCCTGAGGTTCGCGTGAAGTTTCACACGCGATTGACCTGGGTCCGTGTAAATCTGGGGTGCGCGGGAAGTTTCACACGCGACAGGCCCTCTGCGAGTGGGGTACGTGTATATCTGGGGTGCAGGGGAGTACTACACATGAATTGGCAGTGTGGGTCCTCCCAGGTGTTCCCTCTACACCCTTCACGGCCCCTGCAGGCAGCCCAAACCACAGGGGACTACCCTGCACCCCTGGTCATGTCCCGCAGGCAGCCCATCCACCATGGGCATGCCCCCCAGCCAAGCCACATATCAGCTTGTACTACTGATCACCAATGCATGACCCCCTCCACCTCCACCCCCCAGCAGGGCAGGGCACCTGTCAGCAGGCCCCAACCATGTCCCCTTGCACCCCCCCCAGCAGTGCAGGGCACCTGCCAGCAGGCACCCACTCATGTCCCCTTGCACAACCACCCCCAGCACTGAGGGGCACCTGCCAACAGGCCCCCACTCATGTCCCACTCATGTCCCCTTGCACCCCCACGACCTAAAAGTGCAGGGCACCTGCCAGGAGGCCCCCACTCATGTCCCCTTGCACCCCCACCCCCCAGCAGTGCAGGGCACCTGCCAAAAGGCCCCCACTCATGTCCCCTTGCACACCCACCCCCCAGCACTGAGGGGCACCTGCCAACAGGCCCCAACTCATGTCCCACTCATGTCCCCTTGCACCTCCACCCCCCACCAGTGCATGGCACCTGCCAGCAGGCCCCCACTCATGTCCCCTTGCACCCCTGTTAGGGAAAATTCTCTGTTTAGGCTGAATTTCCTAACCTAGTGAGTCCCCCAGCAGCTTTGCTGGATTTCTGGAGTTTGTTTTTTTCATCCTGCCCAGAGTGAGACTCTTTTTCTCCCACTCTTGGACATGATTGTGGTATTTCTTTGAATGTTAATGTGTTCTATGGGCTATGGGGTCTTTTACTCCAGAGGGTCTCATGTGTTTTGCTATGTGTGTTACACCGCACCCTCCATGCCGTAACACTGGGGTGTCCTAGGTGACCCCCACCATAGACTCCATACCCTGGGACTGACTACTGACTCCCAGGGCATGTAAAGTCACCATTGGCTTTACTAGACCTAAATTTACTAACAGAACCAGTACAAACCATCCTATTGTGGACGTACTGGTAGGGGTAATTCGATTACCCCTGGGTCTGTTGTTCGAGGGGGCACTTTCCCGGCCCCCCTCGTCGAGTTTTGGCTGGTGGCAGTGGATACTACTTTTTATATTCGACCGCGAATATATCCCTATGAGATTTTCCCATTGTTCGAGGCTAATACTTTTTCTATGTAGCCTCGGTCATACGGCCGGTTTATTAAATTAATATAAATTCACCGGTTGGTAATTTCTGCCAGAACTTGGTTTTTAAAATGGCATATGTGTTCGCCTCTGTAGCTCCAAACCAAAGGTTGAGCCCTTTGTTCCACTTTTGGCGGGCCTCTGCACAGAAGCCCTCCAGAGTGGTGCCATTCTGTCTGGGTACCACAGGGGGTGTGGGAGGGGGTTTAGGCACCCTGGACTGAGTTGCCTTGCCAACTCAAGTCGCACTCTGGTGTGATTGGCCCAAGTGGTGAGCCGCCCCGCTCACCACTTAGCATGTTAGATTGACAGCTAGGCTGAATGAATGGGGGTTTTCTGCATAAAAGCAGGGCTTTGGGGACTGGAACTTCAGAAGTCACCACAGGACCTAAGAATCCGACGAGGGAAACGCTGAGCCGACATGCAACGACGACACCTCCGGTGGAGCCCTGCTGAACCGACTCACCACTTCCCAACGACAGAGGAGATCTCCCTGCTGGAGAGTCTTCTTCACTTGACTGGTGGGAACAACCAGTCCCTTGCTTTTTCTTCACTTCCAGGACGTCTAGTGGTTGAATTGCCCGTGCTGAGCACCCCGGCAACCGGATAGCCACTAACCACTGTACCACGACCAAAAGGTGGTGCCTTGTGACTGAGCACTCTGCGGCTGGTCTCTTCCCTGGTGGGGCAACGACCTTCAACTTTCCTCTACGATGAGATCATCTCTTCTTCTGGCAAAGCCCCGACTTGCATCCACCACCAGGAACAACTGCCCCCGCCGGAGCTGTCTCTTCACTTTCAAGGTACTGTGTCCGCCTGGCTTCCCTTGAACCGGTTAGCGTGAGGTGTCTTAAATCCTTACCTTTCCACTGGGTCGCCTCCAGACCTTCTTAACTTTCGTTCTAAAACTGGTCCAACCTTTCTGTGACATTTTGCTACAAAGACTTGAAGTGCATTTCCACTGTGGTATTTTTGGGACATACCGCCTTGCCTCTCTCCGAGTGGGCCTGGCCTCTGAACTTTGTGATCTACAGTAGACCCTGCCTTGCTTACCTTGCATTTGCTTTGTAAAAGTCTTGGTACTGAGTTGGTTTCATACCCTGCCTTTTTCTCTCCCTTCCTAACAAATACTAGAGTGCCATCTAGGTTAAGCACTCACCTCTGTCTGCAAATAAGTGGTGTCTTTAAACCTAGACTTGTTGAAATATTGTTATGGGATGGATATATACTTATAGTAACTGTGATTGAAGTTGTTTGCCATATTAGTGCCAGTGTGTTTTTCATAGATGTGTTTTTAAATAAATAAATATATATCTTTACACCCAAGCTCTGATCCGTGTCTGCTTGTTCTACTGTGTAAATTGCCCTATCTTGTATACTCTATATACTGCCTAACTCGTCTTGAGAGAAGTCTGACTGCTCAGCCACAGCTACCAGGTAAATCTGGGTGGTGCAGACTGCTACCAATTGGGTTTACTGCTAACTCCTGTAGTCTTAAACTTTTTGCAGTGGTCCCAGAGGGAACTGCACAGGTTTCTGCCTAACAACCCCCACCCCCCAGCAGTGCCGGGCACCTGCCAGCAGGCCCCTACTCATGTCCCCTTGCACCCCCACACCCCAGCACTGAGGGGCACCCACTCATGTCCCCTTGCAGACCCACCCCCCAGCACTGAGGGGCACTTGCCAGCCTGCCCCCACTCATGTCCCCTTGCACACCCACCCCCCAGCACTGAGGGGCACCTGCCAGCAGGCCCCCACTCATGTCCCCTTGCACACCCACCCCCCAGCACTGAGGGGCACCTGCCAGCAGGCCCCCACTCATATCCCCCTGCACACCCACCCCCCAGCACTGAGGGGCACCTGCCAGCAGGCCCCCACTCATGTCCCTTTGCACACCCAACCCCCAGCAGTGCAGGGCACCTGCCAGGAGGCCCCCACTCATGTCCCCTTTCACCCCCACCCCCCAGCACTGAGGGGCACCTGCCAGCAGGCCCCCACTCATGTCCCCTTGCACCCCCACCCCCCAGCACTGAGGGGCACCCACTCATGTCCCCTTGCAGACCCACCCCTCAGCACTGAGGGGCACCTGCCAGCATGCCCCCACTCATGTCCCCTTGCACACCCACCCCCCAGCACTGAGGGGCACCTGCCAGCAGGCCCCCACTCATGTCCCACTCATGTCCCCTTGCACCCCCACCACCAGCACTGAGGGGCACCTGCCAGCAGGCCCCCACTCATGTCCCCTTGCACACCCACCCCCCAGCACTGAGGGGCACCTGCCAGCAGGCCCCCACTCATGTCCCCCTGCACACCCACCCCCCAGCACTGAGGGCACCTGCCAGCAGGCCCCCACTCATGTCCCTTTGCACACCCAACCCCCAGCAGTGCAGGGCACCTGCCAGCAGGCCCCCACTCATGTCCCCTTTCACCCCCACCCCCCAGCACTGAGGGGCACCTGCCAGCAGGCCCCCACTCATGTCCCCTTGCACAGCCACCCCCCAGCACTGAGGGGTACCTGCCAGTAGGCCCCCACACATGTCCCCTTGCACACCCACCCCCCAGCACTGAGGGGCACCTGCCAGCAGGCCCCACTCATGTCCCACTCATGTCCCCTTGCACCCCACCACCCAGAAGTGCAGGGCACCTGCCAGCAGGCCCCCACTCATGTCCCCTTGTACCCCCAGCCCCCAGCAGTGCAGAGCACCTGCCAGCAGGCCCCCACTCATGTCCCCTTGCACACCCACCCCCCCAGCACTGAGGGGCACCTGCCAACAGGCCCCAACTCATGTCCCACTCATGTCCCCTTGCACCCCCACCCCCAGCAGTGCAGGGCACCTGCCAGCAGGCCCCCACTCATATCCCCTTGCACCCCCACCCCCCAGCAGTGCAGGGCACCTGCCAGCAGGCCCCCACTCATGTGCCCTTGCACACCCACTCCCCAGCACTGAGGGGCACCTGCCAGCAGGCCCCCATTCATGTCCCCTTGCACACCCACCCACCAGCACTGAATGGCACCTGCCAGCAGGCCCCCACTCATGTCCCACTCATGTCCCCTTGCACCCCCACCCCCAGCAGTGCAGGGCACCTGCCAGCAGGCCCCCACTCATATCCCATTGCACCCCCACCCCCCAGCAGTGCAGGGCACCTGCCAGCAGGCCCCCACTCATGTGCCATTGTACCCCCACCCCCCAGCACTGTGGGGCACCTGCCAGCAGGCCCCCACTCATGTCCCACTGCACACCCACTCCCCAGCACTGAGGGGCACCTGCCAGCAGGCCCCCATTCATGTCCCCTTGCACACCCACCCACCAGCACTGAATGGCACCTGCCAGCAGGCCCCCACTCATGTCCCACTCATGTCCCCTTGCACCCCCACCCCCCATCACTGAGGGGCACCTGCCAGCAGGCCCCCACTCATGTCCCACTCATGTCCCATTGCACCCCCACCCCCCAGCAGTGCAGGGCACCTGCCAGCAGGCCTCCACTCATGTCCCCTTGCACACCCAGGACCCAGCAGTGCAGGGCACCTGCCAGCAGGCCCCCACTCATGTCCCCTTGCACCCCCAACCCCAGCACTGAGGGGCACCTGCCAGCAGGCCCCCACTCATGTCCCCTTGTACACCCACCCCCCAGCACTGAGGGGCACCTTCCAGCAGGCCCCCACACATGTCCCCTTGCATACCCACCCCCCTGCACTGAGGGGCACCTGCCAGCAGGCCCCCACTCATGTCCCACTCATGTCCCCTTGTACCCCCACCCCCCAGCACTGAGGGGACCTGCCAGCAGGCCCCATCTCATGTCCCCTTGCACACCCACCCCCCAACAGTGCAGGGCACCTGCCAGCAGGCCCCCACTCATGTCCCCTTGCACCCCTGTTAGGGAGAATTCTCTGTTTAGGCTGAATTTCCTAACCTAGTGAGTCCCCCAGCAGCTTTGCTGGATTTCTGGAGTTTGTTTTTTTCATCCTGCCAAGAGTGAGACTCTTTTTCTCCCACTCTTGGACATGATTGTGGTATTTCTTTGAATGTTAATGTGTTCTATGGGCTGTGGGGTCTTTTACTCCAGAGGGTCTCATGTGTTTTGCTATGTGTGTTACACCGCACCCTCCATGCCGTAACACTGGGGTGTCCTAGGTGACCCCCACCATAGACTCCATACCCTGGGACTGACTATTGTCTCCCAGGGCATGTAAAGTCACCATTGGCTTTACTAGACCTACATTTACTAACAGAACCAGTACAAACCATCCTATTGTGGACGTACTGGTAGGGGTAATTCCATTACCCCTGTGTCTGTTGTTCGAGGGGGCACTGTCCCGTCCCCCCTCGTCGAGTTTTGGCTGGTGGCAGTGGATACTACGTTTTATATTCGACCGCGAATATATCCCTATGGGATTTTCCCATTGTTCGAGGCTAATACTTTTTCTATGTAGCCTCGATCATACCGCCGGTTTATTAAATTCATATAAATTCACCGGTTGGTAATTTCTGCCAGAACTTGGTTTTTAAAATGGCATATGTGTTCGCCTCTGTAGCTCCAAACCAAAGGTTGAGCCCTTTGTTCCACTTTTGGCGGGCTTCTGCACAGAAGCCCTCCAGAGTGGTGCCATTCTGTCTGGGTACCACAGGGGGTGTGGGAGGGGGTTTAGGCACCCTGGACTGAGTTGCCTTGCCAACTCAAGTCGCACTCTGGTGTGATTGGCCCAAGTGGTGAGCCGCCCCTCTCACCACTTAGCATGTTAGATTGACAGCTAGGCTGAATGAATGGGGGTTTTCTGCATAAAAGCAGGGCTTTGGGGACTGGAACTTCAGAAGTCACCACAGGACCTAAGAATCCGACGAGGGAAACGCTGAGCCGACCTGCAACGATGACACCTCCGGTGGAGCCCTGCTGAACCGACTCACCACTTCCCAACGACAGAGGAGATCTCCCTGCTGGAGAGTCTTCTTCCCTTGACTGGTGGGAACAACCAGTACCTTGCTTTTTCTTCACTTCCAGGACGTCTAGTGGTTGAATTGCCCGTGCTGAGCACCCCGGCAACCGGATAGCCACTAACCACTGTACCGCGACCAAAAGGTGGTGCCTTGTGACTGAGCACTCTGCGGCTGGTCTCTTCCCTGGTGGGGCAACGACCTTCAACTTTCCTCTACGATGAGATCATCTCTTCTTCTGGCAAAGCCCCGACTTGCATCCACCACCAGGAACAACTGCCCCCGCCGGAGCTGTCTCTTCACTTTCAAGGTACTGTGTCCGCCTGGCTTCCCTTGAACCGGTTAGCGTGAGGTGTCTTAAATCCTTACCTTTCCACTGGGTCGCCTCCAGACCTTCTTAACCTTCGTTCTAAAACTGGTCCAACCTTTCTGTGACATTTTGCTACAAAGACTTGAAGTGCATTTCCACTGTGGTATTTTTGGGACATACCGCCTTGCCTCTCTCCGAGTGGGCCTGGCCTCTGAACTTTGTGATCTACAGTAGACCCTGCCTTGCTTACCTTGCATTTGCTTTGTAAAAGTCTTGGTACTGAGTTGGTTTCATACCCTGCCTTTTTCTCTCCCTTCCTGACGAATACTAGAGTGCCATCTAGGTTAAGCACTCACCTCTGTCTGCAAATAAGTGGTGTCTTTAAACCTAGACTTGTTGAAATATTGTTATGGGATTGATATATACTTATAGTAACTGTGATTGAAGTTGTTTGCCATATTAGTGCCAGTGTGTTTTTCATAGATGTGTTTTTAAATAAATAATTATATATCTTTACACCCAAGCTCTGATCCGTGTCTGCTTGTTCTACTGTGTAAATTGCCCTATCTTGTATACTGTATATACTGCCTAACTCGTCTTGAGAGAAGTCTGACTGCTCAGCCACAGCTACCAGGTAAATCTGGGTGGTGCAGACTGCTACCAATTGGGTTTACTGCTAACTCCTGTAGTCTTAAACTTTTTGCAGTGGTCCCAGAGGGAACTGCACAGGTTTCTGCCTAACAACCCCCACCCCCCAGCAGTGCCGGGCACCTGCCAGCAGGTCCCCACTCATGTCCCCTTGCAACCCCACCCCCCAGCACTGAGGGGCACCCACTCATGTCCCCTTGCAGACCCACCCCCCAGCACTGAGGGGCACTTGCCAGCCTGCCCCCACTCATGTCCCCTTGCACACCCACCCCCCAGCACTGAGGGGCACCTGCCAGCAGGCCCCCACTCATGTCCCACTCATGTCCCCTTGCACTCACACCCCCAGCACTGAGGGGCACCTGCCAGCAGGCCCCCACTCATGTCCCCTTGCACACCCACCCCCAGCACTGAGGGGCACCTGCCAGCAGGTCCTCACTCATGTCCCCCTGCACACCCACCCCCCAGCACTGAGGGGCACCTGCCAGCAGGCCCCCACTCATGTCCATTTGCACACCCAACCCCCGGCTGTGCAGGGCACCTGCCAGGAGGCCCCCACTCATGTCCCCTTTCACCCCCACCGCCCAGCACTGAGGGACACCTGCCAGCAGGCCCCCACTCATGTCCCCTTGCACCCCCCCCGCACTGAGGGGCACCCACTCATGTCCCCTCTCAGACCCACCCCTCAGCACTGAGGGGCACCTGCCAGCATGCCCCTACTCATGTCCCCTTGCACACCCACCCCCCAGCACTGAGGGGCACCTGCCAGCAGGCCCCCACTCATGTCCCACTCATGTCCCCTTGCACCCCCACCACCAGCACTGAGGGGCACCTGCCAGCAGGCCCCCACTCATGTCCCCTTGCACACCCACCCCCCAGCACTGAGGGGCACCTGCCAGCAGGCCCCCACTCATGTCTTCCTGCACACCCACCCCCCAGCACTGAGGGCACCTGCCAGCAGGCCCCCACTCATGTCCCTTTGCACACCCAACCCCCAGCAGTGCAGGGCACCTGCCAGCAGGCCCCCACTCATGTCCCCTTTCACCCCCACCCCCCAGCACTGAGGGGCACCTGCCAGCAGGCCCCCACTCATGTCCCCTTGCACAGCCACCCCCCAGCACTGAGGGGTACCTGCCAGCAGGCCCCCACACATGTCCCCTTGCACACCCACCCCCCCAGCACTGAGGGGCACCTGCCAGCAGGCCCCACTCATGTCCCACTCATGTCCCCTTGCACCCCACCACCCAAAAGTGCAGGGCACCTGCCAGCAGGCCCCCACTCATGTCCCCTTGCAACCCACCCCCCAGCAGTGCAGAGCACCTGCCAGCAGGCCCCCACTCATGTCCCCTTGCACACCCACCCCCCCAGCACTGAGGGGCACCTGCCAACAGGCCCCAACTCATGTCCCACTCATGTCCCCTTGCACCCCCAGCCCCAGCAGTGCAGGGCACCTGCCAGCAGGCCCCCACTCATATCCCCTTGCACCCCCACCCCCCAGCAGTGCAGGGCACCTGCCAGCAGGCCCCCACTCATGTGCCATTGTACCCCCACCCCCCAGCACTGCGGGGCACCTGCCAGCAGGCCCCCACTCATGTCCCCTTGCACACCCACTCCCCAGCACTGAGGGGCACCTGCCAGCAGGCCCCCATTCATGTCCCCTTGCACACCCACCCACCAACACTGAATGGCACCTGCCAGCAGGCCCCCACTCATGTCTCACTCATGTCCCGTTGCACCCCCACCCCCCATCACTGAGGGGCACCTGCCAGCAGGCCCCCACTCATGTCCCACTCATGTCCCATTGCACCCCCACCCCCCAGCAGTGCAGGGCACCTGCCAGCAGGCCTCCACTCATGTCCCCTTGCACACCCAGGACCCAGCAGTGCAGGGCACCTGCCGGCAGGCCCCCTCTCATGTCCCCTTGCACCCCCACCCCCCAGCACTGAGGGGCACCTGCCAGCAGGCCCCCACTCATGTCCCCTTGTACACCCACCCCCCAGCACTGAGGGGCACCTTCCAGCAGGCCCCCACACATGTCCCCTTGCACACCCACCCCCCTGCACTGAGGGGCACCTGCCAGCAGGCCCCCACTCATGTCCCACTCATGTCCCCTTGTACCCCCACCCCCCAGCACTGAGGGGACCTGCCAGCAGGCCCCATCTCATGTCCCCTTGCACACCCACCCCCAACAGTGCAGGGCACCTGCCAGCAGGCCCCCACTCATGTCCCCTTGCACCCCTGTTAGGGAGAATTCTCTGTTTAGGGTGAATTTCCTAACCTAGTGAGTCCCCCAGCAGCTTTGCTGGATTTCTGGAGTTTGTTTTTTTCATCCTGCCAAGAGTGAGACTCTTTTTCTCCCACTCTTGGACATGATTGTGGTATTTCTTTGAATGTTAATGTGTTCTATGGGCTATGGGGTCTTTTACTCCAGAGGGTCTCATGTGTTTTGCTATGTGTGTTACACCGCACCCTCCATGCCGTAACACTGGGGTGTCCTAGGTGACCCCCACCATAGACTCCATACCCTGGGACTGACTACTGTCTCCCAGGGCATGTAAAGTCACCATTGGCTTTACTAGACCTACATTTACTAACAGAACCAGTACAAACCATCCTATTGTGGACGTACTGGTAGGGGAAATTCCATTACCCCTGTGTCTGTTGTTCGAGGGGGCACTGTCCCGTCCCCCCTCGTCGAGTTTTGGCTGGTGGCAGTGGATACTACTTTTTATATTCGACCGCGAATATATCCCTATGGGATTTTCCCATTGTTCGAGGCTAATACTTTTTCTATGTAGCCTCGATCATACCGCCGGTTTATTAAATTCATATAAATTCACCGGTTGGTATTTTCTGCCAGAACTCGGTTTTTAAAATGGCGTATGTGTTCGCCTCTGTAGCTCCAAACCAAAGGTTGAGCCCTTTGTTCCACTTTTGGCGGGCTTCTGCACAGAAGCCCTCCAGAGGGGTGCCATTCTGTCTGGGTACCACAGTGGGTGTGGGAGGGGGTTTAGGCACCCTGGACTGAGTTGCCTTGCCAACTCAAGTGGCACTGTGGTGTGATTGGCCCGAGTGGTGAGCCGCCCCGCTCACCACTTAGCATGTTTGATTGACAGCTAGGCTGAATGAATGGGGGTTTTCTGCATAAAAGCAGGGCTTTGGGTACTGGAACTTCAGAAGTCACCACAGGACCTAAGAATCTGACGAGGGAAACACTGAGCCGACCTGCAACGACGACAACTCCGGTGGAGCCCTGCTGAACCGACTCACCACTTCCCAACGACAGAGGAGATTTCCCTGCTGGAGAGTCTTCTTCCCTTGACTGGTGGGAACAACCAGTCCCTTGCTTTTTCTTCGCTTCCAGAATGTCTAGTGGTCGAATTGCTCGTGCTGAGCACCCCGGCAACGGATAGCCACTAACCACTGTACGACAACCAAAAGGTGGTGCCTTGTGACTGAGCACTCCGTGGTTGGTCTCTTCCCTGGTGGTGCAACGATCTTCAACTTTCCTCTACGACGAGATCATCTCTTCTTCTGGCAAAGCCCCGACTTGCATCCACCACCAGGAACAACTGCCCCCGCCGGAGCTGTCTCTTCACTTTCAAGGTACTGTGTCCGCCTGGCTTCCCTTGAACCGGTTAGCGTGAGGTGTCTTAAATCCTTACCTTTCCACTGGGTCTCCTCCAGACCTTCTTAACATTCGTTCTAAAACTGGTCCAATTTTCTGTGACATTTTGCTACAAAGACTTGAAGTGCATTTCCACTGTGGTATTTTTGGGACATACCGCCTTGCCTCTCTCCGAGTGGGCCTGGCCTCTGAACTTTGTGATCTACAGTAGACCCTGCCTTGCTTACCTTGCATTTGCTTCATAAAAGTGTTGGTACTGAGTTGGTTTCATACCCTGCCTTTTTCTCTCCCTTCCTAACGAATACTAGAGTGCCATCTAGGTTAAGCACTCACCTCTGTGTGCAAATAAGTGGTGTCTTTAAACCTAGACTTGTCGAAATATTGTTATGGGATTGATATATACTTATAGTAACTGTGATTGAAGTTGTTTGCCATATTAGTGCCAGTGTGTTTTTCATAGATGTGTTTTTAAATAAATAATTATATATCTTTACACCCAAGCTCTGATCCGTGTCTGCTTGTTCTACTGTGTAAATTGCCCTATCTTCTATACTCTATATACTGCCTAACTCGTCTTGAGAGAAGTCTAAAAGCTCAGCCACAACTACCAGGTAAATCTGGGTGGTGCAGACTGCTACCAAATGGTTTTACTGCTAACTCCTGTAGTCTTAAACTTTTTGCAGTGTTCCCAGAGGGAACTGCACAGGTTTCTGCCTAACAACCCCCACCCCCCAGCAGTCATGGGCACCTGCCAGAAGGCCCCCACTCATGTCCCCTTGCACCCCCACCCCCCAGCACTGAGGGGCACCCACTCATGTCCCCGTGCAGACCCACCCCCCAGCACTGAGGGGCACCTGCCAGCATGCCCCCATTAATGTCCCCTTGCACACCCACCCCCCAGCACTGAGGGGCACCTGCCAGCAGGCCCCCATTCATGTCCCCTTGCACACCCACCCACCAACACTGAATGGCACCTGCCAGCAGGCCCCCACTCATGTCTCACTCATGTCCCGTTGCACCCCCACCCCCCATCACTGAGGGGCACCTGCCAGCAGGCCCCCACTCATGTCCCACTCATGTCCCATTGCACCCCCACCCCCCAGCAGTGCAGGGCACCTGCCAGCAGGCCTCCACTCATGTCCCCTTGCACACCCAGGACCCAGCAGTGCAGGGCACCTGCCGGCAGGCCCCCTCTCATGTCCCCTTGCACCCCCACCCCCCAGCACTGAGGGGCACCTGCCAGCAGGCCCCCACTCATGTCCCCTTGTACACCCACCCCCCAGCACTGAGGGGCACCTTCCAGCAGGCCCCCACACATGTCCCCTTGCACACCCACCCCCCTGCACTGAGGGGCACCTGCCAGCAGGCCCCCACTCATGTCCCACTCATGTCCCCTTGTACCCCCACCCCCCAGCACTGAGGGGACCTGCCAGCAGGCCCCATCTCATGTCCCCTTGCACACCCACCCCCAACAGTGCAGGGCACCTGCCAGCAGGCCCCCACTCATGTCCCCTTGCACCCCTGTTAGGGAGAATCCTCTGTTTAGGGTGAATTTCCTAACCTAGTGAGTCCCCCAGCAGCTTTGCTGGATTTCTGGAGTTTGTTTTTTTCATCCTGCCAAGAGTGAGACTCTTTTTCTCCCACTCTTGGACATGATTGTGGTATTTCTTTGAATGTTAATGTGTTCTATGGGCTATGGGGTCTTTTACTCCAGAGGGTCTCATGTGTTTTGCTATGTGTGTTACACCGCACCCTCCATGCCGTAACACTGGGGTGTCCTAGGTGACCCCCACCATAGACTCCATACCCTGGGACTGACTACTGTCTCCCAGGGCATGTAAAGTCACCATTGGCTTTACTAGACCTACATTTACTAACAGAACCAGTACAAACCATCCTATTGTGGACGTACTGGTAGGGGAAATTCCATTACCCCTGTGTCTGTTGTTCGAGGGGGCACTGTCCCGTCCCCCCTCGTCGAGTTTTGGCTGGTGGCAGTGGATACTACTTTTTATATTCGACCGCGAATATATCCCTATGGGATTTTCCCATTGTTCGAGGCTAATACTTTTTCTATGTAGCCTCGATCATACCGCCGGTTTATTAAATTCATATAAATTCACCGGTTGGTATTTTCTGCCAGAACTCGGTTTTTAAAATGGCGTATGTGTTCGCCTCTGTAGCTCCAAACCAAAGGTTGAGCCCTTTGTTCCACTTTTGGCGGGCTTCTGCACAGAAGCCCTCCAGAGGGGTGCCATTCTGTCTGGGTACCACAGTGGGTGTGGGAGGGGGTTTAGGCACCCTGGACTGAGTTGCCTTGCCAACTCAAGTGGCACTGTGGTGTGATTGGCCCAAGTGGTGAGCCGCCCCGCTCACCACTTAGCATGTTTGATTGACAGCTAGGCTGAATGAATGGGGGTTTTCTGCATAAAAGCAGGGCTTTGGGTACTGGAACTTCAGAAGTCACCACAGGACCTAAGAATCTGACGAGGGAAACACTGAGCCGACCTGCAACGACGACAACTCCGGTGGAGCCCTGCTGAACCGACTCACCACTTCCCAACGACAGAGGAGATTTCCCTGCTGGAGAGTCTTCTTCCCTTGACTGGTGGGAACAACCAGTCCCTTGCTTTTTCTTCGCTTCCAGAATGTCTAGTGGTCGAATTGCTCGTGCTGAGCACCCCGGCAACGGATAGCCACTAACCACTGTACGACAACCAAAAGGTGGTGCCTTGTGACTGAGCACTCCGTGGTTGGTCTCTTCCCTGGTGGTGCAACGATCTTCAACTTTCCTCTACGACGAGATCATCTCTTCTTCTGGCAAAGCCCCGACTTGCATCCACCACCAGGAACAACTGCCCCCGCCGGAGCTGTCTCTTCACTTTCAAGGTACTGTGTCCGCCTGGCTTCCCTTGAACCGGTTAGCGTGAGGTGTCTTAAATCCTTACCTTTCCACTGGGTCTCCTCCAGACCTTCTTAACATTCGTTCTAAAACTGGTCCAATTTTCTGTGACATTTTGCTACAAAGACTTGAAGTGCATTTCCACTGTGGTATTTTTGGGACATACCGCCTTGCCTCTCTCCGAGTGGGCCTGGCCTCTGAACTTTGTGATCTACAGTAGACCGTGCCTTGCTTACCTTGCATTTGCTTCATAAAAGTGTTGGTACTGAGTTGGTTTCATACCCTGCCTTTTTCTCTCCCTTCCTAACGAATACTAGAGTGCCATCTAGGTTAAGCACTCACCTCTGTGTGCAAATAAGTGGTGTCTTTAAACCTAGACTTGTCGAAATATTGTTATGGGATTGATATATACTTATAGTAACTGTGATTGAAGTTGTTTGCCATATTAGTGCCAGTGTGTTTTTCATAGATGTGTTTTTAAATAAATAATTATATATCTTTACACCCAAGCTCTGATCCGTGTCTGCTTGTTCTACTGTGTAAATTGCCCTATCTTCTATACTCTATATACTGCCTAACTCGTCTTGAGAGAAGTCTAAAAGCTCAGCCACAACTACCAGGTAAATCTGGGTGGTGCAGACTGCTACCAAATGGTTTTACTGCTAACTCCTGTAGTCTTAAACTTTTTGCAGTGTTCCCAGAGGGAACTGCACAGGTTTCTGCCTAACAACCCCCACCCCCCAGCAGTCATGGGCACCTGCCAGAAGGCCCCCACTCATGTCCCCTTGCACCCCCACCCCCCAGCACTGAGGGGCACCCACTCATGTCCCCGTGCAGACCCACCCCCCAGCACTGAGGGGCACCTGCCAGCATGCCCCCATTAATGTCCCCTTGCACACCCACCCCCCAGCACTGAGGGGCACCTGCCAGCAGGCCCCCACTCATGTCCCACTCATGTCCCCTTGCACCCCCACCCCCAGCACTGAGGGGCACCTGCCAGCAGGCCCCCACTCATGTCCCCTTGCACACCCACCCCCCAGCACTGAGGGGCACCTGCCAGCAGGCCCCCACTCATGTCCCCCTGCACACCCACCCCCCAGCACTGAGGGGCACCTGCCAGCAGGCCCCCACTCATGTCCCTTTGTACACCCAACCCCCAGCAGTGCAGGGCACCTGCCAGCAGGCCCCCACTCATGTCCCCTTTCACCCCCACCCCCCAGCACTGAGGGGCACCTGCCAGCAGGCCCCCACTCATGTCCCCTTGCACCCCCACCCTCCAGCACTGAGGGGCACCCACTCATGTCCCCTTGCAGACCCACCCCCCAGCACTGAGGGCACCTGCCAGCATGCCCCCACTCATGTCCCCTTGCACACCCACCCCCCAGCACTAAGGGGCACCTGCCAGCAGGCCCCCACTCATGTCCCACTCATGTCCCCTTGCACCCCCACCACCAGCACTGAGGGGCACCTGCCAGCAGGCCCCCACTCATGTCCCCTTGCACACCCACCCCCCAGCACTGAGGGGCACCTGCCAGCAGGCCCCCACTCATGTCCCCCTGCACACCCACCCCCCAGCACTGAGGGCACCTGCCAGCAGGCCCCCACTCATGTCCCTTTGCACACCCAACACCCAGCAGTGCAGGGCACCTGCCAGCAGGCCCCCACTCATGTCCCCATTCACCCCCACCCCCCAGCACTGAGGGGCACCTGCCAGCAGGCCCCCACTCATGTCCCCTTGCACAGCCACCCCCCAGCACTGAGGGGCACCTGCCAGCAGGCCCCCACACATGTCCCCTTGCACACCCACCCCCCAGCACTGAGGGGTACCTGCCAGCAGGCCCCCACTCATGTCCCACTCATGACCCTTGCACCCCACCACCCAAATGTGCAGGGCACCTGCCAGCAGGCCCCCACTCATGTCCCCTTGCACCCCCACCCCCCAGCAGTGCAGGGCACCTGCCAGCAGGCCCCCACTCATGTCCCCTTGCACACCCACCCCCCCCAGCACTGAGGGGCACCTGCCAACAGGCCCAAACTCATGTCCCACTCATGTCCCCTTGCACCCCCAGCCCCGAGCAGTGCAGGGAACCTGCCAGCAGGCCCCCACTCATATCCCCTTGCACCCCCATCCCCCAGCAATGCAGGGCACCTGCCAGCAGGCCCCCACTCATGTCCCATTGTACCCTTACCCCCAGCACTGAGGGGCACCTGCCAGCAGGCCCCCACTCATGTCCCCTTGCACACCCACTCCCCAGCACTGAGGGGCACCTGCCAGCAGGCCCCCATTCATGTCCCCTTGCACACCCACCCCCCAGCACTGAATGGCACCTGCCAGCAGGCCCCCACTCATGTCCCACTCATGTCCCCTTGCACCCCCAGCCCCGAGCAGTGCAGGGCACCTGCCAGCAGGCCCCCACTCATATCCCCTTGCACCCCCACCCCCCAGCACTTAGGGGAACCTGCCAGCAAGCCCCCACTCATGTCCCCTTGCACACCCACCCCCCAGCACTGAGGGGCACCTGCCAGCAGGCCCCCACTCATGTGCCCTTGCACACCCACCCCCCAGCACTGAGGGGCAACTGCCAGCAGGCCCCCACTCATGTCCCCTTGCACACCCACCCCCCAGCACTGAGGGGCACCTGCCAGCAGGCCCCCACTCATGTCCCACTCATGTCCCATTGCACCCCCACCCCCCGGCAGTGCAGGGCACCTGCCAGCAGGCCCCCACTCATGTCCCCTTGCACACCCAGGTCCCAGCAGTGCAGGGCACCTGCCAGCAGGCCCCCACTCATGTCCCCTTGCACCCCCACCCCCAGCACTGAGGGGCACCTGCCAGCAGGCCCCCACTCATGTCCCCTTGTACACCCACCCCCCAGCACTGAGGGGCACCTTCCAGCAGCCCCCCACACATGTCCCCTTGCACACCCACCCCCCTGCACTGAGGGGCACCTGCCAGCAGGCCCCATCTCATGTCCCCTTGCACACCCACCCCTCAACAGTGCAGGGCACCTGCCAGCAGGCCCCCACTCATGTCCCCTTGCACCCCTGTTAGGGAGAATTCTCTGTTTAGGCTGAATTTCCTAACCTAGTGAGTCCCCCACCAGCTTTGCTGGATTTCTGGAGTTTGTTTTTTTCATCCTGCCAAGAGTGAGACTCTTTTTCTCCCACTCTTGGACATGATTGTGGTATCTCTTTGAATGTTAATGTGTTCTATGGGGTCTTTTACTCCAGAGGGTCTCATGTGTTTTGCTATGTGTGTTACACCGCACCCTCCATGCCGTAACACTGGGGTGTCCTAGGTGACCCCCACCATAGACTCCATACCCTGGGACTGACTACTGTCTCCCAGGGCATGTAAAGTCACCATTGGCTTTACTAGACCTAAATTTACTAACAGAACCAGTACAAACCATCTTATTGTGGACATACTGGTAGGGGTAATTCGATTACCCCTGGGTCTGTTGTTCGAGGGGGCACTGTCCCGTCCCCCCTTGTCGAGTTTTGGCTGGTGGCAGTGGATACTACTTTTTATATTCGACCGCGAATATATCCCTATGGGATTTTCCCATTGTTCGAGGCTAATACTTTTTCTATGTAGCCTCGGTCATACCGCCGGTTTATTAAATTCATATAAATTCACCGGTTGGTATTTTCTGCCAGAACTCGGTTTTTAAAATGGCGTATGTGTTCGCCTCTGTAGCTCCAAACCAAAGGTTGAGCCCTTTGTTCCACTTTTGGCGGGCTTCTGCACAGAAGCCCTCCAGAGTGGTGCCATTCTGTCTGGGTACCACAGGGGGTGTGGGAGGGTGTTTCGGCACCCTGGACTGAGTTTCCTTGCCAACTGAAGTGGCACTGTGGTGTGATTGGCCCAAGTGGTGAGCCGCCCCGCTCACCACTTAGCATGTTTGATGGACAGCTAGGCTGAATGAATGGGGGTTTTCTGCATAAAAGCATGGCTTTGGGGACTGGAACTTCAGAAGTCGCCACAGGACCTAAGAATCTGACGAGGGAAACGCTGAGCCGACCTGCAACGACGACAACTCCGGTGGAGCCCTGCTGAACCGACTCACCACTTCCCAACGACAGAGGAGATTTCCCTGCTGGAGAGTCTTCTTCCCTTGGCTGGTGGGAACAACCAGTCCCTTGCTTTTTCTTCGCTTCCAGAACGTCTAGTGGTCGAATTGCTCGTGCTGAGCACCCCGGCAACGGATAGCCACTAACCACTGTACCACAACCAAAAGGTGGTGCCTTGTGACTGAGCACTCCATGGTTGGTCTCTTCCCTGGTGGTGCAACGATCTTCAACTTTCCTCTACGACGAGATCATCTCTTCTTCTGGCAAAGCCCCGACTTGCATCCACCACCAGGAACAACTGCCCCCGCCGGAGCTGTCTCTTCACTTTCAAGGTACTGTGTCCGCCTGGCTTCCCTTGAACCGGTTAGCGTGAGGTGTCTTAAATCCTTACCTTTCCACTGGGTCTCCTCCAGACCTTCTTATCTTTCGTTCTAAAACTGGTCCAACCTTTCTGTGACATTTTGCTACAAAGACTTGAAGTGCATTTCCACTGTGGTATTTTTGGGACATACCGCCTTGCCTCTCTCCGAGTGGGCCTGGCCTCTGAACTTTGTGATCTACAGTAGACCCTGCCTTGCTTACCTTGCATTTGCTTCATAAAAGTGTTGGTACTGAGTTGGTTTCATACCCTGCCTTTTTCTCTCCCTTCCTAACGAATACTAGAGTGCCATCTAGGTTAAGCACTCACCTCTGTGTGCAAATAAGTGGTGTCTTTAAACCTAGACTTGTCGAAATATTGTTATGGGATTGATATATACTTATAGTAACTGTGATTGAAGTTGTTTGCCATATTAGTGCCAGTGTGTTTTTCATAGATGTGTTTTTAAATAAATAATTATATATCTTTACACCCAAGCTCTGATCCATGTCTGCTTGTTCTACTGTGTAAATTGCCCTATCTTGTATACTCTATATACTGCCTAACTCGTCTTGAGAGAAGTCTGAAAGCTCAGCCACAGCTACCAGGTAAATCTGGGTGGTGCAGACTGCTACCAAATGGTTTGACTGCTAACTCCTGTAGTCTTAAAATTTTGCAGTGTTCCCAGAGGGAACTGCACAGGTTTCTGCCTAACAACCCCCACCCCCCAGCAGTGCCGGGCACCTGCCAGCAGGCCCCCACTCATGTCCCCTTGCACCCCCACCCCCCAGCACTGAGGGGCACCCACTCATGTCCCCTTGCAGACCCACCCCCCAGCACTGAGGGGCACCTGCCAGCATGCCCCCACTCATGTCCCCTTGCACACCCACCCCCCAGCACTGAGGGGCACCTGCCAGCAGGCCCCCACTCATGTCCCACTCATGTTCCCTTGCACACCCACCCCCAGCACTGAGGGGCACCTGCCAGCAGGCCCCCACTCATGTCCCCTTGCACACCCACCCCCCAGCACTGAGGGGCACCTGCCAGCAGGCCCCCACTCATGTCCCCCTGCACACCCACCCCCCAGCACTGAGGGGCACCTGCCAGCAGGCCCCCACTGATGTCCCCTTTCACCCCCACCCCCCAGCACTGAGGGGCACCTGCCAGCAGGCCCCCACTCATGTCCCCTTGCACCCCCACCCCCCAGCACTGAGGGGCACCCACTCATGTCCCCTTGCAGACCCACCCCCCAGCACTGAGGGCACCTGCCAGCATGGCCCCACTCATGTCCCCTTGCACACCCACCCCCCAGCACTAAGGGGCACCTGCCAGCAGGCCCCCACTCATGTCCCACTCATGTCCCCTTGCACCCCCACCACCAGCACTGAGGGGCACCTGCCAGCAGGCCCCCACTCATGTCCCCTTGCACACCCACCCCCCAGCACTGAGGGGCACCTGCCAGCAGGCCCCCACTCATGTCCCCCTGCACACCCACCCCCCAGCACTGAGGGCACTTGCCAGCAGGCCCCAACTCATGTCCCTTTGCACACCCAACCCTCAGCAGTGCAGCGCACCTGCCAGCAGGCCCCCACTCATGTCCCCATTCACCCCCACCCCCCAGCACTGAGGGGCACCTGCCAGCAGGCCCCCACTCATGTCCCCTTGCACAGCCACCCCCCAGCACTGAGGGGCACCTGCCAGCAGGCCCCCACACATGTCCCCTTGCACACCCACCGCCCAGCACTGAGGGGTACCTGCCAGCAGGCCCCCACTCATGTCCCACTCATGTCCCCTTGCACCCCACCACCCAAAAGTGCAGGGCACCTGCCAGCAGGCCCCCACTCATGTCCCCTTGCACCCCCACCCCCCAGCAGTGCGGGGTACCTGCCAGCAGGCCCCCACTCATGTCCCCTTGCACACCCACCCCCCCAGCGCTGAGGGGCACCTGCCAACAGGCCCCAACTCATGTCCCACTCATGTCCCCTTGCACCCCCAGCCCGAGCAGTGCAGGGCACCTGCCAGCAGGCCCCCACTCATATCCCCTTGCACCCCCAGCAGTGCAGGGCACCTGCCAGCAGGCCCCCACTCATGTCCCATTGTACCCCCACCCCCCAGCACTGAGGGGCACCTGCCAACAGGCCCCCATTCATGTCCCCTTGCACACCCACCCCCCAGCACTGAATGGCACCTGCCAGCAGGCCCCCACTCTTGTCCCACTCATGTCCCCTTGCACCCCCAGCCCCGAGCAGTGCAGGGCACCTGCCAGCAGGCCCCCACTCATATCCCCTTGCACCCCCACCCCCCAGCACTGAGGGGCACCTGCCAGCAAGCCCCCACTCATGTCCCCTTGCACACCCACCCCCCAGCACTGAGGGGCACCTGCCAGCAGGCCCCCACTCATGTGCCCTTGCACACCCACCCCCCAGCACTGAGGGGCAACTGCCAGCAGGCCCCCACTCATGTCCCCTTGCACACCCACCCCCCAGCACTGAGGGGCACCTGCCAGCAGGCCCCCACTCATGTCCCACTCATGTCCCATTGCACCCCCACCCCCCAGCAGTGCAGGGCACCTGCCAGCAGGCCCCCACTCATGTCCCCTTGCACACCCAGGACCCAGCAGTGCAGGGCACCTGCCAGCAGGCCCCCACTCATGTACCCTTGCACCCCCACCCCCCAGCACTGAGGGGCACCTGCCAGCAGGCCCCCACTCATGTCCCCTTGTACACCCACCCCCCAGCACTGAGGGGCACCTTCCAGCAGGCCCCCACACATGTCCCCTTGCACACCCACCCCCCTGCACTGAGGGGCACCTGCCAGCAGGCCCCCACTCATTTCCCACTCATGTCCCCTTGCACCGCCACACCCCAGCACTGAGGGGACCTGCCAGCAGGCCCCATCTCATGTCCCCTTGCACACCCACCCCTCAACAGTGCAGGGCACCTGCCAGCAGGCCCCCACTCATGTCCCCTTGCACCCCTGTTAGGGAGAATTCTCTGTTTAGGCTGAATTTCCTAACCTAGTGAGTCCCCCAGCAGCTTTGCTGGATTTCTGGAGTTTGTTTTTTTCATCCTGCCAAGAGTGAGACTCTTTTTCTCCCACTCTTGGACATGATTGTGGTATCTCTTTGAATGTTAATGTGTTTTATTGGGTCTTTTACTCCAGAGGGTCTCATGTGTTTTGCTATGTGTGTTACACCGCACCCTCCATGCCGTAACACTGGGGTGTCCTAGGTGACCCCCACCATAGACTCCATACCCTGGGACTGACTACTGTCTCCCAGGGCATGTAAAGTCACCATTGGCTTTACTAGACCTAAATTTACTAACAGAACCAGTACAAACCATCCTATTGTGGACGTACTGGTAGGGGTAATTCGATTACCCCTGGGTCTGTTGTTGGAGGGGGCACTGTCCCGTCCCCCCTTGTCGAGTTTTGGCTGGTGGCAGTGGATACTACTTTTTATATTCGACCACGAATATATCCCTATGGGATTTTCCCATTGTTCGAGGCTAATACTTTTTCTATGTAGCCTCGGTCATACCGCCGGTTTATTAAATTCATATAAATTCACCGGTTGGTATTTTCTGCCAGAACTCGGTTTTTAAAATGGCGTATGTGTTCGCCTCTGTAGCTCCAAACCAAAGGTTGAGCCCTTTGTTCCTCTTTTGGCAGGCTTTTGCACAGAAGCCCTTCAGAGTGGTGCCATTCTGTCTGGGTACCACAGGGGGTGTGGGAGGGGGTTTAGGCACCCTTGACTGAGTTGCCTTGCCAACTCAAGTGGCACTGTGGTGTGATTGGCCCAAGTGGTGAGCCGCCCCGCTCACCACTTAGCATGTTTGATTGACAGCTAGGCTGAATGAATGGGGGTTTTCTGCATAAAAGCAGGGCTTTGGGGACTGGAACTTCAGAAGTCGCCACAGGACCTAAGAATCTGACGAGGGAAACGCTGAGCCGACCTGCAACGACGACAACTCCGGTGGAGCCCTGCTGAACCGACTCACCACTTCCCAACGACAGAGGAGATTTCCCTGCTGGAGAGTCTTCTTCCCTTGACTGGTGGGAACAACCAGTCCCTTGCTTTTTCTTCGCTTCCAGAACGTCTAGTGGTCGAATTGCTCGTGCTGAGCACCCCGGCAACGGATAGCCACTAACCACTGTACCACAACCAAAAGGTGGTGCCTTGTGACTGAGCACTCCATGGTTGGTCTCTTCCCTGGAGGTGCAACGATCTTCAACTTTCCTCTACGACGAGATCATCTCTTCTTCTGGCAAAGCCCCGACTTGCATCCACCACCAGGAACAACTGCCCCCGCCGGAGCTGTCTCTTCACTTTCAAGGTACTGTGTCCGCCTGGCTTCCCTTGAACCGGTTAGCGTGAGGTGTCTTAAATCCTTACCTTTCCACTGGGTCTCCTCCAGACCTTCTTAACTTTCGTTCTAAAACTGGTCTAACCTTTCTGTGACATTTTGCTACAAAGACTTGAAGTGCATTTCCACTGTGGTATTTTTGGGACATACCGCCTTGCCTCTCTCCGAGTGGGCCTGGCCTCTGAACTTTGTGATCTACAGTAGACCCTGCCTTGCTTACCTTGCATTTGCTTCATAAAAGTGTTGGTACTGAGTTGGTTTCATACCCTGCCATTTTCTCTCCCTTCCTAACATATACTAGAGTGCCATCTAGGTTAAGCACTCACCTCTGTGTGCAAATAAGTGGTGTCTTTAAACCTAGACTTGTCGAAATATTGGTTTGGGATTGATATATACTTATAGTAACTGTGATTGAAGTTGTTTGCCACATTAGTGCCAGTGTGTTTTTCATAGATGTGTTTTTAAATAAATAATTATATATCTTTACACCCAAGCTCTGATCCGTGTCTGCTTGTTCTACTGTGTAAATTGCCCTATCTTGTATACTCTATATACTGCCTAACTCGTCTTGAGAGAAGTCTGAAAGCTCAGCCACAGCTACCAGGTAAATCTGGGTGGTGCAGACTGCTACCAAATGGTTTTACTGCTAACTCCTGTAGTCTTAAACTTTTTGCAGTGGTCCCAGAGGGAACTGCACAGGTTTCTGCCTAACAACCCCCACCCCCCAGCAGTGCCGGGCACCTGCCAGCAGGCCCCCACTCATGTCCCATTACACCCCCACCCCCCAGCACTGAGGGGCACCCACTCATGTCCCCTTGCAGACCCACCCCCCAGCACTGACGGGCACCGGCCAGCAGGCCGCCACTCATGTCCCACTCATGTCCCCTTGCACCCCCACCCCCAGCACTGAGGGGCACCTGCCAGCAGGCCCCCACTCATGTCCCCTTGCACACCCACCCTCCAGCACTTAGGGGCACCTGCCAGCAGGCCCCCAATCCTGTCCCCTTGCACCCCCGCCCCCCAGCACTGAGGGGTACCTGCCAGCAGGCCCCCACTCATGTCCCCTTGCACACCCACCCCCCGGCACTGAGGGGCACCTGCCAGCAGGCCCCCACCCATGTCCCCTTGCACACCCACCCCCCAGCACTGAAGGGCACCTGCCAGCAGGCCCCCACTCATGTCCCACTCATGTCGCACTGAGGGGCACTTGCCAGCAGGCCCCCACTCATGTCCCCTTGCACACCCACCCCTCAGCACTGTCGGGCACCTGCCAGCTGGCCCCACTCATGTCCCCTTGCACACCCAACCCCCAGCACTGAGGGGCACCTTCCAGCAGGCCCCCACTCATGTCCCACTCATGTCCCTTTGCACCTCCACGCCCAAGCACTGAGGGGCACCTGCCAGCAGGCCCCCACTCATGTCCCCTTGCACACCCACCCCCAGCAGTGCAGGGCACCTGCCAGCAGGCCCTCACTCATGTCCCCTTGCACCACCACCCCCCAGCAGTGCAGGGCACCTGCCAGCAGGCCCCCACTCATGTCCCCTTGCACACCCACCCCCCAGCACTGAGGGGCACCTGCCAACAGGTCCCCACTCATGTCCCACTCATGTCCCCTTGCACCCCCACCCCCCAGCAGTGCAGGGCACCTGCCAGCAGGCCCCAACTCATGTCCCCTTGCTCCCCCACACCCCAGCAGTGCAGGGCACCTGCCAGCAGGCCCCCACTCATGTCCCACTCATGTCCCCTTGCACCCCCACCCCCCAGCAGTGCAGGGCACCTGCCAGCAGGCCCCCACTCATGTCCCACTCATGTCCCCTTGCACCCCAACCCCCAGCAGTGCAGGGCACCTGCCAGCAGGCCCCCACTCATGTCCCCTTGCACCCCCACCCCCCAGCACTGAGGGGCACCTGCCAGCAGGCCCCCACTCATGTCCCCTTGCACACCCACCCTCCTGCACTGAGGGGCACCTGCCAGCATGCTCCAATCCTGTCCCCTTGCACCCCCACCCCCCGCACTGAGGGGTACCTGCCAGCAGGCCCACACTCATGTCCCCTTGCACACCCACCCCCCCAGCACTGAGGGGCACCTGCCAGCAGGCCCCCACTCATGTCCCCTTGCACACCCACCCCCCAGCACTGAAGGGCACCTGCCAGCAGGCCCCCACTCATGTCCCACTCATGTCACACTGAGGGGCACCTGCCAGCAGACCCCCACTCATGTCCCCTTCCACACCCACCCTTCAGCACTAAGGGGCACCTGCCAGCAGGCCCCCACTCATGTCCCCGTGCACACCCACACCCCAGCACTGAACGGCACCTGCCTGCAGGCCCCCACTCATGTCCCACTCATGTCCCTTTGCACCCCCACCCCCTAGCACTGAGGGGCACCTGCCAGCAGGCCCCCACTCATGTCCCCTTGCACACCCACCCCCCAGCACAGAGGGGCACCTGCCAGCAGGCCCCCACTCATGTCCCCTTGCACACCCACCCCCCCAGCACTGAGGGGCACCTGCCAGCATGCCCCCACTCATGTCCCACTCATTTCCCCTTGCACCCCCACCCCCCAGCAGTGCAGGGCACCTGCCAGCAGGCCCCCACTCATGTCCCCTTGCACACCCAGCCCCCAGCAGTGCAGGGCACCTGCCAGCAGGCCCCCACTCATGTCCCCTTGTACACCCACCCCCCAGCACTGAGGGGCACCTTCCAGCAGGCCCCCACACATGTCCCCTTGTACACCCACCCCCCAGCACTGAGGGGCACCTGCCAGCAGGCACCCACTCATGTCCCACTCATGTCCCCTTGCACCCCTACACCCCAGCAGTGCAGGGCACCTGCCAGCAGGCCCCCACTCATGTCCCCTTGCACCCCACCCCCCAGCAGTGCAGGGCACCTGCCAGCAGGCCCCCACTCATGTCCCCTTGCACCCCCAACCCCCAGCAGTGCAGGGCACCTGCCAGCAGGCCCCCACACATGTCCCCTTGCACACCCAACCCCCAGCACTGAGGGGCACCTGCCAACAGGCCCCCCTCATGTCCCACTCATGTCCCCTTGCACCCCCACCCCCCAGCAGTGCAGGGCACCTGCCAGCAGGCCCCCACTCATGTCCCCTTGCACCCCCACCCCCCAGCACTGAGGGGCACCTGCCAGCAGGCCCCGATTCATGTTCCACTCATGTCCCCTTGCACCCCCACCCCCCAGCAGTGCAGGGCACCTGCCAGCATGCGCCCACTCATGTCCCCTTGCACCCCCACCCCCAGCAGTGCAGGGCACCTGCCAGCAGGCCCCCACTCATGTCCCACTCATGTCCCCTTGCACCCCCACCCCCCAGCAGTGCAGGGCATCTGCCAGCAGGCCCCCACTCATGTCCCCTTGCACCCACACACCCCAGCAGTGCAGGGCACCTGCCAGCAGGCCCCCACTCATGTCCCACTCATGTCCCCTTGCACCCCCACCCCCCAGCAGTGCAGGGCACCTGCCAGCAGGCCCCCACTCATGTCCCACTCATGTCCCACTCATGTCCCCTTGCACCCCCACCCCCAGCAGTGCAGGGCACCTGCCAGCAGGCCCCCACTCATGTCCCCTTGCACCCCCACCCCCCAGCACTGAGGGGCACCTGCCAGCAGACCCCCACTCATGTCCCCTTGCACACCCACCCTCCAGCACTGAGGGGCACCTGCCAGCAGGCCCCTAATCCTGTCCCCTTGCACCCCCACCCCCCAGCACTGAGGGGTACCTGCCAGCAGGCCCCCACTCATGTCCCCCTGCACAGCCACCCCCCAGCACTGAGGGGCACCTGTCAGCAGGCCCCCACTCATGTCCCCTTGCACACCCACCCCACAGCACTCATGGGCACCTGCCAGCAGGTCCCCACTCATGTCCCACTCATGTTGCACTGAGGGGCACCTGCCAGCAGGCCCCCACTCATGTCCCCTTACACACCCACCCCCCCAGCACTGAGGGGCACCTGCCAGCAGGCCCCCACTCATGCCCCCTTGCACACCCACCCCCCAGCACTGAGGGGCACCTGCCAGCAGGCCCCCACTCATGTCCCCTTGCACACCCACCCCCAGCAGTGAAATGGCGATCTCATGACACAAACCAAAAGTCAACTATGTACATCAACACATGTCCGCCACACGAAGGCAGGCGGTAGCATCCCTGCGCATTAAAAAATGTGTGCTAACAAAAAGCCTGTATATACAGCTCTGGTGAATGTCCCATACTGTGGCCCTCTAGGACAAATGACGTGCAAAGGGGTACGCGACAAACACGGACACCCGCTGTGTCAAAAATAGCGTGTATTTCGGGGGTGCGCGGGAAGTTTCACACGCGATTGTGCCTGGGTGAGCGGGGTACGTGTACTTCAGGGGCTCGCGGGAAGTTTTACACGCGGTTGTGCCTGGGCGAGCGGGGTACTTGTACTTCAGGGGCTCGCGGGAAGTTTTACACGCGATTGGGCCTGGGCGAGCGGGATACGTGTATTACTGGGGTGGGCGGGGAAGTATAGGAGGCAAATGCGCAAAACGCCCACACGTACGCACCAAAAAAGACGAACTAATCCGGAAACAAGTACACCAGCAGGAAGCAGGCGTACGTGGACCCGTGCAGCATAAAAATACGCGCAAACAACAAGCAAGCTCAGACGCCAGGATGAACATACCGTTCCTAGCAGCAGTGGTCGTGGGATACCTCAGGAGGAGGAGGAGGAGGATAGTCAGGCCCAGAATTTTCACACCCAGAACCAGCCTTTTTGGAATGCCTGGTGACCAGGTGTATGGGAGGTACAGGTTTCCACTTCACATAATACTCGACCTGGTCAGTGAGTGGGAGGATGACCTCACATCACCCACCCTCTGCTCCCAAGCATACAGCCCCCTGGAGAAGGTCCTCAATGTACTGCACTTTTTGGCCACCAGATCATTTCAGCGGACAAGTGCCATATTGGGGGGGGGGTGTCACAGGCCACGCAGTCACGCTGCCTACACCAGGTCTTGGCCATCATGACTACACGCCCATCAGTCCGCAGGCACATATACCTGCCCAGAACACCTGCAGAAAGGCAGGCTGCCGTCCAGGATTTCTATGGGGTGGCACAATTCCCCAAAGTCCTAGGTGCCATTGATTGCACCCATGTGGCTCTACGTCCCCCCAGGGCATCAGAGCACATCTATAGAAACCACAAGCCCTGGCATTCCATCAACGTCCAGGTAGTATGTGATGCCAAGGGAATCATCACCTCAGTATATGCCAACTATCCAGGGTCCACCCACGACAGTTTCATTTACAGAATGTCAACCCTAAACTGGGACCTAGAAGCTGGGCGGCATGGCGATACATGGCTGCTCGGTGAGTATAAATGCCACAGCACATGCATGCATGCCATATACTGTGTAATGTCACAACCCTACTAATGATACCCATCACCACCTCCCCAGGGGACAGTGCCTACCCTCTGAGCACCCACATGATGACGCCAATTCAGAACCCCACCACGCCACCCGAGGTAAGATATAACACAGCCCATATTGCAACCCGGGGGATAGTGGAGCGCACATTCGGAGTGCTCAAGTCACGCTTTCGCTCCCTTGACCGTTCTGGCGGGCAGCTATTATACGCTCCCCCAGTAGTGTGTAGGATCATAGTGGCAGCATGTGTCCTGCACAACGTTGCAACCCGCCGGGGCCTGCCGGTGGACATGGTGGTGCCCCCACATCCCCATCCACATGCACACCCGCTGCGCATGGGAAGGGAAAGGGCATGGGATGAGGCAGCCTGAACGCAGCTGGTGGCTAATTACTTCACTTAGAATCACACCCCTGTGGAGTGCACACAGCCCTGCCACATACCAGCTGACAATCGATGATGACACAAGGGACAGTTAACTGTCACAACCATACCAGCCTGAGATTGGTCACCTGGAAGTGTCACAATGTGTGCATTCCTACCTACAGAAACACCACCAATGCTGTGTCATCAAAAGACACATATGCTGCTAAATGCATTACCCCCTTGCAAAATACAACATGAGAACAGTGCCATGTCACCCAACCCCTCCCCAGCACCACCACCCAACACACCATGGCATGTCATGCTATGTGAGAGCAAACAAAGCAATCCCGAAAACCTGACACAAGTGTGACGAAGTACAGTGTCCCTAATGGAAACTGGCCACACACAATATGCTCCCCGTAATGTTGAACTAACAACACACATGACCAAATACTTAACAACAACAATACAATGCAGCTACATAAGCTCAAACATAACTAAAACATGACAGTACTAAGTTAAAGTAGTCGTAGTCTTACAACCTGAATATGCCACAACATCGCCCCCTTCCAACTGTAGTCTTGCAGGCTTCAAAACTTGTCTGTGTACTGCATACAACATGAACTCCATCTCCAAAGTAGACGGCCTTGTGAAGACATGAGGAATGAACCTGCAAATTCAGAGGGAGACATGGAAGCAGAAGCATACATAATTCCAACATGCAGTGTACAATACAACAACACTATACACAAGGAATGTCTACACAGTATTGACTACAGACTGCCCACACAGCTCATGGGAGCCCAACATCACTGTGTACATCACTGTCACTTGGTCACACCCTTTGCAAGCCCATGGAAAAGGGAAGCAGGAGAGGTGTGTGTCTCACGAACCCAAGCATCGAACCCAAACTCAGGACAAGCCTGCATGTGCCCAGCCGGAATACAGTGGATGCCCACGGGAGCCACACAAGGCAACACACTGACGTGATGCCCGGATCTCCTCCCGAGTTGCCTGCATCTCAGCTGAGAGCGAACGTGTGAGCCGCTCCAGCTGCTGTTCTGTCCTCAAGTTAACAAGAGTCTCCCTGAGATGATGGAGTTCTACCCTCAGGGCTTCCCTGTGGCCCTGGGACTCTATTGATATCGATTGGCGTAGAGTCTCCAGTGCCGCCCGTCTGTCCCTGTTGGACGCCAACATGTCCTCCCTGTGTGATTGGCAAATGGAGTCTGTTGCCTGCTGTAGTAGCTCCATCTGCCTTTCAGGGGGGACAATGGAAGTGGCCACCGTCTCCATTGCTTGAGCCATCATCTCAACTGATGCTGCCTGTTGGGTTGCCATACCGTGAATGGATTGTTCCCATGCGGTATTGCCTGGTGGCGTACGGCCACCCCGTCGGCGGGCACAACACCTGTTTGGGGCAAGGCGATATGTGCCTTGCTGTGCCGGCACTGCCTGAGGCTGCAGGACTGCATTCCCCCTCTGATCTGCTGGCCCAGGAACAGGATCAGATGTTGTGGAGTGTGACCCTGCACCCGTAACCGCCAAAGGCTGACTAACCAACACTGAAATCCCCATAGAGGGTTCTACCCCCGGTGCAGGTGGGTTGGACAGAACAGAACCCCTTCCAGAAACACTTACCTGCGACGCCACATAGGTCTCTTCGTCCGAATCAACACCTGAATAGAGGTCTGGGGAGGTGCACCCAGAGACACCCCTGGACAGAATCGTCTGCCGCAAGAGTGGGTTCTCACCCACCACCACACCACGTCCCCCACTGGTGGCCGGTTGTGCCTCAGGTTCCTCCTGGGTCTGCACCATCTCCTCAACCTCAACAGCATCAAGTGTGTCATCCCCTGCAAAAACATGAAAGACAAAAAATGGAAACAGGCATTAGCACCATAGCACACACATAGGCCTGACAAGCTACAGAACCAGTACATGATTTACACATGTCCCACATGACTATAACCCTCCCATGCATGCACTGTCACACAGTTGGAAGGGGAGGCAAAAGCCTGACACTGATGACACCAAGATGGAAGAGCAACACATTTGCTGCATGCTGGGTAGCACTGCCATCACACGTTGGCCTGTGAGTGGCATGTCCTATACACATAAATGACACATGCCATCACACAGGTGGCATGTACCATAGCCATGGTACATTCCACAAGTACATCCATATGTCAGTGAATGAGTACTGTCACCCATCCATGTGAGATGGACATGAAGAGATGAAAAATGCCACATAGTGTGAAAAGATACGCCATGTGCCACACACTGCAACACATCCAGTGTACAAAAATACAGCTATTGCAGGGCCATGTACACATCAATGGTTGTGCACTTCAACATGACAGGAAACAACTAGCATGTTCCACATTCAAACAGGCCCAAAAACATCATGTGATCAGGACAATACTCATTCAGCCTGAATGGTCAAATCATTCAACTACCAAGATGACACATGTGGGCCAATGTGGGGTTCTTCAATGACAGAAGCATGTCACATATGTCACAATAGGGCTGAGGAATGTGTTGCAAAAGTGGGAGAATTGAAACAATCAGCCTGAAAGAACACTGAAAAATACAAACTATGTTGTTGCATGATGCCACCTCATGGGCAACTGCCGTAATGTTGCGCTAAATTACTACTGTGGGCAGAAGGGATAGTGTCACACCCAAATTCAAGGCCACAGAATGTTTTGGATGAAGCACATGGGTGACCCATACTACTCAGTCACACACACCCTCACCTGGCACTCAATCAGAACCCGTCACCCAAACAACATACACATGCATTACACACACACGCATGGGCACTCACCGGACAATGTGTCATAATCGGGTAGTTCTCCCACATCTCGGATCTGTTCCTCTGTGACGAAGGTCCCAGCAACAGACTCATGTTCAGTGAGTTTGTTGTCCTCTTGTGGAGACCGACCGCCAGTCACCAGAGTAGCGGCATGACTTGAGGCCAGCTTGTCCTTTGCTTTGCGTTTCAGGTCAAACCACTGCTTGTAGCAATCATCAGCGAGCGCCTCACAAATCCAAGGGCACTTATGTGGTTGGCGATGGTCTGCCAGTGTGCCTTACGTTGACCAGGTGTGGTCTTGGACCCTGCAGTCACCACCATTTCGTGGCTATGTTGCAACACATAGCTCACAAGTGCATTAAGTTCCGAATCATTGAAGCAAGGCTTCCTTGAGGTATCGGAGTGTGTAGCCGTGCCTGGGGTCTCAGCCTGTCGTGCCAGAGCACCCTTCTTCCTCTTTTTAGAAGGTGGAACTGAGCCAGAGTGGCTAATGCTGCTCTGGTCAGTAGGGGCAGAATCACCGGTGGACTGGGTTGTTGGAGTGTGCGAATGCACATTGACCATAGTACTTGGTGCAGGCATTGTCTGAAGTGTGATGTTGGCAGGGGGAACATCAGTATGATGGACCAGGACCGACACTGCCCTGGCTGGGAGAGTCAAAGCTGGGGCGGATGGAGCTGCAGCTGCCCCTGCAGCCTCACCACCCTGCACACTTGGGGCAGCAGATGACATAGCTGCCCCAGATCCACGTGGCTTGGTGACAACTTGCACCGCCACACGTGGCTTAGACTTGCTGACCTGGAAGTCAGCCAGGGAGTCATCCTGTGCCAGGTCAGGTGCCACAATGGGGTAGTCCAACAAGGGCTGAGCTGGGATGGGCTTAGCCACGTTTCCCTCAACCATGGGGGGGTCATGGGTGTCCCTGATTGGTCCTCCACACATGGGGGTATAGGGGCACCCTGCAAATCCTGGCCACATCCCATACCGCACCCACCACGTCCACCTTTTGAAGGTCGGCCACCTTTGCCTCCCTTACCGCTTGGTTGCCTCCCAACCATGGCACTGATGCTGTTGTGCATATGGGAGGAGCAGTAAACTATTGTCCTGGGCAATTGGGGGTCAAAGGGGTAGGGTACTAAATGGAATTCGTACCCTAGTGCTCTAACAAGGCTGTCTGTGACCCCTGGGGGAAGATGACAGGTCACGCAACGCACAGGCAGCCCAAAAACAAAAATAAACGTGCACGCAACCCCGTGCGTGGAAAAATGAACCCGCACTACGCTGTGGCACCCAGAAACACAAAAATAAGCATACACGTGATACACACATCCTACAATGACCTATGAAGGGGTACCTAACACACAGGGCAAGCACAGTTGCTAAGTACGTGCAGAACTCACCGTCTGCCTGGAAAAAGAACTTGAAAAATACACGTGTGTGTGCGTTGGCAACACCCCCGCCAAAAGAAGAATTGTACACTGTCTGAGGAGACAGGACAAAAGGAGAAGTGAACACTGTTTGAGGAAACAGGCCCAAAAAAAGTAGAAAAATGAAAGCTGTCAGAGGTAACAGGGAGTACGAACTTGAAACGCTGTGAAGTAATCGCGTGTGAACCGACAAGAAGTACAGAATCCACCCACTCGCTCTCCACAAAAAGCACGAACAAGGAAATGGCGTCCTACACGTACCTTTTAAACCGGCCCACACGTACACATCACATACGCGTGTACGCGCCCTTTCCTCCAATTACACGCTCTGACACTCGGACGTGCAGCTTTTCTACGTGTGCTCTGTCATCACGTGCTATGAGGGAAACACCCGCGCGCGTCACGTCACAGATGTGCTTAAGCGCTAAGGGCCTTTGGTCCAATGAAATCGCATACGTGCGCTGACGCGCTTAAGCGCTAAGGGCCTTTCCTCGAATTACACGCTGACGTGCAAGATTTTTACGTGCCAAATCACTCCGTATCAAGCTGGCCATGCGTTCACACACGGAAGACCACACTCCTGACCAGAAGGCCGAATTACTGCCCCCCACAGCCCCGAGCACGCTCCCACCTGCCATCTGCTGCTGCCTGATTGCCTGCTGCCCATGTGACCTGCCATTTGATGCCTGCACGTCAGCCAGGGGTGCTGTTGTTGTGACCACCCCTGCTGGAACCGAAGACTCCCGACTGGGATTCCATCTCTCCACAGCCCAGCCCCAGGACACAGTTGCCCCTCCCACTCCTGCCTCTGGGGTTGCCATGTCCAGCACTACACCATCTGGCGGCACTGGCAACCCCCAGCCAGAGAGGCAGAGGGCCACCAGCTTCACTGCCACCGAAGTTGGTGTCCTGGTGGAGCAAGTCCTGGGGCAGTATGATGCCTTCTTCGGAAGGTCGCGCGCAGACAAGGAAGGACGGACGAGGATCTGGACGGACATCGTGATTGCCATCAACGTGGAGGGGTGGCAGTCCGCGAATTCCATCATGTCAAGAAGCGCTGGGAGGACTTCAGGTCCAGGACCCTCAACAAGGCCCGGCGCCTCGTGGAGGGGGGCCGGGGCAGCATGAGTACCATCCAGATGAGGGTCCTGAAAAGCATAGGCCCAGTGCTCCACGCCCAGATCCTTCGGAGGCAGAACTGTCCGGAGTTGAGCGGTAAGTGGCCAAGCATTGCTGTGTGAGACAGGGCATGTTGCAGGCTGCTGGTTGTCTGATACTTGCCTGTATGTGTGACATAGGCCATGTATGTATGTGTGTGTGCAGGGACATCATGGTCATGCATGTGAGACAAGTAATGTGTGAACCACATGGTTGATCCATGTGTTACAATGCAACATGCGGAGCAGCATGGGGAATGCACACATTAATGCATGGCTGTCTCTGTTATTGGACATGGATGGGGTGTGAGAGATGGGTGCTGCTGTCATGGACATGTATGGTGTCCATGTCTGTGTGTCTGACTTGCGTGTCTGTGACTTGGAAATGCCATGGATGCATGACACATGTCTGTGACAATATTCAGATTCACTGATGCAGCCTACTCATCCTTGTATCCACTGTGTCTGGGGTGTACGAGGCCAGATGGATGAAACTAGGGTAAATTGTGTGCATGTGATGGGCATGACCCATGATGCATGTGAGTTTCAAACCACCATTGTATGTTTAAAGAGTCCCTTGGACATGTATGATAATGTTCATAGCATGCGCCATGCCTGTTACTGCATGTGTTTTGCCTGCACTGACCCATGTGTTGTTGAGGGACATGATGGTAGTGATGTTTGACAGTGCCACTCATCTGCTATTGCTTCCTGTCTAGGGGACCATTGTACAGTACCCTGATGCTTGTGTTCTATGTCTCCCTCTACACAGCGGCAAGTGATGAAGAGGGCGGAGACGGCGCTGTGGAGCAAAGCGGCGGGGATGCCCCCACCGGACGGCGACGCAAGGCCCAGTCACCCTCCCAGAATTTACCATTATCCGGGAGTGAGGGGACTGGTGCTGCGTCTGCCACTACGGCTGCAGCGGAATTGGTGGGTGAGCCCCCACAGGGGCTTGCAACGGCGGAAGACGGTATGGAGCCATCCAGGTTCGTGGTTTCCACAGAGGAGGAGGAGGCCGCTACTGAGCCGCACATGGGGCCTGGTGGGGGTGGTACCACTGGTGCAAGTGGTGCAGTCCAGGGCCAGGGGCAGGAGGCAGCACAGGTTACCACAGAGGGGCCTGTGCATGTCGCTGTCCCTGACCCTGTGACTGCACCACCATGCACCAGCAGGGATGCCCCATCTCAGGCCCGTCCGCAGGTAGGGGGGATGTCCATGTCATCTGACACTCCTCTACCAGCGGACGAGGGGACCCCTGGCCGTATGGAGAAGGTCCTGATTGGTGTTGCGTTGCGCACGCGTGACATTCCTGATGACGTGCGTGCTTCCCGGGGGAGCAGCGTGCCAACGTGGCCCAGTTGGGAGTGTCCATGGTTGGGGGTTTTGTACATGTGTCGGCCACTCTGGCGGCCCTCTCCTCCTCTGTGGAGACTATGCGCCAGTCGTTCTCCATGCCGTCTTCCGGCCCAGATGCCACCAGGGCCCCCTGTGGACCTGCCCGGACCAACGCAGCCAGCTCGGTGGGGATCCCATCCCTGCTACAGTCGGGAGTCAGAGGTCCAGCAGGGGTGGACACCACAGCAACTGGACCCCAGCAGATGGAGGATGTGCCGGCATCATCGAGCAGGGCACGTGCACGACGGCGTCGGTGGATTCCATCAGCCTGGATGCCGTCGTGCTGGCAGAGGCAGTTGCGTGGGAGCAGCGGCGGGCTCAACGTGGGAGGCATCATGGCGCGGGGCAATCTACATCAGAGGGGCAGGTATCGGCCGGAGGGCAGGAGGACCCTGGAATGGGAGTGTCTTCCGTGTGGCAGCGGTTGTGCCAGCAGATAGGTGCGGAGCGGCGGCGGGCGGAAGAGGCACGGCTCACGATGGTCAGTGTGGAGAACTCCATGCGCAGGGTGCTGAGGCGGGCTGAGTGCCTCGAGGGAATTCGCAGGGAGTTGGAGGTGGACATGGCGTTATCCCTGCGAGACCTCGGGGCCAGAGAACAGGCCCGCCTCCAAGACATTGAACAGGAGTTCGATGATGCCCTGGCCCATGACATCAACAAGTGAGCCGTTGGACTTGCCCTCCACCATTGTATATAGTTCATTAGTGTTAAGTTTCATTTATTTTTTATTTCATTTGGGCCGCATGAACTATTCCCCACATTTTCGTATATAGTTAGTAATTTGGTAGGTTTCATTGTAGGTTTCATTTATGTCGTTGGGCTCATGGACCCTGGATTTGCTATTTGTACATAGTTTTACAGTGGATTTTTCTCCTTCATCTTTATTTTTCTTCACCATGGAGCAATGGATATTACGCTTTTCTTTCCCTTTGGATTTGCTTTGTTGGATGATGACTTTGGACACATTTTCATTTGGATTAATTTGGATTATTTTTTTTTATTTATCATTTTTTTGGGACATGCTGCATTTTCATTATTATTGGCATTATTGTGTGTTTTTATTTCATTCCCTTCATTTTGATTTGATTACATTTTTGTTTCTTACTTCAATGTGTGGTCTTCTCTCATTGGTTTCATGCATGTCACAATGTGGGTTTTCTCAGTCATGTGTTGCCATTGTGTGGGTCGGACAGACTTGTACTCATGCGCATACTGCTTATTTGTGATCTATCATGTAATGGGGATTTCTATTTGTAGTGGATGTAAAGCTTGGTTGGTTGTTTGGACTGGGGTGCTGTGGTGTGGGATTTGTGTGGCCATAAGAGCCAGGGATCTGGATTGTGATGATGTGTTGGCTGGGGGACATGTGTCAAGGCCTGCTGGCAGGTGCCTGTCAATGATGGTGGGGGTGCAGGAAGACATGTGTGGGACATGTGTGGGGGCCTGCTGGCAGGTGCCCCTGACTGCTGGGGGGTGGGGGTGCTGGGGGACATGAGTGGGACATGAGTGGGGGCCTGCTGGCAGGTGCCCTGCACTGCTGGGGGGTGGGTGTGCAAGGAGACATGAGTGGGACATGAGTGGGGTCCTGCTGGCAGGTGCCATGCACTGCTGGGGGGTGGGGGTGCAAGGGGACATGAGTGGGACATGAGTGGGGGCCTGCTGGCAGGTGCCCTGCACTGCTGGGGGGTGGGGGTGCAAGGGGACATGAGTGGGGGGCTGCTGGCAGGTGCCCTGCACTGCTGGGGGGTGGGGGTGCAAGGGGACATGAGTGGTGGCCTGCTGGCAGGTTCCCCTACACTGCTGGGGGTGGGGGTGCAAGGGGACATGAGTGGGACATGTGTGGGAGCCTGCTGGCAGGTGCCCCTGACTGCTGGGGGGTGGAGGTGCAGGGGGACATGAGTGGGACATGAGTGGGGGCCTGCTGGCAGGTGCCCTGCACTGCTGGGGGTGGGGGTGCAAGGAGACATGAGTGGGACATGAGTGGGGGCCTGCTGGCAGGTGCCCTGCACTGATGGGGGGTGGGGGTGCAAGGGGACATGAGTGGGACATGTGTGGGGGCCTGCTGGCAGGTGCCCTGAACTGCTGGGGGGTGGGGGTGCTGGGAGACATGAGTTGGTGATCATATTGCAACGTGACATGTGGCTTGGCTGGGGGGCATGCCCATGGTGGATGTGCTGCCTGCGGGACATGACCAGGGGTGCGGGGTAGTCCCCTGTGGTGTGGGCTGCCTGCAGGGGCCGTGGAGGGGGTAGAGGGGGCACCTGGGAGGACCCACACTGCCAATTCACGTGTAGGACTCCCCATACACCCCCGAAATACGCGTTCCCTGCTCTGACAGCAAAATCGCGTGTGAAACTTCATGTGCAGCCCGGTAATACATGTACCCTACTCCAATCGCGTGTGAAACTTCCCGCGCACCCCTGAAATACACGTACCCAGGCCAATCCTGTGTGAAACTTCCTGCGCACCCCTGAAATACACGTACCCAGGCCAATCGCATGTGAAACTTCCCACGCACCCCTGAAATACACGTACCCAGGCCAATCGCGTGTGAAACTTCCCGCGCACCCCTGAAATACACATACCCAGGCCAATCGCATGTGAAACTTACTGCGCACCCCTGAAATCCACGTACCAAGCCCAATCGCGTGTGAAACTTCCCGCGCACCCCTGAAATACACGTATCCCGGCCCAATCGCGTGTGAAACTTCCTGCGCACCCCTGAAATGCACATACACAGGCCAATCGCGTGTGAAACTTTCGCGCCCCCCTGAAATACACTACCCAGGCAATTCACGTGTGAAACTTCCCACGCACCCCTGAGATACACGTACCCAGCCCAATCGCGTGTGAAACTTCCCACGCACCCCCGTAATATACGTACCCCACTCGCACAGGCCCTTTCGCATGTGAAAGTTCCCGTGAACCCCGTAATACACGTATCCTGCTGAAATCGCGTGTGAAACTTCCCACACACCCCTGAAATACACGTACAAAGGCCAATCGCGTGTGAAACTTCCCCCGCACCCCTGAAATACACGTACCCAGGCCAGTCGCGTGTGAAACTTCCCACGCACCCCTGAAATACACGTACCCAGCCCAATCGCTTTTGAAACTTCCCGCGCACCACCGTAATGCACGTACCCCACTCGCACAGGCCCTTTCGCGTGTGAAAGTTCCCGTGAACCTCGTAATACACGTACCCTGCTGAAATCGCGTGTGAAAATTTCCGCGAAGCCCAGTAATACACGTACCCCACTCGCACAGGCCCTTTCGCGTGTGAAACTTCATGCGCACCCCAGTAATACACGTTCCCCGCTTGGCGTTTGCTGTTTAGCAGCCCTCTGAACTGGTCCAGGGTTAGCGCAGCACTTTGCGCTGAATTGGGAATTTTGATGGCTTTTCCTTGCGCGAGGGCGTTCTTGGGGGCGTAACTTGCGCTGCTGCAGGGTCGCTGCGCCACTCTGCACCACGGCTGGTTTTGGAGGCTAAAATCCATGAATACGCTGTGTACGGAAATCAATTTTTGCGCACGCGGCTGGCGCAGACATGCGCACGCGCACACTGTGCGCCAGCCTCGTGCGCCACTTTTGTGCGAAATTCTATGAATTATCCTGTATGTCTTTTTAGTGTTAGCAATTTATAGATGGTCCCAGGTGGAGCCATAAGATTGTCCTAACCCAAATAAATATGTTACACTTATATAGTCTACGTGTAGTTAATCCCCTTAATCAATCCCTAGTCCTGTAGGTTTTTGTACTGAGAGAATATTTTGTGATGTCAGCAATGACAAGTTTTGAGTATGTAATCCATTGTTTGTATTGAATTAATCAAGAGTGACAACATTGTAATGCTTGTATACTGCCCCTGCCTTATTTTGCTGTTAATAAAGCTGGGTTGTGCTTTACACATTGTCTATTTCCATTACTGAATTCATTTTGAACTGGATCCCAAACCTCTGTGTAATTTGGGTTTTCCCAGGCCATTTTAACAAGAGAATGGAGGAAGGAGACCAATTCCCACAGGCATGCCACAACCTCAAAAGGATATGTACCAGTATGTTCAGGAGCATGCCTTGGATGTGAAGAGTTGCCTACCCACATTTCTCCTATTCCCTTCCAAAAAGAGGAGTTTTTCGGGTCAAGGTGGCGACTCCATCGGATGAGACGCAGTATTCTCCCTTTCCAACTGAAGAAGACCTCATAATAATAAAATTCATGATGGTTTGTTGTCACTCTACAAATACCCCCTATTGTAAAACCCAGAAACCCCTTCCTATGAATCATTCCAGTTCAAATCCCATTCATACCTCACACATACACAGCATATACTTAACATCTTCTCTCCCCGATGTTTTTCTAAGTAAAAGTCCTAAACAACAACATTTTAGAAATCTCAACTCCCATGAAGCCTCAAGTACTGAGACAAGGAAGAGGAGGACGGAGTTGATGCAGATTGCAGGAAACCCTAAAGTGAATATGCAGACTAGTTGTTTTGTTGAATCACAAGTGTGTGGGACATTTAACAATTGCATCTGAACTGGAAAGGCAGGCAGAAGAGGAGAGAACCGTGCCGTAGGAGGTCAAGAGAACAGGCACATCCAGACAGCAGCTCACAACCACGAGAGTCACATACCGGTGTGGCACAAAAGAGGGAGAGATGCAACGGGCACTTGTGGAGGAACGTCGGGGCACCGGGAGCAGCAGCGGAGCTCCCAGAGGTATGGTCGTGCACAGAAGCAGAAGTCCACGGTCCAGGCCATGGAGAGAAGCCAGCGTGTGACCGCAGAGCTGCAGGACATGCTGGAAGAAGGTCCGATGTGAGCAGGAAGCCATCCCAGAGAGGTAGCTTGGTTGCAAAGACGTGCCATGGGTTGGGAACACTACAAACCACCAGTGAGTCTGCCCAGCCCCATTGGGGACTCCGGGGCATAGCAACAGGCATGTAAGCAAATAAATGAAATAAGAATAATTGAATACGACCAGATAAAGTGCAATGACAAAACTTTAACAAGTCTCTATGGGCCGCATCACGAGTCTGGCGGTAACCCTTAAATGTGGCAGTAGCGCTATTATCGCTGCATTTAAGGGTCTGCCAGATCATGTCCTTGGCGGATTCCCCCCCAACTCTGAGCTGAGGGGAAATCCGCTGCAGGTTTGCCGATTTTCGGCACTATTACCACCAGTGGGAAATCCGCCAGTGGTAATAGCGCAAATTTTCCCCATTGTGCCCAATGGGGAATGAGGAATTCCCGAATGGGCCCAATGGGGAATGGGCACTAACTGTTCCGCCAAACCCGTGATCTGGCGCTAATAGCGTTGGGGGGTTTGGCGGTAGGGCTAATAGCACCGGCGGTAATAGCGCCGATGTTACCGCCCAACTCGTGATGAGGCCCTATGTGTGAGATGTTAATGTAGGGAATGTTAGACTAAGCAAACAAATACTAACAAGATAAGGACAGTGAAAGAGCTTGAACAAGTCCCTACGCATGAGATGTCAATATGTGGAAAGTTGTAACAGCAACAAATAGAAACACGGTGAACTGATATAACTGTGATATAATAAAGGACAGTGAAACTGGTAAGAGGTTCTGGTGAAAGGAGCACATCAGGCAGGGGACATTTGGGGAATGATACCTGGCAGAGGAGTACACCAGGGGATCTTCAAAACCCCAGAGAGGCATTCCTTGCAGGGAAGTATACCAGGCATCCACAATAGCATATAAGGTTATGAAATTGTGGCAAGCTACCTGACATGGGAGTATACCAGGGGATCTAAGAAATTCATGAAAGGAAGCCCTAGTAACCAAATATACCAGGCCTTTCTAAAATTGAATAAGAACAATTGTGGGTTGCTACTGCCATGGAACTACACCAGGGGATCTGAAGAGCCCACCAAAGGATTCCTGGCAGGGGAGTATACTCTGAGGTTCACCAAAGTTGTAAGAAGGAGGTCCTGGCAACCAAATAGGCCAGGCACTTTGAAATTGAACCAACTGAATGTGAACTTTTAAAATTATAGGAAGATACCTGGCAGGGGAGTACAGCAGGGGATCCGAAGAACCCACTAAAGGAGTCAGTCAGGGGAGTATGCCAGGAGGTCCACTGAAGATGTAGAAAGAAACATACTTATTTTGCAGAATACCTTGCAGAGAAATATACCCGGGAATCTGGGAAGCACGTGGAGGAGGTCTTGGTGGATAGAATTACCATTTGAAGTCACGATGTTGAACAAAGCATTTTTATATTGTGACAAAATACCTTGCAGAGGGATACACCAGGAAATCTGAAGAGCTCAGAAGAGGATTCCTGATAAAGAAGCACATCAGGTAATCCGTCAAAGTCCAAAAGAAGTTAAAGAAAACCTTGTCTGGATGTTCTCATCCAAATAAGATCTTTTTGTGAATCCAGTACACAAAGACAAGGAAGAGCTGAACATTATATAACCCTTTTTGTGAACACACTACCAAGAAACCCAGGAAGAGTTGAATGTTATGGAATGTATTGATTGCACAAGAACTTTCTGAACCTGGTATAAAGAACCAAAGAAACTGGTGTTTGAAAGAGACACTTTTTCCATTCTCAAGCAAATGTTGTTTGAAAGAGACACTTTTGCCATCCTCAAGAAACTGTTGTTTGAAAGAGACACTTTTGCACTCCTACCTAAATATCAATGGGAAGGGAACCACCCTCTGGATCCAAGGATTTCTCCTTGGAAAAGATGGTACCCATTTGCTTTGATTACACTTTGTGCCAAACATAGGTCAGAGACATTTCCTTGCACCCTTAGTTGTTCATTTCTAGTGTGAGGTTCATGTTAGAATATTTTGGACACAAGGACAGCATTATAAGTTTAACGACTTCACACAGACTGATCTTTAGTTTTAGTTCCCTAGGCAGGGAAACTCTCTTTAGGAGAGTCTGTGCAGGCCAAGGGCACCGTGTTGAGCATCGAAAGTCTGCAGAGCACACTGTTCGATCCCCGTCCACTACGTGCTACGCATCGACGTTTGACTCTGCTTCATTAAAACCTGTGTGCCGAACCGTCTGCATCAAAGCCTGCGCAGGCCAAGGGTGCAGTGTTAAGTGCCACAGGTCCGCAGAGCATGCTGCTTCATCCACGTCCACTACATGCTACGCATCAACATTCGACACCGACCCATTAAAACCTGCGTGCCGAACCCTCTGTGACAAAGCCCACGCAGGCTAAGCGTGTGGTTTTGAGCGCTGCAGTTGTTAGGTGCCGCACAATGGTGCTGCTGAACTCATCTGCTATGTACCTCTCCCACTCAACCACTCTGCCACCGCAGATTCATAGACCAGGCCCCACGCACCCTGAAATCCCTGATTCTGCAATCGCTACACGATCCTCACGAGGAATAGGTTCCCCAGGCTCTGCACTCGGCTCTCTATGTGCATCCCACACCATGCTCCACAATCACTCCACCCACCACAGATTCACAGACCAGGTCCCACACAATCTGAAACACCCGATTCTGCCATCACTATGCCCCTTCCATCCTTATGAGGAATAGGTTCCTCATACTCCACACTCAGTTCATCCCACGCCTCCCTCTCTATGCTCCTCAGTGATTGTGACCTACGCAAACATGCACGCCTGGCAGATCTAGCAGTAAGACCATCAACGGCACGCTAATCAATGCAAGATCAGTCCCGGCCCATGCAACTGAAATCTTTGACCTTATAACCTCCAACAACCTTGACTTACTTGCAATCACTGAAACCTGGCTCCACCCTGCTGCAGGCCCAGCCCTTTCTAAGTCATCCATCCATGCTATGCCATCCTAAGATGTGGCAATCCTCTAAAACAGGAGGCGGAACCACCCTCATCTTTAAAAACACCCTCACTATCAGAGCCACGCAAACCAACGTCATCCCCAACTGCAAATCCCTACTCACCAAGCTCTCTGTGTCTCCGACCGATTCCATCACCATCCTCCTTATCTACTGCCCTACTGCAAAGCATCTTCTCCTCCATCAATCCCAACTCAAATGTTGTAATCCTTGTGGACCTTAACCTAGGCTTCAACTGTCCAGCAGACTCACTAGCCACCACCATAGCCACTGCACTTAACCATGCAGTCTTCATGCAATGCTCCCTCGAGCCGACCCACGACCAAGGCTGCACCCTTGACTGAATTAGTGACCTCAATTGTAACATCCCAATCCCTGTCTCCTCTCCTTGCCCATGGTCTGACCACTAACCCATTGCCTTCAAAATCACCACTTCACAACACCCCAGACCAGTTCTCCCTGCCAAACCTGAAGGTATGGCCCAGTGCACAAAAAACCTCAACTCCACCAACCTCGCCCCATTACTTGCAACCATGCGCACCCCACATCCACAATGACAGATCCAGCAGCACTGGTTGATATCTACAAGCAAACCATTGCTTAGGGCAGTCGACATGCTTGCCCCTCTCAAATTTAGCAATGGCAAAGCCTCCCAAAAAAAAAATCTTGGTTCACACTTGAACTTCTTTAAGCCTGTGCCAAAAAGCCCACCTCTGAGCTAGCCTCGAAAAGAAAACTCCCCTTCATCCAAAACCCTCTTCTCCTCCCTCGCCAAAGTCTACAGAGGGAAAAACAACACTGCCAAAGCCAGCAGTTACAATTCCAGAATCATCAACAGCAATTTCAACTCTCAGGAACTTTTCACAATCCTCCGGGAGCTACAGGCCCCCCTCCCCCAGACATACTTGACAGTGGACAGCGCTCGGTATAACAAAATCCAAGATGCCCTCGCTGGAAAAGTCAACACCCCAAAGAAAAAATCCTCTCCAAACAACTTGCCAGGCTAGCCAAACCACCACCTCCCACAGCACCCAGCCCCTTGCCGACCCACACCCAGCGCCGTCAACTTCCACCCTTTCTCAGCCCTGGACATCACCAAGATCATCAAGAGTCTCAAACGTTTGCGTTGCAAAGGTGACTCCAGCCCAGCCCCAATCATCAAAGCCTAGAAAGGCATTTACTCCCCTCCTCACAGCTATCATCAATGCCTCCTTTGCCACCAATTCAGTGCCAACATCTCCGAAGGAAGCATGGGTCCTACCACATCTCAAGAACCCCCCCTCGACCCCTCCATGCCCACAAACTATTGCCAAATTACCACGGTGTCCTACCTCCTGAAGATCCTGGATCATATAGCATTCTCGGTTCTCACTTCCTGGTTCCTCTGCCCACTCCTCCTTCTCATATCTCTGGTTCATGTTTAGATCTTATATTTACATCTTTGCTTATTACATCCCATGTATCTTCTCTCCCGGTCTACTTGTCAGACCATCATCTTCTCTCGGTTTCTATCGTTTTAACGTCTCCTCTCGCACTTCGCCTCTCCCAACTTCTTCTTCTTTTCGGCACGAGCTGTGCACTTTCAATAATACACTCTTTATTTGTACTTGCACTCTTGACCTGGCTTCCTCTGCATCCTTTTCCACTCTTACATCTGAAGAGGCTGCATCCGTTCTTTCTTCCTCGCTCTCCTTGTCTCTTGACTCATTCTATCCCTCCTCAACTTTTTATCCCACACAAAAACCCACTCAGCCATGGCTCTCGCCCCACCTCTGCACCATGCAACGTGTTCTTCTGCGACTAGAAATATGCTGGTTGAAGCAAGAAATGTGGGAAACCACAGTTCCTATGCCTCTTACCATGCTCTGTACAACGACTTTCTCCACTCGGCCAAACCAACTTATTTCTCTTATCTTTTACACTCACAGTCTTCTCATCCTAGACAGCTCTTTAAAACACTTTCACTTCTCCTTTCTCACCCCTACCCAGGATCACTCAATCAATTCTACTCATACTGCTTCCGACCCTGCGCTTTATTTCACTTCTAAGGTCTCTTTGTTTCGATCTGCTATTGAATCTTCTATCATGCAATAAACATCTTTGGCTCCTTCTACTTCTTTGGTATCTCCTAGGAAGATCTTTTCTGAGTTCATCCCTAATACTAATAAGGACACTTCTTTCCTTCTTGCTCGAGCTCATCCTACCTCTTCCCCAACAAATCCTATTACATCTGCACTTATTCCTAAAGTCTACCCTTTACTTGTTCCTTACCTCACAATCCTGTTTAACTCAATTCTATCCTCTTCTATTTTTCCATCTTCATTTAAGCACGCCACTATCATTCCGATTTTGAAGAAACCTTCTGCTGATGAAGTGAGGCTGCTTTTATTCTAGCTGCATGTGGTGCTTTTCAATTGTTTTTAGTGTCTTTTAGTAGTGTATTATTATCCATTGCAGCGTTCCCGCTGATCCTGTTGCTCCATTCTAAATTTACTATTGTATTTATAGCTGCACTCGACACTTTTCTTTACAGTACTTTGTGCTGTTTAGTGCCTCTGACATGGATTTGAATCAGAGCAGCTTGCCTTGCTCTGCACTCACGTCTGTTGCTTGGAGAACAACTACATATCCCTGTAGGATTGTAGTTCTTCAGTATTCTTATTTGGTTCCCAGGTGCGAATGCACCAGCGCAAAGGGGTTTAGCCAGTCTGTGGGGTACTTATATAGTCAGACCGTGCATCTCCCTCCGAGATTGTATTATTGAAGTGAGGCTGCATTTATTCTAGCTGCACTTTGTGCTTTTTAATTGTTTTTAGTGTCTTTTAGCTGTGTTTTATTATCCATTGCAGTATTACCGCTGATCATGTTGCTCCGTTCTAAATTATTCCTATTATATTGATAACTGCACTCAACAATTTTCTTTACGGTACTCTGTCTGTGCTGTTTAGTGCCTCTGACATGGATTTGAATCAGAGCACCTTGCCTCACTCTACACGCACGGCTGTTGCTTGGAGAACAATTACATATGCCTGTAGGATTGTAGTTTTTCAGCATTCTTATTTGGTTCCCCGGCGTGAACACACCGGCGTGAATGGGACTAGCCAGTCTGTGGCAGACCGTGAAGGGCCAGAAGAGAGGAAGAGGCAGTAACCTCTGCTTTTTTCAACACGGGCATTTTTGAAGTATTGGCTGCTATAGCTGCAGCCAGAACTATCTTTGACACCAACAAAGCGGCTCCAGACACCAGTAAGTCGGTACCTCTGTGTAAGGGAGACCGGAACAGCTGTTCACAAGAACAAAATGCCCTCATTAGGCATAACTCAAAGGGAACATTAGAAGGGTGTGTTTTAAAGGAGGCTGTGTTGCATCCTGATTCTGGTAGCACCCTAGATGGTCACCGGATCTGGAAGAAACTCAGGTAGCCTTACCCCATCCAGGGGAGTTCCCATGCACTCAGGAGTCTGACAAGATCAAAAATCATCTTAGTCATGAAGTTAACAGCGTCTATGATATTAAAATGGTTGACTGTAAGCCCCTCCAATTCCTTTTACTCCTCACAAGATCTATTGTGAAGCATGCTGTGGAAATAGTGGATTACATAATGGAGAGAGAGTTGGACATTTGCGCCCTGACAGAGAGATGGTTGCATGAGACTTCAGGTCCTTCCCTTGCGCTCGCGGTCCCCAGTGGTTACACTATTTTATGCACCAACAGGGAAAATCAGGGTGGGGGAGGGGTGGCAATTACATATAAAGGTTTTTGGGAGATGTGGAAGCATGATATCCAAGGCCCTAATGGGTGTGAGTCTCTGTGTCTTAAAATCAGAACAGATGCTTCCACGATGATGAATGTCCTGCTGACATATAATCCTCCCAACATCATGCCTGATTTTACAGCACAACTGAATAGCTTGGTCTTGTCCCAACTTAAAGGAATAGCCAAATGGCTGATAATGGGAGACTTTAATCTTTGGAAGGACGACCCCCAAAGATCTAGCAGCCAAGGAGCTTGTTAGATTCATGAAGGTTATGGGCGTTTTACAACACATAGATAAGCCCACACACTCCAAAGGTCACATACTGGATTAGGTGTTTTCATGTAATTTAAAGATCAGTGCTCCTGATATTTCATTGTGCCCATGGTTAGACCATACTTTCATAAAAGTTGGTGTTGACATCATGACCCAGAATAAACGTTCCATACACAAACAAAATTGGACGATGTCCAGAAATCTCAAGATGGTAAATCAAGAATCCTTGAAGGATTGGATACCAACTAGAGTTCAAGAAGAGATAAGGGCCTCATTAGGACCCAGGCGGTAAGGGGTTTACGGCGGCGTAAACAGCGCCGACCCTTACCGCCTGATTCCGAGGTCCCTTAGCGCCATGGAGGATTTAACACCTGCTTTTATTAGGTGTTAAAATCCATGGCGCTAAGGGACCTTGTTGTTAATTACGCCACCGTAATTTACGGTGGCGTAATTAACGCCTTCCCCACTCCCATTATGCCCTATGGGGCAAAAATGGGAATGGGGAAGGGTAAATGGGGATTGGGGACTTACCGCCCTGCCAACCTCGGAATGGGGCGGTAAGTCCGCCAACCACCATGGCGTAAACGTAGTTTACGCCATGGTGGTAAAGGTACGACCCAGGCGGTAACTTACCGCCTGGGTCGTAATGAGGCCCATTATCTTCCCTGAATGTGGAGGATCTGACTGACTCCCTCTTGGATACTTTAGCCAAAGCTATAGAAGTTATAACTCCTGAAAAAAACAGGAAGGTTACGAGACACACCAAAAGTAATTTGTTTTCAGAGGATCTTAAGAAGCTAAGAGTAATTAAAAGGAAAACATTCTATCAATTGAAAAAATCGAAGAATGAAGAGGACAGAATTGTCTATTTGGGAGCGGCTAATAGGTTTGAACTGGCAGTTCTAAAAGCAAAAATAGAATCGTATGAAGCACATATTCAAAATGCCCAACACGATTCCAAAGACATTTTTGCAATTCTTAGAGAACTTGAGAATCCTGATGTTAACCACCAGGAACCCATTTTTAAAGATCAGGAGTGGTCTACTCAGATTCAAAAAGCCATGATAGACAAGACAACTAAAATAAAAAATGGTATTGATCAAACCATGAATTTCCTGCTCATAGATCCTCCGAATGTTGCTCAGGAAGAGATTTTTCTTTGCAGTCTGTACCTAAGTGTAACTTTAGAAGTATATCGGAAGATGAACTCCATACCATCTTAGTCAAACTAAATCCTTCCACCTGCAAAGGGGCCCAGTTCCAGCTACGGCTATTGAGGCCTGCTCTGAGCTCCTGATTAGTTCCATCACTAGGGTCATAAATGCTTCATTTAAAGAGGGCAGGGTCCCCACTAGATTGAAGGGCTCTTGGATCACTCCTTTGTTGAAGAAATCTGACCTCAACCCTTAGGACATATCCGTGCATGAGTTGCGGTAATTGCAATAACATTATCAAAGGACCTGACATATCGCATCCAAGGACAGGAGAGAAAATCCAACTCAGACAGCACGCCACCTGTTTGTCAGCAAACGTCATTTACGCAATCAAATGCCCATGTGCCAAGTATTAGGTCGGCGAGACCGCACGGAAAATACAAGTACGTATCAATGAACATAAATCCTGCATCCGAATCAAAAACCAAACATCAGCAGTGGTAAGACACTTTGTTCTAAATGGACACACAGTAGCACAACTCAGATTTGTAGTGCTGGAAATGATCCCCACCAAAGGACAGAGTATGAATATGAATTATCTGAGAGCACAGAAAGAAGCGTTATGTATTGAGAAGTTAGGGTCCCTGACACCGGAAGGGATGAATGAAGAATTTGATTTGAGTTCTTTTTTAGGAAGGATTCACAGAATTGGTGTTTAGTTTCTGTAGTATATGTTCATTAGGATTACATTGTTGTTTCTAGATTTATTTTGATTTATTTCCATACCCATAATCATCTCAGACCAATATGAACCATTCCAATTTATTCTCCTACCAATTCATTTTTTCCTTTTGCTCTCGAATTATGTTCTGAATTTTTTCTTTTCTTTTTTACTTTTAATTTTTTCAGTAATTATGTATTTCTTTAGGATACTTTTTAATTTTTTTCATAGTCTTTCATTTTCATTTCTAACACATTTAGATTCACGTTTTCAGATTAGCAGATTTAGAGACCTTTCGCTTCTTCATTCACCACATTACTAATATTAGCCATGAACACCACCTTAAAATGGCCGCCTTGTTTTCAACACGCACAATGCAGTGCGCACCCAACCATGTTAGCATTTTGGTTTCCATGGTAACCTCTCATGACTAGGCCATTTTCATTCTGCACGCAAGTGTTTGCAGAGTTCTGCTGCCGTTCAGAGCTGCACAATACACATTCAGGTAAGATACTCTCCTGACACGGTCTTGGCCGCTCGTCATTATACACAATTATACTTCCTGATAGTCCACCATTTATTTTACAGACTCGTGACCAGGCTTATACTAACACGGACACGATCGTCTGCGTTAAAGGAAGCTTTTCAATAAAGTAGCAACACGCGAGCAGCAGGTCAGTTACCTGCCTCCACTTTGTCACATTTTTTATCTCAAAAGTGTAATGCTTGAACAGCAGCTCTCTATATATAGACACATCCTTATTTCTGTTTTATTTTTCTCTTGTTTTCGAATTTCTACATATTGATGAATCTTTTGATGATGATGATCTACTCATACATCACCTTCATGACACTTAATTGGTAACATACATTTCTCAATGCTACATGCACGTATATGGATTATATCCTGCATTGCATATATTGAATGATTTTTTGCTGTAACATGGAAAATGTTTCATTACTTGCAAACTGTTGACAATATATTAACTATGTAAGTAGATTTGACCACAAGGCAGCTTGTAGCTATATGTTCACAGGCCCTGAGGAAGGGTTTTCAACCCGAAATACATAGGCCTCTAATGTGACATTTTCAGCCACAAAACCATAATACCCATAGAGGCTTTAGAGCTTATGAAACTAATAAGCAATGAATAAAGATATATTCCATTTATGACTACAGTGAACAATTATTGAATTTATAAAAACTCGAATTTAACCACTTTGTGAGTGGTCCACGGGAGTGCAGCCCACACCGCTGGCCTCACGGTCAAGGTCTTTTTTCCACGATTTATATAGTGCTAACCACGGAGGCACTTTTTACAGTGGGTTTGCACCCCAAGCCTTTGAATAATTACTTTTTTACGTGAATACAATCTTCTTCAAGCATTTAACGTAGTGCAAAGCTCACCATCATCTCAACCCTAAGGTTGCCACTAACTATCGGCCAATCTTCAACTCACCCTTCATTTTGAAGATAATGGATAGAGTTTCATGAAAGATCATCCAATTTTGAATGCAGGTCAGTCGGGTTTTCGGCCGGGTTTCAGCACTGAATCAACGATGCTGGAACTGAAGTCCATCATGACGACTAATATTAATGAGGGCACAACAATGCTGTGGATGTCCTTTGACCTCTGGCCATTTGATTTAGTGGTTCACCCCCTCTTCCTAGAAAAACTGCAGAATGTAGTCAAATTCATTGAACAAGCAAAGGACTGGATGCAGTCCTTCCTAGGCATGAGGACTATGTGGGTTTGTAGTAACCAAGCAGAAGCAGACCCTGTTTCAGTTAGTTTTGTCGTCCCACTAGGGGCTTCGTTTTTCCCTGGTCTTATTTAATCTTTTTACAGACCCGTTTTTTCACATGCTAGAAGAAAAAGGGATCTGCTTCTCTAACTACGTGGGCGACTCACAATGCCTCATTCCCCTAATAGGCAACTATGAGAAGGACGCTACAGCAGTATCAGAGGTAAATTACCTCATACATGAGCGGATGAACATGAGTGGGATGGCATTGAACCATGGCAAGGCAGAGCTTATGATAATCGGATCAAGACCCAGACTTGCCAAACTTGCGCCAAAGTATGAATCCTCTGTATCACGGACCATGACATTCCAACGAAGGAAAAAATCAAAACTTTAGGAGTAACATTCCATCAGACCTTTACTATGTCCGCCCATGTTAACAGCCTTGTATCAGCCTGGTATCAGCATGAGCCTCCTATATCAGGCTTCTCTCTCACAGTTGCCCATTTTTATCCCAAAAGGATTGTGAAACGATTGCTGGAGCTTTCATCTGTTCTCTTCTCATAGGGGTGGGAAAAACAGAGCTCACTAAACTCCAAGTGGTGCAGAATAGCACCATTAGAGTGATCATGGGTTTATGAAAGTTTGCACATTTGCCAGAGTTGAGAAGAAAGCTGCATTGATTACCTATCGCAGAAAGGATAGAGTTTAGAGTAGGATAGAGTTTAGGTTGCTTACCCTTAATGGTTCTGTAGAGGAGGTCGCAAATAAAGCCTGCACTCCAATGGTCCATTTTGAAGTTCCAGGAACGTTCACATCAAACTATGTGATGTATAATGAGCAAATAAACCAGCAGAGAGCCGCAGTGGGGCTCTGCCCAGTGCCTATTAGAAGGGCAACACCTATTGAAGTACTGATACCCAGAAAACCATGGACAGTAAGGTATCCATTAAGAAAACCCTACCAGCAAATGAGACGAAATGAAGAGTGCCTAAGTACTGTCCCGGAAGAAAACAAAAAGGCCTTAATGGAAGACGAATGGTGACGTCACAAGGGCCCAGACTGACGTGCAGATAGAAGAAATGACAACCAAAGAATGACACACAGAGACGAAACGCCTTGAATAAAGATATCGTGAACCTAAAAGGGGAGAACGATGTTGAAAATATAAAGAAGTTCAAGCTGTAAGCAAGATGAAGATATTCAACTAGTTTACATCTGTAAATATGCTTGGAACTGCAAGAAAGCTAAGAAAACAGTGTGGCTTGCTATGCTTAGTAGAAGAGTAGTGTGGCAAGCGCCATTATACATAATCTACCTCAAATGAAGCACTTTACTACAAGTATATTTCTACTTTTCACAATAACGGAATCAACCCAGGTTAGAGGCCAAACAAGAGGAGATTCATATTCTAACAAAACGAGAAGAGAGGGCTGAACCGAAACTTGGCAGATGCAACTCTTGCCAGGAGAGCTAAGGTCATACCAATAGAAGGAACAAACAGTAGCTACGTCTAATTGAAGTTAAGAACAGAATATCATGTCTTTGAAGGTCGAGATAAGAAGACGTAGGCAGGTGGTGATCTGAAATGAAAATTAAATACACAAATTGAGAGAAAAGAGACAAATTCATGGTGTCTGAATCATGTGACCAGCCGAGCACGGAGAAGCAAGGGTTCGCACCTATGCTTGGCACTGGACCAGGCAGAGACATCAGAACTTTTCCAGACAGAAGATGCAGTTTCAAGGCCAACCATAGTGAGCTAATTGATACATAGCCACTAAAGTAATGATTGATTGGAGGAAGGCCGGGTGAATTGAGGGGAAGCCTGCACCTGGCTGACCATTCCGCGTGTTGCTAAGCAAAGTAGAAAATTATGCATGGGGTTGGTGCCAACCCAGTCACAATGGACCAAGTAATCTAAGGTCCTATAGCTAGTAGAACCAACGGCACGTCATACTTTTAGTGACGTCTACAGTAGTCATTTTTTAAGGTAGGGCTTAGACGCCCACCTGACAGCATTTACCCAATCCCCTCACTCCGTTACCATGTACAGATATAGTACCTATAGTAAAGTTACCTTTTCCTAACCAATAGAAATGCATATTAATTTTTAAGTGTTACACATCAGCGATGATGAGTTTTGAGTATAAATGTTACAACTTGTATGAAGTTCATCGGAGTTGAAGCAAGAAGAACAATCGCATCACTCCTGATTTCCATGACTCCCCATTTTTTGTACTTGTCATTAAATGGACTCCCTTTGCCAAACCATTGAGTTGTCCTTATTGATTGGCATTGGAGTAATAAATCTGCACCCCCATCCATCTCAAGGGTGAAGCTATCTCATCTTAAAGTACTTCTGAGCAAACCTCGGCTCTATGAGCCGGCCGGTGGTCTCCGGAGTACAGTTGTTAGCAGAAATCGGATGATTATCGATTATTGATTAGAATAAGACACCTATTGACCGTCGACATAAAGTAACTCTATGTCTTTGGCAATATCACAATTCCTTTGCCATTCGGCAGAGTAGACCATGAAGCTCCCTGTAGACAGTGGTAGTGTAAGAAAAAACTGCAGAGCAGGGTATGAAGGGGCCCGTGTTCCCCAGATTATCTCTTCCCATTCCTACAGGCAGCTGAGCGGGTGAAAAACTGAAGAAGGCGGTAACGAAGGCGGTGATCCCGAGGGTCCAGAAAGGAAATATGAGAACAGTGAGTAAAAAAGATTGAATTTTTTGGCAAAAGTGCATGCTTTAGAAAAAATAAAGTGAAAGGTAATGGAGGGAGGTGGGAAAACAAAACAAAGTTAGAAGTAGAGAAGAATGTATATATGTATATAAGGGAATAATGACTCCAGAATATTTAAGTAAATAAAGGTTACCGGGGAGGACACCCGAGAAGAGAGAGGTTACCGTGGCGGACACCCGAGAAGTGAGAGGATTTGCCTTATTCCTAACCTTTTAATACAAGCGGCTAGAAGAAACGTGTACCCATAGTCCCAAAGAAAGTGGAACAAATTGACTATCACAGTGATTAAAGACGCCGTGAAAGGGGTTCGTTTAGACTCCATGTTGGGGTAATATTTAGAGGCAGAGATACGTGTGACCAGCTGGTGTTCGTCTAGTCTGTTAAGCGTCTGTCTTACATGTTTTTTGTTGTGATGTCACACATCGAACATTTTTCCTTGAGAAAACTGATTTAAATTTTACGCGATTGAATAGCTGAGATAATATCGCATATGAATTGATGTTTTTTGAGTAAAATAGAAGGTATAAAAAATGTTGAAAAAAAACTCTGGATTGGAACTTGCAGTGTTTGGTGCTCGCTCATATTTTTGGAAGTTGTTTAAGTCACGCGAAAGTGTTGACAAGTGTTATACAAGAGGAAAGGGAACAGATTTAAGCATGGAAGACATAACTCCTTTGACACACCTATGCAAACAGTTGCCAAAACACTCACCCAAACTGAAGAAATACAGTACAGAGTGGGTTAAAGGAACAGCCCGCAAAATATTTATGCCATGGCCACAAGGTGGGTCCTTATCGAAAGCTGCCTTGCAACATATGACGACAGATTTGCACGCCACCTACACAGGCAAATAATTTGACAAACGGCTAGCTGTTTCAGAACTTTGGAAAATGTATGAACAGGGAAAGGAAGAGGAGCCGCCAACAGATTGGATACTTAATGTATGCACAGAGGGGGGTGTGACGCCTACTGCACCACCCGCCCTATCAGAAACGAAAGTTAAAGAAAGTAAAGACGAGGGATTATACCCGCTGAGAGAACTTAAAGCAGCCACGGGGTATAGCAACCTCGCATATGAGTCACCTACGCAAAGTAGTGACGAAAATCAAGGGAAAGATACGGATAAGGATATTACCTCCACAGTCCCACAGGACAAGGGGAGATGCAATTACGAAAGAAGAGATCAGGCACAGATAAGTGAATCTCTCGACAAAGAGAGAAAAGGGAAAAGATGGAAGGAAAACGAAGATAGAACTGATGAGATACTAGTCACAAAAAACAAATGGATGGAAGGTCAAATTTTATTAAGACTTGATGGCAAAGGCATTGATGATGCAAAACAAAAGGATGGATTAGACAATATACAAAGGAAATAGAACGAGAAGGAATTGAGAGAAGAGAGGATAAGAAAAAAGGATAGAGAAAGGTGAGAACATTTATATCGCTAAGAGCAAGAAAAACAGCTCGATCGCAAACAGAGAACAGCCAATCATCAAGACAGACAGAAGCAGCAAAGGTCAGAGGAAGAGCAAAGAATACGAGAGAAAAGAATAAAGAGATGAGGAAATTCGAAGGGCAGATGAACGTAGAAATGAAAAGAAAAAGGAAGAAGATAGAGTCAGAGAAGAGGCAAGGAAACGCAAAGAATTTGATGACAATGTAGAACGTAAGTGAAGACAGAGAGCACGCGATTTTGAATATCTGGGGAGAGAGGTTAAAAAACCAGATCCAGTAGTAGACTGGGAAGACATCGAAGAATTCTTTCCTGCATACGATTCTGTACCAGGCATGTCTAGGGAGAATATGGAAAATGACTTTGACACCAGAAGCATCGGAGAAACAATCAATAGAATATATGATGAAATGGGGCTGGAACAAATACCCCAAAGGGGGGATTCCCCAGAGGGGGAAGACGAGCGCCTGGAGAGCACTCAGCTGTACGACACCGAGGATGTCTCCCGAAGTAGTGATAATAGAGAACTATCCCTGGATAGACTAGAAATAAGTAGGAACAAAGAAGACACAAGAAGTGGCACGAGTTGGGCACATACAATGTCCAACTCAGAAAGGGAGGAGCACGAGGAAAAGGAGGAAGAGAGACAGAGCAAAAGATGACTCCCAAGTGAAAAAGGAATAAGATGGTCAGACACTAGCGAGTCTGCACCGAGGGCATCAGAGTCAGCCACGCAGTCAGACCGACACGAAGAAGTATCTCACGGTCAGAGGGAGGTGTCATCACCTCCCTATGTGGACAGCCTAAGGACATTGCCAGGCAGACGGTGATGCAGGAATATTACTCCTGCAATAGACAGGAGAACAATGAGAGAAGAGAGAGAGAGGTATTCATCCCAATTTAAGTTACTTGAGAAAGGGGGAGTAAGACCACAATATATTCCATGGCCACACATGGATCGAGAAAATTTGAAAAACAAGCTTCCAATGCTGACATCGGGAGCTGGAAAGTGGATACACGAGTTAGAGAAAATGACAGGAGGGAACGCCTTAGCTATAGGGGATATTAAGGGTGTCCTAAACCCCATACTTAGTGAGAGAGCAGACGATGTGTGGACACGGGCAGGCTACCCTGGTGTAACCACAATTAATACTGTGCATGACAGAGCTCCATTTAACAATTGTAGAGCCGCAGTATGGAAAGCGCTATGAGTACTGTATAAAGACACTTCTGATATGGGAGCTATAATGACACAAACAATTAAGGAGTCTGAGGATCCATTGGTTTACATACATAATTTTCAAGCTCCATGGGTACTCGAGACTCATGAATCTTGGACGAAATCTATACCTGTATTCCACCATATATTGTGCCAAGGACTGCCAGAGCCGGTGCAAATACAGCTCAAGATATTGGTAGGAATTGAGGCTAAACCTTGGGCAGAAATGCAGCTGACTATCGCACACTATTGCAGGTTGCTGCAAGAAAAGAATTGCAAAAAGAAAGCTTCACGAAAGGGTGAGGAAGCAAAATTGGAGCAGAAGAAACTATCAAAGTATGCGCTTGAAGGAGCCATGATAACTAGCGCAGCTTAATCAAGCATACAGAAGGTCAATAATTTGCAGCAAAATAATCAGGGCAGTACTGGGTTTTACCCCAGGGGAAGAGGATTTAGAGGAAGGGGATGGCAGAGTAATCAGGGAGGTTTTTAGAATAATCAAGGAGGTTTCCAAAACATGCAGAATGGCAATCAAGATATATCAAATGGGCAAATGTTCTGATCCTGCCAGTATGTTGGTTGTGTGGGATGATGGGGCATTTAGTGCGCACATGCAGAAAACAAAGGCATGATGCAGAACGGCCAAGGTATGGGGGCAGGTATGGCAAATCTACCTGCAGTTTTACAGCAAGGAGGTGCACAGAATCACACGGTTCAACAGTCAATGCCAGGAGCACAGCAAAACTCACAACCTCAGAATTTGGTGAGTTTCCCACAAGGACAGTCTCAACAGTCGCCTATGCAACTGTCACAGACAGTGAGTACAGGACAGGCTGCAAACCCTGGAATGAGAAGTAACAATGGGAATGGGGGAAATACACCATCACACAGTGGGCCAAAATTATGTATGGACTAGTACAGCTCACTGGGAACCCTGATGTGTTCTATCCTATCAGTGACACAAGACCCTTACCGGGAACCTAGGGTGGATGTCGTTATAGGGGATAAAGAATATTCCTTCCTCCTTGACACGGGTGCAACACGCTAGTGTATACGTGAAGGCAAATTTTCCTTATCCGGCGATGCCATAAATACTCAGAGTTTCACAGGAGCTACAAGTCGCGTTCCCTTCACAAATGCACTTCCAGTCTCTATAGTAGAATGTGAAATGAATGTGCCTTTACTATATTCACGACAGACCCCAGTAAACATTCTGGGTCGAGATTTAATGACAAAATTGAACATGACAATCTCGTTCACGGAGGAGGGTATAGTATGTTCGACTCCAGGAATGTATTATTCAAACAAATGCAAAATGATTAGAGCATACTCAAGACACACAGCTATGAGGGCTATACCATTAGAGCCAGGAATATTTGCATATGGTATGCGCGTGCTAATGGCAATACTGCTGGGGCCTTGCAGACAGAGTAATGAGAACCCCTGATTAGTTCCTATTTAGACCAAGAATACTGTTGCATGAGGAAAAGGGATAAGTTTTTCCCTTGATTATACACACAGCTGCAGTACGAGGGAGAATGGCCTTGATTGATGGTTATGATTACGAGGGCCGACAATGGTACGCACTAATCGCCATCGAAGAAGGATATCGATTGGCTGACGTCACCGATGACGATCTGTTTGAAGAACGAGCATATATGGGAGAGACAATGGTGGAAGTGAGTCTCACTTTTTGGGTAAGAATGATGAAAAGAGAAGTGCCTCAGAGAATGATATTGGCACGAAACCGTCCTGAATATTTTGATGACGACATGGCCCAGGTGCCTGTCTCAGTGTGAACCACAGGACCCTATGACATAGACCTATTGAAAGGGGTCGGAGAAGTGAAAAGTAAGCTAAAACCAGGAGCAATTTTACCCAAGGCACAACAATATCCCATGTCCAGAGAGGCAGATGAAGGATTTTTAAGACAATTTCGGCTATGATAGAGCAAGGCATCTTAGTGATGTCAGAGTCGTCATGTAATATGTCAGCTTACCCTGTGAAAAAAAGTAAAGGGGGGTCTTGGTGGCTAGTACAAGATCTGAGGCCGATAAATGATATTGTTGAGGCCGAGTTTCCCTTAGTCCCTAACCCGGCTACAATTCTATGTAATATACCTGTTGAGGCAAAATATCACAGTGATATACTTGAAAAATTCATTTTTCTCAATCCCGTTGCACCGTGACTCACAAGGTCTGACGTTATTCACGTTCAGACAGATGCGTCTGAAAAGCACAAGGCTACGCCAGGGGTACTGTGAGTTTACATCTATTTTCAACAGATTCCTGCAGATGGACTTAAGCAATATTGCATTGGAAAGTGTTGTCCTGCAATACGTGGATGGCATATTAATCTGCAGCGCCACAGAGGAGCAATGCAGACACAATTCTGTTCAGCTATTGACTATACTGGATGAGAAAGGATATAAGGTTGACAAGGAAAAGTTACAATACTGTTAACAAGAAGTGCTGGAAGTGCTGTACATAGTCCAGCTGATTTCACATTAGGGAAAGAGAGTGATCCCAGAAAGGGCTGAAGCCATACTGAACACGGCTAAGCCACACATCATAAAACAGATGCAGAGCTTTTTAGGCCTATGCAACTATGTCAGAGCATGGGTCTTCAACTATAGCTCTTACACTAAGCCTTTACTTCAGGCCCTAAAAAAGGCCCAAGTAACGAAAGAAAAGATCGAATGGTCTGAGGCCATGGAGAAAGGATTTGCTGAATTCAAAAAAGCCATTTGCACAGCACCGGTTCTAGGGATACCTAATTATGCAGAGGAATTTTACCTGTTTTCACACACGAATGGCAGCGTTATGACGGCGGCACTCACGCAGAGAACCACATTGGGGTACAAGTCCCTAGCATACTACAGTGGAAATTTGGACCCAGTAATGAGAGGTCCTTTCCTGTGCGAACAAAATTTAGCTGCCGCAGCCTTCGCCATAGAGAAGGCTACACACATTGTGATGGGATGCTCCATGACGTACATCGAGCACTCATTATTTGCTATTTTAGAGAAACCAAAGGGCACAATGACATCTCAGAGAGCTTCTGCTTATGAAGTGATCATATCAAATCCATCGATTAAGATAGTCCGATGTAAAATAGTGAACCCAGCTACGTTTATAGCAGAGCCAGTCACTGAAGGAGAACCAATCCATGACTGTGCAAACTATGAAGAATTCTATGACGAAATTCCCAGGGTAAAGGAAAATGCTTTGGCAGAAGGAGAGATCATCTTTATTGACGATTCTTCGAGGATTGATCTAAGTGACGGACAAAGGTATACAGGCGTTGCTGTGATGAAGCACACAGCAAATTTAGAATTTCAAGTACTCCTTAGTGCATGAACACCATCTCATTGTTCAGCGCAGGCTGCAGAATTATTGGCGTTGATACTCGCCATTGAGAATCACGCAGACCAGGAAGTAATGGTGTACAGTGACTCCACCTATGTGACGTCAACAGTGCACGCAGGCTTAGCGTGATGGAAAAGGAGGAGCTACCTCCGAGCAGACAGCACACTAGTGCAGCACGCAGCCTTGTTGGACAGGTTGATCAAGGCAGTACAGCTCAAAGTGGGCATAGCAGTTGTGAAATGCGGCGCCCACACAAAGGGGACAGATTCTATCTCACGAGGAAACCAAGCAGCAGACATGGAAGCCAAACGTATGGCATCCAAAAGTGAGACGATTATGGAAGTGGAAGTCAGCCGTACCAATGAAAGAATGATGACTGCACGAACAACACCTGAAGCGTATAACAATCTTGGGCAGACACAGTTGATGGAACTCCAAGGCGAGGCACCACAGGAGGAAAAGAATCTTTGGAAACATCAAGGGTGTTCTTTAAACCCCTCTGACATCTTGTGGTGACAAGACAGCACTGGTAAACCAGTGATGCCCTGTAGCCCTATTGAAAATAGCACTGGAACAGTTGCATTATCTGGCACATATGACAAAAGAGAATCTTGCCGCAACGCTTGCTGAAGACTGGTTCATTGCGAATTTAACTGAGCATGTTGCATTTTGTCATAGTAAACTGTATAATTTGCCAAAAATTCACAGCTGGGCACACATTAAAAGTAATGTGAGGAGTTATCCCCAGGCCAAATGGGCCTTTTCAGCACTTGCATGTCGATTACGTCGACATGATTCAAGTATGCAACGGGTACAGATACTTAATTGTTGTAGTGTGTCCATTCTCTAGATGGATAGAAGCAGGTCCTTGTACACACCCAGACTCTACCTGTGCGGCCACATTTCTAGTGAGAGAGGTGTTCCCCAGGTGGGGGGTGTGTGAGGTCATGAGATCAGATAATGGCCCTCACTTTGTTAATGCAATATTCTAACAGATTAGCTTTCTGCTTGGTATAAAGCACAAGTTCTCGTCGGCGTATCATCCGCAAGGTAACTGGATCTGTGAGAAGCTCAATGGCTTATTAAAGGAAAGGATAGCCAAGTGGAAGCTTACTCTAAGAAAGGGATGGTTGCACTGCCTTCCTTTGGCACTGTATGCACTTAGGAACCAACCCGGTTCCGACCATCATCTTATGCCACACGACATAGCCACAGGAAATAGAATGAGAACTCCCCTGACATCCCGAGATAGAGCTAGATGTGATGCCCATTCAACAGGAGAAATTCTAGGGTCTGAAATGCAAAATTACCTGAACTGCATGACATCTTGCCTTACTGTAATTTCAGACCATCTGCAGCGACGACGAAAGGGGTGCAGGGCAGCACGGAACACAGAAGGAGATACTACTACAGACACAACTCAAGGACTTTGTGTACCATCCGGTTTCCCTGGAGACACTGTCCTTGTAAGGAATCATACAAGAAAAATGTGGGAAGAGCCAAGATTTAACAGCCCCTTCACAGTAGAACTGCACTCCCTCTGCAGTAAAACTACCAGGCAGGAGAGCTTGGATTTTCCTGGGCGACATCAAACCCTACATCGGAGAAGGCCCCCTGCCTGCACCCCAATGAGAGGAGTCTACAAGCGACGGGGAAGAACCGCAGCACGTACAGACGAGATCCATGACGAATAAAAAGGATGCATGACTAGCCAGACAAGGATAAAGAGCTATTTGTAAATTGTTGCTTAAATTTGACACTTCCTCTAAGCAAAAACGGGGATAAGGACAAACAAACAGGACACTCTGTGCATCCTAGTTGCAGGGTGGAGAAGAAAATTGCACGTACAAACCACAACATAGTCTGTTGAACTTTGAACTTTGGACTGAGGCACACTCAAGCCTTGATGAGAAAAGAATATGCCAAATTTTGACCGAGGACACTTACATTGGAAACAAATGCAGTATCCCAACTCATTCGACACCAAGACCCTCTTCGGAATCACTTATGGTGTCCCAAAGTAGTGATCTCTCAAAAGACGTGATAACTTATTTTAATTTAGTGCTAAAATCATACCCTTCATTGGTGGGAAGGCTCACCAATGTCAGTGATTTTCTTCAAGATCCTTGTTAGGCAGAATCCTGTGCAGTTCCCTTAGGGAACACTGCAAAAAGATTAAGACTACAGGAGTAAGCAGTAAACCCAATTGGTAGCAGTCCGCACCACCCAGATTTACCTGGTAGCTGTGGCTGAGCAGTTAGACCTCTCTCAAGAAGAGTAGGGCAGTATATAAAGTATACACAATAGGGCTAAAAACTCAGTAGAGCAAACAAACACTGACCAGAACTTGGTATAAAAAGTATATAATTATTTATTTAAAACACACTTTAGGCAATATACTAGCACTCTAAATCAAAAGCAAGTTAAAACACAGTCAGGTAAGGTATACACACCTCCCTTGATAACTATCAGAGAAGTCAGAGTTAAAACACCACGATTTGTTAAAACAGATGTGAGCGCGTAACCTGGTGGCACTCCAATAGTTCAGTTAAAGGGAGAGAGAAAAAGGCAGAGAATAGAAATAAAACAGGTCCCAACACTTTTAGGAGTTCTCAGCAAGGGATTATGGGCAGTATATACTGTAGAGCCAAAGTTCATAGGCCAGGCCCACTTTAAATGGAGCAAAGGGAAATGTGCCCAGGATCACATGGTTTAAAATGCACTAAAAGTCTTTGTGTCTAAAAGTCTAAAAGAGGTTGGGGCGATTCAAGAAGGTAAAGTTAGAAGGTCTGGGGCCAACCCAGTTGGAAAGTCAAGGATTTATGGTCACCTTGGGCAAACCGAAGAAAGGGAGGCCAAGCAGGACACAGTACCTTAAAGAGAGACGAAGCTCCAGCAGTGGCAGTAGTTCCTGGCAGTGGTTGCAGTTCATTGTTTCAACCAGGGGAAGAGAGGATCTCATTGAGGAGGAAACATGGAGTCGTTGCACTGCACAGGGATGAAACCAGCCGCGAAGTTTTGTCGGTAAAAGGTGCATTCCTTTTATTTGCGGTCAAAGTGGTGAAGCTTGGCTATCTGGCCGCCGGGGTGCTTGGCACAGGCGATCCAACCAAGAGACGTCTTTGGAAGGCAAAAGGGGTGAACTCATTGGTCCCACCAGCTCAGAGGAAGAAGACTCGTCCAGCAGAAGATCTTCTCTTTTTGTCAGGAAAGTGGTGAGGTAGTTGCAGCAGGGCTTCACCGGTGGTGTCATCGTTGCAGATGGCTCAGCTTCTTCCCTCTTCGGATTCTTAGGTCCTGTGGCGACTTCTGAAGTTCCAGTCCCAAAGGCCCTGCTCTTATGCAGAAAAACCCCCATTCAACAGCCTAGCTGTCACTCAAACATGCTAAGTGGTAAGCCGGGCGGCTCACCACTGGCCCAATCAGAACAGAGTGCAACTTGAGTTGCTAAGGCAACACAGTCCAGGGTGCCAATTCCCCTCCCCACCCATCCTGTGGAACCCAGAGAGAGTGGCACCATTTAGAGGGCTTCTGTGGAGAAGCCCGCCAAAAAGTGGAACAAAGGGCTCAACCGTGGTCAGAGTTACAGAGACGGACACGAACGCCATTTTAGAAAAGAGTTCTGGCAAAAAGACCCAACCGTTGATTTAATATTAAATAAATAAACCAGCAGTATTTTTAAATTGCACCAAAAAGTGGTGCGTTTAAAATCAATGGGAAAATGCCATAGAGAATATTCCGGTGGAATATTTCACGTGGTAACCACTGCCACCAGCCAGAAACTCGACATGGGGGGACTGGACAGTGCTCCCTTGAAAACAGATCCAGGGGCAATATAATTAACCCCTTCCTGTACTTCCACAATATGATGATTTGTACTGGTTTTGTTCACAATTTAGGACTAGTAAAGTCAGTGGTGACTTTACGTGCCCTGGGAGACAGTAGTCAGTCCCAGGTTATGGAGTCTATGTTTGGGGGTCACTATGACACCCCTGTGTTACTGCACTGAGGGTGCTGTGTAACACACTCATAAAAAATAGATGATACCCTATGGAGCAAAAAGAAAACCCCATAGCCCATAAGCACACAAAGAGTCAAAGACATACCTCAAATCATGCCTAAGAGTGGGAGGAAAAGAGTCTCACTCTTAGCAGGAGAAAAAAACAAACCCCAAAAATCCAGCAAAGCTGCTGGGGACTCACTAGGTTTGGGAAATTAGCCTTATAAAAGAATTCTCCCTAACAATCCTGAAAACAAAGACAATAAACAGATTGCTTACTGTTATTATCAAACAATTCCTTTTACTTCCTGAGTACAGTGAGAAAGAACCAAATGTCTCAAACACAGACGGAAATAAATGAGCTTATCAACACACTGTTCTTTCATATAATCGAAGACTGCCAAATCTTGTCGGAAGAACAAGACACATTCACGTTTCTCAGAGATCTAGCAAATATAGAACATCTAAGCCAACTCCTAAACAAAATTGTGATCTTAGTTGCACTCCACGCAAACGGACAGTGCAGACATTGTTTACATTGAAGAGAAAGCATACAATCCTGAAAGACTCAGCAAGACAGGACCGATGTCCCTGTAACTAGAAGACAGCAGGTTGGCTCACAATGTTCTTTTTCATCTACTCACTGACTTTCCAGAGCTAGTGGGGAGACTGATCAATGTGGAGGTTCTCACATTCATCAGAGATCCAGCTAATGTTGCACAGATGGGCATGCTCTTGCATGGAATCGTACTACAAATAGAACTCTCGAAACATCAACAGAGCTATCTGAGGAGATTCTAGAAAGCTTTCGCCAAGGGACAGATGGAGGAAGCAGTATCAAGGGTTTCCCATTTTTCCATTTATTGTTATTTTTTCTCCATTCTTCATGCTGACCAGGATAAAAAATTTCTTCGAGACTGAAGCAAATCCGAGGCGTGGACTGGGAGCTGTCCTACTTTGAACAGACACAGTAAAAGGACTTAGTGAAGTGTTATTTGATTTGCTTTTTCCCATAGTTTAGCAAAGGAACTGTATCCTGAAATAAAAGACAATTCACACCTGCAAGAGGGGGGACAAGTGTAAGACACCTGAACCTCTTAAACACAGAATCAGACAGACAATATTGGTTAAAAAAGTATAGTAAAAGGTAGACTTTTTTGTGAATGATCGAGATGGGGTCCAGAGCAGCAATCTGGTCTTCCCACAGGAGGAGAGACACCCACGTTTCTCTGGAAGTAAATGCTGCCGCCTGACCTACAGAGGCATAATGTATTTGTATATCATATTCATTATAGTTTTACTGTCATTAACTACATTTTTTATTGGTGCACAAAGCGTTCCAATTCCAGTGCACCCACCTAATGATGCACGCATGAAACCCACAAAAGCACCCATACCTTACATAGTTACATGAATGAGCTTGAAATGGATGTGATTAGCAATATGCAACAGGCCTAGTGTCAATAACTGCAGAACTACAATTCACAGCAATAGAGAAGAAAAAATGGCATGCTATAAGAAGCCCCACAACAGATGAAGTAAAAGCACAGTTGGAAGAAGCTGAATTCCTGAAGAAACAAAGAGAGATAGAAAACCAGCAAACAGAGACAACATTGCCTAGTATATATATTCCAACGAAAGGAACAAGCACTAGTTCCACAGTACAACCATATACTAGACCAATGCCAGAATGGATACAAACATTTCTAGCCCAACGGAGAAAGATGTATGAAGAGAGGGAAAGAGCTGCCATACTCTTGTCCACAGAAATGGTGCAGATGAGGAAGCCTGCACCATGGACCGGGATACCTGAGAATCCTCCAGCAAGAAAAAGCCATACAGATGCATTCAGAGATGTAGTGATAGCAAACTAGATGAAAACCTTAAGAATCAAGAGAAGCGTGCATAGAGATGACAACGAAGTAAACGACTACCTGGATAGCACAGTACATCTGGGAAATAACCTTTGGTATCAGCACATGAAAGAAGTTGGAAGACGAAGTTGAGAAGGGGAATGCTTTGTTTGTGCACTCCTACCATACAGCATGGGGAAATCCAAGATCTTTGTAGCTGTAGAAATTCATGTCCAGACAGCACACTGTCTTTTGCACGTAGCCATGTGCAAAACTAGAGGCCAGTTTATGGGAAGTGACGCGTCCCTAATATGGGCAACTGAACCAGCCTATCCCGATGAAGATGATTATGATCAAGACTTTAAGACAAGAAACAGAGCTCATACAAGGAACCATGTGATCAGGTACGAGAAGCCTGGAGTGAAAGGAGCAGAAATAAGATGGGAAGTGAATCCAAAACTAAATGTCCAAGGGAAAACTCCAGAAGAGGCTCGAAGTTGGAAAAACAGAGGCCAAATCCAGACTTGGGGAACAGTGCTTTCACCAGATGGACGGGAGAAAGGAGTAGTAATCTGCAGAGCCTGGGTGGTCCTTGGAGACGGCAAAGAAGCAATTGAAAATTCACAAAGGCTATGCAAGCCATTGTGGACAAAACTCGCAAAACTACTGACATGGGGTGAAGACAGAGGATTACCTTTGCAGATAGTACCATTGGAAAGCTCGAAATTGTTCTTCAGGAATAATGGCACAAGAAAGATGGGAGAGAATCAGAACTGTGGATGAATTTTTGATGCTCTAGGAATGGTGCACAGAACTGCAGTAATTATGTACCATTATTGGGCATGCAGATCCAAAGCATACATCTGCCAAGAAACTGAGGAGGTATATGTACCCTAGTGAATGTCCACGTTCCAGCACTGGTGATCCCGGAAAAGTTACCTGAATATTGACAGTTTCCGAAAAGCAGATACTCACCTGAGGAAGAAGAGATCTGTGGAACTGCTAAATCGAATGAAGAGAGAAAATGATTTCTCTGCTATATCAGAAGTAGCCTTTCTTGTAATCCCATATGAACACAAACTATTCAGCCTCACCTCATTAGTGTTCACAACGAATTTCATGTCAAGAATCCAAGTTGGATTAAATACTAAATGCTTGCAGATAACCAGATGGAAGTTACTGCAGACCATCAACACGACAATAAAAGGATTTAATGTGATCAAGGAGGAGTTGAGGACAGTCGGAATGATGACTCTCCAGAACAGATATGTCCTTGACATGATCACAGCTATTGATGGAGGAGTTTGTGCAAAAATCGGAGAATCATGTTGCACATTTATACCTTCTCATGACGAGGAGAATGGAACTTTAATGGAAGCCATAGGCATGCTAACAAACTTGCAGAACCAGATGATCGATGAAAATGACGAAGTTGACGATGACAGTTGGTTTGGATTACTGTTTTCATGGGTCCTGCAATGGATGGCAGATGCATTGAAGTTCCTGGGAGCCCTGCTAGTGATGATATTACTAGGAATTTGTGTTATCAAGATAATAATATCTCAGTGCCAGAAGACTGCGAAGAAAGCCATAGGGATGAAGATCATGATTGATGTCAAGTCAGGATGAAAGCCCAAATACCTGACTGATGAAGAAATAAGAGACTTTGTGAAGGCCAGCATTCACGCCCCAGAAGGAACAAAGTTTCTCTATCCCAGGAAGCACAGAAATTATGTTGGAAGATGGGTTTACTGCAACCCAACCGGACAGTATAATCTGATGACATGGAATAAAGACAAACATGTAAGGACAGCAGGAAGCCTGAAAGGAGTAATAAAAATCGGGACTCCAAAGAAACACTTCTTCAAACCGTCATGTACAGACCCTGAGGACGAAGAAGGGATGAACCCAGGCGATGAAGTGAAGACAAATACAGAAGAATCGAGTAAGATTAAACCAAAGACTGGAGTGAAAGTGGTCGATGAATCGCCCAGAGGGGGTAGTGTAGAGGAGGTCCCAAATAAAGCCTGCACTATAATCGTCCATTTTGAAGTTCCAGAAAAGTTCACACCAAACTATGTGATGTATGATGAGTAAATAAACCAGCAGAGAGCCGTAGTGGGGCTCTGCCCAGTGCCTATAAGAAGAGCAACACCTGTTGAAGTACCGATACCCAGAAAACCATGGACAGTAAGGTATCCATTAAGAAAACACTACCAGCAAATGAGACGAAATGAAGAGTGCCTAAGTACTGTCCCGGAAGAAACCAAAAAGGTCTTAATGGAAGACGAATGGTGACATCAGGTGGGCCCGGACTGACGTGCAGATAGAATAAATGACAACCAAAGAATGACACATAGAGACGAAAGGCCATGAATAAAGATATAGGGAACCTAAAAGGGGAGAACGATGTTGAAAATACGAAGAAGTTCATGCTGTAAGCAAGATGAAGATATTCAACTAGTTTACACCTGTAAATATGCTTGGAACCGCAAGAAAGCTAATAAAACAGTGCGGCTTGCTATGCTTAGTAGAAGAGTAGTGTGGCAAGTGCCATTATACATAATCTACCTCACATGAAGCACTTTACTACAAGTATATTCCTACTTTGCATAATAATGGAATCAACCCAGGTTACTAGAGGCCAAACAAGATGAGATTCATATTCTAACAAAACGAGAAGAGATGGCTGAACCGAAACTCAGCAGATGCAACTCTTGCCAGGAGAGCCAAGGTCATACCAATAGAAGGAACAAATAGTAGCTGCTAATTGAAACTAAGAACAGACTATCCTGTCTCTGAAGGTCGAGATAAAAAGACATAGGCAGATGGTGAGCTGAAACGATAATGACGATATTGAGAGAAAAGAGACAAATTCATGGTGTCTGAATCACGTGACCAGCCGAGCACAGAGAAGCAAGGGTTCACACCTACGCTTGGCACTGGACCAGACAGAGATATCAGAACTTTTCCAGACAGAAGATGCAGTTTCAAGGCCAACCACAGTGATCTAATTGACACATAGCCACTAAAGTAATGGTTGATTGGAGGAAGGCCGGGTGAATTGAGGGACACCCTGCACCTGGCTGACCATTCTGCATGCTGCTAAGCAAAGTAGAAAATTATGCATGGGATTGGTGCCAACCCAATCACAATGGACCAAGTAATCTAAGGTCCTATATTTAGTAGAACCAATGGGACATTGTACATTTAGTGACGTCTAAAGTAGTCATTTTTGAAGGTAGGGTTTAGATGGTCACCTGACAGCATTTACCCAATCCCCTCACTCCGTTACCATATACAGGTATAGTACCTATAATAAAGTTACCTTTTCCTAATCAATAGAAATGCATATACATTTTTAAGTGTTACACATCAGCAATGACGAGTTTTGATTATAAATGTTACAAATTGTATTAAGTTCATCAGATTTTTAGCGAGAAGAACAATCGCATCACTGCTGATTTCCATGACTCCCTGTTTTTTGCACTTGTCATTAAATGGACTCCCTTTGCCAAATCATTGAGTTGTCCTTATTGATTGACGTTGGAGTAATAAATCTGCACCCCCAGTCCTTCTCAAGGGTATAGCTATCTCATCGTAAAGTACTTCTGAGCAAACCTCAGCTCTATGGGCCGGCCGGGGGTCTCCGGAGTACAGTTCCTTTCCTGCGTATATTGCCAATAGACTAAAAGACATACAGGAGGTGCGCTCACTTGGGTTAAACGGTGACAAAAGCTTGCAAATCACAAAAACTTCACTGAACTAGTTAGAAAGGGTGCTTTTTTGGCTGCTGCCCCAGAAAAATGGAATGCCCTACCTTTAGTCTTAAGAAAATGCCTGACACTTGATGTATTCAAAAACAAACTTAAAACACATTTATTCAAATTAAGGGATTGCCCATACCTTCTTAACTGGACTGCTCGCCACTGATAGCTTTCGGTGCCCTATGCTTCCGGGCTACTTTGGCTGTGCCTAGCAAATAATTTAAAGTAAAGTATAGTAAAGTAAAGTAAAAATGTATCCTCTGCTTCTAACTTCCATCCTATTTCGCTCTTACCATATCTCTCTAAAATTCTTAAACACGTTTATTCTCAGGTCTCCACTTTTGTCTCTCAAAATTCCATTCTCCCTTGTTCCAGTCTAAGTTCCGTCAAAGCTATGCCACAGAGACTGCTCTCCTTTCTGTTTTGGACTCCCCACACTCTGCATATCACTCTAAACACTCTTCTCTTCTCATTCTTTTGGATCATTCTGCAGCTTTCGACACTGTTGACCACATGCTCCTATAGTCTGTTTTTTCTTCCTTTGGTTTTTCTGGCTGTATTTTATCTTGGTTTGAGTTATACCTGTCCCAGAGGACGTTCTCAGTCTCTTGGGCTGGGGTATCCTCGAAAAAGATTTCCGCTTACCTATGGTGTTTCTCAAGGTTCTGTCCTTGGCCCTTTCCTCTTTTCCCTCTATACTTCCTCACTTGCTGGTGTTATTTCTTCCTTTGGACTATCTGACCATTTTTACGCTGATGACACTCAACTCTTTCTATCCTTCCTGCACTTCACTTATGATATCCACCTTAAACTTAGCGCCTGTCTCCTTGCCATTCAATCATGCATGATGGACTACTTCTTGGTACTCAATGCTGCTAAAACTGAGGTTATCTTCTTTCCATCTACTACCATTTCAGCTCCTCTTCCTCCCCATTCATATAATTTCCCCAAGCACAATTACCTACTTCTTCTGTGGCCTGTAATCTGGGTCTTTATTTAGACACAGATCTCTCCTTTAGTCATCACATCTCTATCTGCCCGTTCCTGTCGATTCGATTTGCACAATATTCAAAGATTAACGGGCCTCGACCAAATGGGCACCTCTGTTCACAACCTCTCAGATTCGGAGCTCCTGGAGGGCGCTTCAAACGCTATGAACGATGTGGACTTATTCCCCAAAAGTACCACCACCAGTAGGCCTGGAAGCCTCCGGTCGAGTAGTTCCGACGGAGAAAACATCCGCCTTACATGCCCCCGATAAGGAAGTCCTGAGCCCATTGACTTTAAACAAAAAGAAAACAGATAGGCAATCCACAGCCGCAGGTTGCTCGCCTTTACGTATATCATCAGACCAAAGAGATCCTACGTTACATTATCCACACCAGACCTCGCCTGAGACTACAGCTCCTAGTATCCTGGATCGGAGCTCTGGTCTTTTGTCTCCTTCCAGGCCAAGTGTGCTAAAGGAAAAGGGCCCTGAAGCCCCGGCTAGGGCGATTGACTCTTCCAATAACTTACCGGCGGGCTCCGTGACACCAACGACGCCCACTCCAAAGAGGAGGAGCAGCCTCCGCCCTTTTCCATCGCACATATTGCCTAATTTAGAAAGAAGTGAGAAGAACTCACCTCTCCACGTCGGACTTAGAGAAGTCGGGAGAGCATCTCAGACCAGAAGCCTTATACCACTCCCAAGAAACCGGACCTGATGTCACTTATGTCCTCCATTACCATCGCCCTCGCACCCTTTGCAAAATTATACGAAGGGATAAACGACACCCTGAAAGACAACATGTCTTTGATCGCCATGATGCACACCAAATTAATATTCTTGGAAGGTTTTGTTACAGCTCTAGAGAAACCGCCTCACCTGGCACAAAAAATTAAGTTGACCTTTTCAGATGTGGGCTGCCAAACGACAAGTGTTTCTCAGACAGTTCAACCCGCAAACATCATTGTGGCAGCTCCAAACTTAACTACGTCTCCCCAAATCGACCTCACAAGAGACATGCACGAAGTTTCTACACAAACAGTGGGCTTTTTGAACTCTCTCCAACCTCAAGGTCAGGAAAAAATAAAGCCCTCAGGGGGGAAGCGGCCTATTCCTGTCGACCTTCCACCAAGTGGATCTAGTAATGGTTGTGTAGTACTGAAATTGGCAGACCAATTACCGCACTCACCTCCAGGGCAGCAACTTAGGACTGTGTCATTCGTGAATAGCCACAAGGAGCAAAGAAAGAAAGACTTCTGGATCTTTGTGAAAAGAAACGCAAAGCCTGGTAAGCCTGATTCCAATGATGCGAGCCACTCAATTGACGCCCAGACGACTCCTGGTCTAGGACCGAAAGATGCAGTTTCCCAAGCCTTTAATGAAGACTGTCTAGCTAATAGGGTGATTGACAAACCCTTGGTTATCGACCGTCGGCTTCCACTTAGAACCCTCCGTGAAGACGATGATCCTAGCATGGATTTATGTAGACACACCAGTGAATTATCAGAGACTCTCACGGACTTCATTAATCTTTCTCATCTGCGAACCACGGAGGAAGATGATGAAGCCATGGCCCCACGCGAAGGAACGGCAGCTTCGGGTTTGCCAAGTTAACCAGAATTCTTGACACTATTGGAAAAAAGGAGAAACCTAAATGAAAAAGCTATGGCCCCCCATCAATGGAACGGTAGCCCCTGGTTTGCTACGCTCACCAAAACTTTTGACATTATCAGAAAAAAGGAGAAAACTTAATGAGATATCAAGACTCGTCGCTCCCAAACCCCCTCAGGGCCCGAGAAACCCAAAAGCCAATTCGAATCACAGGTTTAAATCACGTGCAGAGGAGGATGGGGATGAAATTGAACTGTCAAAGGAGTGGCCAAATCTTGTTCTCCCACACCACCCCAAGCGAACCATAGACCCTCCTACTATCAAACAAGGCAAACCCAGCACCCAGAGTCCCCACCCCTCTAACACTAACTCAAGAAGTCCTATTCTTGCCAGATGATCGCCTGGAGGCAATCGCAACTCTTGAAAGGATAATTATCAGCGAACCGATCTGAGAAGAAACCGGTCTTTTAAATTTGAATCCATACTGGAGAAGACCACAAACCTGATTCTGAAATGGAGAACAATTGTCCAGATTTCGCATAGCGTTACAAACCTGCGATAGCTAAGGTCTGAAGATATCAAAATTGTAGAATTCGGTATCAAACACAGAACTGACTCCATTTTCCTGCATATTCCATCACAATTGGTTTGTTCAATGCTGACCAAAGAGACAGAAAACCTGCGAATCTTGGGATTTGATCTAACTCCGACTGAACAACTAAGACCTCCAACTCCAACAAGGGAATGTCTAACAAACAGAGAATGCGTCTAGTCTCCAACCACCGAAGAGGAGTTTGGCCCGTCAACCACAGAAAAAAGCGAGCTCTCGATGGAGTTGAAACAACAGACCTACCTTGACCCACTGAATATTGGAAGAAAGCCGTCTGGTGCCCACCCTGATATCAAGATAACTGTGATTCAAAAGAACCTGCCCTTAGATGGCCTTGTGACAGGGCGTCAGCTCGAAAAAGACATCTATGAACCAACAATTGGCGACTGGTCATGGATCTAGGATGCACTTTGTAAGGGCAAAGCATAGCCATTCAGCACATGGTATCTGTCCGGTAAAGGAGTCTGGATTATACAACCATGGAAACAGGAATTCACCTGTCACACTGACCAAATCAAAGAGACACCCGTAAGGCTGGTATGCTGGAATACCAGAGGTTTTCATCATCTTACTGTCCCAAGTGACGTAAACCTGGGTGATTACGATATACTCTGCTTACAAGAGACTTGGTTGATTAACCGTCCACACCTAGACGGCTACAATGTGATAACAGCAGATGCAGCAAAGGGCGAAAAGGGACGCCCCTACTAAGGCCTTTTGATAGCTATAAGAACAGGAGTGGGCCTACATCTCACTAAAACCATCTACTCAGACCTGTCCTGCTTGTCGAACATAGTGGAATGGCAATCAACCACCGACTCTAACAAGATCAGCAGACCTGGTAACTTGCTAATAGTAACTTGTTATTGGAACCCGTCAGCATTTCAGACGGCAAATTTATTGACCTGGTCACTGCAATATTGGACAAAGCCATGGCAGAAAATTAGATAGATTCTACCATAATATGTGGGGATCTAAACATTGCGCTCGAAACGCCAAGGATCAAAGCCCCAAAAAGCTACCAACATGGCCGTCTCAAGAGGCCTCAAATGGTCTAGCTTTGCGAAGGCTAGAGGCTTACTTCAAGTCAAGAAAATTAAAAACAAAAAGGAAGGTCTTGATCATTCAAACATCCCCACATGGGAAAGGGACTCTCAATCTGGGGACCTGGATCACATTTTTGTCTTGCCTGACATTTTTCAACTAACTTCAGGCTCTACCATCAGAAGGACACTTAATAGCGACCACAATATTGTGGAACTATTGCTCCCTCAGATCAATACGGCCTGGCTTTCCACAATAACGGTCGGCTTAGAATCTAACAACGCCGGAAACAGACTTCGCTTAACAGTGATTACCAAAATGTACTACGAAGCACAAAATTCTGCCACAGTCCCTCAAAAAGCCCCGGATTACAGACCACTCATCCTTCCATTCAGCCGTGGCTCTTTAAATAAGACTACCACCACGCGACGCCACACTTTTGATCATGGATTACATGAGAAAAAAAGGGCTATGGGGCGTATCAAACGACAGGCCGCAAAATCTTCCAACCTGGAGGTCAAACTTAACACGGTTCTCTTCATTAAAGCATATAAATCTTGAGTAATACAACACAAACACGTGCTATTACAACAAGATGCTGAACAAATGTTAAGAACTCTCAGCAACAAAAAATTCCAAGAGTTTTGGGCACTGATCAAAGGTGCCTTGAAGACAAATTCAGAGGTTACATCTAACAGTGTAAATGAGAGGGCTTGAGCATCTCATTTTGGCTCCCTTTTTGATGACCCATACCATCATAGCGGACTTGGAGAATCACTGGAAACAACTGCAATATGGAATTTCGATTATGGTGCACCCGAAATTATGGAAAAAATAAAAAAGCTCAATAGATTAAGGGCTCCTGGCCCGGACGGCCTGACAAACGCCATTTTAAAAGAACAACCAAAGGAATGGTCGGCTTTCATCCATGCTATCTTTTGTGACATCTCGAAAGGAAAAACAATCCTAGCCTCTGGGAAGCTAGCGGTGATAGTCCGATCTTTAAAAAAGGGGACAAGTATGACCTAAAGAACTTCAGACCGATAGCGTTATTGGATGTAATAGGCAACATTTTTGGAACTTTCCTTCTGGAAAATGTTGTGGCATGGACAACCAGCATCAACGCAATCGACCCTTTCCAGACTGGATTCGTTAAAATCATGGGAACCTCTGTAAACATCATGCTTTTAAGCATCTTGAAACATAAGGCGCACTCTAAAAAAAGTGATCTTTACATAGCGTTCCTGGATCTCGTTCAAGCCTTTGACAGAGTGGATCGTCAACTCCTCTGGACGAAGCTGGAAACCCTGGGATGCGCCGAAAACATACTAGACCCCTTAAAAGCGCTTCACACCGGAACTAAAATTCAGGTCCAGCTGAATCAAGCAGGGCTCTTGACATCGCAAATCCCGACACATCGGGGGGGTGAAGCAGGGTTGCCCTTTGGCACCGGCAATGTACAACTTTTTCACCTCAGATATCCACCACTTTGAGCCAAACTTGAGATCATTCCCTCCTTCAATAGGTTGTGAGAAAGTGACCCATTTGGTCTATGCGGACAATCTTATTTTATTAGACCAAACAAGAATCGGCTTACAAAGGCAGCTGGACAGTCTGCAGAGATAAACTGCCTTGAACCATCTTGAAATTAACCAAGCTAAGACAAAAATCATGCAATTTAAACGAGGGATCCAGAAGACAGAATGTTTTACATGGCTAGTGGACTCGAATCCGATCGAAAAAGTTGAGACCTTTAAATACCTGGGAACTACCACAAACAACAGCTTGGTAGAGACTCCGTTCTTGGAAGACTTGAAAACTAAAGCAAACCAACTGGCGAGCCTAGTTAAAATTCATGGCCCCAAAATTTGGACGATCTTCTTTGGCAGCAGCCATAACATACTACAAGGGGAAGATAGTTCCGTCATTAACATATGGATCTGATGGAATTCTGGGCATCCCAGCGGAGATCTGGGGGCGCTTGGAATCAATCATCTGGAAAAAAAACATTAAATCTCCCAGATTCAGTTCAGATTGATGTCCTGCGCATATAACTATCATTGTCATCACTTGAAGCATCAGTGGAATGGAAATGGCTATCTGTATATCGGAAAACAATGTTACCCAACTGTCCAAAGGTGCTGGGCCTAATAAAGAAAGAAATCAGAAACAATCCATCTGTAAGCTTGTCCAACTGAGTGTGTCATCTTAAAAAACTATTGGCAGACCTGTGCTGCTCGGAAGAAGATCTCATCACAAACCCTATGCGGGTAAAAGAAAAACTCCTCCCTGCCGATTGGATCCGAACCTTGCATAAGGCGAGTGTTTCAAAACTGGTTGGAGAGATACCATAATCTGCTTGGAAGCAAAATGAGTTGATGCTGTATCTTCTTAAGTTCCCGGACCGGCGATTCAGGGGCACGTTCATGGAATTTGCCTTAACTTAATTCCAACTAATGAAATTCAGATTATAAGAGGCACGAATCAATCATTTGGCTGCAGATTCTGCAAGGTCGAGTCCGAAAATGAATCCATCAAACATGTGATGATTAATTGCCCTGGCTTGACTGCAGAGCGTCATCACTTCCTAACGCTTCTTTTTCGATCCTTACAAACACTGGACGACCATCAACGATGGACTGCATTGATGAGGGGCACCTCCACATCATGGGTGATCGCAGTAGTCCACTTTATTCAGAAAGTCTACCCAGCAACATCCGATTGACATCAAAGCAATAGCAGACCAGAAATCCACCTCATGGTCGGATCTGTGAGATTTTGAACAAAATGGTTGCCAGAAAATGTGAAAAGTGGAGAATGAGGACCTTTATCTTAATGTTTGTTTGTCTTTTTTTTGTAAAAATTGCAACACAATTAAATTCAAATAAATAAAACAATAACAAATTCCCTACTTACGCATCCCTCAATAATACACCCCCTTTATATGCCCTAACCATATACATTTGCTTGACAAATACAATAATATGCCAACAAGAAATCTGCAAAAAAGATAAATATAAACATAGTACAATGATGCTTATAGAACATCTTGAATGTACTGTGATGAGAAAAGGGGAACCATGTAATATCACTGAAAAATTCCTTTTTCAGAATGGAAAAGTAATACACAATAGCAACAGCTTCTCAATAATACAAAATACAAGTAAACCCATAAGAAAGTTTGATAATGTAGAGGTGAAAAAAGAAATTCTGAAATTAAAAACATAAAGCAACCTTCTGAACTTCACAAGGGTCTATTTTCAAAATAGTACTTCACAAAAACATTCAGACAATAGGTTTATAGAAGGAGATGATGTATGGGGCAACCTCCTGACATCGGAAAAGGTGCGTCCAATACCGTAGTTCCTTCACTTTGGCTGCAAATGGGGTGGCATGCACTACTGTATAAGATCCATTATAGCGTGGCTCAATTCACCTGCAGACAAAATTACAAACGTAAACAGCATCCCCTGAATGTAATTGAAGAGGCGCCAACCTCGCAGAATCTGGTGCAGTGCTGTTCCCTTCTTCCACTCATCGTGGCACTGTATGATGAGAAAGGCATTTTATTGATTTTGTTAATTTTATCAGATACAACTTAAACTCATATAGGAATGACACAGCCATGAGACCATCTGAAGCACTCCACAAAGGTGACAGCAGCATGTGCATATGTCTCCTCATCAGTATTTTGTGAGGGGAGAGGCGATGGTCCTTACAAGGTCCTCAAACTGAAGAGGGCCAGATGAAGGCAATGGACTCAGTTATTTTTGATGGTAACACATAGTTTAGACAGTTTAGTATTCAAGAGGCCATTTATCCTTTCAACAGCGCTATTGGCCTGGCAGTGGTAAATGGAGCACATCTTGTGTTTAGTCCATTGTCGAGCCGCAATTTCCTTGAATATCTCATTAAAGAAGTGGGTGCAGTTATCCCTCTTAAGATTCTTGCACGCTCCCCATCAGGCAACACTTCTCTTATTAAAAATGTACCTGCCATTTTGGCATCAGGATGTGCCCATGGACCAGCCTCAATCCAACAGGAGAAGGGGCACACCACTACAATAAGATAACCAAAGGTGTTGCACTGTTCTCCCATATCTGCAAAATCAATATGAAGTTCTCGAAATGGTCCTCCTGGATAGGGCAATGTGCCCCACAAGGTCCCCAATGTGTGCCCAGTGTTATATGTTTGACAGACAGTACAGTTTTACATGAAAACATTAAATAACTTTTGTATGTTCAGCATTTACCAATCCTCCAGTATATCAGCAGGAATATGCTGCTTAGACAAATATGAGGGGTAGTGCAGCTGGTCGAATGCAACCAGGACCAATTCTTGGGGCAGCTCTAATTCCCTTGTGCTAACCTGTCATGACACTAGATCTGTGGGAGACTATGCACATCCCATCGTCTGCCCAAAAAAATTCTCACTCTGCAGTGTGTAACCCTGCGACTCTATCACTTCTGTAATAGGTAATGCAGTATACGGAACCTATATTTGCAACTGCATACTGGTGAGTGCTGGATACTCAGGGATATCTTGCACTGTTAAATATGCTGCTAATTTTGCTGCCCTGTCTGCTGCTTCATTATCAAGTGAAACAAGGTATTCGCCATTAGTATGGGCGGCACACTTGAGGATTGTGACAAGTGTTGGCTGTGAAAGGACATGAATCAATCTATCTAAGAGGGCTGCATGCTGTACTGGAGACCCATCTGCTCTCGGAAACTCTCTCCTCTTCCACCTTGACCACAGTTGTCGTCACATATGCCGAGTCCGAATAAATCATCACCTGCCATCCTTGTGCTGCCTCTAGTGCCTCAATAAGGGCTATCAATGTGTCCATCTGGGCAGAATAATGCATGGGTAACCTTCTCTGGATAAAAACTTGTACTCTCCATTAACCAGCTGGACCACTGCTGCCCCAGTATGTCACTGACCTGTCTACAAAGAACACCTCTCCATCATCTAAGGTGAAATCTTGCGCCTTGGGTATGTCTTTGTCTGGGCCCTTGTTTGTGGCACAGTCATGAACATCATCAGAGTTAACAATGGCTTCTGTCAGAAAGGTAGCAGGGTTCACAGATTTACAGCAAACAACGTGAATGGATGGACTACAAAGAGTAACTTCATATGTAGATGCCCTCTGTGTTGTCAGCATAGACTTTGATCTCTCAATTATTGCAAACACTGCATGTTCTAATTACATAGTTACTGAACACCCCATGGCAAACGTTGCTGATTTCTCTATAGCAAAAGCAGCTGCAGCTAATGCTTGTTCACAGCGGAACTGTCCTTGCATGACCACATCTAACATACCAATGAAATACACAAGAGGTTTGTGTCTCATAGTACTGTGTTGTGTCAAGACTCAACATGGACTGATGAGCATCTCATCAGTCCATGTGATAATACTTTTAGTCCATTGGGCCTCTTTATGGGCTTGCAGCAGTGGCCGGGTGTATGATGAATAGTCACAAATCTACACACTACAATAATTACAGAACCCCACAAATGTCTGTATATCCTTAACTGTTACTGGCTGGGGTATGCCACGCACCACTGTGGTGCCCTCTAGAGTCACTATTTTCCCATTTACTGATTTGAATTGGCCTAAGTGTAACACCTCCTTTTGACAGTACTGTAGTTTTTGCTCTATCCACCTTGTACCCTTTGTCAGCCAACAACTGTAACAATGCAATGGAATCTTCCCTACATTGTTGCTAAGTGGTGCTACACACCAACAAGTCATCCACATACTGAATGATGATACTTGGAACTTGGATGTGACCTAAATCTTCATTCAGAACCCTGTTAAAAATGCTAGGGTACTCACAGTACCCCTGTGTGAGCCTGGTATGTTGGAATAGTCTCCCAGCAAACGTAAACACAGTGAGGTATTGAGAAACTGGGTGCAATGGGAAAGTAAATAAAGCATTCTTGAGGTGTATAACAGTGAAATGTGTGGCTGCAGTGGGTATATTACACAATATTGTGGCAGGGTTAGGGACCACTGGGAAATCTGTCTGGACTATATTGTTAAGAGGATGCAAATCCTGAACCATCCTCCAGCTGGGCCCCTTTGATTTCTTCACAAGATAAATGGCTGCATTAAATGGGTAATTCAATGGTACTATGATGACTTGGTATAGGAGTGCCACAATGGCGTTGTATATCCCTTCTTCTGCTGCTTTGGACAGGGGATACTGTTTCACTCTGGGTAGCACTGCACCTTGCTTCAGTCTAATAGGTATTGGTGTGACACTGTGCAAAAGCCCAACATCATGAGGGTTACTTGTCCACAACTTGTCACGTACTTGAGATAGATCTTCTTGAGCAAATGAAGGGGCACTCCCTACTAATAACATGGAACATGGGACGTGTTGATACTATATCATTAATTTCTCAAGGGATACATATTTCCAATATTATCACCCCATCGTTGTCCTTATTCTCAAAAAGATCCTTATCTGTTATGTCTCTCAGGAGCTAGGTTGGATCAATACACAAAATAGTGCATCATTCTCCCCTCTCACTGTCTGTTGCTTTTAACACTATCCTTTCCTTTGACACCAACATTCCTTCCATATCAAGCATGATAATAGTCCCTGCAATGAGTTCAAGGGCAGAGTTTGTCTGAACAGAAATTCGGAGGGCCACCTGCTGGACTGCGTCAAGAAGCACAGTGATCAAGCGAGGCTAAAGGTGATACATGAGGGAAGGTTGTGCTTCTTCGACAGCCCAGAGGCTGTGACGATGTGGATGGAGCACAACAATTTAGACACATATGATGACACTAAGCAATGTCCAGATGGGCCTGAAGCCTCCACAACAATGCTGGGCAGCGTGGACCCATGCCGTAACGCAGCCCCTGAATAGAACGTGCTGAGAGCGTGGTTCGATAAAGACCAAGCTCACAGTGATGACGCGCAATTCACTCAGAACTAGACAAGCAGTCTTGAAGTGGTCTATAGAGATATATACTAGCTGCTGTGGAAACTTTTGCTATAGTACAGGAGCCAGTGACGGAGCCTGTTGAGCTCCAGTGGAAATCACCCCAATCCTTCTGGACAGTCGCCACACTCAGATAGCACTGGAGACATTGTGCCCGAAGCTCTATAGTAGGATACAAAATAATGTGTAGACCATGGTACAGATTAGGATCATGACATGGAATATAAGGGGCCTTGGTACACACACAGGCAGGAATAGGATCAAATCATACCTTCAGTGCAAAAAGATTTTGATAGCTTTATTATAGGAAACTCACTTGACAGCTACAGAACAGGACAAAGTAGTGAAATGCTGGGGAGGCACAGTATATGGTTCTCCATATTCTAGATATGCTAGGGGAGTCCTCATATGGTAGATGGTTCTCTCCGATTTCAGTTACTGAGTTCCGAAAGGGATATAGAAGGTTGATATCTTGTCCTCAAAAGTTATTTAGGAAACACAGAGCTGGTCATTGTAAAATCTTATTTCCCGAACCATGCTATACCTGCACACATCCATACATTACGTGCATGTATGACCCCCCACAGACATGTCTTCTTTATCTGGGGTGGGACTTTAATTGTGTTTGTGACCCGGCACAGGACCGATCTATACCATTATGGTGCAGGCCTTCCCCGGTCACAGCGGCACTCAACAACGCCTTACTTGATCTGGCCCTGGTTGATGTCTGGAGAGATTTTCACCCAGATTCGAGAGAATTTTCTTTCTACTATTCCCCGAACGGCCTCCATACTAGGTAAGATTACATCTTCATAGGCACTGACCACTTGCAAGAATTTTTGAGAGTGCTGAATACATGGGTTGCGTCATATCAGATAACTCCCCGCTTATTGTCGCATGGAACCGAGAGCTGCCGCGTACCCCTGTCTCGATGTGATGCATGCCCACAGATGCACTGTCAGACCTAGCCTTCCAAGAACAAATCTGTGACAAATTAGACCTCTTCCTGAAAGAAAACATTGGCAGCGTTAAAAGGTTGGGGACAGTTTGGGAAACCTTAAAGGTGGTCACCAGAGGTGAGATTATTGCTGGGGCTGGGAGCATCTGCAAGCAACTGAGAGCAGAGCTGGAGGTCTTAGAAGCCAGAGTTAAAGAACTAGAGTCACTACAACCTCATGCACCATCTGCTGGGCGAGCTCTTGAAGAGGCTTGTTCCAACTGCCGGGCCACTTGGCAAAGGTTCTCAAGGTTTGATTATGTCACCAGTACAGCATGCACACATGTAGAAGGAGACAAATCTGGGAAGCTGCTTACTTGGTTGTGCCGTAAAGAGCACCCCAAAGCCCCAATTACACTTTTACGAGATGAATGCTGGGAGCCCTTGAGAGTGCAGACAGCGATTAATGATATATTTGCCACCTATTATGTCACACTTTATAGCCATAACACCCATGCACCGCCCGATGAAATAGCAGAGGTCTTCACGCAAATCAGACTCCCACACATTACTACCAGTCAATGCGACCTTCTAGATCAACCCTTCACCATACAGGACCCAGAGGAAGCAATCTCTGCATCAGCCACAGGCAAGACAACAGGTGGAGCTAGCGTTCCAGACAAGTTCTATAAAAACTACTAATCCACGCTAGCCCCAACGCTTCTGAATGTCTTTGAGGAGACCTTTGAAACAGGTGAACTCCTGAACACGATGTGCGAAACATGGATAGTCCCCATCCTTAAGCCTGGGAAATCAGCGGATGTATATGATTCATATAGACCTTTAGCCATGCTTAATTGTGATGTTAAACTGTTAATTATGATGCTAGCCTCTCGGCTTCGATGATGCATAGCAGCGCTAATACACTCAGACCAAACAGGGTATGTGCCTGGTCGTAGCACCACTCTAAATTTACGCAAATTACAACACATAAATAATCAGGGAAACGGGTGCTCAGAGCAATACATGGTGGCATCATTAGATGTGGTCAACGCTTTTGATTCAGTGTATTGGGAGTGGATAGAAGCTGCATTAAAGGGCTTTGGGTTTGGAACATGTTTTATGAGATGGGTTGAAATACTGTATACCTCCCCCACCACTAGGGTCAGAATGGGGCGATACATATCGGGAAAGTAGGACATACAAAGGGGAACCTCACAGGGGTGCCCGCACTCCCCGATGCTTTACATAATTGCGTTAGAATCCATAACGACATACCTCAGACAGGAGTATCATGAGGCGGGCATATGCTTAGGAGACACTAGACACTTACTCTCGTTGTACGCTAATGTACTGCTATATCTATGACAACCACACCCTAACCTACCCATATTGCTAGAAATACTAGACAGTTGCGCAAGCTTATCAGGGATTACCTTCAACAGACATAAATCATGGTTATTCCCCCTAGCTGGGCTAAATGACATTAAACTGACTTCTGTGCTAGACTGGGGCCTGAAGTGGGAACATAACTCATTTAGGTATTTAGGCATACGCGTTGCTCATACCCCAGAACGAAAACACACCTTAAACACACAGAGCGCTGGAGGGTGTTAAAAAGTCAATGGTTTAGTTTAGTTTAGTTCGGTTTATTACTTGAATAGCGCACCTAACCTAAGGGTAACTGGGCGATTTTACTTGAATACATAGTAGGTTACATAACAGGGTACAGTTAATACACATATTTACAGTTACAGATTCACAGAGAATAGAGAAGAAAATATTTACACATAGATTAAGTCAGGGTGATTATAACATATAGCAAAAGAGGTTACAATTGACCCCTGTGATTGTGACTCAGAGGTAGGTAGGTACATAATCCTAAAAGATGTTCTGTTTGTTTGTGCAGCATATTCAATATATGCAAAATATGCAGTGTGCAGTGAGAGACCTAGTCTGGTGTGTTAGGTAGTGGTTTGGGAGAGAAGCCAAGATTTGGTCTTGGCTTTGAAGGCCCAAATTGAATTTTCGGCTCTAATGGCTGGCGGGTGTGAATTCCAGCACTTGGCAGCGAGCACTGGAAAGCTGGATTATCCAGCGGTTTTTAGGTTGTAGTTGGGAGTGGTGAGTCGATTAAGATAGCTGGATATTGTAGGCCCGTCAGACTGAGTTCTAGAGAATTTGTTTGTTAGGTATTTGGGTGCTGTGTTTGATAGACATTTGTGTGTGATGACTAGGGATCGTAGGGTGTTTCTGTCGCGCACTGGTAACCAGAGTGCATCCCTTCTGATGCCAGATATGTGGCTGGAGCGTGGAATGTTTAAGGCTGATCTTAAGGCATTGTTCTGCAGGACTCAGAGTTTGTTTATGTTCGTGAAGAGGAACCGAGGAATAAGGTGTTACAATAGTCCAGCTTTGAGAGGATCAGTGCTCTGGCTAGTGTTAAGAGAATGTTGGTAGAGAGGTAAGGTCTACAGGCATTTATAAGTTATTGGTATAGGCCGTGGTGAAAGCTGTGATGTTTACTTGATTTTTAAGGGATAAAGTGGAGTCCAGGTAGACATCAAGCATTTTTACTTCGCTGGAAACTTTTATGGTGTTTCCATCAATGATGAAGGCAGAATAACATTTGTCTAATTGGTTAAGGCATGCTTGGGAGCCGATGATAAGGAGTTCAGTCTTGTCATTGTTTAGACAGACTGTGGGTGGCCATCCATACTTGGGTTCCATGTCATTTCATTGCGGGATGTTTTTTCGCAGGGTTTTTTTCCTTAATTATTTTTACGCAAAAACCCATTTAATTTTTTGACAATTATTTTTTGGGGAGTTTCCCCCTCAACCCCCCCTTTTTCTTTAATTCATATTTATTCCCAAACACCCACACCCCACATACATAATTTACTAACCTCCCCTAAAACATTCGATGGACTTTTTCGAAAAAGAATTTGTGGCAAAAAACCCAGTGAAAAAAACATCACATGATGAAAGGATGTAGTACACATGCTTGGATCTCTAGGTAGATGTTGTTGATCATTTTTTTGTCATTTATATAGCAACCAGTGAGCGTGACGAGGATCTGGGTGTCATCTGCATAATTCAGATAGTTGACACCCAGATTGTCAAAGCGGTCAAAGAGAGGCTTCGTAAATCTATTATAGAGTGTGGGGGAGATGCAAGATCCTTGCGGAGCACCACAATTGATGGGCTGTGGCAGGGCAGAGGCTGATGGGGAGAAGACCCTAGTGTTTCTGTTTGAAAGGAAGGATTAGCAGCATTCAGTGAGAAGGCTGCTGCTGAGGTTAGGTGCTTGGTCAGGATTTTACGGTCGACAAGGTCGAAGGCTGCTGAGAGGTCCAAGAGTAGGGGAATGGCTAGTTTCTGCTTGTCCTTTGATTCATCCATCTGTATCTTTAGATCTAAGAGAGATGTCGCAGTGCTGTGTCTAGGTCTGAAGCTCGACTGACGTAGACCTAGTAAGTCATTATCTTCCAAGTGTTTCTGAATTTGGAGATAGGCTGCACAGTCTAGAATTTTCAGAAAGAAGGAAGGTGACCGTTTTTACAGGCCTATAATTAGAGGGGATGCTGGGATCTAGGTTCATTTTTTTAGAAGTGGTCTGACCCATGCTTCTTTGAGATTGTCAGGTACTGAAGGATGAGTTTATCAGAGCTGTAATGAATGGTGCTAGTTCTCCAGCGCCATCCTTGATGATCGAAGCTGGGCAAAGATCGCCTTGGCAGTTGGAAGGTCTTATCCCTAGAATTATGTTTTCTTCTTCCTTGATAGAAAATGGTGAGAATTGGAAGGGTGTACATGATAGGTTTTGGAATACATGGGATCCGGTGACAGTGTTAGCGTTAGTGGGTAGTTTTTTTTTTTCATTTCGATTTTGGTTTTATCTGATAGCGCCTTCTGTATATTTGCACACCAGGCGGTGTCTTTCAGGCACGTGTCAGCCGGTGGAGCTGGTGACTCTAGTTCCCTAAGTATAGTAAAAAGCTCCTTAGTATTTGGCTTGGCGTTCTGGATTCTTTCATTGTAGATTTCCCTTTTAGTGTTGTGAATGGCAGTTTTATAGGTTGCGGCCGCAGTGACAAAGTTCTCTTTGTTAGTAGTGGAAGGGGATTTTCTCCAAATAGTTTCAAATGTTCTTTTTGCATTACGGAGTGATTTTAGTTCTGCCTTAAACCAGTGATTTAGGTGGGTTGCAGGTTTGGCTTTTCGAGGTTTTAGGGGGGCGATCTTATTTATTGCTTGTTCTATGGTGTTATTGTACCTTTCCACTAGCATGGCGGGTTCCTTGTCATCGTTAGGTGAGTTGGTGATGGGCTGCAGCAGAGGCAGTAGGTATTCTATAGTTAAGTTGCGCTTGTTCCTGGAGAGGGTTAGTGGTGCGAAGGTTACCCCTGTGCTGATGGATGGTTTCTCCTGTATAGAGAATGTGATGCCATGGTGGTCTGGCCAGGCAAGTGGTTCATCTTTTAGGATGGTGGTGGGGCAGTTGAGGTCTGCTAGCAAATCTAGAGTCCTACCTTTATTGTGAATTGGTTCAGTAATCTTAAGTTTGAGTCCCAGTTGGGAGATGTTATTCTCAAGAGTGGAAGCGTTTGTATCTTTAGGGTCATGAAGTCCAAGGTTAAAGTCACCTAGTAGTTTGATCTGTGAGCTCGGTTTAGTGTTTTGTGTCAGGAGAGTAGATATGTCATCCTCATAGGTTGATATGGGGCCAGTCGGCCAGCAAATGAGGTGTAGGAGTAAGGTCTGGTTAGGTGTGAGAGGTAGTTTAACTGAAAGTAGCTCAGCAGATGGTAGAGGTGTGCTGACGAACTCTCTCAGGCCGAGGTGGGTTTTGGCAATGAAGGCGATGCCGCCCCCTTTGACAGTGGCTCTATCGGCTCTGATGATAGTGTAGTTGTCAGGGAGCGCTAGCATTACAGCAGGTCCAGAGGCTGGGTAAAGCCAAGTTTCAGATATGGCCACAAAATCCAGTTGGTTGGATGTGATGTAGTCAGCAATGTCAAGAGCATGGGCTGCTAGGGATCAAGCATTGATAAGAGCTCCTTTGATGCCTGGGCGGACAGGTTAATGTTGGTGAGGAAGTGCTGTAGGGGTGCTGTCTGGTGCTGTGTTTCTGGTGGTTGGGCAGTGGAGGGTTTAATGGAGACCTTGGGTGTGGAAGGCATGTTTTTCGGTTCCTTGGGGAGGAAGCGAGATCCTAGTCTAGTATTTTTGGTACTGGTAGTGAGTGGACAAGGGATCAGTGGCGTAGGTGGAGTGGCAAAGCGGCAGATCCATTCCTCTAGAGTAAGTGGCGCTAGGTCAGTACGGGTGAGAGATAGTTGCGGGCTCGCTGTTTGAGGAAAGAGCTGTGTGGATGGTGGGAGATTAGTAGGAAAGATGGCTGGTGGAGAGGGTAGCAGAGTGGCCATTCTAAGAATGGTTCTGAAAAAAAGGGCCTTTCGGGTGCATGCTGCATGCAGTGTGGTAGGATTCATGAGTGTTAAGGTAGTTCAAGTAGAGCTCTAGGCGCAATACAGTAGGACAGTGCAACTCTGGGAACAACACTGTAGCTTATAATAACAGTGGGACAGTACTAAGAGCCACACAATGGGTCAGTACAACCCTAAGGGTATCATAGTAGATAACAACCTCAATAGGACAATGAAGCTCTAGGAGTACAGTGAAACCGTGCTGTGCAGTCCAGTGCTGGGATCAACACAGTAGGTCAATACAATCCTAGGAGCAACATAGTCATATATAAGCACAATGGGACAATGGTGCAATACAATGGGTCAGTACAACGTTAGGAGCAACAAAATGGCTTATAACCACCGTAGAACAGTAGCGCTTTAAGAGCAACACAGTGGGTGAGTACAACGCTAAGGGAGTCACAGTGGATTATAGTGTAGCTCTGGGTGCAATACAATGGGTCAGTGCAACGTTAGGAACAACACAGTGGCTTGTGACCACAGTAGGACAGTAGCTCTCTAAGAGTAAAACAGGAAGTCATACAACGCTAAGGATATCACAGTGGATTATAGCCACAATGAAGACAGTGAGGCTCTAGAAGTACAGTGAAATTGTGCTGTGCAGTGCAGTGCTAGGATCAGCACAGTACGTCAATAAAACGCTTCGAGCAGCATAGTGGAAAATAAGCACAGTGGGACAGTATAGCTCTGGGAGCAACACAGTGGGTCAGAGTAATGTTAGAAGCAACACAGTGGATTATGACCACAAAAGAATAGTTTAGCTCTATGATCAACACAGTAGGTCAATACAATGTTAGGAGTAAGATAGTAGGTCGATGTACCTCTAGGAGCAACACAGTCTATTATAAGCACAATAGGATGGTTTAGTTCTATGATGAACACAATGGGTCAATCCACTAAGTCTGTATGTTAAGGACCTGGTATGCAACAAGGTGGCGGCAGTACAACAAGACCCAGATAGACAAAGCAAGACGGTACAATATAATGCCAGTCAGGACTGGCATCTGATACTTGCGGCTTTCTTAGATGGTCTAAGTTTGAATAGGGGATATTTCATACGAGGTGGCTGTGTTTCCCATAGTTCTGATGTGGCGGTAAGGAACTTCTGTTTAATGATGGGTGGATGCGTAGTTACATCTAGTGGCAGTCATGTTGCACAGGGGGTATGGGCCGCGGCTCCTTAGGCACCCTACTAAGGCACAGACAGGCCTGTGCCTCAGTAGGGTGCCTTGTTGGGGGGGTGGCTTGTGCCTCCTGGCAACGCGCCTCACAGGAAGTAGGTGCATAAACACAATGCCGGCGAAGACCGTCACAGAGGGTTGCTAGGCAACCGTGTATACAACTGTAACCACATCCATTTTCTGCCACTCCACATGTACCTGACAGCGTAATGGGGCCGAAATTGCGCTTTTAGAAGTGCACAGATGGTGGTTTGGTCCTAACTGCTTCTCTCGTTTATGGGAAGAGTGGCTATCATGAAAATGATCATATTACCCCGACTTCTGTATGGATTCACAAATGTCACCTTCTACATTACAGCTGCTTTCTTTCGATAACTAGTGAGCATATTGAGAGCCTTTTTATGGGGCCTGAGGAGGCACACACTATCAACCCCCATTCTGTTGCTCCCCTTTGAGCAGGGTGAAGTCCAACTACCAAGGCTAGAATATTACTACCTAGCGGCTCACGTTAGCTTCATTACCAAATGGCTGTCAGAGGTAGCTACTATAAAACATAGTTTGCTTAATACCCTGATAAGCCCTATGCTATTAAAGGAAGCATTATGGCATCCGCAGAGCAAGCACGTAATTTATCCAACACTGCTGAAGGTGGGCAGACAGGTCTGGTTAAGGACGCAAAGAATACTGAAACTCAAACAACCCTATTCTCCTCATGCCCCGATCCTGGTTAGTACCTTTGCCGTCGGCTTCAGGAGAAGCGCATTGTCTCGGCTCAACATCCTAGACGGACTTACAGGGTAAGCCCGACTGCTTGAACAATTGCACTCCTGCTATGTTGAATATTTGTGAGAGAAGTCATCCTGGGAAACACTCGTCCATCCGATCTGCAATCAGCTGTTTTTATATTCAAAACTCTGTGTAACAATGTAGACTGTTTAAGATGCCCACCGCCTATTTTGTGTATACGTTGCTAAACAACCACCACTGACGAGCTGCGCAACCTGATTGGTCACCGCGCGTTACTTGTTTGGTCCAGGACCACCAGAGCGGCCAAACGACCAACTAATACAGTCCAGAACTATCCAGTGACCCTACAAATTCAATGACTGCCATAACCTCGTCAAACTGCGTTAGGAGCACTCCCTTGGCGCCAGCATAGGCACCAACCAATTTGACGCTTCCACCACAGTGCCATACCACCATCCTGACTGTACACTCCTGTGCCCCACTCAACCAACGACCACGACACTTACTTGTTTAAGGATCGACATGTCAAAGGATAATTATGTGCCCCATTTTCAACAAACACTGCATTGTCTGGTGATAAGTGGCGGCTAAACCTGCCGAAGAATACCCTTGCCAATGACAACATGTGCCTGACCTTTAGCATACCCTGCACCAACTACGCATGGTTCTATAATTATTTCTTCTAGCAGCTTATTATGCATTATAAAATTAGTTGCTGGCCAAACCTGCTGCCGAATACACTGTGACAGCCTGTGACAGTCTGTGCTTCATCTCTAGCACACGCCTCCTCTGTTTGATGCCATTGCGCTTGAGACTGAACCTATGTCCCAGTCTTAGCATACTCTGCACTATTGAAATTAACTGCCCGCTAAACTTGCCAGTGAATTTATCGAACCATGCCTATGCATAACGCCAGCCTCCTGCAGGAGTGCTGCCTCTTGTCCAACCTCACCCTGGCCTTACCAACCCTCCTATTCCTACAAACCACAGCCTCCACATCTTGCAAAATTGAAATAGTGCCAGCACCATACCTGACCTTGCCTCTCCCTTTAACGTGAGCATTGTCTCACTATCCATGTCAGGAAAGCCAAGCCCCAAGCGCACCTAAACAACTGGTTAACCCTAGCCTCAAAATCATATGTGACAACAAAAGAAAAGCTGAATTCAACAGAGACACTTTCCTAAAACCACTAATGAATACAAGATTGCCATTCTACAAACCAAAAGTGAATCCTTCAACAATAGGATAATTAACGACAAATCTGGTTACAAAGAATTATTCAAAATTCTGAGAGAATTGGAATCACCTATGCCCCCTATTGACACTTGCATCAAAGACAAGACGTGCTGCTCCAAAATACAGTCAGAGCTACTAGACAAAATATTGCTCATACAGAAATGAAAAAATGTAACATCTCTGACTCTAGCCTTCCTTAGCCCCAAAGTTCAATGGAAACACGATTCACCCCCTTTAAATGCTCACCTCTATCCATCCCAGAAATAGAAAACATTATCCTCAGCCTTAAACCATCTCGATGCCAAGGCACCATGTGTCCCGCGACTATCAATAAAGAAGCAGCAAAAGACCTGGCTCTTGCCATCACGTCCTTCATAAACTCTTCTTTCGAAACCAGTGTAGTCCCCACCAACTTAAAAGATGCCTGGGTCCTTCCACTCCTCAAAAAGCCTAACCGAGACCCTGACACCCCTCCCCCACCAATTACAGACCTATGACAACGTTGCCATTCCTGTTAAACATTCTGGACAGGGCAGCTGCTAGGGAGAATTCTCCAAATTGGCTAATTTCCCTTACCTACTGAGTCCCTCAGCAGCTTTGCTGGATTTATAGGATTTATTTTTTCACCTGGTAAGAGTGTGAGCCTTTTTTCCCACTCTTACATATGTTTTGCTGTGTGTGTTTAACATTTTTTGTGTTCGTAGACTGTGGAGCCTCACCTACTCTGCAGGCATCATCTTTTTACTGTGTGTAACACAGCACCTTCAGTGCAGTGACACAGGGTTGTCTTTTAGACTTCCCAACTCAGACTCCATTTTCTGGGACTGACTACTGTCTCCCAGAACAAATAAAGTTGCCATTAACTTTATTAGCCTTTGTAAAATCACAGACCCAGGACACCCCATTTTACATAGAGTACTGGAAAGGGGTTAATACTTATCAATTTTTGTCTGTTTCTCTTGGAGCATTGTTTTGCTCCCTTTTCATCAAGACTTGGCTGGTGGCAGTGGTAACTACCCTATTTTTCCTAACACGGATGTCTTAAATAAGCTTGGTATTGTTTTAGGCTATCTTGGTAGCCTCAAACTTAAACCCGCCAGACCATGTATGTTTTATTTTGGTTCCGGCTGGGTTTATTCGCCATTTCTTTTTTTTAAAGTCTTTGTCATATTTTACTCTGCGTGCCAAACCCGGGTTGATTCCTTTGTTCACTGTCTTTTTGCAGGCTTCTACGCAGAAGCCTTCCTTAGGCGCCTGTATGCCTGGGGTGACAGGATGTGAGGGAGGGTTTAGGACTACCTGCACAGGATCTCCTTGGAGACCCAAGTCACACTCTGAACTGATTGGCTGTGGTGACTGTCCCGGCGGGACAGCCACCTTGCTGTGTGATTGACAGCCAGGCTGTGTGAATGGGGAAAAACTGCATAAAAAGCAGGTCTCTGGGTCCGGAAAGGCAGAGTTGCCACTGGAACGAAAGAAGACGAAGACGAGGAGCTTACAGAAGAGGACACCTACCATGACTGAACTGCCCGGTGAAGCCTGCTGCAGGTACAAATCCTCGAACTCCAACAACAGAGAAGATCCTCCAGGAATCTTCTTCCCCTGAGCTGGTGGGACCAACCAGTTCGCCCAAACTGCAAGCCAGAACTCCCTCCACTGGTCGAATTTGCTGTACAGAGCTACAGCGGGCCGGATAGCCAGGAAGGTACTTCCATTCTTCCTACTTCGTGTCAGTCGGACAGTTGCTTCAGGAACCGTGAGCCTGCAGGAACTAACAGGAACGTCCACCTCAGCTACAGCTTCTTCTCCATTTAAAGGTACTGTTCAAATCCGGTTGTTCGTTTCGTTCAGCCGTGGTTAAAGTGTGAAAAATCTTTCTCCAATCTGAGGGCTTGTCCTTCTCTACTCTTTAAACTAACTTTTCTGCCGACCAACTTCGTCCGGAACTCTTGGCAAAGACTTAAGTGCAAACTACCTTGAACTGTGTGATCTAGAGCAAAATACTTTTGCCCTTTTGACTTTGACCCTAAGCCTTTTTGATTTGATTCCATCCCTGTAGTTCCTCTTTCTAGATTGCCCTGCTTACTTACCTGTTGGTGCTATTCAATTTCTGCCTAACTTTGTCTTTCCCTCCCTTTTAAATTTCTGGAGTGCCATTTTGCTCCCACTTCATTTTGTGAGCTTAACTTGTCTGGAACCTTTTGAGAGTGGTGTGGTGTATTAAGAGTGTGATTTTTAAACTGATTTACTTTAGTGAGATGTTATACAACTGATGTGTAAATACAAGAATATTCTTTTACTCAGAAACCTTGAGTCAGTGTTTGTTTGAATCATATTAATTGCTGTCCTTTGTGTAACTATTGATACTGCTCACTTGCTCTTGAGATAAGTCTGGCTGCTCAGCCATCGCTACCAATTTTACTGTTTAGTACAGGCTTGTACCAAAGGTGAATTTGTACTGTCACTTGTAGTCTTAATTGTGTGTGGTGTTCCCAAATGGTACTGCATATAATTCTGCCTGACACTGGTGTACAGCGGTGAGAATCAAGCATAGTAATTACACTTAGAGTGCTGCTATTACCTTGGATCAACTAACCACAAGGCTAACATCACTAAAAAGCAATATTAATCATGTCTGATATGGAAAGCTACAGTCAAGAGACCCTCCTTAGTTACACCGTGGATTATTTAAAAAATCTGTGTACAGAAAGGAACCTCTCTGTCAAAGGCAAAATGTCTGAATTGATTGAAAAGTTGTTGAAGAACCAAAGTCTGGGGAGTGCGTCCGAAATACCTGACTCTCCAGCAAATGTGGAAAATAATGAGGATGATAATGTGTCTATTATTGTTGAGTTAGAGGAAGGCAATGTGTCTCCTAATGTAGGCCTCACTGCTCCCTTGTCTGCTCAGCAACCTCAACCTTTGTCCACTGGGAACCCATCAGGTCCTACACTCAGTCCTGAATTCATTGCTCTAGAAAAGATGAGGCTTGAATTGGAATTCAAACGGTTAAATGCTCAAACTGAACAAAAACACCAAGAACTTAAATTCAGAGAAATGGAGTTGAATCATGAACTAGAAATGAAAAGGTTATCTCTTGAAAATGCTTCTCTCCCAGAGTCTTCTAGGTCTTCCAGTCCTAAGAGACCCCACATGCCTAAAGAAATTGTGGGTATGTATGAGGTTAAGCTTGATATTTTGGATTGGTTGGCAATGTTTGAATATAACCATGGGATTCAAGGTCTTACAGGGAATCAGTTGCTTCCCTGGCTCTTCTCTATGCTACCCACTGTTGCATCTGATGTTGTGATGGATTTGGGGGAGGTGGATAGGATGGGCTATGATTGTGTGAAGCTAGCTTTAATTGCTAGATTTGAGAAGACCCCTTCCCAGTACCTTAAGAGGTTTAGGACCCTCAAAAGCATGATAGTACCCCTTGGGATACCTGGGTATGTGAATGTTTGAAAAACTTAGATGTTTGGGTTAAGGGTTACAGAGTAAACACTTATAAAGGAATGAGAAATCTGGTTATGTTGGAGTCAATTTATGATGCCTGCTCTCCTGAGCTCAGACAGCACCTGGCTGATTCTAAGGAGATAGATCCAAAGAAGTAAGCTAAGGCTGCAGACTTGTGGCTTGCCAACAGGGCTACTCACAAGGATTCTGGGGCAACTCAGAAGAAGGATGAGGGAAAGCAGCCAAGTAGAATTCTAATACCTCCCATCCAAAAGAGGGCCACAAACAGCAACATAAGGGTAAACCACAAGGGAAACCAAATCAGCGTAGTGCACCCTCTGGACCCAAGCCGGATGGAGGTCAGAACAAATCCCCATTCATCAAGACATTTGGGAAATGTTATGTTTGTCTGTCAACTGACCATGTAAAAGCGGATCCCAGATGTAAGGGTAAATCTTCAGATATCCACACAGTCTCCTTAGCCTTCTCCCCAAAGGAAGAAGTACTTATGGCACGTGGAAACTTTCACCTACTGGCTGATGAACCCATGAGAGTCTCAGCTAGGGTTTCTTTAGTGTCCCTGGGCTTGTGGTCACAACAGAACTGAGATGTTTATAATTCCATCCCAGATAATACTAAAGAGTATTATAAAGATAGTGTTCTTGTGAATGGCCAGTAAACTCCTGCTATCAGAGACACTGGAGTCAGCATAACTGTGGTGGATGAATCATTTTTCAAGGTGGAGAATGTTTTGCGAAAGCACCCAAATGCCTCACCAAGTTAGCTGGAGGCCCTGTGCAAATGCTTCCCCAGTTACCAGCTCTCATCCAGTGTAATGATACGACTGTCAAAATACCTGTTAGTGTGCAGAGTGAAGTGCCTGGGAGAGTCCTGTTGGGAAATGACCTGAAAACTCTTGGAGTTGTGTCAAGCACCCCCAGGCCTCCCAGTAAGAGGAGACGGGAGCTCAATCGCCTGCACCAGAGATGACCTTGAGGAGTTGATAGAGGAAACTATCACTCCCACTCCACATGAGTTGCTCACTGCTATTTCTAGAAAGAATGAGGCAAAGGGGAAACCCAAGATCTCAAGGAAAAAGTCAAACAGCACCCCTGTGCTACCAATAAGGACATCTCCAAGATTGTCCAAGATCACCCGTGTGATCCCTCCACCTGGTGAGGCAGTGTGAGGTGCAACCTTGTGTGGTTGAGACAGTTTCTGAAGAATCAGATCGGGAAGAAGAGACTGTTTTAGTTGGAGATCTTGACCCTGTTGACCATCCTGAGCTGCATTCTTTACTGGCAGAAGGTGGATCCAAAAGGGCAGACTTCAGCAGAGGACAGAGAGAGTGTCCTACTCTTGAGGGTCTTCAACAACAGGCTGCTAACCAACTTGATGGGCAAGAAGTTGGAAAGCATAGATTAAGCTGGGAAGATGGCCTCTTCTACAGTGAACCGACTGAGTCTACTCCTGGGGACTGCAAAAGAATTGTAGTGCCCCTTGCCAACAGATGCCAGTTCCTACAGTTGGCCCATGAGATACCTTTGACTGGCCACTTGAGTTTCAAAAAGACCAAGGAAAGGCTATCCTTATACTTCTACTGGTCTACGATGGGTTCAGAAGTTGACAAGTTCTGTAGGAGCTGTCACACTTGCCAAACCTCTGGCAAGAGTGGAGCCAAGAATGTGGCACCCCTGGTGCCTCTCCCAGTGGTGGGAGTTCCTTTTGAGAGGGTGGGCATTGACATTGTTGGTCCCCTTGACCCTCCTACATCTTCAGGGAACAGGTTTATCCTGGTTGTAGTAGACCATGCTACAAGACACCCAGAAGCCATACCTATGAGAACTGTTACAGTTCATGCTGTGGCTAAGGCTCTACTTGGTATTTTTACGAGAGTAGGGTTTCCTAAGGAAGTGATATCCGACAGGGGATCCGATTTTATGTCCCACTACATGCAAGCCTTGTGGAGAAACTGTGGTGTCACTTACAAGTTCTCAACAGCCTTCCATCCACAAACAAATGGACTGGACTGGTAGAGAGGTTTAATCGTACCATGAAGAGCATGATAGGTGCTTTAGAGGAACCCCTTAAAATAAAGTGGGACTTTCTACTGCCATGTCTTCGCTTTGCTTATAGAGAAGTCCCTCAGGAGGGAGTTGGTTACAGTCCCTTTGAACTTCTCTATGGCCATCCAGTCAGAGGTCCATTGGCCCTGATTAAGGAGGGGTTGGAGAGTGCTCCTTCCCCCAAGCAAGTCAGAGTGACTGACTATGTGATAGGTCTCCAGAGAAGAATGTCACACATGATGGCAGAAGCTAGTGATAACTTGAAAGCAGGTCAGGCTCTGGTCAAACATTGGCATGACCAGAAGGCCAACATGGTTGAGTTTACTCAAGACCAGCTTGTGTTAGTTATGGTGCCAACAAGGCAGAGGGCCTGTTAAACGGTAATTATATAGTGCCTCCTCAGTAGTTATATTGTCCTAAGCCAATTTGCGCTACACGGAAAACCGCGTTGCAAAAGTTCCGATTTTTGGGTTAACTTCACCGCCATTTTACGATTCATCCACCATTTTGATTTCCACTCATGTGTTCTTCGTTCTAAAATGGTGAACTATGTTTTCAACTTGCAACCAAGCCTTCCGACCTTTGAGTTCTGTTAATGTTTAGGCTGTCCGAGAGCCAACTATTTAGACTAGGTAAAGAGACCTTGCGCTCCATATGAACTGTCATCTAAGTGCTGTCTGCGCACATAAGCCTCATCCTTGTATAAACGTTGGGACAATGCAGAACAAACCTTGAATGTATGTTTTGACTAAACTGTATTGTCAACGAATGTAGAACAAGGCTCATTGCGGGATCCGAGAACATATATCACCATTGTGCCTTCATGGAAATGCAAACCTATGTAATCCTCTGTATAAAATGTTATAATCTGTATGTGAACTAGGTACGAACTCTAGACCACGAATTATTAACATGTAGAGAGGCTGGAAAATATTACACGGAATTGTATAAAAGTAAGAATGTTTCGATATCCAGCACTCTCTCACCTCTCTTTGTCAGCTGGTGCACACTGCAAGGTGTTGGGAGCCAGATAGCGATTTGTTTTGCTTTGTAAACTGTACAGTAATAAAAGATCTGTGACTCTTTTAGCCCGTGTTTGGTGTATTTCCTTTGTGGTACACAGCCTCGATAGTTCTTTGTTTTTTCAGATGGCGCCCAAATAGGGACGAGCAGGATTGATGCCACCTCTTTGAAGAGTTGACGCGGCTATCAGACCGGGATCGGACGGTGAGAAAAGGGGGCCCCTTTTTGGATGAGACGTGACAACTCAACAGTACTGCACGATCGGATCCCTGGACGGTGAGCACGCGGTCCGAGACGGCACCTTGACGAGGGGTCCATATATCGAGGCGGGCAGTTTTGCTGAAATCACCAACCACGAGGGTCCTTAGTCCTTTGTAATCCGATTAGACCTCCCTTTGTCCTTTGAATCAGGTGAGTCGTGCCCCGATTGCTAGGTATCCTGATATTTGGTTGAAGTATTGTACTCGCAAGCACAATTGGTGCCAGGTAACACCAGTAATTTGACATGCCTGGGAAATTGCCTGCCTGTTTCAGGGCGTTATTCCGCAGAGACAGACAATCTTTGGAATTTGGCTGTCCGTCACCACAGGAGGGGTCGCCGGCATGTACTATGTACTGTAAGTACGGCATTGGTAGAATAGTATTCAACGATATTTGGCACAGACAAACTAGACATGCTCTCAAACTTCAGTGGCCAGTCAATGGTAGTTTTGAGATTGCTCGGATAGAGTATTTAGAATCCATATTGTTAAAGAAAAAGGCTAGACCTGCAGCATTTGGTGTAATACAAAATCGGAAAAAACAAGAAGCTATGCAGCAACTTAAGAGTAAAGAGAAGCATACACGTCGTCACATGTCATACTCAGAAAAGGCATCATTGTACGATCAACAAAGACAGTCAGAGTCTGTTCGAAACATGGATAGGGCTTTTCAACTTGGTATGCAGAAAATATATCCGTCTAAAGATTTTCATACCTCAGATGAGCTAATTGATAAACCCTAAAATGATCGTAGGCCTGTTGCCACTACACCACCTCCTTATGTACCTATTCCTGCTGTCTTACCTCTTCATGCTGTTGCCCCTCCTCCTGTAGCAATTCATGTCCTTCCTGTTGCTCCTCCACCACCAGTTATTGCTCCTCTTCCTATTGTTGTTCCTATGCCTGTACTGCCACCTTTACCGACTATTACTGTTGCCAGTAGTGGTGTCTCCACTACCTGTTGTACAGGATTTATCTACTCTCTCTTTTCCAAGCGGTTCTGCTCTGCTTGTAACTGATAAAGGGGCGAGTACTGAATCAAAAATTGTTACACGGAACACAGTTTCCAAAGAAAAGGGAAATTTGAATGCATGGACTAAGCAAGGTATAGAGAAAGGTAAACAATCTACTGTTTTAGCTACACTTCTTAATTTAGAAAGTATTCCGATCAGAATATCTTTATTGAAGGGATGGGAATACATTTAGCCGTAATGTGGAATAGATTGGCAGGCACAGATGTCCCACAAGGGCTGAGAGACTTGAATGTTTTAGCTTATTCAATGGATACTGCAGAGAAAGTACATGAGCATGTCGACAGGGTTTTTGAGTTTAGAAGGGAGTTAGAACGGTTACAGAATGATGAAATAGATGGTGATAGTTTGGACACTTTTTATGTGCAGAAACGGTTCCTTCCTCCTTGTAAGTCAACGAGTGAAGAAACGCGAATTTGCAGAAGAGATGCGCTTAGATGGATTTCAGATATGTTGATATCTCCCGTAGAAGTATATGATACGTATAGTCAGTACACTCCAGAAATGTAGAGGAAAGTGTTACAGGTAATGGTAGAATACCTGCAGGATAGATGTATAAAGAAAAAGGTTTGTTGTCCCGCAGAATTATTGAATATTTATAAAAGAGCTTTTGCCTTCCGATACTGCTTCCACCACTTTAGCGCTCAATTTGGCTCTGTTGCTTAGTAAACGTTCAGAGACACCTACTTCTCAGCTGCCTATGAGAGAGCTTCCTCCGACATTCGTTCCCAAAGTTGAGATTCTGGCTAATGTTGCAACAGGTGCAGGAGCCATCGATATTGAAGCTCATTATGTATTACAGTCGTTCACGTCCCATTCTCAAGACAGGAAGTGAATACTATTAGACAGTCAATTACAGACATTAGGAAGAATACAACAGGATTTTACAAAGAAATAGAATCTGTCCTGCATTTGTCAGTTTTTACTTTGGGTGATATAGATTTGTTGTTCCCCGTGATCCTACCTGCTGATTTATGGAAACAGATTAGGACTATAGACGATCCAGCGGGGTTAGGTGACACGTGGGTTAACTTGCTTAGGTTAGATGGAGAAAGGAAAGCTGGTGAAAGACCACTGCAAGTCATACTGACTTTGCCAGATAGAATAGTTGCAAAATGAAAGACTTTTATTCCAGAATGAAGGATTGTTTGGGACAAACTCACTGCTTGTACCTAAGGAAAATCTGAGGGTGCTACCAAACAAGTGTTCTCAGATTTTAGTGGACAAGATTTGAGCACTGAGTCAGGGAAAAGATTGTTTGTGGATACATTTGTGCGTGGATTGTTGCCGGATATCCAGTCACAAATTATGACTTCTGAGAGTGCTTGTCAAGCCAAATCACAGTCGAAAGTATTGCATATGGCTCAATATTATGAGAATAGAGTCAATAATTAAAAAGAAAGGATTGAAAAGAAAAGGGGAGATCTAAAAACCAAGGTATTATTGCAACAGATGGTCAGAGTGCCTAGAGGTGGAAATACACAGTTTCGAGGTAAATTCGTTCCACAAAGTAATACGCCATTGGGTCCTGTACACGCGAACCAATGTGCTTATTGCAGACAAAAAGTTCATTGGCGAGCACAATGTCCGATTCTCCAGCAAAGGTCGAATAACACATATAGTGTCATGGGTAGACGATCGAGAGGCCGCCCTGGGGTAGGGGGTCCTGGTAGGAGACAGTTCGCTCAAAATTCTCCGTCTTTCTCGCAAGATTATCAGCAGCCTATTGTAGATAGCAGGAATATTTTTGATGATCCTTCAACTGCCTATCTCTCTGAAGATCTTGTTTTCGATGATATATTGCTCCGTTAGGACAGCCCGAAGCAGGGTCTGGAACCGACACCTATTCCCAGTTAATCAGAAAGGTACCTACATTGAGATGATGGTGGGGAATAGGAAGCATCTATTTTTGATAGACACAGGAGCACAGAAGTGTTCCATTGATCATTCGCGGGTTCCAGACATTCCACTGTCAGGGCAGAATAACGTTTCTGTAGTGTTTTCTGGTACGTCAGTGGTTAGTCCAGTTTCTCTACCGGTACCGATTTCACTGTGTCCATTTACGGATCACTGTCCGTTTCTTCTGAAAATGAACTGTGGAGAGCATTTGTTGGGGTTGAATCTGCTGAAGGAATAAAATGTGGTAATTCATTGTTCTTCGGATGGAGTGCGTTTGACGATTTCACCTCAGCAATTTTCTGCCTCACTGTTTTTGACTAGACGTTTGCCACCAGAATTTAGTGAAGTTCCGGCGTGTTTATGGGCGGTTGACGACAATGAGGTTGGTATTTTACAAATTGAGCCTGTTAAAATTGCTTTGAAACAAGGAGTTAAGTTGACACGAATTCCACAATATAAGATTTCAGTTGATGGTGAGCAAGCTATGAAGAGTATAGTTTCCGACTTTGTACATCATGGGGTAGTCGAAGAAATTGCAGGAAGTTTGTGCAATAGCCCAATTTTACCAGTGTATAAAAAAGGGGATAATGCAATTCCTTTCTGTTTCATTATCGATTTGCGTGCTATCAATAAGATAGTTGCTCCACAATTTCCAATTGTGCCTGATGTAACAACGATACTAACAATGATTCTAGCTTCTGCTACTCATTTCAGTGTGGTGGATCTTAAGAATGCCTTCTTTAGCATTCCCATACACATGGATAGTAGATATGTGTTCGTGTTCACCTTAGGGGGACACTCATTTACATTCGCCCGTGCACCACAAGGGTACACGGAGAGTCTGAGCATTTATAGTAGGGCTTTGAAAGAGCAGCTCGATACACTTGAGTTGCCCTCTACTTGAACATTGTTACAGTACGTGGATGACCTTCTCTTAGCTGCAGACTCAGAAAATACTTGCAAGGAAGGCACTGTTTCATTGCTTATTATTCTAGCAATACATGGGCATAAAGCTTCATTGAAAAAGTTTCAGTATTGTCGACAGGAGGTTGCCTATTTAGGCGATCTCCTGTCAAAGGAAGGAAGGAGATTGACACCTGAATGAATTAGGAGCATTTCTGGCATGTCTGTCCCAAATACACAGAAGGAAGTCACAGCCTTGACATGAATGGCTTCATACTGTAGACAGTGGATTCCTTACTTCTCACTAGTGATAAAACCAATGTTGGCATTGGCAAAGAAGGGCATTTCTTTGCCACTACCGTGGAATTTGGAACACCAGAAAGCTTTTGATCTGCTCAAGACTGCACTGTTTTCAGCACCAAATTATGATAAGGCCTTTGTGTTGTATGTGCATGAATGTGATGGATGTGCTTTGGCTGTGTTAACACAGGAACATGGGGTGAAGAATAGACTGTGCGGTTATTTTACCTCCACTCTTGATCCTGTTGCATGCGCTTTGCCGAGATTTTCGAGAGCTGTCACTGCTGCTGCTGTGTGCGTAAAGCAAAGTGAGGGTATGGTCCTAGCCATACTTTAACCATCATGGTACCTCACTCTGTAGATGTTCTATTAAATAGAACGCAAACACACACCTTACCCACACGATTAACAAGATATGAATTGATTCTATTTGTACCGCATATTCAAATTAAAAGGTGTTGCGTATTGAATCCAGCTGAATTGTTACCTCTTCCGCAAGATATTGCTTGCAGTGACGAAATGTCACATGACTGACTTTATTCCACAGAGCAAGAAACTAAAGGCAGGATTGATGTGAAAGATACACCTCTGAAAGCTCCACAAGGGGAGCTGTTTTTCGATGGCTCCTGCTTCAAACCTCCGGATGGTACATCCACTGCTGCTTATGCCATCACTACATTAAGCACGATCGTGGAAACCAAGAGAATTTCACATAACTCCATGCATCCTGCAGAGATTATTGCACTGACTCGAGCTTGTGAACTTTCAAAAGGGCTTAGAGTGAATATTTTAACCAACAGCCAGTATGCCTTTGGGGTGGTTCACAGCTTCGGTAGACTTTGGGCAGAATGAGGTTTCTTGACCTCACATGGAACAAAAATCCAACATGGCACCTTGATAGTTCAGCTACTCTAGGCACTTGTGCGTCCTACACAACTAGCAATCATGAAGTGCACCGCACATCAGAAACTAGTAGATGATGTAGGGTGAGGAAACACTTTTGCTGACAGGATAGCTAAACAGACTGCTACTAACCTATATTCAGAAATGTATGTTACTACGGAAGCCATAAATACCTGCACAGTAGATGAAGGGATTGACTCAATAAGGGATATTCAAGCTGATGCCACTTTAGATGAGCTTAAACGATGAGATGAGGGTTTGGTAAGGTTGGATGAGGAAGGGTGTTGGGTAGACAGTTCAAAGGGAAGATGGATGCTACCCGATGCATATGTTACTGCCATGATCACAATGGCTCATGGTCCCACTCATATATGTGCTAGGAAAATCTGTAAAATGCTAGACTCTGTCTGGGTGAACGTCAATATTTCAAAAACTGCTGAGCGTTTTGTCCAGAGTTGTATGGTTTGCCTGCAGCATAATGTGGGGAAGGGTACGACGACACCTAGGGGTAGTTTTGGTCCCCCCTCTGTGCCTTTTGAAATGATTCTTCATCGAGATGGGGGCGCTGTAATAACTACAAATATGTTTTGGTAGTGATGTGTGCCTTTAGTAAGTGGGTTGAAGCCTTCCCCGTGAAAGATGCTACAGCTATGACAACGGCAGACACCATGTTTAAGGAATATTTTCTTAGGTTTGGGTTGCCAAAGGTCATCTGGTCAGATAATGGTCCACATTTTATCGCTGTTGTTATTCTGCAAGTATGCGCGGGATTACAGATCGATAAACGGTTCCATTCGGCTAGACACGCTCAGAACGCTGGACTTGTAGAATGCCATAATGGTATTTTGAAAAACAAGATCGCCAAGGTCTGTGCCAACAGTAATCTGAAATGGCCAGACGCCTTACCCATAGCACTACTGTCCATGCGGACAACCCCACAGACTAGAACTGGGATCTTCCCCCATGAAATAATAATGGAGAGGCCAGCTAATATTTGGAATTTGCCTAAAACGGAGAAATTAAGAAATGTAGAGCATTTACTTTTACCTGAATACTGTGACCAGTTAACTCAAAACTTGTATTTGATTTATCAACAGGTGCAAAAAGCCCTCCCACTTAAATACGAGGGGCCAGTTCACAGAATTTGACCTGCTGACTGGGTGCTCACAAAGTCATTTGAGAGAGCATCCAGCTTTGCACCGCGCTGGAGAGGACCGTTTTAGGTCCTGTTAGCCACACAGACTGCTGTACGAGTAGCTGGTCGATGTCACTGGATACATGCTACACACATCAAGAGGATACCTTTCCCTTTGCCACACAACGGAGAAGATAAATAGGAAACTACTTGCTCTGCTTCTGGTGATCAATCGGTCTTGAAGTTAAGTTAAGTTAAGTTATTTTGCATTTATATAACGCCTTATATACCATTGGTATGGTCTGAAGGCACTGGCAAGTTGAACGCCCTTGGGAACCGAAGTTCGGATCAGTAGAGAGAGTAGAGAGTCAAAGGTGCGTGTGAGCACCGGATATGTGTGCAGCTGGTGCGGTATTCGTGTAATAGCTGCTTCTTAGCGGTAGGTGTGGTGGTTGAGAGATCAGAAGTATGTGTTCGTTCTGGCAGGATTTATCTAGACCGAATGTGGCAGCGTTAGGCCTGAGGAGAACGCCTGGCTGGGGGGTGTGTAACCAGCAGTGTTTACTTAGAATGATGTGGAATGTGCGGCAGATGTTAGTATGAGAACAGTTATACCGAATGGTGTCATAGTATCTCTGTTCTAGTTGAGCGGTGGTGTAAAGAAGAGGGTAAGCGTATGATGGGTTATATGTTCTTTCAAACATTCCCTGCAGTCCATACCATACTATATACGTCGCGCTAGGCACTTTCTCAATTCAACTTTATACAGGGAGGGTGTTAGGCCTAATTCTAAAATCAACTTTGCACAGAGCGGTTATTAGGGAGATTGGTCGGTTCAGCCGGGCACGCTATTAGACTAATCGGATATTGGGCACATTTCTAAATTCAACTTTCGCAGAGAGGCTATTGGGCGCACTTCTAAATTCAGCTTTCCCAGAGAAGTTATTGGGCACATTTGCAAATTCATATGATCGTTTGTTTATATAGCGCCTATACACAATGTATTTCAAAGCGCTTCAAGGCAAGGGAGGGAACAAGGGAAAATACAACCACATTCTTACAGGCCATGAACAGTAAGGATGTGAAATTAACTATCGTACTCGGCCGTATGACATTTCAGATAGTGCAAGAGCTAAGACATAGATAAGGAAGGGAGAGGGAGAGTGGGAAGGAAATGGAAACAGACAGGCGACTACCGTACTAGGCCTGACGACATTTCTGGTAGAGCCGGAGAAAAACAAAAGTTGAGGGAGAGGGGTGCAGAAAGGGAGGGGAGGAACAAAACAAGCGACTATCATACTAGGCCTGACGACATTTCAGATAGTGCTGGAGGGGTGATGGGGAGGAAAAAAAACAGTAATGGGAGGGTGGAGGAAACAGACGAGGTTGCTATCATATTAGGTCCAGGGACAATTATGATAGAGTAAGTGCATAGAAGAAAGTAAGGGGAGGAGATAGGAAAAGGGAGAAGGGAAAGGAGGAAAGAAAAGAGAGTAAGCAGTCAAAAAGAGTGGAGAAGCAAGAGTGGGTAGCGAATACAATTGCAGAAGTCAGTAGTAACACATAATGTTGCAAGCCAGGATACAAGATGAAGATGGGAACAACACCAAGGGTATTTCGGAGATCCTTCCTGAGCCTGTGGGGCCTGGGAAGACAGCTGCTTGTCTGTGAATTCTTCTTCGGATCTTTCTGTACCCTTGAACGACATTGCAGCTGTTTCACCACTTCCATCAGGAAGCAACGACACACTGTTCGCAGATCACGCAGTGCCTGGAGTCTCAAGGTACGATCTGCGCCCACGGCACTAGACTTACAGCACAGCATGACTGTGCCCACAGGAAACAACTGGTGAGCTTGTCCTTAGCCACTTTTGCACTGAAACATACGTAAGTGGCTGGGACCAGTAAAAGTTATCTTCAATCAAGATCACGTGGTCAGGAGATCACCAGCAAACAAACTATGGTGTTTTTCACAGAGACTTTGTGGGAAAGACCTTCGAGGAGCAATGCCTGTCCTTATCTCTACTCGTACGGAGCAACCGATCGATTGTGTGGCTAACAAAGACATTGGACAGAAAAATACATGGTCCTTGAGGACGTATTGTTTTCTTGTAATTATGTTAACCAGTCTGACAGTAGTAATTGCTCTTGGGTTTTGGTTTATTTAAGGGGTGCTTCCACTTGAAACTTTTATACCTACTGAGAGTGTTCCCACTATGTCTCCTCCTTTCGTGCATATGCACACTCTATCTCCTAGGGATTCCCAACATAGACAGAGATATCACAACAGTACGCTTTTGTTAATTATGAACGTGACTCATGTGATCTTAAACAGAACTAATTGCTGGATTTGTTTGCATTTGCCACAACACGGGGAAAAAGGGTTGGGCTGCTTTATTCATCCTTTGCCGCTAACTACTGCATGCTATGCCTCTCTAAGGGCATTATTCTTTGGTCGTTGGAATGATAGCATCTCAGGGAATTTTGACAGAACTAATTTGAATGAATTCGAAAGGCGAGTCCTGACGCCTCTGGGATGCTCGCTTTTCACGCTTAGGAGCAAGCTGAATGTTGCTTCTATTAGGCCTTCCGATACACTTTCTAGACCTTTCCAATCACTAATTTCTTTCAAGATGGCTCCCGTAGGCAACCCGGATGCCACACCTCCTTCTTATACTATTAATCACAGCCCCATCTCTGTTTCCTTCTGCATACAGAGGAATGATTCTCAGTCAATGGGTACTTTTGAGGGTTGTACTAATGTTGCGAACTTGACTAGTGAGGACAGACCTTTGTATGTAGGCAATCTTATTTATTTCATTTGTGGCAATGAAGCTTATCCTTGGCTACCTAGGGATTGGCAGGGTATTTGTTATTTGGTTATCTTGCTACCAGGGGTATATGTAGCTAGCACCTCTGAGTTCTCTAGGACTCGTCTAAGGCAGGACGAGAACAGTGATTCTCCTTCACAAGTCAGGGGTGATGTAGCGAAATACTTTGTGCCGTTTTGGGGACAGATCATGAATTCTGAGGATATTAGGAGACTAGCAAGAGTATTGGAGAGAACCATCAACTGGACCACCGATATACTCTACAATATGATGTTAGAACAGATAGCGATTAGATTAGTGGCTCTACAGAACCGGATGATGTTAGACGTCATCCTGGCTGAGCGTGGTGGAGTATGTAAATTGGTGGGATCTGTTTGCTGCGTTTTCGCACCTGACTCCTTCCCTACCATATTTAAGGCAATACAAAATCTGCATGTCCTAAGTACAGAAGTACATGTTCCCGAGGGAAACTGGGATCTTAGTGCTTGGTTCTGGGACTTTTTACAGTCGTGAGGATGGAAACTCTTTTCAGTCTTAATGGTAATCCTTGGTATTCTGTTGTTCTGTTGTTGTTGCATACAATGTCTTCCTGCCATATGTTTGATGTTAGGGGGATGTTGTGCGCAAACTGTAGGAACATTAGGACCGAAAATACATGCACCTGAGAAGATGACTAATTTATTTGTAATGAAGGATATTACTGTCAAAGATTTGATGGCAATTGATATATCTGATGAGTGTGATTCAGGATGTACGGACATTGCAACGTGAAGTTATGAGTAAAGCGAATATTTTGTCATACTCTTGGCTTAGGCCAAAAGGATGGTTTGTTACACGCTAATTATATAGTGCCTCCTTAGTAGTTATATTGTCCTAAGCCAATTCGCGCTACACGGAAAACCACATTGCAAAAGTTCTGATTTTTGGGTTAACTTCGCCGCCATTTTAAGATTCATCCAAAATTTTGATTTCCACTCATGTGTTCTTCGTTCTAAAATGGTGGACTATGTTTTCAACTTGCAACCAAGACTTCCCACCTTTGCGTTCTGTTAATGTTCAGGCTGTCTGAGAGCCGACTGTTTAGACTAGGTAAAGAGACCTTGCGCTCCATATGAACCGTCATCTAAGTGTTGTCTGCGCACATAAGCCTCATCCTTGCATAAACGTTGGGACAATGAAGAATAAACCTCGAATGTATGTTTTGACTAAACTGTATAGTCAACGAATATAGACAAGGCTTACCGCGGGATACATCACCATTGTGTCTTCATGGAAATGCAAACCTATGTAATCCTCTGTATAATAGTTTATAATCTGTATGTAAACTACGTACGAACTCTAGACCATGAATTATTAACATGTAGAGAGGATGGACAATCTTACATGGAATTGTATAAAAGTAAGAATGTTTCGATGTCCAGCACTCTCTCACCTCTCTTTGTCAGCTGGTGCACACTGTGAGGTGTTGAGAGCCAGATAGCTATCTGTTTTGCTTTGAAAACTGTACAGTAATAAAAGATCTGTGAATCTTTTAGCCCGTGATTGGTGTATTTCCTTAGTGGTACTCAGCCTCGATATTTCTTTGTTCTTTCAGGCGTTGCAGGACAAATGGATAGGACCCTGCAAGGGTATGGGCAAACTTGGAGAGGTGAACTATTTGGTGGATATAGTCAGACCTAAGGAGGCTCCCAGAGTCTTTCACACCAACCGTTTGAAGGCATATGTCTCGAGACCAGAAGTGGGAGCTTTGCTTCTAGTTCAGCTCAAGAGGAAGAGGAGAGTGAACCTCTACCTGACCTCCTTAGAGGCCAACCTTTGGATTAAAAAACATAAGGAGTCAATCTCTCTTCCCAACTAACTTCTGAACAACAAAAGGAGTGTAAAGTTCTCTTAAATCAGTTTGTCTCCCTGTTTTCACTATCACCAGGCTTGACCCCATAGGGCCAGCATGATATTTTCACTGGTGACTGCTTACCTGTGAAAAGAAGAGGTTCCAGAATGTCAGAACATGTGAGATCCCACATCAAAGGAGAGGCCAACAAGATGCTTGATCTCGGGGTTATAGAGCCCTCTACAAGTCCATGGTCCAGTCCAGTTGTTCTAGTACCAAAGGCAGGATCCAAGGAGTTGGAGATTCTGTGTGGACTATAGAGCTCTAAATGCAGTCACTAAGACTGATGCACACCCTTTGCTAAGGACAGATGAACTGGTGGATAAACTTGGCTCAGCCAAGTACCTCAGTACATTTGATCTGACGTCATGATATTGGCAAATAGCCCTGACAGACCATGCCAAGGAGAAAACTGCATTCTCCACCCCAGCAGGCCTCTACCAGTTTAAGGTTATGCCTTTTGGACTAAAGAATGCACCTGCTACATTCCAAAGGATGGTCAATCAAGTTCTGAATGGGATGGAGGTCTTCTGCATGGCATACTTGGATGGCATTGCAGTGTTCAGCCCTACATAGAAAGAACATATTGATCACTTAGGGTATGTTTTGCAGTCTCTTGAGCAGGCCCATCTGACCATAAAGGCAAGTAAATGTCAAATTGGTCAGAGCAAAGTGGTCTGCCTTTGTCATGAGGTATGAGGATGTGAAATAAGGCCATTGCCTAGCAAAGTACAAGCTGTACAAAAGTGGACCACCCCCGGGCCATTAGTCAACTGGATGAGAAAGGTAGGGAGCACCCCATTTGCTTCATCAGTAGGAAACTGAAGGAACCAGAAACAAGGTGGGCAACCATAGAGCGTGAATGTTTTGCCATTGTATGGTCTCTGAAGAAGTTTACACCATACTTGTATGGATCTACTTTTGTGATTTAGGCAGACCACCAAACCTTGAGATGGTTAATTGCAAATGAAAGGGGAAAACCCAAAACTTCTGAAATGGTCAATCTGCCTGCAAGGGTTTGATTTCACCATTGAGCACAGAGCAGGATATCACCACCAAAATGCTGATGGTCTCTCTATGATGTTTTTAACCAACTAGAGGTAGAGATTCATCCAGGAGTGGATTAAATCCTCCTGTACCTTAGTCTGGGGGTGCGAGTGTTTGGGAGAATTCTCCAGAATGGGCTAAATTCCCTTACCTACTGAGTCCCTCAGCAGCTTTGCTGGATTTCTAGGATTAATTTTTTCACCTGGTAAGAGTGTGAGCCTTTTTTCCCACTCTTACATGTGTTTTTCTGTGTGTGTTTTAACATTATTTTGTATTCATACAAAGTGGAGCCTCACCTAGTCTACATGCATCATCTTTTTACTGTGTGTCACACAGCACCTTCAGTGCAGTGACACAGGGTTGTCTTTTAAACTTCCCAACTCAGACTCCATTTTCTGGGAATGACTACTGTCTCCCAGAACATATAAAGTTGCCATTAACTTTACTAGCTCTGTAAAACCGCAGACCCAGTACACCCTATCTTAAATAGAGTACTGGAAAGGGTTGATACTTGTCCCTTTTTTTCTGTTTCTCTTGGAGCATTGTTTTGCTCCCTTTTCATCAAGACTTGGCTGGTGGCAGTGGTAACTACCCTATTTTTCCTACCGCGGTTATCTTAAATAACCTTGGTATTGTTTAAGGCTATCTTGGTAGACTCGAACTTAAACCCGCTAGACCATATATGTTTTATTTCGGTTCTTGCTGGGTTATTCGCCATTTATTTTTGTAAAAGTCTTTCTCATGTTTTACTCTACGTGCCAAACCCGGGTTGATTCCTTTGTTCGCCGTCTTTTTGCAGACTTCTACGCAGAAGCCCTCCTTAGGTGCCTGTATGTGTAGGGGGACAGGATGTGAGGGAGGGGTTTAGGACTCCCTGTACAGGGTCTCCTTGGAGACCCATGTCACACTCTGAACTGATTGGCTGTGGTGACTGTCCCAGCGGGACAACCACCCTGCTGTGTGATTGACAGCCAGGCTGTGTGATTGGGGGAAAACTGCATAAAAATCGATGTCTCTGGGTCTGGAAGGGCAGTGTCGCCACTGAAACGAAAGTACCTATGAGGAGCTGATTGAAGAGGACCCCTACCATGACTGAACCCGGTGAAGACCTGCTGCAGGTCCGAATCCTCGAACTCCAACGACAGAGAAGATCCTCCAGGAATCTTCTTCCCCAGAGCTGGTGGGACCAACCAGTTCACCCAAACTGCAAGCCAGGACTCCCTCCTCTGGTCGAATTTGCTGTACAGAGCTACAGTGGGCCTGATAGCCAGGAAGGTTGTACCCTGCTTGGGTTTTAAGGAGCACACCTTTCATTTGTTGCTTTGCTCTGCTGATGGTTTCTTCCCTGGGTAGTGCAGGACCCTCCATTCTTCCTACTTCGTGTCAGTCCAACAGTCGCTTCAGGGACCGTGAGCCGGCAGGAACTACCAGAAATGTCCAGCTCAGCTACAGCTTCTTCTCCATTTAAAGGTAATGTTCAAATCCGGTTGTTCGTTTCGTTCAGCCACGGTGAGTGTGTGAAATCTTTCTCCAATCCGAGGGCTTGTCCTTCTCTACTCTTTAAACTAACTTTTCTGCTGACCAACTTCGTCCGGAACTCTTGGCAAAGACTAAACCGCTAATTACCTTGAACTGTGTGATCTTGAGCAAAAGACTTTTGTCCTATTGACTTTGGCCCTAAGCCTTTTTGATTTGATTCCATCACTGTAGTTCCTCTTTCTAGATTGCCCTGATTACTTACCTTTTGGTGCTATTCAATTTCTGCCTAACTTTGTCCTACCCTCCCTTTTAAATTTCTGGAGTGCCATTTTGCTCCCACTTCATTTTGCGAGCTTAACTTGTCTGGAACCTATTGGGAGTGGTGTGGTGTATTAAGAGTGTGATTTTTAAACTGCTTTACTTTAGTGAAATGTTATACAACTGATGTGTAAATAAATGTATATTCTTTTACTCAGAAGCCTTGAGTCAGTGTTTGTTTGAATCATAGTAATTGCTGTCCTTTGTGTAACTATTGATACTGCTCACTTGCTCTTGAGATAAGTCTGGCTACTCAGCCATTGCTACCACTTTTACTGTGTAGTACAGGCTTGTACCAAAGGTGAATTTGTACTGTTTGTTTGTTTGTTTGTTTATTATTTATAGCGCGCGCCAGACCCGAAGGTAACCGGGCGCGTTGTTCAAGGATACTTTAAACTTTACAGGTTACGCATGTTTACAAGTAGTGGTTATACATGGTAGAAATTACATAATGCAGGACAGTAAGGAGAATATACATTGTGCATAATATATACATATAACATAATATATACAGGAAATATGCAGTAGGAAGATAGAGAGTATATAATTATGTACATAGTACGTCTGTAGAACAGTGGTTATGTTGGTGTAGGGCAGGACTATCGGTCATTTTCTTTGATCCAATTGATACAGTTAGATCTGAAGAGAGCGTAGGATTGGGGAGATCTCAAGCCTCAATTACTGTCACTTGTAGTCTTAATGGTGTATGGTGTTCCCAAAGGGTACTGCATATAATTCTGCCTAACAGCAGCCTATCTGCAAATACAGACTCACCTCGAAACAAATAACCTCCTCTACCTTAGACAATCCGGGTTTAGACCCAGACATGGCACTGAAACCGCACTAATAGACCTTAAAACACAAATTGATGACCAAAAAGACAGGCAACATAACTCTCCTCCTGCCGCTAGACTTATCAGCTGTGTTCAACCTCATCAGCCACAAAGTCCTATGCCATTGTTACCTCGCAGGGTGACAATGAGATATTTGCAGGTGTTGGGCCTTTGACGTCATGCTCCTAAGGCGCAATTCCTCATTCAGCTGTGTTAGACTCCCAGGACTGAGTAAAGGTGAGGTTTCTTGAACTGTGAAATACATTTTAAGTAGCCTCATTTTATGCAGATGCAAGAAATTATATTATTTGCGTCTAGGCGACAAGATTGCAGAGCTAAAAAAATTAGTTTTTGCAAAAATGTGAGAATTTGCCAACAACGTGGTTATGACTTGGGCAATTCGATAAGAAAGTTGCAGCTGCTTATTTTTGGTGGTCGTGTATGTAGTGTAGTTACAGTCCATTTGCTTCCTGTCTACGTATTTTCCTCAACATGAATGAAGTTTTGCCATCACAGATGGGACTTGTAATGTGTCTTTGGTTAATACACTTGTATGCGATTCGCCTTTCGGTCACCTTCCTGTCCTAGCCATGACGACTATATTGCATATACTGTACAATCTTACCACGCCCCACTTCGACTGACTCCCACTGCCCGTCTATACACCCAGTTATTTACGCTCTTCTTCACACCTGGTTTGGTCAGAATATTGAGTCTGCCTTGACTTGTGGGAGATTTACTGTTTTTCATTATGCCTCGTTATCTGCTGTAACTGTCTCAGCGACGTCGACCAGAGAATGATTTATTCGAGTTCCACCACCATTCTAAGAAACTGTGCACAGCCCAAGACTTCCTTCTTTTCCTTTGACAAGCATTCCTTCAAATATGCCACGGAAACCACGATCCAAATAGTTCTGCGGGTCCCTTTCAATTATGCTTTTATTTTTTAACTTACATTTAACAAAGGCGTAGGTTTGATGTCAGACATATTCAAAATCCACTTCAATAATCATTTAATTAGCAGGTCTTCGTTTTATTACAATATGAATGTAATTAAACATTTTATTGTTTTCCCCTTACAAATGCTCATTGTGTTAGCGTAAAGATTACATGACTGATTCACAAACAAGTTACCAGCAGTAACCCTGACTTACTCCTGACTTGGGCCTGACCTACTAACTACACCATCTTTTTAGCATAAGTTATGCCTGTTCTCATTCCTGACTATAAATATTGTGCAACTTACACCAAAAAACAGGAATGAATAAGACACAGTGGGCAAGATTCTCAAAACCTTTTTTGGTGCATGTGATTCTCATCACGTGCACCAAAGAAATGTGCAGCACAATCCGCATTTGAGCAAATAAGGGGGTGTCCTACGCATGTCAATGCACATTTCGAATCCACAAAGGGGATGCGCTATGACACGCACACAAAATAGTCATATTCCATTAAGCGTATTCCTTGATGGCACAAGGGGAAGCGCATTGCATACCAGGGTCATTTCTGACCACATTATGCATTTTGTTTGAAGTGTGACAGCAGCAGTGTAAAACTCAGCTGTCAAACTTGCATTTGTATCTCGAAAACAGGGATATAACTGCTTTATTTTAAAATTACATTTTCACAAAAACCTGCTATTTAATAGCTCGTTACTGTGAAATGCTCTCCTAGCATCCACGCAGGCGCTGGCAGCCATGTTGGAAGTTCACTGCTGACAATAATCTGTTCAAAGGCACGCCATTTTCACTGTAGCTCATCCACCTGAAAAAACACTGGTCGACGTTGAGGATGAGGTGTTCCGTGCATTTCTGAAATAAACGCAAATAAAAAAAGCCCATCATGTCAGCTTTTTTCATTTGTGTTCATTTCTGATAATCTGCCACTTTATGATTTCTGGAGAAAATTACACCCGGTGTAAATTCTGGTGTAACTTCCAAGTTCTACCTGATTAGAAATGAAAACACACATATGCCACAAAATCACCTAACTTCCGCCAGCATTTCTTCTGCCACTGTAAGTGAATGCGAAAGCCAACTGTAACTTCTACATGATCAAATCTTGTTTATCCGTAAAATACACTGTTCACCAACAAACTTCTATGCTTTCTACTTTTGTGTGGGGTGGTGGGTTTCTGCCATGCACACCTGGTGTGCTTTGTTAAAGGCTCCTAAAACTGAAGAAAAAAACCCAGAAACCATGGTCAGATGAGGGTTGGCTATAGAAGGAAGAGGGGTGTAATACTTACATATGTGCCCCTAATAAAATCTTGAGTTTTCTTTGTACCTGTTAGGATTACTCACATTTTATCTCATGGCACAAAGGCTTTCTATTATGTACATGCAATGCCAGGTAAGCAGTGCAGCAGCTGAAGCGTGCATAAAGCATTTAATAAAGATTGATTGCATCATTAGTCCAATCTGCAGACCAGAGTCCACAGGCCACAAGTCCTGGGAAGCTTTGGCATCACTTGAAGAATGACTTCCAAATAAAGAAAAGTCCGAAAATCCACTGACTCAATGAATCTTGAACCAGTTTTAGAAGGACACGAAATGTAGAAAACCCAGAAATTAAAGCGATGTTGTCTTTTAAGTTGGGAGCACTGCCATGCAAGGACATCTGAAACATGCCTAAAGGAGACTAGGCAAATTAACATCACCAATTTAGCAGAGGGGCTTTAAGGGACAAATCAGCATCATCAGGCAAATCAGGAAATATGGAGAGGATTCAATATATTTAATTGCTCGTTTGTTTATTTATTTATTGAAACTTTCATTCAGTGTTGGCCCTACCCAGAGGGTCTTGGACCACTTTGAATGGAGGTGAACATTAAGTCATATGTTTTTCAGAACAAGATATAAAGATCGGGATACGTACACAATAGTGAGGAAGGAGGTCTGGCTGGATTAGGTGTGGGGGGAGGTAACCCTCAAGCTTTTGTGGAAGGTGATGCCGGAAGGAATTGAACAGATGTGGAGAGGATGGGTTTTCCAGGCTCCAGGTGAACATTGGTTGAAAGCTTGTTTTGGGGTGCACATAAGCTTGTTGAGTGGAATGTGGATGAGATGTTGGTTGGCTTTGTCTGGTGTCTGTGTGAGTGTTGGGTTTCAATTTGATGTATTGGAATTTTGAGGTGGATGCCCTGTTATATTATGCACAGTCCTTTGGAAGCAATTCTGTAGAGTATGATATATGATATGGCATTTATAATGTGCTTGTACACAAGTGTTTCTATGCGCCACTAGACAAGGGAAGGGAGACATAGTGAGGACAAGACAAATTATCCTACTAGTCCTTGGGTCATTTGGATTGTGCAAGTGAGACAACGAGAAATGCACATAGGAAGTGCAAGGGAGAGGAAAAGGGGAAGTGCGATCAGGGCTGCATCGCTCTGATTAAGTGCAGCCAGGGTAACGCAGCTCTGGGCAAGTTCAAAGAGGCAGGAGGGTTGTGGAGTTTACAGTTACATCCCACAAGTGTGCAGAAGGCCAGGAGGCAATGCAAAGGAATACTGTTAAAGAAGGAGCCTGGTACCCAGTGAGACTCTGAGGGAACCAAGCAACCAGTTGGCACAGCAGACAGGTAATTTAGCAAGGGAGCGAGCCAGAGAAGGCAGAGGAGAAAAGGAGGGTCTTGAGCTGCTTCAGGAAATTCAGGTGGTCTGGCTCAAGTCTGAGAGGGGCAGGGAGGCTGTTCCAGAGGGATACACCTGCAGAGGAGAGAGATCTACCCCCACTCTCTGCCTGGACAAGCGTCGGACCCTTCAAGAGTTGAAGGTAGCTGAGCGAAGGGCTCTAAAAGGAAGGTATTTCGGAAGAGAGAGTTGGATGCTGTGTGGGCCATAGCCTCAGAAAGCCTTGTCAATGATGCAGATAATCTTGAACTTGATCTATGCAGCCTGGGAGAGGCAGCCAAAAGTGGGCCAGAGAGAGGTAGAGGGAGTGGAAGAAGAAAGCGAGGACAGGATGTCCTGGGCAATAGTGGTAAAATGAGAGGCAAGAGCCGTACAGAGGAGCTGGGAGGGAACAGGAGCGGTGGTGGAGACTTCAGTAGAATTGGGCACTCCTTGCAGATTTTAATGAGTTTTGCTGTGTTGTTAGAGGCTGCAAAAACGCATGCTTGGATACGAACCCTTTGCATGGGGAGGAGAGAGAGTCTGCATTGACTTTAGAGCAGGCGGCAGGCCAGTTTGTCAGCGGATGCACTTGAAGCCCTCCACTTCTTCTTAGTCACCCTGCACTTGTGTTTCAGGGTGGTGAGTTCAGAGTCATACCAGGAGTTGCTCTTGGAGGAGGGCTTCAGATGGATTCTCATGACAGGGGCAAGGATGTCCAGAGTGTGGGAGATAAAAGATGCATGTTAGAGAGGGTTGTGCCAGGATACGAGTCAGCTTCAGGAGTAGGAAGAATAGAGAAAGTAGAGTCAAAGGCATCGGCACACCTGCTCCCTCCTTTCCTGTCACTCTCTTACCGGCCTCTCTTGGCCCACTTCCTGCTCCCACCTATGAGGATAAAAACCTTGGGTTCATCTTCGACTCTACACTTTCCTTCTCTCCTCACATCTCTGACGTCTCTAAGAAGTCACAGTACCAGCTGCATCTCCTCAGAGGTATTCTTCCTTTCCTCTCCTTCCCCCAGAATCTCACTGTCTCCAGAGCTCTGGGTCTCTCTAGGCTGGACTACTGCAACAGCCTATTTCTAAATCTGCCTGCCTCTACTCTCTGTCCTCTGCAACTCATCCAGAATAGGACTGTGAGACTTGTCCTTGACCTGAAGCCCAGGGATCGTATCTCTCCAGGACTGAAATCTCTGCACTGGCTCCCAGTGGGGGCAAGGATTAAGTTCAAAACCCTCTGCATTGTCCACAAGGCCTTCTGGGGCCTGGAACCTCAATACCTTCAACTCTCTCTTCCTAAATATCTTCCTTCTCAAGCTCTTCGCTCATCTGCCTCCAACTCCCTCAGGGTTAGTCGCTTTTCCAAGCAGCGAGTTGGTGACAGATCTCTTTCTTCTGCTGGGGCCTCACTCTGGAACATCCTCCCTGCCTCTCTGAAACGTGAGGTGGACCATCTCTGGTTCTGGAAGCACCTCAAAACCTTCCTCTTTGCTTCTGCTTTCTCTCCTCCTCTCCCCTGCTGATCTCCTGGCTGAACCTGAAACTGCACTGGCTACCTGGCTACCGTCTGATCTTGGGCCCAGGCCCCCCGCCAGTTGCACACCTGCACTGCCCCCCTGCCAACCTTTCCATTCGGGGACTGTTTCTGTATCCCTACAGCGCCTACTAGCACTTGACACCTGATGTCTGCCCTTACCTTTGCACTTGTCACCAGCTGGCTGCACTTTTATTTATTGTATTTATTTATTTTACTGTTATCCTTTTCCCTTCCCCCCTCCCATGCACTTGCGCGATATCAATGTCACCTGCCTAGTAGGATCATTGTCTCTGTCTTCCCTCTGTTTCCCCTCCCTTGCCTCGTTGCGCCTTGAGACTCTTGTGTATAGGCGCGTTATAAATGCCATATCATATCATATCATACAATGACATGTGCTTCATGGGCTGAGCGACTGAGAGGGAAGGTGGCAGTGCCGGGGTAGGCCTTGCTAGAGGGGCAAGAAGTTTGAGGTGAAAGGAGAGCAAAAAGTGGTCAGTCCAAGAGAGAGGAGTGGTGAGAGGGTTAGAGAGGGGGATGTCTGAGGAGATGAGAACATCCACGGTGTGTCCAGCATAGTGTGTTGACCCAGAGGGTAAAATGGAAAGGGAGAGAGAGTCGCATAGGTCACGGAAGAGACCAGAGGAGGAATTGGAAGCATCCAGGTGTATGTTGAGGTCTCTGAGGAGAAGTTGAAAGGTCGAGGCAAGGAGAGAAGATGAGAACCAAGCCCATTCTGAGAGGAAGACAGTGACCCTGCCAGGTGGCCTGTAGGTAGTGGCCACAGTCAAAGAGAGGCTAGGAGAGATAGAGAGCCTGCAGACTAGGCATTCAAAGGAGAAGTAGGCCTGCGTATGAATGCCAGAAGCAGGGACCCACCCCGGAAAGATCAGGGGCACTACACCTCCGAGCAGGTTGGTTCTGGGCTCGGAGAGGATCTTGTAGCCCTCAGGAAGGAGAGAGTCAAAACTGGTGATAGAGCTGGCTGCGAACCATGTCTTGGTGAGAGCAAGGACATCAAGGGCAAGGTCTTCGAGGAGGTGGCAAATGTCAGAGGAATGTTTGACAACAGAGCAAGAGTTTAGAGTAGCTACGTGGAGCAGGTTGCCACATTTGTAAGTCTTCTGTGGTGGGGTTGAGGGGTCAGGCACACCCAGCGGAGGCGGTATCAGGGCCTGAGAGTGGGCAGAGGCAGTAGACAGAGGTGGTCTAGAGGCCGGAATGGAGAAGGAGGTGGGTACCAGAGTGACGGCAGAGGAGGGAGGAGGTGGCAGAGGAGGCAGAGAGGTTTTGGAGGGCATGGAAGGAGAAAGGAGGAAATAGATGAGATGTGGGAGACACCTATCAAGGAGAAAGAGATTGGGCTGAGAGCCCTGGACCATGACAGTAGCATTTAGAAAGACATTGATGGTGGTATTGAAGAATTGGAAGGGGGCCACAAGGACCTCCAACCAGGTGCCATCATTAATGGGAGAGGTGGAGAAATGAGGGAGAACTGAGATCATAGGTCTGGAGAGGGAACGACAAAGAGGATTTCGGTGAGAGTCTGTCTGGAGGAAGTGCTGATGTCGGTATCAGCGATGGGGTGGCCTGGGTTGTAGACCAGGATATCCATCTTGATCTTTTTCCTCCCAGACTTAGAGCCTCCTCATGAGTTGGGCAGTAGCCCTTAAATGTGGTGATAAGGCTATTACCGCCGCATTTAAGATCTAGCCCAAACACGAGTTGGGCGGAGAGTTGCAGTTTTACTTACAGCATTTTGCTGGAGGTAACAAACTCCACTTTGTGCCCATGTTTGGCCATTTTCAGCACTATTACCGCTGGTGCTATTACTGCTGATGGTAATAGCAGTGTAAATCCCCATAGAGTCATATGGACTCTTTATAAAATGAGGATTCATTGGCTTACCACTACTCGGGAGCCAGCACAAACTGTGACAGACCGAGTAACGGTAACGCTATTTGCATTGGTGGTATCCTGGCACAATTACAGCCGGGACACCACCAAGGCTCTGATAGTGCCCTTGGCGAGAGGGATAGGATAGGAGATAGAGTAGCAGTTTGAGAAGATAGGAGAGATTGAGAGCACCATAGGGTGCGTGATGAGGCAAGAGTGGAGTGAGGGAGGAAAAGAAGCACAGCACACAGATGTTTACCACAGGGATCACCAGTGGGGGGGGTTCACAGAGAAGGAGTCACACAGGAGGCACACATGGAACACACCACAAGGGAATGCAGGAGCAGTATGGACGGAAGACAGGGGGGAGGACAGCGCACTGCAAGAAACACCCAGATGTGACTTTCCTAAAAGGAGGGAAAAAGGCCTAGTTTCGACACAACAGTAATGCAAAAACACCCATATTCAACTTTCCTAACAGGAGGGGAAAAGGCCTCATTTTGACACAAGTAATGCAAGAATGTGTCTTTCCTGGAGAGAAGTGAAAAAAGCTAACCAATACAGTTCACTGAGATGAATAATGATGGTGCGATAAGTGGAATAAGAGTAATTGGAGGGGTGGGTCAGATTAGTGTGGTGTAGTGATTGCTGAACTACACATAACTTGTCAATCACAGCAGGTTGACGGCTGCAGGCTTCATGCTTCCCCGGCTGACACCGGCAGACACCATCTCATTCTGCTTCTGGGAGCTGTCCTTTACCTTGGGGTCATTAGCCGAGAGGCTGCATGGGCAAGGGGCTGCCCTAGTGGATACTGATACTCAAGAAACTGCCCGGCTAGGGGTTGAGGGTGGGGAATGAGGAAGCAGGCAACAGGCTTGGCTGGTTGAAAGAGGCTTGCCCATGATCAGCAAATGGAATGGACTGTGCATGCTTCCTCAAGGGGCTACAAGGCACACAGGTGCTTGGTGTGGATTCTGGTAAGTGGGTCATGTACTCCAGCCAATCAAGGGTGGGGTGGGCAGGATAACAGCACAGGGGAAGCGGAGACAGTGAGAAAAAGTCAGCACAAAAATGCACAATATAAAAAAACGTTCAGATGGAGACACTAAAGAAACTTACTCGCCTACGAGCAGCTGATGGAATGGGCTGCGCACCCTTCAACAAGGGGCTAAAAGGCACACATGTGCTTGGTGCGGCTTCTGTTAACTACGTCGTGCCAGAAGTAGGGAGCCAGAAGTGGCGACAGGTGAATTTATTAATTGAAGGGCATACGTGTTTGCCTCAAAGATGCCTCGGATATTTGGAAGCAACTGAGCACAGCAAGGGAACCCAAACAATCAAAGGGAGGTTATCTCCCTACAAGAACATTTATTTTAAAAATAATGGGTTAAAATGGTGCATTTTCCTAACACTATTTTTGTGAAAAATTGTGTAAAACCTCAAAAAGTATGCATTGTGTGGTAGCACATGAACATATCCAATCGATGAGAGTCACCAAAAGTGCACAGGCACTATTTCCAAAACATTTTCATGATGCCTTTGCCCACATTATATGCCAGTATGAACACATTTTCTATGATGGGTGTGCCCATACATATCCATGCAGAGTGTACAAATATATGACATTATTACCATATATAAAGCCCTACCAGTAATGTTACCAGTTAGTAAGTGTATCCGCACTGGCTGCACCAATGATGGCAGTTTAGCTACAAAATAGCACTCATAATGTCTGCTTTACTCTTGATGTCAGTAAACAATACCATGTCACAGTTAGAAAGTATAGACTGGCTGAACCCAAGTATGTCAGTCTATCTATGTAATAGCACTAATAATGTATGCTTTACCCTTGTATAGTATATGCCAGGCTGCCATTAGCTCTAACCACACGAATCAGAGGCACATCCGCCTAATACACTCACATCAGTGCAGGCACACACACACTCTCACATTCATACGACTAGGGCCAGTTGAGCACCTCTCAAGTCTATCACGCAACCACTCACCATCTATTTAGATCTTGTACTATGTTTCGTCAGTTCTAGATATTGCCAGTATAGAGGAGGAGCCAAATGCCTCTACCAGAAGTCCCGCCCCTATTCTGCCCATGTGTTTGAAGCCGGAAATTGTGACATGCACAACGCCAGTATGGGCATCTATTCCATGAAGAATCGTCGAGGCAAGATATCCATTGAGAAGACCCTAGGTGAGGTATCCTCGAAAGAATAGATGGGTTATTAAGAGAAGCGCATGAAGAAGTGTGAAGCAGTGAAGGCAAGAGTCTGGTGATGTCACACGAAGCAGAAAATGAAGCACCAAGTAGAGATGCCGAAGAAGAAAGTGTATAGACCTTATAGATTCTGATGACGAAGCCTGGTTATATATAGTGAATCAACTGCAGGCGCTGGCGCCAAATATATATATATATATATATATATATATATATATATATATATATAGATTCTGGATGTTCCGAATCACATTTTAGCAAAGCTAAGACCCCATGAGTGGAGTGGCTGAAAGTGTGGCACAGTAGATGAAAACAGCTGACAACGAAGGAAGAATCGAGAAGGCTTGTTTGGCCCAGTGTCAAGGGTTGAGGCAGCCAAGAAACTGGTTTTCTATTCGGGAAGATACAATGAACGTGAGAAGCAAAGGTGAGCTCCTGTTAAGGTGCAATGGCAAAACACTGTGTGTCAGATTTTATTAATTTAATGGTGTTAAATACAAAATAAAGAGCTCAAACACGGTTTCATGTCACATGGTCTAGATGGAAATAGACTTTGGGCGTGCTACATCGAAACTGAAGATAAGACTGTGCTCACACTCCCTTCTATTCTCAGGCTCAGTGATACTTTACAAGGCCGAGTTCAAAGGCAATTGGAATGGCAGACAGCAGGAGTGATGATGGATGATGGGTTAACTGGGTGGGAAAGAATGATCAAGTCACCCCACAAGCACCTGGGGTACCAGCTTGCATGCTGCTAGCGAATGGAATATTCCAAAAGGGTACAAGTGTGCCAACCAATTGTAGAGGGTCACATAGCAAGGAGCCCTATAGTTTGAAAGCCAATGAAACATTGTGTATTCTATGACAGTGAAGATGACTTGCACTAGGGGTGGGCATAAGTTATCCACCTGATTTTAGAAATCCAATCATAATCATATACCCCATAGAAAGTATACCTAGATGTTCCCCGTAGACCAACCCCAATCACAGTTAGGTTTTCTTACTTTGCCATGTAGTATGACATCAGTGATGATGCGTTTTTGCTATAAATGTGTGTTTTTTCATGGAACATGTCAAGAGAAACTTGTGCGACGTCCATTGATGTCCGTTGTAACTCCCAGTTTTAGATAATTGCAAATAAAACAATTATGTATTTCCAACTTCCTGAGTCGATCTTATTATTGGTGTCAGAGTAAATTCTACACCCCCATCCATCTAATAAAATGTTACCTCGCTTAAAGGGCCTACTGGTTCACGTGGTAGCAGAGGATGGTTAAAGTACCCATCGGCCAGTAGGTTTACAGTGTTTCGGACAATCAGACACCCTTCGCCACTTAGAGGGCACATCGCAAAGTTTCCTGTGGAGAGCGGCCGATATAGAAAACTTGCAAGTAGATCAATACAGGTCTGACGGGCCCTTCTTTCACGAAACCCCTCGTGGATTCCGTAGGCGCTAAGTGGACAGAAGGCAACGGTGGTCAATTGTAGGAGGTCACGATACCGAAGATCTTGAGCTGAAGAGTGAATGGTGAGTAGATTGAGGGGAATGGCAAAATAAGGGAATGGCATTGTGGTAATATAGAAAAGTAACAGCTGGTTGTCTAGAATCAACAAAGAGCACTACCCCTGGATCCAAAAAGATTTGACCAACTGCAACAGCAACAACGTTATTTACCTCATCACATGCCCATGTGGGCTGCGATATGTGGGGATGACCACCCGACCAATCAAAACCAGACTTGCCGAACATCGTTCATGCATCCACACTTAAAAACTCTCTGCACCGATGGTGGAACATTTTGTGGACAAACAACACAGCCCAACTGAGTTTCACTGGTCCATCATTGGGAAGTTGACCATCTCCACGAGAGGAGGCAAACTCCATAATCTACTTTACAGACGGGAACAAATATGGATCTTCAGGCTCAAATCCGATATCATCGGCCTGAATGAACCAACATGCTGGCATACATTGGCAACTCTGTGAATCTACAGCCAGCTAAATATAAACCCATGGACTATTTCTCCACTCTTTTCTCCCCTTAAAAAACTGTTCAGAAACTGCTAAGAAACTCAACAAACCTCCAGAGCACTTTGACAATATTGATCCATATTGTTGTATCTGTGCTCATTAACTTTGGTTGCCTGGACATTTTGGATACAAGTCCTGCATTCTCTATGTACATATTCGTTATATCACGTTTGTGTGTTTTATGTTTGAATGTTTCAGGCATGTGATGCTACATCATTTTCTGTCCTGGGAAAGTATCATCATTTAAGCTGCATGCTTCAGTGCGGATTAAGAAACAATAGGTACACACCATTGAACTATGTAATAGTCTGGGTTGGGAGTATGCTACATAGTCTAAACCATAGCCACTCTAACATGGCGCTGTTGCACCTCGCCGTGACCATGGTCCATTTTCAGTGTTCCTGAAACCTTCCATGTGACTATGACACATGTTTTTTGATGTGTTTCTTCATGCTACGCGGTCCCGTTTGAATAACTAAGCCGAAACGCCACTCCCGCTGAATTCACATTGCAGCTCAGCGTCACGTTACCAGGAGGCACAGCAGGGATACGCGAGGTTGCCCACACTATCCCAAGCGGCATCTTTGTCTGCTAAATCCCTGACTGCCCCTGCCTTTTAGAGGCTCTTCTGTTTGAGTAATACCTTTTCTTCTAAATAATGCTTCCTTCAATAATGGTTTGTAGTACCTAGTTTCTTACATGCCTAGGGTTCACTCGTATTTGAGTTGACCCGGAGAAATAGACTCTAGCTATTGATACAAAAATATATGTGTGAGCCACATGCCAACATATTGCCCCTTGCCCGTGACCTAGAGACTTATGTACTGTGTTCTTCTCTCTAGGTTCCCTGGCGCGCACTATTGAGAGTGCCCCGTGGAAGTAAAATCATAGCCTTCCTACCCAGAAGGACCGCTATTTGTGGGAAAATAGAACATGAGGGTAAGAATCATGTGACAGATCTGTTTTGTCTGTACCCTGCTCATTTAGAAACTAGGGGAATAAACACTCCAGCCCTAACACCAATGTATCTTTGTCACCTCCCACCCTCCGCCCCACTCTTTCTCCAATTCCAGGTGGGGCCTCCTGTAAACAGCAAATAGAGATGCTGCAATCTAACAAGAAGACAGCACACTATCAAGTGCTAGTCCAAGATAGCCCTGATTGCAGTGGTTTAATGAGAACTCACCACTGAAACCGGTAGGCTTTTTTGTGCCCAGGCAATACAAGCGACAAATCAGGAACTTGATGACAGGCCACATATTGAACCTCTTATAAACTAAGATAGAGGACTACGATACACTCAACACTGTGAATGGAGTCTAAAAAACTTTTAAAACACTTTTTCATGTGTACAGGAGAATTTGCAGAGCAACCTCGGTTTGTTTTTTAACCGTGTTTCTAGAAAAACACACAACAGTTCTTTGGCTAATTTGTTTCTCCTGGTCAAGAACTATTTTAAGCTCTGAGTTCCATAGAAATCGAATAAAATTGGAAAATATTTCATTTGGAAAGCAGTCAAAATGCATGGGTAAAGGTGCAAGAGAAACAGAACCAAATAAATTGGGAAATTTATAATTAACTGTAAATCAATTTACCTGATATTACAATGTGGGACTATGATGACTAGGGGAATACTCTGGTGCAAGACCCCCTTTTGGTTCAACACGTGTATGTTTGTGCACCTTGCACTCTGCCATGCGCGAGGTCAGTTCCAGGGTCGAACAGCATCCTTGGGATGGGTGAATGAGAAAACAGCTCCAGAAGAAGATGACAATGTGCAAGATTTAAAAACAAGAGAGAGACCACACACCAGAGATCATGTGATAAGATATGAACAGCCTGGAATGAATGGAGCAGGAATCCAATGCGAAGTAAACAAAAAGCTCAATTGTCAAGGAATAAAATATGAAGAAATACAAAGCTGCAAGGAGAGAGGTCAGCTGCAAATCCCGGGAACAATACTCTCACCAGATGGTTGGGAGCAAGGTCTGATTGTGAACAGAGTAGCAGCAATACCACAATATTATGAAACAGATTTAGATAATGTCGAGAAGGGATGCAAACACCTTTGGTCAAAGTTTGCAAAGTAGCTGACATGGGTTGATGAAAAAGAAGGCCTGTTACAGATAGTGCATCTGGTTAGTGCAGAGCTATGTCTCAGAAACAATGGCACAAGAAAAGTTGGAATGAATCAACAGTGCGGCCGAATTTTCGATGTTCAAGGAATGAAGGATGGAACAGTAGTGATAATGGACCAGTACTGGGCCTGCTGATCCAGCGCATATAAGAAATTGCCCCAGGACTAGGCAGGGCAGTGTTGCATAGTGACTGTTCATGTTCTAACATTAGTGATTCTGAAGAGAGACCTGCACATTGGAGAGTTCCCAAAAGCAGATGCTTATCTAGGAAAGAGGAGATCAGTTGGATTTCTCAATTGAAAAAAGAGAGAGAACTACTTTTCAGCTAAATCGATAGACGCTTTCGATGCGATTCCGTATGAACACAGGTTGTTCAGTCAGACTTCAGGAGTATTCGCGACAATCTTCATGCCAGGAATTCTGGTGAATGAAAAGTGGTTACAAATCACTGGTAGCTCCTGCAGACAATCAACACTACTATAAAGGGATTCAATGTAATCAAACAAGAACTAAGAGCCATAAGACTGATGACTCTTCAGAACAGATATGTCCTGGAAATGATTACAGCTATGGATGGAGGTGTTTGTGCCAAAATTGGAGAATCATGTTGCACATTCATACCTTCTCCTGACGACGAGAATGGAACCTTGACAGAGGCCATAACAATGTTTATGGACTTGCACATCAAGATGCAAGATGAAACAGAAGATATTGCAGATGACAGCTGGTTTGCATCTATTTTCTCTTGGGTTCCACAGTGGATGGCAAACATTTTCAAGTTTCTCTGAGCATTATTGGTGATGATCATGTTTGGATTCTGTGTGATCAGGATAATAATCACACAGTGCAAGAAGACAGCAAAGAAAGCAGTAGGAATGATGATCATGATCGATGTTGAATCAGGGTTTGGACCCAAGGAATTGACAGATGAAGAAATCAGAGACTATGTAAAGGCCAGTATTTTAGCACCTAAGGGAACCAAGTTCTTGTATCCAAGGAACCACAAGAAGTATGTGGGACAATGGTCTACTGTAGTCCTAATGGACAATGTAGCTACATGACCTGGACTGTTGATGAACGTGTTAAATCATCAGGAACTTTGAAAGGAGTATTGAAGATATGTACTCCAATGAAGCGCTTTTTCAGATGAGGATGTCTAGATGAAAAGACTGATGAGAGGGTGGTTGATGAATCAACCAGAGGAGGGAGTGTAGAGAAGGAGCCAAATGCCTCTACCGGATGTCCTGCCGCTATTCTGGCCCTATGTTGGAAGCTGGGAATTGCGACATGCACAGCGCCCGTATTGGTATCTATTCCACGAAGAATCTTTCAGCAAGTTATCCATTGAGAAGGCCCTATTTGAGGTATCCTCGAAGAACGGATGGGCTCTTACAAGAATCGCCTGAAGAAGTGCGAAGCGGTGAAGGCAAGCATCTGGTGACATCACACAAAGTAGAAAATGACACACCAAGAAGAGATGCCGAAGAAGAAAGTGTATAGACCTTATAGATTCTGATGATGAAGAACAGAATTGAGTGAGGCTGGCTATACATAGTGAATAGACTGCAGGCAATCCAGCCCAGGGTTGAAAGTGTGGCACAGCAGATGAAAACATCTGACAATAAAGGAAGAATCGAGAAGGCTTGACTTGCCCATTGTCAAGGGTTGAGGCAGCCAAGAAACTGGTTTTCTATTCGAGATGATCCAATGAACGTGAGAAGCAAAGGCAATCTCCTGTGGAGGTGCAATGGAAAAACACTGTGTGCCAGGTTTTATTCATTTAATGGCGTTAAATACAAAAGAAATAACTGAAACACGGTCTACTGTCACATGGTCTAGATGGAAATAGACTTTGGGCAAGCTACATCGAGAATGAAGATAAGACTGTGCTCACACTCCCTTCTATTCTCAGGCACGTGATACTTTACAAGGCCGAGTTCAAAGACAATTTGAATAGCGGACAGCAGGAGTTTTGATGGATGATGGGTTAATTGGGTGGGAAGGCATGATCAAGTCCACCCACAGCACCTGGGGTACCAGCTTGCAGACTGCTAATGAGTGGAATATTGCAGAAGGGTACAAGCGTGCCAACCAATTGTAGAGGGCCATGTAGCAAGGAGCCCTATAGTTTGAAAGCCAATGAAACATCATGTATTCTATTACAGCGAAGATGACTTGCACTAGGGGTGGGCATAAGTTATCCACCTAATGTTAGAGATCCAATCATAATCCTATCCCAGATAGAAAGTTTGTTTTTTTGTTTTATTTATTGATATAGCGCTCCGGACCCAGGAGTAAAAGAGCACTTTACAAGGACAAGTTACAGAAATACAATATATGACAGTTTTGCAATTAACAATTATGGGGGTAATATACAGTATATACAACAATGACAGTAGGAGCAGGGGGTTCAACATTTGTGAGGTATGTACAATATATGCAGTTAGTACTGTGCTTAGTCTATCTTGGGGTTGGTTTTATCCAGTAGCCAGCTAATGACTAATTTCCTGAATAGTTGGAAGGATTTGGTCGATTTGATGTTCAACGGCAGGGTGTTTCAAAGTTGAGGGGCAAGGACCGTGAAGCTCGAGCCGCCGGCTCTTTTGGAGGTAAATCTGGGCACAATGAGGCAAACAGTGTTGGAGGATCTAGTAATTCTGGTACTCGGCTTTAAAGTGAGTTTGTTAGTGAGATAGCGGGGGGCTAAGTGGTTTAGGGCTTTGTAGGTGAGGCAGAGGGTTTGTAAGTCAAATTTTTGTTGAATTTGCAGGAGGGTCTTATGTGGGAGATGTTCTCTCGCCTAGGGATGTTTAATACTGCTTGCAGCGCATTATTTTGGAGGACCTGAAGTTTATTGATTATAGCTTGGTTAGCGCCTAGGTAGAGACTATTGCAGTAGTCAAGCTTCGATTGTATGAGAGCCCTGGCTAGTGTGAGGCAGCTGTTCGTGGATAGGAAAGGTCTGCAGGCCTTGATTAGTTTTCCCGTATAGGCGGTGGCTGAGGCGGTCATGTTGACTTGTTTGGAGAGGTTGGTATTGGCGTCAAGGTAAAAACCTAGAGTTTTCACATTTTTAACAACTGGGATGATGTTAGCATCGATGATGAAATTGGAGTAGTCAGGGCTGAGTTTTAGAAGGTTGTTGGGAGATCCGACTAGGAGGAGCTCAGTCTTCTCATCATTCAGGCAGAGGCCGTGTGTGGCCATCCATGCCTGAATGATAGAGAAGATTTTGTTGATCCTAGTGGCGTCGACATTGTAGTTTCCAGTGATGGCGAGGATTATCTGGGTGTCATCTGCGTAGTTGGTGTAGGTGACACCCAGATGGTCCAGTTTATCAAAGAGAGGCTTTGTAAAGATGTTATAGAGGGTGGGGGAGACACAAGATCCTTGTGGGACACCGCAGGTAATGGGGATGGGGTCTGCTGCGGCCGTGGATGAGAAGACCGTCATGGTTCTATTGGCTAGGAAGGATTGTATCCACATGACAGCGGCGGGGAAAAAGTGGGCAGCAAATGAGAGGTGGTTGCAGAGTATTTTGTGGTCAACCAGGTCGAAGGCTGCTTAGAGGTCTAGAAGGAGTAGGATGGCTGCTTTGTCTTTGTCCTTGATATCATCGATCTGTCTTTTGAGGTCAACAAGGGCAGTTTCTGTTCCATGTTGAGGTCGAAAGCCAGATTGACACAGGCCTAGCAATTGATTGGACTCTAAGTACTCTTGAATTTGCAAGTAGGCCACTCTGTCAAGGATTTTTAAGAGGAAAGGGACCGTGGTGATAGGCCTGTAGTTGGTGGGGATGACAGGGTCAAGGGATTGTTTTTTTAAAAGTGTGAGAACTCATGATTGTTTCAAGTTATTAGGTACGAATTGGATGAGAAGGATAGGTTTCTAAGTTTGGCGATGAAGGGGGATAGGTCCCTCACAGCATCTTTGATGATCTGGGTGGGGCATCTGTCCCCTTTGCAATTAGAGGGTTTGAGGGATGCTATAATTTTTTGGACTTCGGGTATAGTGACCATTTTGAACGTGAAGCCGGATGTAGTAATGGTGGGGGTGGAAGAGCTAGCGGTGGCGTTACTGTTGGATAGTTGTAATCGTTTGGCCTCGATTTTGGATTGAAGCCCAGTAATTTTGTTGGCCAAGGCATTTTGGATGCTGGTGCACCATGGCTTGTCTTTCACGCAAGTGTCGGTCGGTGGGTTGGCATTTTCTAACTCCTTCAGAATGGTGAAAAGTTCTTTGGCAGAGGATTGTGCATTGTTTATTCTAACATTATAGGCTTCCTTTTTGGTGCGGATTATCTCTTTCTTGTAGTTAGAGGAGGTGGTCATGAGATTGGTTTTGTTTTCCGCTGAGGGGGTTGTTTTCCATAGGGTTTCCATTTTCGCTTTCTCTTTTCTGAGTAATTTGAGTTCAGGTGTGTACCAAGAGTTCAGATGGGCTCTTGGTTTACCTTTGCATAGTTTTAGTAGGGTAACGGCGTTGATGGCATTAGTCATGGCGTCGTTGAAGGTATTAACTAGAAGGTTGAGGTCAGCAGTGTCTGGGAGCATGTTTAGGTGGGGGAGAACCAGTGGTGTCAGGGTCTCCGCCGTAATATTACGCTTGTTTCTAGTCGGGCAGGCTGGTGCGTGGGGGCACTGCTTAGGGTTAGGGTTATTAATGTTAATGTCGAATGGTATGAGGGAGTGGTCAGTCCATAACAGAGGTTGTGGGGCTTTGCAGGTGATATTGCAGTTATGGGCTGCGCCTCAATCAATAGTTCTGCCTTTCTGATGGGTGGGTAATGAAATGACTTGAGTAAAGTCATGCTCAGATAGGGCGTTGGCCAGGGAGGTGGCGGGAGTGTCGTTAGGGTCATTGTGCCCTAGATTTTATTTTTAAACTTTGGTTTTATTGGCAATTTTTCAAGAAAAGAAACAATGACAATACCGGGAGCAATATGAATATCACGTTTAACATCATCATCAAACCCCCGGGGTCTCCCCCCCTCCCACCGCCCTCTCCCCCTACCCAACTCCGCCCCTCCCCCCAGATCAGTGTCCCATCAAAAATCCAATCGCAGGAGTTGTCATCAGTACTCATAGTTTGGTGCCTTAGAGGTGTGCTATACGTTCACTTAAGTGCTGGCTGAGACGGATCCGCTGTCTCCTGGGCCGTGGATTACACCATTGTCCTGGAGTGGTACTCTCTGGGCTCCATCGCCCCCGCGCCCCAGGTTGTCTACATAATGTCAGTGAGCGTCCCACCCCCATGCCTGGTAAACCCCATACCAATTTGCCTGGAAGGCGCTCGATTTGTTATTTACCATGGCCGTCAGTTTGTCCATGAGGAACATGTTCTTAAGTTTTGTGAGCCAATCTTCCTTAGAGGGGGTCTCCGGGCTCCTCCACCTTTGCGCCAGGGCCACTCTTCCTGCTTGCAACATAGTCTCCCACATTCTTGGGTACCTATATATTTCCACATCCTCCAGTGGGAGGCCCAACAACATAGTCAACGGATTGTGTGGGAGTAGTTCTTCGGTGACCTCTGCCATCCACCCCTGTGCCTTCTCCCAGAACCCCTGTACCTTAGTGCAGAACCACCACATGTGACCCCTCGTCCCCACTTGGCCAAATCCACTTGGGCATCTGGGGGACACCCCCGAGAACATCTTGGACAATTTCAATGGGTCTCTACGCCATCCCTGTAAGATCTTAAAATTGTGCTCCATGTCCGACGTATATAGGTTCCCATGGAATGCTATTTTAAATATCCTGGACCATGCGTCCTCTGTGAGTGCCTCTCCCGCCAAGTCATTCCAGAACCCACAAAACCCTCTCCTCCCTTCCACGTTAACAGTGTTCAACGTTTGGTACATTTTGGAGACTCCCCCCTTCCTTGTTGTGGCCGTGTCCAGTAACTTTTCAAAGGGGGGCAACTGTCTCTGCAGGTTCAGGCCCTATGTCTGGTCGCAAAGGATGCCCTTCAGGCGCAAATGTTCAAAGACTGACAGAGACCCCCGCCCATATTCGAGGAACTCGCCCTCCCTGAACAGTTGCCCTGCCCATTCCAGCCCCCCATCTGACCAGGACTGGGCATTTCTGAATCCCCTGCTGCCTAGTTTGAGCGGGTGGCCCCAGAGCGAGGACATCGGGGAGGGCCATGAAGTGAGGTGTGCGGTTGTGGGTCCTTCCTTCCAGATCGACCAAAGTATTCCCAGGATCGGGTGGGTTTGCAGTCTGTTTGGGATGTGTTTACGCAGCAACCACAGATGGTCGCGTACTTTTAGAGGGTGAGCATCCATGTCCTCCAGATAAGACCAATAGGTGCCCATCCCCTCCCTCATATGCTCCAGCAGGACCCGCAGCTGGGAAGCCCGGTGGCAGAGAAGGAAGTCCGGCAGCCCGAAACCACCCTCCTCCCGAGGTAACGTTAGAATGGCCTTCCCTATCCTCGGGGTCCGCCCTTGCCATACAAACTCTCAGACTGCCTTCTGTAGGTCTCGAAACATCTGGTCGGGGACCCCCGTTGGGAGTGCCATAAAAAGATACAGCAGTCTCGGCAGGATGTTAATCTTCACCGCCGTCATGTGCCCATACCATGATAGGATCATACCACCCCACCTCCGCAGATCCGATTGTAATCTCCACCATAATGGGCCCATAATTCACTGAGGCCAATTTTGAGAGATCTCTCGTTAGGAGCACACCCAAGTACCTAATGGAGTCCCTCCCCACCACAATCCCTGCACACCTGTCCCGGTGGTCCAGTCCCGGGTCCTGGACCCTCATAGGGAGTAACACTGATTTAGATGCATTTATTTTTAGCCCCGAGAATTGCCCAAAGGTCGTCATCAGGGACAGGAGTATAGCTTACTGGATAGCTGACTCATGGCACTTTTTCTTTCCAGCTCCTTCTGTGTTATGTCCTGATCCCCCTTGCCCCCTCCTCCCATCCCCCAGGTGGGCCTCAAACCTGTCCCCAACTGCCCCCTGGTCCCCCCTTTGACCTGAACAACCCCAACTATTCCTTCAACCCCCACCCCCCGCCCCAGCGTCCAGCCAAATAGTTCCACCATTGCTGGTAATTGGCCAGACCACCAGCCTACCGCCACCGGCTGGGCTAGTGTCGAAATTCACTCCTCCTTGAGCCCTCCCCTTTCCCCCCGCCACCCCCCCAAGCCCTGCTCCCCCAGATAGCCGACATACTTGCTGTTCGGGGAGGTCCCTTACGTCCTTGGACCCCATGGTCCTGGAAGTCAACTCGCCTTTGAGCCGGGCAGGACATTGTGTTCATGAACTGAGTTCTTTGCCCGGTTCCCCCGTACCCTTTTTCACTTCCAGATTGGTGTTTCAGCTACCACACTCCCCCAGGCCCGACCGGCCCGCTCCTCCGTGCCCGAGATAGACGTCCTCCCTGTCCGTCGTCGGGGACGGCGGGTTCAGTTTCTTAAATTTCCGTGGACCCGTCTTCTTCCTCCTCTCTCCTCGTGGCCTGCATTCTCTGGCTCCTTCCGCTGCGAACCCCGTGGGTTCTCTCCGCGGGGTCGGGTCCGACACATACTCTTGGATGGCTCCCCTTATGTCCTCCTCTGTAATCAGGGTTGACCGTTGTCCCTCATATTCGAACGTGAGGGAGAAGGGGTACCCCCATCTATAGCGCACCCCCTTCCCTTTTGGCATTTGTGTCAGAGGGCGGCACATCCTGCGTTTGGCTAGCGTGTATGAAGAGAGGTCCTGTAAAATGGACACCTGTGCATTATTATAAGTTATCTCCCGTGTCTTCCTGGCCTCCTCCAGTACCTTCGCTTTTTCGGTATAGTAATGAAAGCGGACCAGAATTGACCGGGGGCCCCAGCTCTGCCCCCCGCTCTGTGGACCCGATCAAACATTGGTTCGGTCGTCATCTCGTCCGAGAAGAGGAGGGTGATGATGTCCCTCACCACCCAGTTCAACTCTCTTTCCGTTTCTCCCTCCGACTCCGGCACCCCAAAGATCCTGAGGTTGTTCTTCCGTTCCCTATTTTCGAAATCGTCCATTTGCCTGGCCCTTTCCTCGTCTCTTTTTTCTAGAGCAGCTAGTCTCAGGGACATGTCCATCTCTTGGGTCGTTGCTGAGGACTGGTTGGTCTCCAGCTGCAACAGCCTGTCCTCGACCTTGTCCACCCTACGGTCCATGTTCTCCATTTTCTTGGCAATGTCCGCCCGCATGTCTCTGATCTCCTGCAGGACTGAGGCAAAGCCCTTTTCCATTATAAGGGTGGGCGGGGGTGAGGTCTCGGGCTGGGTCATTATGGACGTTCCGGGCCGCTATTCTCCCTTCTGGCGTCCTGGTAGCAGTACTCCTGGAGGGTGTGGTGCCAACTCATCCGATCTCCCTTCCTCTCCCTCCATTCGGCGTTCCCCGGGTGCCAAGAGCGCGGACACAGCCGGGAGACTGCCCTCTCTCCTTCAGGCAAAACCGTTCCGTGGGCGGCTATCTTTGAGCGGGCACACGCCCCACCAGCCTCAGGTGGGGGCCTCACACCCTTTACACGCCATTTTCCCGCTGCTTGCGGTCGACTGTTCCTGTGGTAGGGGGGTGGTGACGATGAGTGTCAAATTGTGATCGGACGGAGGTCCAGGCTAGGCCCCCGGGGAAGGGGGGCGCAGCGCCCGCGGCGCTCTTATTAAATTCTATCGGCCGTGTTCTCTTCAGAGTTCGTTTTCAGGCGGGCACTCGCCCTGGGAAGGAGCCCAGGGGCCACCACCTGTGTGAAATCGGTGTTCGGGGTCCCCCCTTAGAGGTCCTATTGCTCGGGAGGTCTGGGGTCATCTCACTCATCAATTGGCTCCTGGAAACCCTTTGTAAGCCCCCCGTAGTCGAGGGGGTCGTGCGGGCTCAAGTCTCCTCCCGCCTGGGCCACCTCGATCTCTGTGGCGGGCGCGGGTCCCTCTCACCTTCCTCACCAGCCTTGTCCCGCCGTTGTCTGCTGTCCACCGCTCTGATGGCCCTCACCAGGGTCTGTTGCACGGGGCCATGATGCCCCTGTTGCTCGACTCCGTGTTCCGGAGCTCGGGTCAGACGGGCTACCTCTCTTTTGGCGGGTCCGGATCTGCGGTTCGAGTCGCCGCCGCTTGGGGTCTCCGCCTCGAGCCGGTTCCGTCCTCCTGTGCCGCGGGGCCCCAACGGTGGAGTCCCCGCCAGTGCGCCGGCGTGCTCTGTAACTGGGGCGGGGTGGAGAGGTCAGGCGCGCTTGCAGGCCTCAACGGCTACCGCACACCGCGACTCCCCACACGGCCTCTCGTGGATCTTCTCGTTGGGACGCGGGCCTTCGTTCTCAGGCACCCGAGGGTCCTTCGGCATCGCTCTTTCATTCGGGGGGTCCCCCGGGGTTCACCACCACTGAGAACCGCAGATGTTCCGTGGGGGAGTCGCGGGGGGGGGCTCAATCCCTCAACACGGCCCAGTTTCGGCGGGAGCGGCGTCTTCACGCAGCCATCGCCTGTGCGCCCCCTGGTGGTCTCTCCATTGTACCCTAGATTAAAGTCTCCTAGTTCTCAGCTATGAGGGAGGTAATATCTTCCTCAAATGTACCTGTGGGGCCTGGGGGTCTGTATATTAGTTGCAGAGTGATTGTGCTCTTCAGTGTGGTTTGTATTTTAATGGTGAGGTGTTCGCATGATTTCAGTGGGAGGGAGGTGAGGGATCTGAGGTCGAGTGAGGATTTGAATATGAAAGCTACACCTCCTCCGTGAGCATTAGGTCTGTCAGCTCTGAGGATGGAGTAGTTGGTGGGAATAGCAAGAGTTAGGAAGGGTCCAGCTGCTTCATGTAGCCATGTTTCTGTAATGGCTAGGAAGTCGAGGTCTGCTGAGAGGATGATGTCAGCGATTTCGTTGGGGTGAGCAACTAGGGATCTGACATTGAGTAGTGCTCCTTTTAGAGATGCTGTGTTGGTAGCATTGGTGCTATTCTTATTGGTGGCCTTGGTCATGGGTTTTGCATGCACCTTGCTAGAAGTGGTGTGGAGTCTAGAGCCAAGTCTGTTGTTGCGGGCAAAGAAGGACGGGTTGGTTATGGGACGGTGTCCTTGTGGCTTGGGAGTGTTGATGATAGTGTTGTCGTTTTTGGTAGGGTTGGTAGTGTTGTATAACTCTGTATACCGCTGTATACCGCTGTATACCATCTAGGTATACAGAAAGTATACCTAGATGTTCCCCGTAGACCAACCACAATCCCAGTAAGGTTTTCTTACTATGCCACGTAGTATGGCATCAGTGATGACGACTTTTTGCTATAAATGTGTGTTTCCTCATGCAACACGTCGAGAGAAACTTGTGCAACGCCCCTTGATGTCTGTTGTTAACTCCCTGTTTTAGATAATTGCAAATAAAACAGTTATGTTTTGGCAACTTCTTGTGTCGGTCTTATTATTGGTGTCAGAGTCAATTCTACATTCCCATCCATCTAATAAATCGTTATCTCGCATAAAGGGCCTACGGGTTCACCATCATATTAAAACTCTGTTCTAAACCGAGTTGTACTTCCCTGAGTCCCACACTCGTGCTTACCAGTAACCTATTACATTTGAGAAACATGCATTACATCTTCAACACCCATATCCCCTCCCACTCATTCCAATTCTTTTTCACTCTGATTTTGGTCATCCTATTCTCTAGTTTCTCTTTACTATCGCCTCATCCCCAAACCTTCCATTGCTTTCCATAGCCTAAGGTCAGACTGGCAGTGTCACAATATGCCACATTTATATGCTCTTAATCTTGATACCTCCACAGTTCCAGGCCGAAAATGCAGCCGTCACCTTTTGGCTTCCACCATGAAAGATAATTGTTTCCGTTGGATTAATTTTGAACTTTCTCTCATCAATAAACACCCCAAAGTCTGTGATTAATCTTTGTGGGCCTATTTTAGAGCCATCCAGCAACAAAAAGTCATCTGTATAGGCTATCCATCTAATTGTGATCGCTCCAAACTTTATGCCTACCAGACCACTCGGGTTGAGCTTCTTTCCAGCCTCTGCTAGCCTACATCCTTGTTTTAGACCATTAGCAGTTATGATCTTATTGGATAGCAACCCTTTATTATTCAACCTCACTCGCATGGCGGCATTTGAGTATAGTTGTATAATTACATTCAGCAGTCCACTGTCAATACCTAAAGATACTAAGGTTTTCCATAGAGTGGGTCTGTCAACTAAATCGAATGCCGCAGTTAGATCCATAGATGCTACATATATATGTTCTACAGATTTTAGTTTTACTGAGCTCATTATTTGATGCAGGAGGAGGCCACCCGCATCAGTTCCTATATGTCTTCTGAATCCTATCTGTCTAAAGTCTAGGATAGATTTATCGTCCATCCATGCTGTGAGTTTCTGCAGGACTATTGCAGCAAAAATCTTGGATTCAACGTTCAGGAGAGTAATGGGTCTATAATTTTTTGTGCACATCCTGTACCCTTTCTTGAATATCAATAACACATAGAACATTTTCCATCATGATGGTAATTCTTTTTTCATACATATGTCACTAAAAAGTAAGTGCAAGAGTTTGGACCAAATATTAGGGTGACTTTTCAGAGTTAGGAAAGATAAATGGTTCGGGCCAGGTGTAGAGGTAGATTTTGATTTGATTATATATTTTAGAATATTAGCTTCTGTGATATTTAGAAACCATCTTTCCTCTTCATCTGTAATTGCAGTCCACAGCTCTAAAGACTTTTTTATAAAGAAGGCTGAATTGTTCGCTCCATGTTTTGGCATCAATAGGATTCGCTTGAGCTTGATATTGTGCTATTTGTGAGCTATTTATAATGGACCAGTACTTATGCGGATTGGAGGGACTCATGGCTTTCAGCATCCGCTCTCCATCATTTTGAGCCATCTGAGACTTGATATCTTTGTGCCAATTTTTGTATCTCTGTTCGATTAGTTTAATCTTATTATTTTTCTCCAGTTCAGGGCTGTTCTCATTCTTTAAATTCCAAATGGATTTCCTCATGGCTGCTTTCTTTATTTTTACTGCTTGGCTAAATGTATGAGTATGGACTATACTTCCCCCTGGATTAAATCCATTATATGATTTACTCCTTACTAAAGTGGTATCTAAGTATTCATCAAATAACTCTACCGAATAAGTAGCAAGTTTTAATTCATACGTAGAATCTTCGAAATCTTGGGATAAAAGACTGTTGAATTGCCGGACTTTGTGTCTGGACCACTTCACACGTTTCCCATAGTTTCTGGCTTCTATTTGTATTGAAAACTGGGGGGCGAACAGTTGTTAAAATGTGCTATTAACATGACCATGGAACGCCTCCACAGTGAACCCACCTCCCTCCACCCCAACCACACTGATACCAAACACACAGTGATGCTGCACAGGTAAATGCAAATAAAAATATACAGTGTAGACCCAGTCGTCTGAAGGACTCACCCCCACATGTCAGGAACATGTGCATCCTTCCATCCGCAAACATTCCAGCAACAACAACACATAAGCATGCACTCCACAAGTCACATGACTCGCAATGGAGAGATCCACCAGCTGAAAATAGAAATATCAAAGAGGCCGACACACAAATGAACTGCATGAAGCTTGGAATGTAACAAACAGAACAATGTATTGGATATAAATATGTACAAAAATAAATGGGGTCTCAAGCTCAAAGCAGTCCAGGGGAAATATGAAATTAAACAAATATCCTATGCATAAAGAACTATAAACAATATAAACTGGTAAGGAAAGTATGCAAAGTCTGGGGAAAATAATTTTTAAAAAAGCAAACCTACACCTAAATACCTATGTACAAAGGCAGCGGGATAGTCCTCCCTCCAATCTCACTGATCCTTTTCACCAGGACTGAGTCCAGTGCCACATCCTCCCCCCTTAGGCAGGCCTCCATTGTTGCCTGGTTGGCTTGCAGGTTCTTCAGCATTTGTGTCTCTATCACTCAGGCGTCCCTGCAAGTGGCCTCCAGGGTGGCAGCCTGCCCAACGCAGCACAATCTCAGCCCTTGCCATCACTACCCTTGCTTCCCGAGCCCACTGCCTCTCTTCCCGATCTGCTCTTCATATCCTTGGAACACAGAAGACATCATGTGCCTCAAGTCGACCTGTGCCTCCTGCCTCACACTTTGCACCTGCCTCCTTTCGGTGGTCTGTCCGCAACAAATAGCCTCCTCCTCATTGGCACATGCTGCCACAGTGCCCTGTGCCTGCTCTGCTGGTACTCCCTCCAAGCTGATGATGATACCTGGAAGCATACAGCACCTGCACTGCTCAGGGTTGCCTGGTGTCCCTCCATTGCCGGTGACAATGTCGGTGCATGGCTAGGCACGTGTCCACCTCAGCTGATGTGCCTTGGATTCCCAACTCAGGCTGGGATCTGGTCTCCACCAGACGGGGCATTGTGATTGGGACTGGTGCACAGGGGGCCCTGCTGGCATCTGGGCCAGAAAGGCACCCTGGAGGATGACTGGTGCACAGAGGAGGAAGACGAGGTGGTGGTTGCAGCAGTGAACATCCCATGAAGAACACCATGGAACAGTCATGCTGCAAGCCAGCTGACAAGGCAGTATAGCTCACTGTGATGATGGGCAGGCAGACTATGAGTAGCATGCCATCCTCACAAATGACACCTGTCTGCCTCGGGAACCCAGCCAGCAGGGGTAGCACATAATCCCGGATGGCCACACCAGATGGTAGGGGGGTGTCAGTCTGTGTGGACACCGGGTGGTGAGTCTGGGTGGAGGCATCCTGGCAGGTGCACACTGCTGCATCCAAAATCCCAGGGAATAGATTTTGCACAGGCAACTCCACAGTGGCCTTCACAGCCTCATGCCCCTGGCACAGGACTGCAGTAGGCATGCCCACATCAACACCCCCACCTGACCCCATGGGCTGAACTGCAACTGCCACCTCCCCCATCTCCCCCCATAAACCTGGATGACTCTGGGGTATTATCCGTCATGGTTGTCCCCTGTGTGGCATCACCAGTCCCCACCGCTGCTGACGAGTCCCCTCCCACCATCACCTTCATAGACTCACCCACACAGCCATGCCCAATGTCATTGGCGCTGCCACAGCCACATCAATCCCTGAAGTTGAGCTGTCACGGGGCATGGCTTGGCCTGTGCCTGTGCCTGTGCCTGGTGGAGGCATCGGTGCAGCCATGATCCACAGCACTGCTTCCGCCCTCTTCATCAGATGCAACTGTGGAGAAGGAGACACAGAACAGAAACATAATGTACTGCACCAAATCTGGCGTCACATCAACAACATTCACATGAACATGACTTGTCAAAGGAACAACCGTCGACCTCTACACCCATACACATGGACATGCAATCCACATCCATGCAGACACCTACCTGGCCATCACTCCACAGAATCACATCAAGAAACTTGTCACTGTCAGAACCAATCAATTGTGTATGCTATACACACATGCATCATTTGCAGATGTGCATGTGAGCATGCTATAGCAACAAGCACATGCGCATGTCATGCACAAACAACAACTGAGAGGCCTCAAGCAGCGTGATGCCCAATCACATCAGAGTCCCGTGAGCTGCAATGCCTCAACGTGACTAATCCAGCCATCCCAATGCATGTGTTGCATCCAGACATGAGTGATGTACATTCACACATTCCCAGTTTTTGCACATACACATGAGCCTCATGCATGCACATGACATGGGCAACACTACCTCAACTGGCACACCTGTCACTCTGGCATGTCTCAGACACAAGTAATATTGCATGTGCATGGTTTTCAAGCCAGAACTACAACACACAATGCAAGTGATAGCACATTTAAAACACATATAGGTCTGAATGCACACATGAAGAGCAATGTATGGGGCATGCACACAGACATCTGTCCCAGAAACATACTTGCTGCAAGCCTAAGGGGGGTCACTGCCAACCTGCTGGTACATGCACAGAGCACATGCACCATAGAGCATTGCACCACATGGCTACTTACCAGTCAACTCCAGACGTTGATGTAACTCGCAGACCTGGGAGTGCATTGCTGGGTAGAACTTCTCCATGGGCTGCATGTTGTTAACCGACATCCGGCACCTGTGCATATGGTGCACCTCTGCCGTGGAACCGGCCTAGATGTAGAACAGGGCCTTGCCATGGGTCCTGGATTTCAGGTCCCCCCAGTGCTCGTGCATGGTCTTGAAGGTGCAGAGTGCCACCCCCTCCATGTTGATGGCATCTGTGACCCTGTCCCAGATTTGCTGACATCCTTCCTTGCCACTTTGAATCACAGGGTGGAAGAGGGCATCATAATGCTCCAGGACCTTCTCCACCAAGATGTTAACTTCCCTGGCAATGAAGTTGACAGCCCTCTGCCTTGCTGCCATGGCGTTGCCACTCTGGTCAGACGAAGATAATACTGAAATGGCAACACCTGAGGAAGGTGTGGATGGGCAAGGTGGTCTTGGAGCTGGGCTGTGGTGTGGTGGTGGTGGAATGGCATGGTGGGAGTTCAATGAAGCAGTTGAGGTGGTCAGGGGGCCAAAGACAGGAGCATAGGCAATGGCTGAACAGCAGGTACTCCAAACGCAGTGCAGGAGGGCAGGAGGCACACACACTGTACAGACAGGAGCAGATGGCAAAGTTGGAGGCAGCACAGGGCAGTAGGAGGCAGGTAAAATGGCACAGAGACAGGAGCGTGGGTCTTCTGTGTCTCAAATGTTGGCAGCCGTAAACAGAGGGAAGTGACTTTGCACATAAAAAATGAGAAAAGCGTGGACACGTGAAATCCGAGGAAAGGCCCTTAGTGTGTAACTTTCGTGACACGCACTCGCACAGGTGTTCAGCACACCATATTCGGGGATACATTAGTATGTGTAGAAGCAACTCCGAATGTGCATGGGAAGGGGAGGATACTTAGGATTGGAGTACTGCATATTTTTGGGTGCCATACCATCCGTTCACTTCAGGACCATATAAACGTCTTATTTTGGTGGGAGATTTGCCTCTACGTATGCGTGCATCTACTTTAGATTTTTGCAAGGCTAACAGTGTGTCGCATATGCATTTTTTCAACTCTGGGTGCCCCTGTGCATCACGTACCACTATTCTTACCTTTCTGGAATCTTTCTGGGGTTCGTGTATGCATTTTTTGTGTAGCTGGGTGCCACTGCGTATCGCGTACCACTTTGTTCTTTTTTTGGAAGCTATCCTGGTATCGTGTACGCATTTATTTTTATTTTGGGGTGCCTGTGCGTTGCACATACTATATATTTCATACCCGGGGTACAATTGAGCCTTGCTGAACCACAAAACTACGACTTCCATCATGTAGACTGCCCCCTCACTCAAATTGCCCAGGACAATCACTTGGTGTGCCTTCCATATTTCTGTTACACCTGAAACATGAGTGGTAAATCCCCAAAAGGGAAAGGGGGCAGACTTGGCCGGGGTCAGGGTTGTGCTGTTGAAGCAGCTGTCTCAGCCCCAGGGGTTCCCGGATGTGCTGTGGAAGCAGCTGCCCTAGCCACAGGGGTTCCAGGGAGTCCTGTGGAAGCAGCTATCCCAGCCCAAAAGACTAAGTGATGTGCTGTGGAAGCTGCTGTCCCAGCCCGAAAGGGCAAGGGATGTGCTGTGGAAGCAGCTGTCCTGGCCCAAAGGCCAAAGGTAGGTGCTGTGGAAGCAGCTGTCCCAGCCTCAGCGGGTAATGCCATGACCCAGCCAACTTGCGGTTTGGCATTTCGACCACAGAGTAGTCCCAGTCACACAGGTGTGGCACCAACACCTCATGGCAAGAAAGCAAAGCCTGCACAGCAGGAACAGGCTCAACCCCATGGCATGACACAGGACAATGGCACGTTGAGGAAGAACATCCATGATGAAGAACTCAAGATCCTCATGGACTACATGACCATTCACCACCGTGACATGTGCCAGCATCAGGAGAGCACACATATGGGGCATTGGCAGCATGTCACGGATGAGATCAACGCCTTAGGGTTTGAGAAGTGCACTGCTGCACAGGTAGTGAAGTGCTGGAATGATCTCACCCGTTGCACCAAGTCCAAGCTGGGTGCCAATCTCGCTTCTGCTCTGGCAACTGGAGCGGGGTCACCAGAGGAGGAGGAGCTGACCGAGCATGAAGAGGCTATGAGCCAATTCATTCTACTGGAGCAGGTGCAAGCCATGCGAGGCCTGAAAAATTGCGAGGACACGTCCGGTGTGTGCGCAACATTGTGCATCCTGAGTATGTGAAGTAAAGCATCACCAAGATGTCTGATTGTCGTGCACATCTGGCTGCATTGGAATGACTCCCCTGGGTGAACCATGTCATGTGGTGTACTGACCCCTGTCCAGTGTACACAAAAGTGGATACAAACCATATGCTGTACATCGGTTGAACCTGTCTGTGTGAAAGTACTCATCCCCCAACATCTGCAACATGATACCACAATGTGCACAGTTATTTGCTGCATTCTTGATGTCAGTGACTCTGCTCTGCTAGACATGTGCATGTGTCTGAAATAGGAGTTACACTTCATGCCTTGCAGGATAAAGAATCTCTTTTCACACATGTATGATTGTGCTTCCATACTACATAGAACATCCAAGATGACAACCAACACGCCTTATGGTATGCCCTAAGTGAGTGTGCATATGTCTAGACTGTGCACATACCCACTGCCCCAAAGGCAATGACTCCTGAGGAAAATTGTTGTGAGGCATGCTCCCTGTTACCCTCCCACACTCAGCACACACTCCATGGGTCCATGCCTATTGTGGATCACTGTACCATGTTCCTATCTACTACTACATTGACTTACTCTCGCCACTTCACATACATTGGGCCTCATTACGAGTCTGGTGGTAACCCTTAAATGCGGCAGTAGCACTATTACCGCCGCATTTAAGCGTCCGCCAGATCATGACCTTGGTGGATTTCCTCCCAGCTTTGATTTGCCGGCGGTAATAGCGCAAATTTTCCCAATTGGGCCCAATGGGGAATGAGGAATTCCTGAATGGGCCCAATGGAGAATGGGCAATAACCGTTCTGCCAAACCCGTGATCCGGTGCTAATAGCGCCGGGGGTTTGCCGGTAGGGCTATTAGCGCCGGCGCTAATAGCGCCAGCGTTACCACCCAACTCGTGATGAGGCCCATTGCCTAGGTCGTACTCTTAGAGTCATACATTAAATGGGACTGTTTCCTTTTTCCCAGGCTTACAGCATGTTCCCATTGTGTACAGTCCCTGTACCAAGACAGCACTGGTGTGGCATGTGATGAATGCGGACTTGGATGTGGATATGTGTGTCTGCCTGTTGCCATGTGATGGAATTGCACGTCACAGAGCCACATGTCCATGCCCATTTCACTGGTATTAGTCAATAGTTTGCGGTGGCATGGGCCATAATGTGCTTCTTAATGACCCTGTTGGTTGTCAATGCGTCCACTGGCAGCAGGTTAGTTGCGTTTGCTCGGATACTGCCGAAGCAGCAACGGTTCCAATTGAATACAGAGTTCCTCAGGGAGCAAGTCTCTCGCCTTGCTTTTACAACATCTTCACTGTCCCCTTCTTTAAGATGCTAGAGCAAGAAGACATCTGATTTTATATTTTTATGGATGATACGCAATAAATCATCCCCTTGACTGGTCACCACGCATGAGATGAAGACCGTATCAACAAAGCTTATACATGCATTGAAAACTGGATGGTCCAGAATGGACTAGCACTGAGCAGATCAAAAACTGAGCATATGATTGTGGGGTCACCTAGCCGGATTTCCAAGCTAGACTCTCGGTACAGCAACTTCCAGCTCGGTGAAGTCAAGAACGACACCCTTAAGAAGGTTAAGTCCCCTGGGGTGATTCTTGACCAGCACCCCTCCATGAAGGCCCATATGGGGAGTGTGGTCTCTAAAGTGGCCTACTATCTTAAACACTTTGCACACCTTCGACCTATGATCTCCCAGAAGAACGCAGAAACGCTGGCAAGAGCCATTGTGGGTTCCAAAATGGATTATTGCTTCAGTCTGCTGACTGGCATCAGCAAAACTGAGTTAAACCGACTCCAGATTATTCAAAATGGAGCAGTGAGGGTTGTCGCAGGTCTAGCTAGACGGGACCATTTTACGCCAGCCAGAAGATCTTTGCACTGGATCCACGTAGAGGCGAGAATTTGCTATTGCCTCCACTTGATTATCTTCAAGAGTCTTCTGGGCATCATGCCTCGTTACTTGAACAAACTTATCATGTTCAAGAATATCTCTTGACCACTTAGGTCAAATGAGAAAAAAATGCTCATGATCCAGAGAAGCAAATCCAAAATGGCTGAAAAAGGAGCTTTTGCTACAGCGGCTCCGGCGGCCTGGAATTGCCTGCTACTGGACCTTAGGGAAGAAACCAAACTAGAGCCCTTTAAGAAAAAGCTCAAAATCTGGCTGTTTGATTAGTTTTCCTGCCTTAGCTCATGGCTTCTTCCTGATTGTTCTTAGATCTGTTTTTCGCATTTGTCCTGTCTGCGCCATCATGCCGACGGGTCCATTGATGCGCATTATAAGTAAAGTAAATCATGGCCTTGAGTAGGGAATTTTGTTGCCAGTCTGCATATTCCATGCTCAGATAGCTTGTTGTCCACAGTGTGTGCATGCTGTATTTCCTATGGCGACATGCCCTGCATTTAGTTGCATGACAGCAATGTGATACACATGTTTACTGTAGGCAGGTTGCACATGACTCCACATGTCTTTTTCTGTCCATGTGCAAGTGAGGAGGCACCAGATTCAGAGGAGGAGGAAGAGGATGTGGAAGAGTCTGTGGTGCTTCAGACCACCAGTGGAGGACATGGCGTGGTAGACCGTGAAAGCCCACTGGTGCTACAGACCATCCTGAGCAAGGCTGCAGACACTTCTGACTCTTTGGACTCAACTGGCTCTGATGCTGAACCGGGTGTGCAGTCCTAAATGCTGGCCCAGGTGAGTGCACCATTGGGCGTAGCAGTTGGGGCCTGTGAGTCTGCAGGGTGTCAGGTGCCTTCACAAGGCCAGTCAGTGGTGGCACCCCATCTGTGGTGGTTACGCTGCAAGGCCAGACTCCCATGTATTGGTTTATGGTCCTGCGACAGATGTCCAAGGGAGTGTTGCAGTCCTGCAGCCATGGACAGAGCATCACAGCAAGGTCCATGCTCCCTGGGGACATGTGCATGCTGGGCAGACAGAGTGGGAGCAGCAGATGTTGCGTTCCACACACCGACAGGATGCTGCCTAGGAGAGTTTGGCTGAGGGCATGGATGGGGCGGCCACTTCCCCCCAGCAACACAGGTGGAGCAACAGCTGCACGTCATGCGGTCCACATGCTGCTCCCACAGGCTGCACATGGAGGCCAACATCAGGGGCCAATGGGCAGATCTGCAGTGTCTGCAGGCATCCCTGCTTGCAGAGGATCAGGCTCACAGGGAAGCCCTGAGGCATGAGTTGTTGACCCACAGAGCTGCAATCCGTGAGGAAGAGGCAGCCAGCAGAAGACTGTTATGCCAGGAGATGTTCTCATTGAGGCAGACAATCTCGGAGGAACTCTTTGCAACCTGTGAGGTTGTGCATGGTGACCTGCTGCATTCATCAGTGTCACACATGGCAGCTGCTACTGAGGACCAGGCCAGGGCACTGCGTGGTGAGCCCCAGCACCACTTCCAACTTCAGATTCACGTAGGGGGGTGCCAGGACAGACATGCCCCCCGGTGCAACAAAGCTGTGTGGTCCATGAGCCCATGGACAGGAATTCTTGTCCCCCTCCGCCCTCACGGGTGGACACCCCCCTCCTCCCAGATCCATGATGGACATTTCTTTTTTTTTAATTAACATTGTGATACTTTTGTAGACCTCGGGCCCAGATTTTGGCATGTTATTTTTGAGCAACCCTTTCCAGGTTTTTCTTTTTTCTTTTTTCTTTTTACCTTGAGTTGTGCAGTTGCCCTCTCAAGGCCATGACATTTGCAGTGGTGGACATGCAGGCATGCATAGTGAGGTCAACCTCCATGTTTGCATGGTGGTGCGCAGGATGGTATGTGCAGGTAAATATGGGTTCAGTGTATCCTCGCACATGTGTGCTGTGTGAATGTTACTTCACTATACCTGTTGTAATGTCTTTTCCTGTGTTTTTTCAGTAATCCATGATGTGGCAGTGACTGCTGTCCCGGGGGAAACACCCTACACCCTTTGACGTCCATGCTCCCCATGCCCTCAACCAGGCACTGGCCCTCCTGTCACTTATTCGGAGACACAGTTCCTGGTGAAGGTGATGCAGGATTCACACCGTGCCGGTGCCGTCAGCGGGTAAGCAAGAGCACTGTCTTTCATGTTGTGCATGCGTCATTGTTCCCCATGTTTGCTGCATGTGTAACGTTACTTATATGTGCTTTGCATGCTACCATGCCAGGATGGTTTTTAAGTGGTACTCATATCACTGTTACCTCCCTCGGTCATCTCATCTATGCCTGCACCTACTGTGGTGTAGTGCATGTTATTGGCCACATCCATATCTTGGTCGTACCCAATTTCAAGTTGAAATCGGGGTTGGGTAGATCTTTTCTGGTACTGGCACCTAAATTGTGGAACAGCCTTCCCGATTCACTGAGGTCAGAAGCAAACCACCTTGTATTTAGGAAACGGATGAAGACACTCCTCTTCAGATAAGATCTCTAGCGCTAGTGGCTGTCAGGTCTTCCATGCCAACTGTTTCGCGTCTCTTTATGCCTGCTTTCTTCTCTTCTATGTTGTAATGTTCAAGCGCCCTGATGCCCTCGGGCTACCGGCGCTTTATAAAAATATATATATATATACATACATACATACATACATACATACAATCTAGGCAGTGTACTCCTTGATGTGTGTTTAACTTGGCCTCTGACTGCCACTTTCTCTCCCTCTCTCTGCTACGCTGTACTCATGGGCAGATCACAATCTGTCCTGTCACCCTCTTACACTCTGTGGTGCTTCTGCAGTGGGTGCTCTCTGCATATTTTCATTATCCATTCATGTGTTGTCATAGATGTGAATGCTCTTTATGTTGACACTATGCATGTCATTGCATTCAGTGGATGCTTCTCCCGAAGGGTTGCATCGTATGCAAGGCAGGTGGGTACCCTGTACAGGTCAATGAAGGGCATTTGCAGATGCTTGTGTGGTGTTTGGCTGGGAGTCTCGCACTGTGTGTGATCACTTTTTTTCGATTGACTTGCTTTGTGGGACACCAGTACTACTTCATGGGTGCATGTTTCACATGGAGCGGATCTGGTGATAGGTTGGGCACGGCCTTGTTTCTATATATTAGTGGGGCCACTGGTTTCATATTCAAAATAGTGGGAGTTCCAACTGTGTGACCCTTTCTTGGATGGTTGGGAGTGGGTGGCATGGCTGGCTGTTTGTGGCCTGTGAGAGTTGATGGTTTTACTAGTGTGTGTCTCATTGCACTTTGGCCATGTGCACTGAGTGACACTTCACATACCTTGCATTGTTTGTAGGGTAATGGTTCTACAGCACATTTGGCCTCTCTTGCTTAGAGTTCCCCAATTATGGTGTGCAGCCCCAGTTACGAGCCACAACCATGAAGCAATTGATGCACATTTTTGGGATGCTATGTTGTGAACCAGCTCATTACGTTGTGTGGAGTTGGTGTTTTCACATGCATGTCCCATGCATGCTGCACCATGGTGTTTGCAGCTTCAAGTTGACCGCAGCTGGGTGCATGGTACTGCTGCATTCATTTGAATGCACAATTGTACCAATTGTATGCTCTCACGATGAAGTCTGCATTGACCTTGCACTTTTACTTTGTATCCTCGGTTTAGCGTCCATTTATCCCTGCTTGCAGTATCACATAGCTTTGTCTTGTCTACTTATGTATTCAATGGCAGTTGCCTAGATAGCCGGCCTTATAGTCTGACATCACCCTCTGTGAATTGCTGCATCAAGCATGATCCTGCCTGGAGTGCAAGAGGTATTTGTGTACTTGCCTTCTTGTTCTTTGCATCATGGGCTCCCATGACAGTGTTCAGTGCACTGTCCCAATACTACGCAGGTGATGGCACGCCTTGTCATGTCATCATTAGTCTTCCAGAGGTGTCCTGGCTTTTTTGGGGGCTTAATTATCTGCATATGTGATGTTTTCTAATTTTCATGCAGCATGTTGACTGATCCATGCCTTGTGTATGTGCCATTGTCTTGTGAATGGGGATATGTGGCATGCACATTTGCTGCATGTCATTCAGGGGGGCAGTGTGAAGGTTGTTGTTTGTCAGTGTGTGTGTTTGATTTGCATGCCATGTGCAGGTGTTGCTGCATGTGTGCTGGGACGCATGTTGATGGTTGTCTTGTGAGTTGCTGTTTGCATGTGTTGCATGTCACTGAGAGGGTCATGTGGGCCTTTAGGTTTTGGGTGCATGGATGTCTTAGCTGCACTCTGTTTCATTTTGTTCATTGTCTGCAGATCCTTCCATCAGGGAATGATGGCGATTTCATGGGATGAAATTGGACTGTCTACTGCCTGCCAAGGGTACATCTAAAATGTGCATTTATCTTGATCGTTATGGAATGGCTACATTAGTTATCTGCATGTCTGGATGTGGCCATTATGGTGTGTCATCCTCTTTGTCACAATTGTCATTTACCTCTTGTTAATTAGTGTTTTTGGAATGGGGTTCATTGGCACACGTGGATCGATACTGCACCGCTTTTATACACCCCACCATAGGGACATGTTTGTACGTATCATGCACATTCTAGGACATGTGTGCATCAATATGCCATTGTGCTTGTTTTTTTTGTGGCCATGTTAATTTTTGAAGCCATGTATGACTTGGAGCTCAGACATTTTTCAGGATTTATTGCTGCTTACACATTTCACAGGTATGTTAGTCATATGAGATGTTTTTGGTGCCAAATGGGTGATTTCATTTAAGGGTTTGCATGATGGTCGTGGTGTCCTCCCTCTTCAATGTGTTTCTTTCGGAAACACAAAATGAAATGTGTTTTTAGTTCTAAGGGATGCAAACAAATTTGCACTTCCAATGGCTCTTTCTCAGGGTGGTTTTGTGGGCACAGTGGATTGGTCATTCGTCATCATTGAATGGCAACTGGGATTTGGCGGGATTGTGTGCACTCCACAGGGGAAGGATTTTAGTTGAAAAAAGATTGCACAAGCTGGATACGTGCAGCCTCTCTACTTGCCCTTGCCCAGCCAAATGCTAGCGGTGTGCTTGTGGGTGTGGATGGTGTTCCACCAGCATGTCCACCGGGACGCCATGCTGTGTTGCAACATTGTGCAGGACACATGCTGCCACAATGATCCTGCAGACTACTGGTGGTACATATAGTAACACACCACCTGAGTGGTCAAGGGAGCAGAAATGTGACATGAGCACTCTGAATGTGCGCTCCACTATGCACCCAGTTGCAATATGGGCAGTGTTGTACCTTACCTCGACAGGTATGTTGAGGCTGCATATGGGCATCTTCATGTATGCGCTCAGAGGGTAGGCATTGTCCCCTGTGGAGGTGATAATGGTTGTCATTGTTATTTGTTGCCAATGTCTATTGCTCTGTGTGCAACATGCATGCATGTGCATGGCCATTCTTACTCACCAATGAGCCATGTGTTGCCATGCTTCCCAGCTTCCAGAGCCTGGCGTAGCGGGCACATCCTGAAGATGTAACTATCATATGTGCTACCTGGATAGTTGGCATACACTTCAGTAATGATGTCCTTGGCATCACACCCAACCTGAACATTGATGGAGTGCCAATGTTTCCAGTGGCAGTAGATGTGTTCTGTGGCTCTCGGCGGATGTAGAACAACTAGGGTACAATTAATGGCATCTAGCACTTTTGGGAAGTGTGCCACCCCATAGAAATCCTGGACCACTGCTTGCCTTTCTGCCAGTGTTCTGGGCATATTGATATGCCGGCGGACAGAAGGACGTGCAGGTATGATTGCCAACACCTGGAGTAAGCAGCGAGACTGCGTGGCCTGGGAGATGCACCTACTATGGCGGTGGTCCACTGGAATGAGCCAGTGGCCAAAAAATGCAGAGCAGTGACCACCTTTTGCAAGGGGTTCAGTGCTTGGGAGAACATGTGGGTGATGTGAGGTCATCTTCCCACTCCGAGACCAGGTCTAGGATGATATAGGTGGGGGCAATACCTGCCAGGCCCTGGCCATCCTCCTCCTCCTACGGTGTCCCTGGATGATTGCTGCAACAAATGGTGCCTTCATCATGGCATTATCCGTGCGTTTGTTGAGGGTGCATGCTTTTTATGCATTTGTTAGTGTGCGCGTTGACGTTTATGCCTGCTATCGTGTGGCGTAGGTGTTTATGGATTTAATTTTTCTTTTTCGCAAGTCATTGTTCCCTGTTCAATTCCATGAATACGTTTGTTTTGTGTGCGTATGGGCGGTGTGATTGTTGATGGTGGCTGCACAGGCCCGGCCAGCTCTTCTCTTGGAGTCTAAGTCAAGCCAGATTTCACACACAAGTACCCTATTTTCAGCAGAGATTATTCCATGAATCTGGCCCAATGTGTTACCATCAACATGTCAGAGCAATGGCCGGACACTGTTGCCTACCACATGCCATCTACACATGAAAGCTCCCTGAACAGAAAACAAGCGCACACTCATGTTAGCATATGCAGCGCGGTTTGATTTGCTTCTAGCCTGATAAAATAACAGTTTGAAGTCAAAAATCAAGTTGGTTGTCGTTTCAGAACAGTACCTTTTTGCTGCAACAAAGTAGGTTGCTGAAACTGTTAGGTACTGCCGAGCCGTATGTCCCAAAAGTACAAGTGATCCCAGAGATAATAGGAATTGTAATAACAGTGGTTAAAGTCAGAGGGATACCTACTGACACTGAGACCAACCAAGCCATCAGTCGTAGTTTACCTGAGAAAATCAGGGTGTGAAGAAAGCCATCTGGACTTCTTAATAACTCCAGCGAGAGGACTTCTTAATAATTAACAAAACGTAGAAAGAATTATGAAGTCTGCAGCAGAGAAATCGAGGGCCAAAAGGCTATAAAAAAGAAACCTAAACCATCAGCGATTCCTGGATGTGATCATAGAGGAATCATAACCTGGCTCTAGGTTCATAACCTGGCTCTAGGTTTCAGCATTTCTTTAAAATTATTATTTCGATGTTGTGTAGATGGTTTATAAAGTTAAAACTTTGCACAATATATTAATAAAATATATTTATATTTAAATATAAATACAATCTTAATACATAACATTTTACATTCTTACCTTATACAATTCTATCAAAAATGTCATGTGATCACAAAAAAAGTTATTCTCAATTAATTATTTCTTTCTACAATCATTCTACTTCTTAGTGAATTGTTAGTTCAAGGTCTAATAAAATATGATATGGGCTTTGTGCCAATCCCTAGTTGTCAAATTCTGCATATATCCACATAACCTCTGTTGATAAAACTCCAAATTTTAACCAACAATGTCAAAAACTGTTTTCCCTTTTTCCTTCCAGCACTGGGCATAACAATAACAGGTGTTATAATAATTCTTCATCCTTATTGCAGTACCTACGGATATCATTGGTAGCCCACTCTCTTCTCCATCATACAGCATTATCTTTGGTTAATAGGAAATTCATTCTAAAGCGCAACAGAAAATCACCAAACCTATTCAATGGAAACTTAAATAGATATATTTTTTAGACCTTGAGGAACTTTTCTTGTGAAGATATCTTTTGTTTGTACCTGCACGACTTATGTTGTTTGTTCTTTGTGATTATCGTACTTTCTTTACATATTTGTAGTTCTTCCTATATTAGCCAATTGTTTGTCGCATGGGTGAAGGCCATGACGGAGACAATGAGTCCCTCAACTCCGTCTGTAAATAATACGGGAAGTATGCTTGTGCCCGCACCTTGCTCTGCCAAGATAGATAAGTAACAAAATTGAAACAGCTGTTGTAGTACAATTTTGACTTTATTCTGTTCCTTAACCCCTTGCGGATGACACGTGTTTCGGCATATATACTGCGCCTTTCTCAATTCCAAGCATCGGGTTCCTAAAATTCAAGTGCTCCTGCGCCAAGCGTCGGGTTCCTACCCGACGCTTGGAGCAGGAGCACTTGAATTTTGAGGTGGGATTGAACCCAGGAATTGCCTGACAAGATATAAAAAATTGTACCGTTTAAGGGGAAACCACAACATCATACGAAGGCCCGGATTTGAAAAAGGCGCAGTTTATACGCCTAAACACGTGTCATCCACAAGGGGCTAAGGAACAGAATAAACTGAATAAATTCCAAATTGTACTACAACGGCTGTTTCAATTTTGTTACTTATCTATCTTGGGGCAGCAAGGTGCGGGCACAAGCATACTTCCCGTATTAAATAGATATATGGCACATACGTTTGCTCTTTTGGTAACTTTATTCAAATCCACAACGTTCTTATATTTTGCCAGGCTTTTAACTATTACACTCTTCACGGGTGTTTCTTATATGAATATGGATTATCTAGAACCTTTGCATAGTCAAGATCATACTTATTAAGGCATGAATTACAATTTGTAAAATGCCAGTACACATCAGCCTGCTCTATTGTTTTTAGCTCTTCATAAATTACATTCCAGGATGGGAATTTTCACTTATTACAAAGCAAGATATTTTCCCATAAGATCCGAACATTTACTGAAATTAGCCCTAACTTGAATCTTACCTCCACCATTGGGATTTAGGTTGGTAAGCAGAGAACCTTTTTCCAAATTAGTCCTTCCATAATTGTAAAATCAGCTTCCTCCAATAGATGGTAGATCTCTATTCCATAAATAAGGGCAGGCACAACCTTTGCTTCATAAAATTTCTGAACCAGCAATAATGAGAACTTACCGAATTTATGATGAAAGTGTTTCGTCTGGACTGCTACATTTCTGGCTTTATCCTTCAAATGATTCACTAAATTATTTTTATTTGCTTGAGCGGTAATAAAAAAAACCTAAGTATCGAAACTCTTGCACAACCTCGATTTTGCAGTCATCTACCCACCAGACATGGCTTTTCCTATGCCTCTTTCAGAAAGACATGATTTTTGTTTTGCTTATGTTAATGTTTAAGTCGTTTTCTTTATAGAAAAGCTCAAAAGCCTTCAAAAGTCTTTGTAGTCCAATCATTGTTCTATCTAATAAAACAATATCATCCGCATAGGAGATCAATGACATTTTTGACTGGTTAATGACTGGGGGAATTAAGGCTACTGCTTCAATGCATTTTCCCAGGTCCGCCAAGTATATGTTAAATAGTACTGCAGCCAATATGCATCCCTGTCGGAGACCTCCTCTGGTCGTCCTGATTTATTCAGATTCTTATGGTAGTATCAGAGTGCAAGTGCACCAACATTTTTAGGAGACCCGTTGGTAGACCTGAGTCCTATTCACGCAGTCACAAGCCGGCGATAAGACGATCATGGCTGCAAATATACTTTGCTCTTTATGCATCCAAACCTGCTTCTGCACCTGATTGACTACATAACCAGCCGCTATCATACCCACTCCTGCCCGAAAGCCAAACTGGTTGAGGCATAAGATGTTATTAGCCTTCACCCAAGTGTTAATCTCATTCAATTTCTACATCCAGTAGGGCTATCGGGCGGTTATTTAAAGGGTCAGTTCTGTTGCCTGTTTTATATTTTAGAACCACATTTAACTGTTTCCAGCTTTTTGGTTTTAGGTTCCATCCTCATAATTTCTAGGTTTCAGCATTGAAAGAGGGAATCTATGGCCTTTGCATTTGGAGTTGGCCTACAATGAAAACACTGGGGAAGTCTGTTATTAAGAAAGGAAGCAAAAAGTATACAGTATATGACATTGATCACATACTTGCCAAGGTTTCTGAAAAATCATCCCCAAACAAAAATTCTTCAGAACCAGATCCTGCTTGGACCTCTTTTGGCCACAGTGCTTTGAACTCATTTTCCAATAAACTGTCCTGTAGCATTTATGGATGATGGATGCATTAAAATTTCCCTCATGCAAGATCACACAGTCTTATCATTTATTTGTAGCTTATATAATGCTAGATGCATCATCTATGATGTCATCCTACATGGCAAACTTCAAAAATCTATTGGGGGATGGGATAGGATTAGGGGATCATGCATACTTATAGAAAATGTGTGTGTTAGTCCCTCATTGGTGGTCTCTGTTCTGTAAAACACACCCTGAGCTATTTCTAATCACATGGTTTAGGGTACTCTTCATAGCAGAAAATGCAGCACCAGACTAATACTTTGCAATATTGTATTTAAAAGGGCATGGCAGGCTATTCTAATTGGTTGGCAACCCAAATCCAACCTTGGACATTTTCTCTGGTAGCAGCACACACTTAGAAATAAAACCTAGGTGGTTGGAGATATGTCAGCATTCTCTTTGTTTCCCAATTAGGCCACCCTCTCTTATCAGTATGCATCATGCCAGTGTCTTCTGTTTGAAGACTGACCTTGCCAGTCTGCACTGTCTCGGGACATTCGAGGGAGAGTAGGTATACTGCTATGTTAGCTCCAGGACTAATGATTAGCCCTTGTTTGCAAACTCTTGATCATGTGTTACAAGACCGTGAATTTGTCCATATTGACAGTGCTGTGGACATTATTTGATTCAATTTTTGCAGGGTGAATTTCTCCTCTTGGCCTTGAGAGACTTGCTCACTCTATCCCATATTGACTGCAATTGTTCAATATTTGACATCATTAAATGTTCTTGTTTCTCCCAATCTTTGGGAATATGTCTTTGCACATGGTCTGCTTTTATTCTCCCTTGGTGCTTTTCCTGCCTCTCTCGAAATAGCATCCTTGGTTCAAAGCCAATGTACTCCCCTATTTCTCAAGGAAAACTGCTTCTTCATCGTCTTTCCATATTAAAACTCTGGGCTTGTATTTTGAGGTAGTTGGGTTGATTTACATAAACCGTCGTCCATCTTGTCTGATGGTAGTCCTCAACGTTGAATATATACCACTCATAAGCAAGCTTCTAAGTATTCCTTCTGCCTTGCATTTTAGCGTATTTGCAGTTATTGACCATTGAACATTTAATTCTTCTTTGCACTCATAAATACTGTATCATGGAGTACAGTTATTCCAATTTCATTGTCATTCTTAAGTATTTTCATATTGTTTCCACATAGGTTAATATATCTTCTTTCGGACATTCTTTTGTTGTTATTAGACATGTTAACGTACATCCATGTTGAGCACCCTTTTATTCATGGCTGTTTTCCAACAACTCAGCAAGGGACATCCTTCTTGATAGGTTTCCACAATTGTTTCAATGTGAGGGTATCTTCTGAATGGCTGTCTGAGTGCATATCATTTTTCATGTAGTCGACGTGGTATGGACATGTCGCATAAACTTGTGAATGGGTTCCAAATTGTGGCCCCTCATCTGTCAATGCCAATAGAGTGAGGGGGCACTGACTAGGGAGAATTAATCCACTTGCTCCCCTACATTCCCCCCTCTGGTCGAATTCTTGACCAGACTCTTCGCCTCCTCGTCTGCAATAACTGCTTCATCTTCTTCAATCATCTATCTCATCATATTTTCTATTCTTTGGAACCCATATTTTTGTCACCCTGCTCAGGTGGCCAGCATTCTTTATGTATTCATCCACACTTCAGGTCATCAAACGACAATATCCTGCGGGTGCACAAAATATCCATCATACCATATATTTTTACCGATCCTGGGGATAATAGAACTCTTCTTTATATTTTCTCAGGTACCTTCTTCTATGTGCATCTTTTCTCCAGGATGCTTTGTTAATGTCAATCATTATTTTCATTCCAATAGCTTTCTTGGCTGTTTTCTGGCATTGTCCCAAGATGATCCTTACGAGACAGAATCCCAACAATACTAATAGTAATATTGCTCCAAGCTGTTTAAAAGCATTTCCCAACCAAGTGGGAATCCATCCAATCAATGATGAAAACCAGTCATCTCCTGCAGTTTTATCAGCTTTCATCTTGCATGTGTGTGTGCAAAGTCGTCAGCATCCATGTTGGTTTTGTCAATGTCTCATTTTCCCCATCATGAGAAGGTTTAAATGTACAGCTAAAAGGTCCAACCTTGGTGCACACTCCTCCTTCCATTTCTGTTATCAGATCCACAACATACCTGTTCTGGAGAGTCAGCAGCCTGATGGCTCTCAACTATTCCATTATTGCATTGAATCCTTTTATTGTTGCATTGACCGTCTTCAGCAGCTCACATCTTGTAATCTAGATCCACTTGGCATTCACTGCAGCTTCAAGTCCTCGTGTGAATGTAGATGTTACTATCATGGCGGTCTTACTGAATAGTTTGTACGTATCAGGAATGTTATCGTAAACCTCTATTGACTTTGATGACAAGTAATTTTCTCTCTTTAGTCGGCGAAGATGAAGTGATCTCTTCCTTCTGTTATATTCATTCATTTTCGTGAACTCTTCAGTATGGAGGTGACTTTGGGGAATCACTAGTGCTGGCACATGTACATTTACTATGGAGCACATGCCTCCCCAAACCTTAGGCAACTGCATGTAGGCTCTTGATCCACAGGTCCAATATTGATCCATCATAACTGCAGTTCCTCCATTCATTACTGGTACTTCAATTGTTTCTCCACATCCTTTGTTCTTTCCAACATAGACCTTTCCATCATTCTTGAAGCAGGTTGTCACATTTTTATTTGCAATATATGCACTGGTCCTGCTTCGTTCTCAACCCAGGTTAGTAGTATTGCATGCTTGGCACATGATTCTAGGCATTCATCATTCACCTTCTTCACCTCAGAGATTCCTTCTTTCTTCAATAGGTGTGCAGGGCAGGATATTAGGCAATCCTCCCATTCAGTACTGGTTGCTACGTGCCCATAAACCAAGAGTTGTTTTCTTTCCCAGCATCCTGATTCTACTGATGTTTCAGTGCTGTCGGAGCAATTCATTCTCTTCATATCAACAACTTGTATCTGCTCTCCAAATTGGGATGGATGCATACGTTTTTTGTTTGTCTACCCTAATCGACTCTCTATCCTTTTTGTCTTTACATATGTATCTTCGTATGGAAAGGTCTGTCTTGATCACCACCTTAAGGTTGCCCACTTCCATTCGCATTGGCCTCTTGTAGTGCAGGCTGCTTGATGACTGAGACATTTTGTATCGTGTGGAGACATTTCTCTTCCAATAAGTGTTCTTGCCGCATTCATGGCATACAGTATTAGGGAACAGACACAGCAATGTTCCTCTCTCCCACCTCTTTCAAATGCTGGTACCATTAGTTATTTGCCAAATGAGCCAATTTATCTAAATATGAGTTGATACTTTCATTAACTTCCCCAGCATCTCTCTTTACTCAGGAAAAGAGTTTTTGTAATATCAGAACCTAATGGGGTTCTTGGTCTCTTCATCTGGAAAATAGGAATAATGGGGCTGTTGGGGAATGTCTTTTTTTCTGTGTTCTCGCTGCTTATATTATTTGTGAATGCCGACGTCATAAGGAGAATAGTAAAAATCAGAAGGCCACAGAAAATTCAACAAATTATATTACGTTTGGTACTTCTCTTTCTTGGAGCTACAGCTGTTAGCTCTTGGAACATTTCCATTGTCACCACTTTATTTTTAATATATCTGTTTGTATCCCGTTAACTGCAAGTCATGCATTTGTAAAAAATAAAAAAAGCAAAATGATCGGCAATTTTTTTTTCAATGATGGAGCCATTTTTGGGAGCTCTGAAAAAGGTCACAATGTTTGCATTTCTTCGTTTTAAAACTGGATAAGATTGAAGTATGTAAGAGACAACAACAAGTAAGAATGTGTGGACAATCGGAAACATAAAAGCTCAAATATTCTTTTCCCTCTTTGACTATTTAATAGTTTTCTCTATTCCAGTCTAGAGAAGATGTTTCAAGATTACTGCAGCTGAATTTATCCATAAATCAATTCTAATCTAAAAGTTTTTTGTTTTCTTTATCCAAGTTCTTGACCATTGATTGTGTGGTCATTCTGTGTTGTTCTTCTCTTGCTTTACTGTGGAGACTTGCTTCACTGGAAATTATTGCTTCACTATGGGTGCAGGAGAGGTCAATGTTGCTTCACTTTTATAAGGTTTGACATTGTGCAGGTGGATCCAAGCCCTTCTTCCTTTTAACTTCACTGCAGTAGGGCTTATGTCCTACACCTCATGTGGACCTTCACATTGACGGGTACTTCAGGTACAACACTTGGTCCCCTATATATAGTGGCAGTGCCTTTAATGTGTTTTCTAAATTGTTAGGCAAATTGTCCCCTTCTGTTGACCCTTGATCTGTTGAGAAATAAAATAGATACTTTGAGTCATTTTTTTTAAATAAGTGTGCATTCTTTCACCTAGTGCCCTTTCTACACTGTGCGCATCTGTATTTGCCCTTGTCAGCGGGTGTGGGGGGTGAGAGGAGCCCCATTCAGCATCCAGTTGCCAGCTCATGGGGAGTTAAATGGTGATCTGAATCTGGTTGGTTCCTCAGTGCATATAATGCAAGAGATGAGCAATGTAACCATCCTTTCTTTAATGTTAATTTGAGCTTTCTTTCCTTTCCTTTAGAAGTCCATTTAATCGCTCACATATCCTGCAAACCTGCTGATGATAAGCAAAAGCAAACCTATGCTTAAAGCCTAAAAGCGTGACTATGTTTTCAAAGAGTTAATTCACAAAACGCTGTCCATTATCGGATAGCAAAACTTTGTAACCCCTCCCCATCTTGGGAAGACCTCACAGACCAAAGAATTTACAGTGCATGCAGCATCAGGATGCATGCACAGACTTGCCTCAATCCATCTGGAAAAGGGACACTTGGTCCTACTGCAACTATCATGTATTGATGGCATTATATGTTTCCAACATATGCATATAGTCTATATACAAATGTTTGAAGGGGCCATTAGACCAGCGGATTACTTCTCTCACTGTTTGCAGGGCGTGCCCTGCTGTGAATATTTGGCACGCAATAAAGTTTACAATGAACTGTGCCACATGCTCACTGAGGTTCAGAATGAACCATTCTTCTGCTATAGTAGCAGCTAGACACTCTTGAGTCACATCTGCGGGTTAGTGGAGCTGCTCCAATGATACTTTCAATAATGCGGTCCTGCCTCCAAATTGCCTCAGTGGGGGATAAAGAACACAGCTGCTTTGTCCATAGCTCCTTTTCTTCCTGTGAAGCTTGTCCTTGTATTTCAATTAACTGTACAATGGATATCTTATTAAATCCTTCTTTAACCTACATGCATCACCCTTTCACTTTCTTCAAATCTTTTAACTCATCTTCATACATAGTTGAATAATATGTGGCACATTTGGTCTCTATGTCTGCAGCTTCATTTCGGCGAGAGCGTAAGTCTGTTCTTTTCCAGAGCATTGCGCATTTCTCAATGGTTATGATGCTAGAAACCTCAAGGCTTCAATGATTTTGTCTAATAGCCCTGCATGTTGTGCTGGATTGCTGTCTGTGCTTAGGAAGCCCGTCCTCTTCCAACATGCTACGTCTGCATGTACGGTTGATGTCTAATAGGCAGAGTCAGAGTACACCATAACTTCTTCATCCTCAAAGCTTCATAGTGCATCAGTTAGCACGGCATATTCTGCAGCCTGTGATGAATAGCTTGACGGCAATAATCTGCTCTTCAGAACTTCAAAGGTGCCCTCTCAGGGCACCTTTACTTTATTACTGCTGATCCCAAATGTCTCACCCCAGTCTGCTGATTGATTTTGGATGAACCATCAATGAAAACCACTGCCCATCTTCGTAGAGCATTCTGTCTAACATAGCGAATATCATTATAACATTCAGTGTAAGTAACACAATCAGGAACATCATCATCTTCTCCAACTGGTTCAACTATGAACGTTCCGGGATTCACTATCCTACAACTTAGAATAACTTCATACCCCAATGCTCTTTGAGTGGTCAACATGCTTTTGTGCTTCTCTAGAATTGCAAATAATGCATGCTCTGCAAATAGAGTTACTCCCCATAGTTATACTTGAAGCCTTTTCTATGGCAAATGTAGCAGCCACCAAAGATTGTTCACAGGCATAGTGGCCTTTTATAACTGGGTCTAGAATCCCGCTATAGTAAGCCAACGGTTCATGACCATGTCCAATGTTGTCTTCTGTGGAAAGGCTGCTGTCATGGCTTCTCCATTGGAATGGGAAAATAAGTACATTTCTTCACTTTAATTTGGAACACCTAGTACAGGTGCTAGTCAGTCTTGTCTTCTATCCACACCAATTTAGTTTTAGCCATCTGTGATTCTTTAAGCGCTTTTAAACATGGTTGAATATATGGACTGTAGTAAAAGACCCAAGCCCTGCAGTAATTGACTTACAAATTTCTGTATTTGTCTCACTGTGTTTGGCTGCACTGTTCTCATAATAGCTTCTGCTCTTTCAGGTGTCACTTTTTTCCCTTCATGCAATATTAACTGTCCTATGTTTAATACCTCTTCTTGACAATACTGTAGTTTTTCATTGTCTACTTTGTACCCTTTCTCTACCAGCATCATCATAATTTTGACAGAGTCTGCTCTGCAGCTCTTTTCTGTCTCACGACACACTAAAATGTCATCCGCATATTGAATAATGGCAATTTTGAGCTCAGCATTTCCTAAGTCAATCTGAAGGACTCTTTTAAAGATGGAAGGGGACTCACGGTGCCCCTGAGGTAATCTACTAGGTTTCAGTTGAATTCTTCTATATGAAAAGGAAGTAAAATCCTGTGAGTCTTTGTGTAAGGGAACTGAGAAAAATGCATTTTTCAAATCAACAACAGTAAAATACCTGGATTTTGTACAATTTTGTTGCAGGGTTTGCAACTGAAGGGAAGTCTGCTTTGACTATATGGTTCAATTTCTTAATAGGGCACAAGGCTGTGTTGCATGGCGAATCTGATGATACCAGAATACCTTGTTTCATTAGTGCGGATATAGTTCAGAATATCCCCTAATCCGCTTCTCTGGATATAGGGTATTGTTTTGCACGTGGAAAAATAGCTCCTGGTTTAAGCTTGTCGTCCATAAGATACTTAGCACTTTTTCCATGTCTTCGTGAAAAAATGGCAGCTTTATTTATACCAATGCCATTTTCTGTGGTACCGCTATACTCTCAACTTTGATCCAATAAGTGAGACTTAAAGAATACAAATTTGTTATCTGAAAATTCATCTATAAATAGTTCCTCATCTGTCAAGTCTGTCAGTCTGTATCCTTCATTGAGGGCTATTCCCGCTAAAGAGAAGGACTCTGGAATGCCCCTCTTGACTCCCATAAGCATGACAGCCCAAAGAGCCAGAAATGCAAGATGCCACTCACTGTTTCGCCAACCCCAGGAGGGCCATTGACATCCACATATGTGAACAGATATTCTCTCAGACAACCATTCAAACCTTATCCAGCTGATGCCTTCCCAGATACAGGTGCCTCCTTGATCATGGATGGAGGTGCCTCACTGGACCTGATCGACTAATGAAAAATATCTAACTCTGCTGACGTCATTTGAGACACCACGACATAGCAACGTTACCCATGAAACAAATTTGCATCCCTGCACCAAGTTACATGGACACACACGTGCAAGCATGAAGAACATTATTACACAGTTCTGAAGATAGAGGACAGATATATATACATGCTGTCAAAAGCCTTTATTATTTTTTTATTAGTCAAACACAGAAACACAAGAAAAGCAAGAGATGCAGCGCAAGCTTGCAGATGCTTATTGCAACTAACCATATGGAACTGCTGGATCAAATAAGAAACCTGGTAGAACCAAAATACTACGAACCTATAAGAAGAATAGCACAATATAGGCATATAGCAATTAGAGCACAACTATAGTAGAATTACATGAAGCCACAGGCCTCAGAATGAGAGATGAAGCAAAGCAGAATTAGGCTTCACAAAGCACCAGGCCAGGGCTCGCAGGCAAGGTCAGAGACAAGCAGAACATTCCTTAGCCTTAGAAACAAGGAGCCACCTGCGGAATAGCAGAATAAATCCTCACTAATTGCAGACCAGAAAGCTCAATTTTGAAGTCTTCACCCATGTGGTGCAGCCGAGCTGAACAATGGTCATTTACTTGTGATGAGAATAGAAGCAGTTCCCAGCAAAGCAGGCACCAAGTGATGCATGTGTTGATTTACACCGTTGCAACCCTGCAGGCACTCTCTAAGGCACAAGTGGTAATAATTATGGCAACAATTGGGCCTCTTTACGGGTACAGCAGTAACCCTGCCGGTGATGCCGGCGGGTTGCCGTCAGACCCGAAATAAATTACTGGCACCTGACCTCCTGGTAACACCAGGGGATTACAACCCGGGCGGTGTTGGAACCCTTTCGCAGCCTTGAACAGAATGGACTGAACAGAAAGACTCTAAACCCATTATCTGTATAATCCAGATCTTGCATTTTAGAAGAGTTCTTCTGTAATTGAGAGTGAACCCAACTCATCAGCAAGTTTAGCATCAGAGGTCTTTGATACTTTGATGTAATTGCGTAAGGAGTGAAATCGCACACACTAAATGCGTGTAGCACTAGCATGGGCAAAGGGAGGCTCACTAACTGAATTAGCACATGTTTGAGGCCAAACTTTGAAGGTGCTTGCAGAAGTGATATTGTACAGGGTTACGGATGATGCGGCAGCACCCGCACGTGTTGGTTGCGGCCTTGTAGGTCCCTGCACTGCAGTCCCTCATGCATCAGGTCATGCAGGAACATCCTTTGAATGCTCCTGTGTGACGCGCTGCATGGAGGACAGCAGCCAGCAGCTGCTTAGGGACTCTGGAGGCCGATAGTGCAGCTCCCATGTTGGGAGTACATTTACTTCAATAAAGGCACTTAACTGATTCCTGCCACCAGCCTGTTTCCTGATCTGGTCCCTTGTGACAGAGGAGGGAGCCTATTTATTTATTTTATTTGATTTATTTGCATGTTTAAAGCGCTCCCACAGCCCGGGGGCATTGAGGCGCTGTTACAGGAATTCTCTTAGTTGCATATTTATAACGCGCTTAATACCCGGAGGTTTTTCTAAGCACGGACCCGGGGATCGAACCTGTGTTGCTTCGTGTTGTCTTGGTTCCAAGGTGAGCATGTTGCCACTGAGATATCCTCCCAGTACTGTGCCCTGAGCCTGTGCCCTGAGGTTGTTTGAGGACCTGATTCCCACAGTGTTCACTTCACCCTTGGAAGTGTTAAAGACCTCTAAGTAGGCCAAGAATTGCTCAGCTAGCTTTGCCATTGCAGTGGCCTGGTAGAGGGAAAGATCCTTTATTATCAATAACCGTTCCTGTACCTTCTTATCCACAGTACACATGACAATCTGGCCACATATAAGACTGTCAGATAGAGCACCAAATTCGCAATTTTTCATCAATTCACAAAGGGCTGCAAAAATATGTCCTTTTTCTCTACCGGCTGTTGGGAACGGGAAAAAAACAAATGACGCTCCATCAAAGCATTCACATAGGATCCAAATTTGGCAGGAGGTGCCTACTCCACAGCCTGGCAAACATCCCTGGCATCACCTTGCCCCTCTCCAATCGAAACTATGAGCAAGGTCTCAGAAATCCTCTGTCTTTCCACACACAGACAGTTCAGTAGGATGGCCCGCTTTCTTTCAGGGTCAACCTCCTTTCCCCCAATCGCAATGCAATATGTATCAAAGCTCTTCTTCCACTGAATCCATGTGATGGCAGGTGACATTGCTTGAAATACAGGCCTGTATGGTTTCCTTCATGACTGTACCTGGTGCGGCTCCCTATGTACCAATCCAATGCCCAACAGCAAATACAGATGAAAAATTAATACAATTCCACAAAGCACTCTTCAAGGCCAATTAGTTTACAGAACCAATACCACCAATCAACACAAGGTGGCACCAAAAGCTCAGCCGTAGTCACAATACGCTTGTCAAACGGTACACCCCATTTCAGCACTGCCGGTTTGGCCTGGGACGATTTGCCGTGGCCAGTTCGGCGCGGCCAGTTAGGCGATGGGATGTTTCGGTGCTGGGATGTTTTGGCGCGCCGCACACCAGTGCACATCGCCTGCTGTTTAGGGAAACGTTCAGTGCAGTGCACTGAAAGTGCTAGTTTCAACTTCATCCCACACTATTTTAAAATGAAACTGTTCTAGAGCGGTTTCATTTTAAAATAAAGGCATAGGAACCCAGAATTTTACATTAAAAGCAATGCCCTGTACGAACACTGAGCACAAAGAGTAATCTACTGTGTGTGCACTGTCCTCGCACTGGGCAGATTAGATCTGCCGGGCTCACGAAGGTGGTGGCTGTGCTGTTTGGAGCAGAGTGCTCCGAGCAGTACAGCCCCCACCTTTGCGGGCCCGGCTGTGCAGTCTGCGTGGCTGTGGTGCCTGCATGAAGAAATCGTAGTGACAGTGCCGGAGCAGGACATTTATGTGCGGCCAGTTCGGCGCGTTCTGCCACGCCAAACCGGCTTCTGTGCCAAACCGGCTGCTCCAAATCGCCCCGCGCCGTACCGGCCGCACCGAAATGTCCTGCTCCATTGTCAAACCCTTTGGTGTCGAAGGAACCAACTTGTTGCCAATATGTTGCATGCAAGTCCCCCTTTACAATGCACCAACATGATCAGGACAAGAAAGAGGCTGGAGGCAGGAATCAGGTAAGTACCTTTTTTGATCCATGTTGGGAGTACATTTACTTCAATAAAGGTACTTACCTGATTCATGCCTCCAGTCTCTTTCCTGTGCTGGTCCTATTGATGCCCTGCAAAGGGGGACTTGCACACAACAGATTTCTCTCATTCTGAAGACGAATGGTGCCAAGAGAGAGGCAAAGACATCCATTTCCAGGAAAGAACCTTCTGGGAATCAAGAGGAATCTGTGCTGTAGAGGAAAGAGAAGATTTTCTATTAGCACATGATGTTATTAACAATGTAGTATTTGGAAAGGTGATGGTAAAGTATAAAGCGTAATTTCAATAGTAAGTAGAGTAAATAGGCAAATATGTTAGTAAATAAAATGTGTTTTTTCTTGCCAAATGAAATATGCCTAAATGTTTGGTCACATTGTTCAGTCCCTATATTGGGACAACAAGGCCGTTGCCCAAGTTGGTTTAGGAGGAGAGGTCACTGCCCAGGTTGATGTTACCAAAGGAGTTTGCCAAGGGTGTGTCTTGGCCCCACTCCTATGTTGTATATATGGAGAGAAAGTCATCAATCACCTTAATACTTCCTTTCTTCTTGGGACATGACCTTCCCTGGATTGAATCCTACCTTGCGCCGCACCAATTCACTGTGTCCTGGAGCAACAACACCTCTCAACTCACTCCTCTAACTGATGGTGTTCCACAAGGCTCTATGCTGGGTCTGCTCCTCATTACACCCTACACCTCTGCTCTTGTGACACTAATCTCCTTTGGTGTCTCGTAACAACTATTCAAGGACAACATCCAAATCGTTTTCCCTTTTCCTTAACTCTCCTTTGATCTCTATATCAAAATGTCCAACCATCTCTCTGCCATTAAATATTGAATCACTTCACACTCTCTGATGTTCAACTCTACCAAAACAGAGGCGCTCTTCTTCTCTGCCAAAAGCTCTCTCTCATGTATTCCTCTTCCTGTCCAGCTTCCAGCTGACACTCTCCCCTACTCTCCTTCAGCTAGAAATCTTGGTGTCATCTATGACCCTTCTCACACCTTGTGACAAATCAAATTCTGGGATAACATTGGTCCAGGGGAGAATGTTGGCTTCTAAACCATCAATCATCCCCATATCTCTAATACGCTTCAATGGATCTGAACAGAAGGGAATAAACAAGCATGCAATTGAAATTATGAACCTCCTTGGATGGAAAAGCTGGCCTATATCCTCTTAAGGTTGCGGATCATTGGTTAGTTGCAACACTGCAAAAATACAATTACTACCCAATGATAAATGGAGTGTCCACTCAAGGCTGTATAAAAGTATCTATTTTATTATTATCACAACAGTCTTCCAAAAATTTAAAAGGAGAGTGGGTGCCCGTCTACTGAGAACGAATTTGGGTCAAATACCCTGTTCTATAGAATTTCTTCCACTCTCAGGAGGGTCTACGACCATGTTTTAGCTCACTGCATCCATCACAGAGGAGAAATATCCATTTGCATATCAATCTTTGTCCGACCCACTAGGGCAGTCCAGAACCAAAATGCTAGGCAGCTCTCCTCTGAACAAGAGTACCATCCCCACGACCAGACACGTGTTTGGGCCTTGTTTGGGCCTCCACATCGAGGTGAAGCTGAGCCTCTATAAGGCTCAGTGAGCAAGGGCCCATGTCTGTATTACCCTGGGGTACCTAGGGTGAAACCCCAAGTTTGACAAAATTACAAAGTAGTGTGGGAACCTGTCTACTGAGAACGAACATGGGACAAATACCCTGTTTTATGGAGTTTCTTCCACTCAGGAAGGTCTACATCCATGTTTTAGCTCAATTAACCCTCCACAGAGGAGCAATATCCATTTTCATAAGTCGTTGTCTTTGTCCCACCCACAAGGGTAGTCCAGCACCAAAAAGCTAGGCAATTCTCCTCTGAACAAGAATTCCATCAGCAACCCCAGACACATTTCAGCCCAGTTGGGCCTCCTCAGTGAGGTGAAGCTGAGCCTCTCTATAGCACAGTGAGCAAGGGGTCTACGCCTGGATTACCCTGGGTCACTTAGACAGTCTAACAATACTACTAAATTACAACCCACCTGGTAAAAGAATTCAGTGGACAGTTTCTATGAATGAATAAGGATGCACTCTGGATAATGACAGGACGGAAGTCAGTATGGTTGCTATCCACAAAAGTTTGCACCGGTTTCTTGGCTTCAGTGAAAGGGAGAAACAGTCTCTAGTGGCCTTCTAGGAAGGACCCAGGGGACAGAACCACAATGTACATTTTTCTGTAGGTGATCAATGGGTTCAAGTCGGCTTCAGGGCACTTTGCAGAGTTCTGTGACAGAGTTTGAAATGGGAGTCAGCTGCGGGTATGAGCAGGCAATATGGTTTGGTACTCAAAGCATGACATACAGCTTCAGGCTGGCCTATATGGCGCTCAGGGTCAGGAATCATTGTCTCAGTGCAGATCAGCATTTATGAAGCACTTGGCGAGACATCTTGGATGCCTTTAAGCGACTGTGGCTTGTCCAAGGACAGTGTTGCAGTCGGTTGCTGATCGAGGAACTCGACTGACTCGAAAAAATGTCCTTTAAGGAGGACGGCGGTAGATTCTTGTTGTTGCACTTCTCCCAGCTTCTTCAATGGGCTTGTGTAGTCCTCTAAGGCAGATGGTCCACAGCTGTGGAGTGTTTTGCAGGCAGCTGCTTAGTCCTTCCTTTCAGGTTTAGAAACCTTCTAGCACTTCCTATCCAGGAAGCTTGCTGCAGACCCTAGCAGGGCATGGTGTGTGCAAGCTGGGAACGGCTTCTGGATTGGGTGGAAGGTCCTCTGAGTTATTCTCTCCCTCTGTTCCCTGGGAGAGGTTTAGGAGAGGAATCTTGTTTCCCTCTTTCGATATCCTGACCTTCATTCACTGACAGAAGATGTAAGGCAGACTGTAGCTTTAGCCAAGGTCCAAGGTTCATGTGAAGTCTTCAGATGATCTGCCAAAAAAAAGCCAAGTGGACCACAGTGATTGGTGCAGGCTAAGTGTACCTTAGTGAACCAATCCTGAGGTCCCTGGCAACAATCTTCTGTATGCGTGAGGTCATAACCAGAGAGCTATGTAACTGGAAAGCTAAAGGGGTGAAAATAGGAACAAGGTGTGCCCCAGAACTAATAGGCAGAACCCTTCTCTCAACAGAAAGAGCTCTGGGTTCACTCCCTTGTGCTACTAAGTCCAGCCCATCTTCCTGTCTGTTGTGTTTGAAGACTCTCTCTGGTTAATGGTCCTCCATGTGTGGTCCTTGCTAAAGTTGCAGATCTCCTTTGAAACTGCAGCGAGACCAGGAGACTCTCTAGCTCCGGCCAACACATTCTCGTACCTTATGAATGGGCCGCCCTAGCGGGGTAACCTACTGTAAACAACAGACCCAGCCATTTATTTATTTATTGGTTATTTATAAGGTGGTTGTACAACAAGACAGTATTTCAAAGCACCACAAGACAAAAGGGAAGTGGGCAAGGTAGCGAATAGACAATGGAAAAGACAATGAATAAAAATAAAGAGCGGTCCTACTAGGCCTTGTGACATTCAAAGTGTACAAGTGCAGTGAGATAAAAAGAGGGGGTTTAGTGCAACTAGGGTCCCCCCAGAGGGGAAGTGGAAGAGGAGCCTGTTGAGGGGGGCGGGGGTGCAGCAGATAAGTGCATGGGCAGGGATGTTCCAAGTGAAGAGGGAAGTCAACCACCCAACAGGTAAGTGCAGAGTGGAGACATCCACCCAAAGACAGGTGTGGACGCAGAGGGCAGTGAAGGGGGGTGCTGGTGGTGAATGGGCAGAAGGCTAGGACCCAATTGGAATCTTGAGAGACCGGGCCACCCATCTCAGTGACAGAGGGGAAGGATAGCATGGGAGGGGCAGAGTGACGGAGGAGAAGAGGAGGCCTTGAGATTTTGTTTACGGAAACTTGAGGTTGTCGGTTTCAAGACAGAGAGAATGAGACTGTTCCATAAGAGGGAGCCAGCTGAGGAGAGAGATCTTCCCCCAGCCCTTTGCTTGAAAAACATTTGATCAGCAGAAAGTTGGAGCCAGAGGATTGAAGGGATCTGGAAGAAGAGTATTTAGTAAGAAAGAGCTGCAGGTAGGGTGGTCCCAGGCCCCAGACAGCCTTGTGGATAATACAAAGGGTCTTGAATTTCATCCTTTTAACAACCAGGAGCCGGTGGAGAGATTTTAGAGCTGGAGGGATATGGTCCCAGGGCTTAAAGGCAAGGATAATTCTTGCAGCCATACTCTAGATTAGTTGAAGAGTATGGAGTGAAGAAAGATGCAGATTAAAGAAGAGGCTGTTACAGTAATCCTGCCTGGAGAGGACCAGAGCTCTCTAGTGACGTTGAGCTTCTGGCCGAAGGTGAGAAAAGGGAGAATGACGCTAAGGAGGTGACATTGAGAGTCGGCCTTCTTGTCAAGGTCCAAGATGTGAGGAGTAATGGAGAGAGAGGAGTCGAAGATGACCCCAAGATTTCTGGCCTCAGTGGAATGAGAGGGAGGTGAGCCCAGAGAGGGCAGCCAGAGTGCAGGAGGGAGACGGGGAGCAGGTGTCCCGATTGGAAGAATCTCGGTCTTACATGCATTAAGAGAGATATCATTGGAGGTGCACCAAGACCGAATTGCAGACAGGTGTCTGGTAACAAAGTGGACACATTTAAAGGGATGTACAATTTGATTGTAAGTGAGCATGTCTTGAAGAATTGTGAGGTTAACCTACACCAGCATCTTGTGGACAAGACTAATACAGACTCTAGAGAGCTTGAAGAGGAGGAAGGGGAAGAGGAAGACGGGAGCTTGAAGAAGAATTGTGTGTCATCTGCATAACATTGGAACTGTGGAGAGAAGGCAGAGATCAGGTGAGCAAGTGTTGCAAGCTAGATATTAAAAAGCCAATGCGAGAGGACAGAGCCCTGGGAAGCACCACATATAGAGAGAGAGAGAGAGAGGTGGTGGAGGTGAAGGAGCCCAGACCTGGGAAGGGCAGTCAGTGAGGAAGGAGGTCAAACAATCCAGTGCCCGGTCTGAGATACCAAGAGTGTCTTGGAGACGCTTTATGAGGATAGGATGGTTAACTGTGTCAAAGGTGGAAGAGAGGTCAAGGAGAATGAAAACAGCAGGAGAATTAGAGAAAACAGCAGGAGATTTTGCAAGCAATTCTTCATGGGTGTTCAGGAGAGCAGTTTCTGTGCCTCTGGATGCTCGGAATTCAGATTGATGGTCATGTAAACAACCAACGAGCTCAGTATATTGGGTCAGTTGGCAGAAGACCAACTTCTCCAGGAATTTCCCAAGGAAGGGTGTAGTAGAGATGGGCAGTAGTTGGCTGGACACGAGGGGTCAGCCGAAAGCTTTCTTTAGGAGGAGGTGCACAAAGGAGTGCTTGAGGGAAGAAGGGAAACAGACAGATTTTAAGGAGTGGTTGCAGAAATCAGCAAGAACCAGAGCGAGGGAGGAAATGCTGTCTTTTATGGTTCTCGAAGAACAGGGTGAAACCTGTTTGGATAAGACCTTCATAGAGCGGACAACTTTAGAGATCTCATCCGTTGCGATAGGTGAGTAGGAGGAGAGAGTTGGTGGGGTGTACGGGAGGACAAGGGAGGAAGGGGGCATTGTTAGGCAGAATTATATGCAGTACCCTTTGGGAACACCACACACAATTAAGACTACAAGTCACAGTACAAATTCACCTTTGATACAAGCCTGTACTACACAGTAAAAGTGGTAGTGATGGCTGAGCATCCAGTCTTATCTCAAGAGCAAATGAGCAGTATCAATAGTTACACAACGGACAGCAATTACTAAGATTCAAACAAACACTGACTCAAGGTTTCTGAGTAAAAGAACATACATTTATTTACACATCAGTTGTATAACATTTCACTAAAGTAAAGCAGTTTAAAAATCACACTCTTAATACACCACACCACTCCCAATAGGTTCCAGACAAGTTAAGCTCACAAATGAAGTGGGAGCAAAATGGCACTCTAGAAATGTAAAAGGGAGGGAAAGACAAAGTTAGGCAGAAATTGAACAGCACCAACAGGTAAGTAAGCAGGGCAATCTAAAAAGAGGAACTACAGTGATGGAATCAAATCAAAAAGGCTTAAGGCCAAAGTCAATAGGACAAAAGTATTTTGCTCAAGATCACACAACTCATGGTAGTTCACGATTAAGTCTTTGCTAAGAGTTCCAGACGAAGTTGGTCAGCAGAAAAGTTAGTTTAAAGAGTAGAGAAGGACAAGCCCACAGATTGGAGAAAGATTTCACAAACTTTCACCGCGGCTGAACGAAACGAACAATTGTATTTGCACAGTACCTTTAAATGGAGAAGAAGCTGTAGCTGAGGCGAACGTTCATGGCAGTTCCTGCAGGCTCATGGTTCCTGAAGCGACTGTCGGACTGACATGAAGTAAGAAGACTGGAGGGTCCTGCACTGCCCAGGGGAGAAACCAGCAGCAGAGCAAAGCAACAAATAAAAGGTACGCTCCATAAAACCCAAGCAGGGTCCGACCTTCCTGGCTATCCAGCCAAATTTAGCTCTGTACAGCGAATTCAACCAGAGGAGGGAGTCTTGGCTTGAGTTTGGTTGAACTGGTTGGTCCCACCAGCTCAGGGAAGAAGATTCCTGAAGGATCTTCTCTGTCGTTGGAGTTCGAGGATTCAGACCTGGACCAGGGCTTCACCGGGCGGTTCAATCATGGTAGGGGTCGTCTTCTGTCAGCTCCTCATTGGTTCTTTCGTTCCATTGGCGACTCTGCCTTTCCAAAACCAGAGAACTGCTTTTTATGCAGTTTTCCCCCATTCACACAGCCTGGCTATCAATCACACAGCAGGGTGGCTGTCCCGCCGGGACAGTCACCACAGCCAATCTGTTCAGAGTGCGACATGAGTCTCCAAGGAGACCCTGTGCAGGGAGTCCTAAACCCCTCCCTCACATCCTGACCCCCCAAGACATACAGGCGCCTAAGGAGGGCTTCTGCGTAGAAGCCCGCAAAAAGACGGTGAACAAAGGAACCAAACCTGGTTTGGCACCACGCAGAGTAAAACACGAGAAAGAAATGGCAAATAAACCCTGCCAGAACCGAAATAAAACATATATGGTATAGCGGGTTTAAGTTCGAGGCTACCAAGATAGCCTAAAACAATACCAATCTTATTTAAGATAACCGCGGTAGGAAAAATAGGGTAGTTACAACTGTCACCAGCCAAGTCTTGATGAAAAGGGAGCGAAATAACGCTCCAAGAGAAACAGACAAAAATTGATAAGCATTAACCCTTTCCAGTACTCTATGTAAGATAGAGTGTACTGGGTCTGTGGTTTTACAGAGGCTAAAAAAGTTAATGGCAACTTTATAGTCTGGGAGACAGCAATCAGTCCCAGAAAATGGAGTCTGATTTTGGAAGTCTAAAAGACAACCTTGTGTCACAGCACTAAAAAGATGATGACTGTGGAGTAGATGAGGCTCCACAGTCTATGAACACAAAAATGTTAAACACAAACAAAAAACATATGTAAGAGTGGGAAAAAAGGCTAACACTCCTATCAGGTGAAAATAAATAAATCCTAGAAATCCAGCAAAGCTGCTGAGGGACTCAGTAGGTAAGGAAAATTAGCCATTCTGGAGAATTCTCCCTAACAGGCAGGGGGAAGAGAGGAGGAAGGGGGAGAAGAGATGGTGGTCAGAATGTCATGTGTTTTTGAGGTGAAATGGGTAGCCAGTGCAGCACAGAGACCCTGAGAAGGAAGAGGTAAGATGGAGATTGCTGATAGATTGGCTAGTTCCTTCCAGATTTTGAATTCAGCAATGTTGTTAGAGGCTCCAGAGATTAGGGTCCTCTTTCAGAATGGATAGAGAGTCAGTATTGCCTTTGGAATAGGCGACAGGACAGTTTGTCACAATATGAGCCCGAGGTCTGCCACTTCCGTTCAGCAACTGTGCACTTGTGTTTCAGAGCGGCTTCATCTGAGTCATACCAGATTTTGCACTTGGAGGCAGGTTTCAGAAGGATCCTCATGATAGTGAAAAGAATGTCAAGACTGTTAGTGATAGCAGGATGAACATTGGCAAGGGCAGTGTCAGTGGGAGAGTCAAGAGGAGGTTAGGTGGAGGGATAAAGGCGGAGGCAAACTCAGAAGCTGACACTCCTTTTTATAGGTCGGATGACTGTGAAGGAAGCTGGCAGTGCTGGTGGAGGCTCGGTCAGGGGTCTGAGAGTTCCAGTCACTGCCATTGATACTAAGGTGGGAGCTGGCTTAAGGCTGATACAGTTACCTTTGAAAGTTTGCTGGGTTTCCTGCGTCCTTTGTTATCCTGTGCAGCCAGGCACTGGGTTGGGCCTGTTTGAAGTACCCCCTGTTGGTATGATAGTTGCTGCAACCAGCTGCAGGGCCTATGAAAAGAGCAATGTGGATCCATGGATAATTTTTTCAGTTAATCAGGCTGACCATTGCAGACGGAGGTTGGTCCTCCCCCTTCCTGTCGATGACATTATGCACTGTGCCTGTAGGTGTTGTCTAGCCTGGGGGAACACAGGTCTATGCTTTTGCCGTGGTATGAGCATAGGAAAATGTGTGTGGATTAGCCCCCCACATTTTCCTGAGGTTGGTCTACCGTCGTTCCATTTAATTAAACATTTCAAAAGAGTCTAGGTGAGCACACGCCCACCCTGTGGATGGTCAGATTCCTCACACACCTTCTCTACATTAATCTTCAAAACTGGTACAGCAGCTCGCCTCAACTTCCTAAATATTAGGAACATCAGGCACCTCCTCCCTTTCAACACAGCCAAGCATCTGTTAATAACTGTATTCTCCTCTAAACTGGACTACTGTCCTGGCATCCACTTTCGTCGGTTCCATGACATTTTGAAGAAGATAATTACTTTGAAGTAATTTACTTCAAAGTAATTACTTTGAAAAATCACTTCAAATTTTGTTTTTTAATTTGGGGTTGGGAGGTACACTCCAAACCCCACTCCCCTTTACCTACACCAGTGTCCCTCTAAAGTCCCTCCCCACCCCCTTTAGCCATTAACCCAAAACTCCCTACATAACTCAAAGTGTTTTCAAAGTAGTTACTTTGACGTAAATTACTGAATTACTGCCGGAAAAACCACAGGCTACACTTTGGTCTCCACAACTATGCTTTCTGTCCTCTCGACAAGATCATTAACTTGCTACCAAGGATCTCTTTGAACTCCCTCACTTCACACATACTTCCTCATACCATCACTATGCTGGATGGCTGACGATGCAAAGCAGGGCCAGATTCAAATTTCTTCTCCTGGTTCATAATCCGTATTACCCCAAATAGTCGAATAAAAAATGCTGAATCCCATTATACCAAACAGGGGTTGCAGGGCTGTCCCCTGTTCCCAATGTTCAGTACAATGGGATTCGGGAGAGGCAGGGGTGTCCCCCACTTCAGTAAAAAAAAGAAAACAAAAAAAGGACTCTGCTGCAGAACTTTAGGGTTGGGAAACCTCCACCGCAGGGAGGCGGGAGCATCGAAGTCTAGGAGTGAGGAAGCAAAAGGAACAAGTAAGTGGGGTACTGGGGGTAGTATGTACTTTAAGGTGGGAACGAGTGCTCCATATGAGCACCACGTATGGTGTATGTTGCGTTTCTTTTGTTTTTTGACTATTTCGGCTTCATTTTTTTAATGCAAACTTTTCAGTCCCTTAATTATCACGCAGATCCCAAAAATCTATCCACGGTAAGGCACCACTATATCTATCCTCCTAGATTCAACTCTGCAAGCTTTTTCGTAATCTCTGCTCTGCCTCCTCGACTACCCTAGTGGCTCCTATCCCTCCCTCTGCTTCCTCTCGCTTCCACTGTTTCTCATTTCTTGCTCCACTTGCATTGTATTCTCTTCCCCCGGACATCTGAGAAACAGTGGCCATGGATTTATTCAAAACAAAACTAAAAGCCTACCTCCTCGCCTCTGAGTTACCCTCTTAACCTACCTCTCATCTGGCTTCTAGCTAACATGTTTACCTTGCCTCTACCCTGTACCTCACATTCTACTGCCTCCTCTGTAACTCTTCATACATCATGGCCACATCCTGATCACAGCTGCCCTTACCACCTATCTGCACTTAAATATGTCTAATATTGACTGTCCTTCATCTATGTATGTCCACCCATGTATTGCCCCCAGTGACGGTTCCATTTACTTTCTCTTTCCCCCACAACCTGCTCGGAATGTCACTGAAACTCATTGCAAGAAGCTCTCTGCATCCAGTCAAATCTGATTAATAATGTTTTGTACGTTCCTTTGTGATCAAAAGAACATTTTTCCTCCCTGTATGAATAAATAAAAAAATTAATGAAAAAGTTAGTCCTACTTTACTATTCATCTGCCTGCCAGCTAACATTTTCCCCTCATCTCTAACCTGCCTCTGTCCCTCAATTTCTCTGCCTCCACACCACCCATCATGGTAACATCCTGAGCACAGCTGGCTGCACCGCATTCCTGCACCTACAAATGTCCAATGCTGGTAGTCCTTAATCTATGTATGTCCACTTATGTATTGTCCCTGTTGAATGGTATATTTACAATCTGGTTAGAATACTTCTCAAACGCCCCTGCCCCTCTTATTGTAAGAAGCTTACTGCTTCCTGACAAATCTGATTTCTTATCTGTTGTACGTTCTTTTGTGATCAAAAGAGCATTGTTCCTCCTGTCTATATAAATAAAATAAACAGAAATAAATAAACAATTACCATCCATAACTCCTCATTTCTTATAGTTGCCTCCTGGGCCAACATTGCACTCCCCCTGTGAAATAAATGGATCAGCCAAACTTGGTACCGTTTCTCACCAAGTGCTATGAAAGTAGCACTCCAGTGGAACAGAAAATAACAAGATCTGGCAAATCCCCCTGACTTCCCCAATTGCAGATACTTATGTGAATGTTATGCGATATAATCTTCATCTCTCACAGCACCGAAATATGGAAGAGCATCATCAATATTTTCTTTGATAGTTTGAGAACTCGAAGAAACATCACAACAAGAATTCAGGACCAAATCAGCTTCAACCTGTACAGTGCAGTCTAGACCAAAAACACTATGGTCCATCTTCGGCCTCTAAGGTCCCCATGGGTAGAGAAAACGCAGGACATAAGATCCCATTAGTGTGAAGAGCTCTAAGCTTCCTCGAGCCACACCCAAACACAATGTGTAAGAATGAACAGTTTTCAATTAAAGGGGACAACGTCAGCCTCTCTTGAATTCACGTGCAGGAGACTGGATGCCTTTCTTCTTTCGGCTCTGCTGCTGAGGAAATATTAGAGTGGATGTGGGACTCCTGCGAGTACAACTTAAAGCCGGGAAACAAATCAAATGAAGGGAGATGTGTGCTGCGCTTGGAGGAAAACAAACACGCATTGCTCGCTTGCTCCCACACACACATCAAAGCAAAGAAAATGCATGTGCAGTCACTGTGCGAGTGTCGCAACAGACCCAAATGTGTTCACGTTCCTGTTAGTGTCACAGGGATTACAATGTTGCAATTTTTCTGCTAAAACTGTTCTTTCAACCCCTTGCTTTACAGGGTTTTGCCTGACTACTGAATAACGTGCTGTGGAGAATGTGGGACACAGTTCAAAGTAGGACACGTCAGCAAAGCACAGGGGAGGAGAACACCCACATGTTCACCTCTGCTTTAAAATCCATAATGGAAGCAACCCTTGATATAACATCAGGCCCTACCCCTATCAACGCACAGGAGACCTTTGGCCTTATGGACCTCCCTCGCCCTATGGGAGAAGCACGCCCCCTTTAAAGCCAGACATGCCCAGCCAGTAGCTGTCTTTCCCTGGGAGGGCTGACACGAGGAGAACAGCAGACCCGGGAGACCCTGGTTTTGCAGTCCCTAAGTGAAAATAGCTTAACTTTGGGGACGGACCTGAAAAGGGAGAGGTGTAGTGTAGAGAGGAGGGATATCATTTGATACAGTTGTGGTGGCTTCGGTAGGAGAAAAGTAAAGTAGGAGCATGGAGATATTAGCAGGAGAGAGATATTATGTAGAAGTGAGATATTGTGCAGGAAAGACATATTGTACAGGAGAGATATAGTGTATGAGGGAAAGATGTTGTGCATGAGGAAATACTGCATCAGAAGAGGAAGAGAATGATATTATCTGTAAGTGACAAATGGAGACAATGGAGTGTTGCGGTAAGGCAACAATGGAGCTGGTAGTGCTACCGGTGCTGTTGTTGCCATGCCGCAACATTCTGAGTCTGCTCGCAGGTTCCGCTATGGACACCTGGTCAGACCAGGCATGCAGAGTGGCCGGCACCCGCGAACAGAAAAGAACGGTAGCAATGGTACCGTTATGAATGGTACCGCTGCTACCATCCTCCCCATTCCCATTGAGCCCTATGGGGGCTCAAATGGGAATAGGGATGTACCAGGTCCTGGTCCCACGAAAGGGAATTACCGGGACCTCCAAGGTCAGAATGGCCCAGTAAGTCCCCTTTTGCGGAACCTGGACCCGGATTTGGTGGTAGCCATGCCCTTATTAACCTGGCTATCTCCAAACTCGTAATGAGGCCCAATGTTATGTTGAGAAAAGAAAGTGATGTTAGTTCTGTAGTGGCAGAAGGGAGATATTTATAGAGAGAGGAAGGTGGGAGACAGTATCTGGGAAAAGGACAAGAGAGGCGTTTACTTGTACAGAAAAGTGAGATATGTCATCTCAAAGAGGATGGGACATGGTTGAAGATTGGTCCTGAGAGGGAGGAGGGTCAATGTGAAGGAGGAGAGAATTTTTTGAGAGGAGAGATAAGACGACATGGATTTAGTAGAGATTTGTATTGAGAATGAGGATTATCATCAGAATAGAGAGAGAGTTTTTGGCAGGAGGAAGCAAATGAATACCACCAGGAGAGAGAAGAGATTGTTTGGCTAGAAAGGGGATAGAGCTGGTCCATTTTAGGAAGGAAGCAGAAGAAAAACCAAACGACCAGTGAAGTACCCGACGGTCACATTGTTCGAAGAGAGAATGGCGAGGAGGCTGGAGGAATGAATGAGATGGTATTGCTACACCAAGGAGCCAGGAGAACAGTACAGTAATAGCCAGACGAGAAAAGGGGCCCAGAGAGAACATCCATAGGTGAAGTGTGTGGAGGGGAAGCACAATGCCACGTTTCTCTCACAGTACCCACCAGGGTGTACTAGATGAACCTGAAAGCTCCATCTTGGAGCCACACCTGACCAAAGATTGATGCCAGTCTACAAGGAGAGAACCCCATAAAAAAAACATGGGAGGCAGCTTTCTGGAAATTCCCAAAAGCACCTTTCTGCCTCAGAGCTGAGTCTCCACAGTTGGGGAGAGTCTACTACCCAACAGGAGGGGCACAGGACAAGGCAACGTTTTGTGCTGGCCAATTTTAATTTCAACCCTTGAGGAGGTAGCACTTTTGATTTGCATTTTATCTTTTGTGGAGACTCTGGAGAAGCTTGCATCACCCTGCTTTGCACCTGTAACCTGCATTATAATATTTTGGGTTTTGACATTTCAAAAGGAAACCCCTATGGAGCATGAGGGAAGTCCCTGATTCTGTCAACTGCATTGTTGAGAGGCAATGACATTCCCGTAATAATATCCTTTGACAATCTATACCATTGTTGTACACCTGTTTAATAAAAACCCTTTAATTATTTTGTTTACATTTTTGTTTGTTATTGTGATTTGGTTTTATTTAAACCTCACACACAAAATAATTAAACAGTACAAGAAAATAAAAGAATTCAGTATTCAAATAATATCTCGTAGAAAGAATATAAACCCTTGAATTATACTTTGCATCCTGTTTGCAGATCTGCAACTTGGTGGCCACTGTGTCACATAATGAATCCTGGGCTCAGAGCAAATAGAGAGAAATTAGTCAACATGACTTGGGTAAAATCTCACAGATCAACTTTCCCTTCCTCACATCAAAAAGGGCACCTCAAGCACCTATAAAGCCCACAATCGTAAGCCAAAACACCATTAAAATATTTGTGTTGGTGATCACTAGATCCAATTAAAAATTCCAGCAAACATCTACATCGTAATTAATTATCATGAACTGAACTTTCTGCCATTGCCTAACCATTGTTCATGTCCAACAAACAGCTAACCTGGCCACAATTGTTCCACATGTAGATAAAATCATGGTTCAGAAGTTGGAATCTACAACAGGAGGTGGTGTCCAATTACAATACATGGAGACGCCTACGTTTTCTGATGCAACCTTCATGGAACATCTCCAACTATAAGTGTTGAGGTTTCTTGCCCACATGGAAACTATAAGCGGTTCTCCCCAAAACTCCTTGGACAAAACCTAACCATGAAAATAATCATCATGGCAGACCTAAACATATTGCGTAATGAAACAGAAAACGTTAGAAGGCATTGAATGGCGAAATACCAAAATCACCAAAAAAGGCCTTGGCACGGGCGGGGCAAATCCATGGCAGTTAAGCAAAGAAAATTAGGCAGCTCAACGTTTCCTGAACAATATGTCATCCCTTTGTCTTCTATATCAGGAAACAGGCCCATCTCAACAAAGATATGCTTTCTTTGCAATTTTGTATTAAACTACTAACCTTGAAAACTCAACCCTATCAAATCAATTACGTAGAGATCACTTAACAGCTTAACCCCAAATTGAAACAATTAAAATGGAAAGAGAGGGAATTGAAAAGGAAATTATGCAAATGCAATTTAAACAAGATGCAATTGCATGTCGGATATATGCGATAATATACAAGCTAGCCATCCAAAGGAGAAGCAAGAATTCCCTGAAAGCAGAATACCCAGGGCTCAAGTCAATGATACACGTGGGAGGATGCAGTTAACCCACTTTTTTCAGAGGGTGGACTCTGTCCCTCACAGCTAAAATGAGAAACATTGAAAGTCTTCCTTGAATTTAAGAATTTAAGAATTAAAGCCAACCTCTGGGATCGAAGCTGCCGGTCAGGTTGGCAGGCTGGACACTTTACCACTGCACTATATAACGGGATGGAAAATAACAAAAACCTAAAGGTGAAATGTCTCATTTTGTTACTGCATGTTCCAGAGAAAACATTTGTATTGGTTCTTGGTGTTTAAAACGTTTTAATGTTAATGTTTTGAAAAACGAGATTAGAAGAAAATATCCTCTCTTGCTTTTGTGTGTGTTTATGAATGACAAATGCCATTCATTCTGTGCAGGTTGGGTGGTTATGCAAAGCCAATTGAATTAAATGTGTATATTTCACCTTGATATGCTAATTTGTGGTGACGTCATACCCCATTGCGTTTGTTGATGAGTCCCCCCACTTTTATTTTTAGGGCTTAATCCCTGAAAATAACAGAAGTGCCAAATACAATATGGGCACATTTGAGGATAGCCAATGATCTGTCAAGCAGTAACCAGGACTACCAGGAGAGCACTGAGATCATAGCAAAACCGTTCAAAGAAAACATGCCCTTCATCCATGCTTCAGTTGCCACCACACAGACAAATAACACTGCAGCACAACTACCTCTCTACAAGTTATTGTACTAATTAAAATCTTTCCAAGAGAATAATGATCTAGAAAAGTTGAAGCTGGTGAGGAAAATGGAATGATCAAATTTTCTTGGTAAGCCTTGTCATTAAGAAAGGAAAACATTTATATTCTAGCACCTGAAATAACAGAGATCTGCAATGGCTTCTCTCCTTCAGTAAGGGTATCTGGCCCTCCAAAACATGCAATGGTAACTCCAACCTAAAAAATAGAGCATGGAACGTCCCAGGCCTGACAAACATTAGACCAATCTCATTCACTTTTTCGATCCAATATCCTAGAAAACTGTTGATGAATGAACTGGAAAACTACAGTAAAGCTGAAGAAATCCTCCAGGACAGACAATCATACTTAAGACTGCTGAAACAAAACTACTGGATATTAAAGAAAAGGCAGTGGGTCACTTGGATCACAATGAAAATGTAATCTCAATACTTCTAGACCTCTCTGCAAAATATGACATGGCAGACAATTAAACACTCCTAAAAAACGTAATTTAACACTAGGAACCCAGGACACAATTTCAATGGCATGGTAAAAATGGCAATAAAATTGCCAGTAATTTTGGCATCAGCATTTTGATCATACCAGGGAAACGCAAATTTGCCAGTGAGGGCCACGAATCTACCTCCAGGCCTGAGCTCCCAGTAAATCATGTCCCCACTGGCCAAAAAATGCTGAAATTACCTCCATGGAGCTCTACGGGACTCCAAGGAATGCCTATTTCCTGCCGTTGCCGGCACCTGGAAGGTAACACTGGGATATCAGGCACTGGTAACGGTAGGGGCAGTTTGTTAGTACCCCGCCGGAATTAACAGCGAGATTCCGGCAAACTCGTAATAAGGGCCACAGTGTTATCCTGTTACACAGAATTTTAAAATCAATCCTCTCCACTGCAAGCCAATGCAGTGACCGACGCAAGTCTGAGATTGGAGAGGATTTAGAAACCCCACAAATATGTCTAACAGCCACATTTTAGGCTATTTCTCTGTACTTGAGTGACTGGAATACCTGACAACAGAGCATTAAAATAGTCCAAGCGTGAGTTTATCAGGGTTCCCACCACCGTTGCATGGTCGTAAGCTGGTAAAAAAAGAAATAATCTGTCTTAGCAAGCGCAAGGTCCCGAGGACTGATTGAACTTTCACCCTCACCTGCACTTTGCTCCCCTGGTCTTACTCCCAAATACAACCAAAGTTTTTAAAACTTTTTTGCTAAAGCCAGCTATGTGCCCCAAAAGGCAACGAGGTGAAGAGCGCCTACAACTCTCAAGCCAGTGTTTTGGAACAGAGAGAGCCACCTCAGTTTTCCTGACATTCAACAGGAGGTGGTTGAAGCACATATATTCTTGAACTTCCTTTAGGCATCTTTCAGCTATCGTAAAGGTCTCCTCGTTCTTCCCGAATTTTAAGAACACCTGAATATCGTCCGCATACAAGTGAAATTTCACTTTGTGTTTCCTCAGAATGCCCATTAAAGGTCTGAAATATAAGTTGAAAATGAGGGGAGAAAGAGAGGCCTCTCTGGGACACCGCAGGCCTGAGGAAGGGGCTCCAAGAGATAACCCCCAGATGTAACTTGTTGTTGCCGATCTGTCAAAAGGACCAAAACCACCCTCAGGCTTGCTTGGACACATTTCCAATTTCGCTGGAACATTGCAGCATGATACTTTAGTCCAACGTATCAAATGCAGCCAACAGATTTGGCATAATCAGAGGTGATAACTCCCCCTGATCAGTCACCTCAAGGAGATCGGCCCACACCGCCAGCAGGACCATCTGGGTACCAAAACCAAGTTGGAAGCCTGACTGAAGGGGGTCCAGCAAGGACTCCCACTCCACATACTGCTGCAGTTTAGAGGTTACAATTTTCTCGAGAATCTTACCTGGCCAGGGTAACCCTGCCACTTGCCGATAGTTCTGCGGATCTTGAGGATCTCATTTTGATTATTAATAGAGGGGTGACTACTGCTTTTATTTATTTTTTAATGCTTTACGGATTAAACCAGAGGACAATGACTTATTCACAAAGTCAGTCACAAAAGGTGATATATCTGAAGCAACCCCTTTAGCTACACAGGCTGGAAATAATGTATTATTTGTAGGCTTCAAGTTCTGAAGAAGGGATCATACTGTCTCCTCCTTTACCCTAGAACAATTGAAGGGTTACCTGACTAGTAAACTGCCATATTCCATGGATCTTCTGCAGTCACTTGTAAGCTCCAATTCAAGTCTGTAGGTGTGTGTCTCCTTGATGTTTAACACTCTTTCCCTGTCACACTCTATTTGTCTCTGTTTCCTATTTACCCCACAGCTAGTTGCCACCATGGGTGGGTCAGACTTTGCCTTTAGGCTGACAAGGCTAGTAATTTAAGACCACTACAGGGATGGTGTGTGCCCTGTTAAGGACAAATAACATAACATAACATAACAACAAATAACTGCAGTGGCCCTCCAAGGAGTATCCCTCACACAGTGGTTGTTGAACATCTACATGCTGCCCCTTGCAATTATTTTTAAATCCTACTCCGAATGATACCAGTTGTATGCTGATGGCACCAATTGCTCTTCAAATTTCACAATATTTCCTTCAACAACACAAACATTCCTCTTTGAATAACAACCATCGAGGACCGGGCAAAAGAAAACAATCCTTTTTAACTCAACTGAGACAGAAATAAATGACATCAGCCTTAATCTATCACAACATATTCTGTTCAATTTGCCAGCCAAGGTGACCATCACCAAACCTTTGGAAAAGGTTAAAAACAAAGGGATATTTCTCAACTCTGGATTTTAATTCAGACTTCAAATCAAGGCACTAACTAAATCGGCCCAACTTCATGTTCATCTCCTGAAGAAAATAAGCCCTCATCTAACTAAGAATCACAAGGTGGAACTTATCGAAGTAACAATACTCAATAAATTGGATTAATGTAAAAGAATACACCTAAACCTCCCAAATAATCAAATCAGCCCCCTCCAGTGGGTCATGAAACAAGCTTAGAAATATTACTATGTTTTGGCAGCACTCAAACGTCTCAACTATTATCAAGGCAACACACATCGAAACATTGACTCTGGTTCATAGAATGTACTTGAAAAAAGGCCCAACCAATTTAAATAAAACACATTCACAGTACCAACCAAACAGATGGCTAACACATGTAACTTCTATGAACATCAGGGCTGGCCAAGCTATGAAAATCAATACCATTTGTAGCACAAGGCATATCTCTCTGATACAAACTCCCCTTCATCATCAAAGAGGAACAAAACACAGATAAATGCAGACGTATGCTCAAAATGAACACCCTGAGCTATAGCAATCTACCTTAAAGTGAACCAGTAACAATCTTTAAGACATGTGGAGACTTTCTATCTAAATGATCAGCTTAAAACAATTGTTCCACAAAGATGCTTCATGGGACATGAATCAAAGTAATTGCATAAGCTATTATCTGACAATAACACTGAAAGTTATGTGTTCATTCTCTGTCACTTCCATGTTTTTCTCACTTTACCTCTCTCTTGTCCTCTCGATTGGGCCATAAAGTGGATATGCTTCTACGGGGCATAATCTGCACAACTGAAATAAATACATAACTGAGAACTGAGACTTCAAACTAATTATTACAACCTGCCTACTCAGGGATGTTTTAATTGGTGACATATAGTTCAGGGTGATTTTCCACCCACCCCAAATCAGTGCATACAATTTACATTTATTTCATACAGTTTGTTTAATGAACATGGAAACCCCAATTTAACAATATTGATTGCCTACAGCCTCCATCTCTTTATGGAACAAGAAACACATAGGGTTGCATAGAAGTTCTATTTATTAATAACATTGGAATAATGTAAACAATTTAATTATAAACAAATTATACATTTATGAACTTCCAAAGCCAATGGTGAAGAATGATCAATACATTAATCACTTCACTGTACTATACTACATTTACTTGACTAGACATCTGTGAATGCGCTCATGACCATTTATACATTTGGTTTACCCTGAGCACCCATCCACTATGGTTTGAAAAAGCAATGAGGGCTCTGGATAAACTTTTATTAGATAGAAAACAAATTAAATCAAAACATCCCTGTCTATTAAGGGTCTCTACTTCCCCTTTATTGGAAACAGATGTGTGCTTTGAAGCACTCCACCTGTGTATAAGTGCTCTATAAATAAACAATTACAATTACAATCTCCCCCTTTACTCAATGGGCATGCCACTTTCAAACAGCGTTCTAGAAAACTCAATTGAAATTCAGGCTACTTGGTAATTCCTGCATGTAAATAGCTTGTAAAAATGAAAATGTATGTTCAATGTGTATGTTTGCTAGATTCCCTTCAATGTTGTTTCTATTGCATGTGATGTAAAAAAAAAATCTAATTTTTAATGGACAATTTAAAGGTGGGAAAATTGGTAGCGAGCAATCACCCTTTCCCTTTTGTCTTGAGCTGTCCAACACTAATAACAGTATTCTGCTTGGCGATGTAACTAGAAATGAATTACATTTTGTAATTTTTGACTCCCAAAATACTTCTTCTGTGCTAGGCATCTTCACATAGAAGGAGTGAGGGGATCTCTTTGTATACAGACCATTGTCCTGTTCCATCAAATATATAATTCCAGAAGCACACAATCTTCTGAAGTATTCCCTAACTTATCATGATGCACAATAAATGTATGTACTTCCTCCCCTAAGTACTTACAAATAACAGAAGGCAGGGTTAAATCTGTTTCCCTCATAGTATTGCTTCCCTCAGTGCCTTTTCCCTTTATATTATAAACACATTGAATTTCTTTTGACTGTCTCGCAGACAGGTGGGCACCCTCTTAAGAACTGGTTTATTTCTCCCCACTAGGAACAGATGGGCATCAGTCATCAAGATGGTGTAAGTTTTCCTCCACACCCTGTGCGTTGTCTCTTTCACTGAAGAAGATGTGGTTCTTTAACTCCAGCTATGCCTCTCTTGCAGTGCACTGTTATTAATCCAAAATTGGTCCAGAAAGAAAGCAATCTATTCCGTTCTCCTTTCTTTTGTTATCAATTCTCCTTTCTCTCCTTCATCAAATCATTAGTGAATGAGTATGTGAGTGTCCACCCAGAATCTAACAGTTTGAACGTATATGAAGAAGCAAACACACCCTTTAATGGCGTGTATCACTCCTCTAATCTAATTGGTCAATGTAGGTGACTGGACAATGTTCCAAAAGTGATATGACACAAACCCAACACCTCCATAGTCATTGGGCATATTAATGAGGAGGGCAGTCTGATGGGAGTAACTTCTTACCCCAGTTTCTCTCACATTTGATGTGATGTCATCTTGGAGATTTTAACATTAACCATTTGTAGCTTTCTAAAGAAGCATATTTCACACATGTGTTCATGTTAGCAATCAGTTCATCAGATTGCTCTCACTTAGGCGAATCACATAATGCAATTTTCATCAAGACACAATTTATGGTGAATGAGTTATACATTTTGGCATTTTCCTCAATAATACATTTACACAAATATTATTTTTCCATCTTAAAGTAACAGGCTCACCACCGGCACTGAAGCTTGGATATATTGTTATGAGAGGCCCAAAATTTGCAGTAAAAGAAAAAATGAAATAATCAGAGTAACCCAGCTTTATTAAAAACAAACGTCAGCTGGGAGAGCATTCAAATAACAATCTCAAAATGCAGACAGGAACAACTACTTTTTACATAAAAAAACTTGTCATAAATGACATCACAATTGGCTTTTATCATAAAACCTCTATTCTAGTCTCAGTTTGGATGTTATAGTATAGGATATATGGCTATCTATAAGAAAACCTCATTATATTTGGCTCTTCTTTATATAGTGGCTCCTCCTGAGTTCAACCTTCTACAATGATAACATGCTACTTAAAATCTAATTGGCTGGCACTATGCTACACTAGTCAATGAGAGGAACACAAGGTGTTGGACAGGTTTTAGCTCTTCGGCCTTGGCTACCTTTAAGTGGTGCCAAGTTACATTGTGAGGAATGTCCAAACAGCTATGATCCAGTTTAAAGAAGATTCTCCCTACTCATCACCAGACCTGATGTTTTCACTGTATGTCTAGTTCATGGCCTTGGTGTGCTGCCCCTATGACTGGATGTGCTAATAAAATGGCTGGTGCTCTATTTAATTGGCTCTGGTATAAATGACCCTTGTTTCAGTCATGCGGTGGAGGACCACTGTTCAGGGCCTAATTTCATTTATTTATTAGATTTTCTGCTGTTTCAATGTGCATGTGCTTTCTTACAGTATACACTTGGGGTGACCATCATTTTTTACATGTTAATGTTCTTTGTGTCTTCATATACGTATTCTTTGTGTCTATGTGCAAATATTCTTAATGTCTGCATGCTCTTCATGTCTGTTACGTGTACTTCGTGTGTATGCATGCCGCCATTTCATTACTACCTAACTGTGTGTATAATAAGCGCAACTACCTGCCACCCTACCTGTGTCACACCATATCAACTACATGTCACTTTATGTTTTATTAACGGCCTACAGCATATTTTTCAGTTTGTACCTTCATTCATGATTGTGATGGGGAACAGGTGGGACTGTTGGCAGCATGGCCAATACCGGTGCAACTCTCATCTCCATTACTACACTCCCCATCTCTGGTCAATTTACTGACCATGCTTATATTATTTTCCCTCATTCTTCATATCCATCTTTTGGTATCCATATCTTACACACCCCTCTCAGGCTGCCTCCTTTTCTATGTATTCTTCTGGCCCACATGTCATGAAGCAGCACTGCCCATCTCTTTCACAATTGACCTAGTGTTCCATATAGTTTTAAGGGTCGAGAGGGGGCTCAAACATAATGCCTGGGGGTCCTATTGGTCTTTCGATGAGGTACATTTCATGTGGCTCATCTGTTTGGGAATGGATGTATACAAGGTTATCTTTACCCAGTATTACTGTCATCATGTACTGTTCTATAGCCTTTTTCCCAGTGTTTTTGCTCTCTGACAGTATTCATTTAAAAACACAGACCTGTTATTACCAATAACAGTACTGCCAGAAGTGTTTTAAATCTATTAGCTAGCCAGGTAGGCACCCATGTGAACAAAGCCGTACACCAGTCCTCATCCTTAACTTTACTTTGTTCTTTGACTATTTTTGCATGCAAATTTTGCAGGGTCATTATTGTTTCTGTCAAGCTCCCATTCTGCTGATTCTGTGCTTGTATAAATGGGCAGCAACTTGAGCCAATTTTTGCACTCATGCCTCCATCCATGGGAATGATAAGGTTGAGGACATACTTGTTCTGGAGAGTCATCAATCTCATTTCTCTCAGCTCTTCCTTAATCATATTGAATCCCCTTTCTGCATTTGTAGCCTGTAGTAACTCCCATCTGGTTTTCAGTAACCATTTGGTATTTTCTGCCACCTGTAAGCCAGGGGAGAGAATGGTTGTGAAGAAGGTAGGTGCCGCGCTAAACTGTCTGTGCTTAGATGGGATATTGTCTAGTGCTTCTATTCATTTTCCAGAGAAATAATTGTCTTTTTTTGTGTGCTGTGACCTTTTCTCCTTCTTGTCAGTGTTTAATAGGGGATAATATACTATTTGCACCAAATCACTTTGATGTAGTACCAGTGCCAGGGTATGTAATACTACTATCGAGCGTATGCCACCCCATTTTGGCAGGAGCTGCACATAGGCCTGTGGACAACAAGCCCAATAGTGGTCCATCAACACTGCTGTGCCTACTTTCATGCCTGGCAGTTCCATGATGCATTTTCACCCTTCATTCTTCCCTATATGTACTGTGTCATTGTTTCTGAAACACATGGGGGCTCAAATGGGAATGGGGAATGGCTTTTTCAATGGGGACTTATCGGTCCCGCAAACGTCGGACTACACCGGTAAGTCCCCATTGAATGAGACCGGTGCCGGACACTTTATTGGTGGCAGTCACGGCGCAAATAGCGCCATGACTCCCACCAATCTCGTAATGAGGCCCTTAGTCATGGGAGTTAAATAATCATGCATCTTGTCACCTAGCACTGTAGCAGAATTCTCTGAATCCAATTGAGCATGTGTAGGAGGAGCAATGGGAACATGCATGCATTTGCCCATTACTATTTTGTGGGGTGTTAGGTGGTGGTCCAAGCCTGGCTGATTGCATAAGGCAAAAAGAGCCAGGGGAAGGCAAAGCAACCAATTTTCTTGAGGGTATCTTTCAATTTTGAAATGTTTTCCTTTAAGAGGCCATTGAGGCATTCAAAATTACTGTTGGCCTGTGGGTGGTAAACAGTACAAAGCTTGTGCTTGATGCCAAGCAGTGATGTTAATTCAGAAAATAGCTAATTTACAAAGAATGCTTCAATATCTGAACGCAGTACTTCTCACACTCTCCATCTCGGAAATACCTTTTATACAAGGAATTCAACAGCCAGGTCGGTATCAGCATGGGTACATGGGCCTGCTTATATCCACCATGAAAAGGGACACACCACCACAATCATGTATTGGTATCCATTACAATTTTGGAACATATCAACATAGTCAATGTGCAAATGCTGAAATGGGACTGTACAGCGGGTTAGTGCTCCTCTCTCCATTCTCAGAGTATGCCCAGCGGTACATTGATGTGCTGACACGTGGTGCAATTAACAACATCAAGAACATGCTCATGCATGTTAGGGACGAACCAATGCTCTGACATGTCTGCTTCTACATATTCTCTTGTGGCGTGTGCTGGATAACGCAGCTGTTGTAACGCTACTGTGAGCAAATCAAGTGGCATGACAGGTTTTCCTGTGCTGTCTTGTCGCCACACCAAGTCACTTGGGGATAGTGAGCACCCCTGTTTTATCCAAAGGTCCTGACCTGTTGCGGTGCAACTGTAACTCCACTAATTGTTTTAATGGTAATGCATTTTAGCTCTCTGTTATTTTTATGTTGAGCCTATATTTGTGTAGTTCAATTGTATCTGTGGGAAATATGCTGCTCTTTTTGCTTCTGCATCAGCGGCTTCATTGCCATGAGAAACTAAGTAAGTGTCCCTTGTGTGGGCTGCACATTTCACTATGGCTGCCGGCATTGTATTTGACAATGCATCTAGAGGTCTTCCTAATAACAGGAAATGCTGTACTGGTGTGCCGTCTGCGTGCTGGAATTCCTGCCTTCTCCACCGTGACAGCACTGAGGGTACTATAGACGTCACATAGGCAGAGTCAGAATAGATTGTCACTACCTGGTCCTCGAGCTCTTCAAATGCTTATATCCTTGCTACTAGCTCAGCTGCCTTCACAGAAACGTGTGCTGGTAATTCGATGCTTGCAATAATCTCAAAATCATCACCTTTGCCCATCATCACTGCTGCTCCTGAATGCCTCAATCCCGTGCTCTGATCGAACGTCGATGAACCATAAACAAAGTACACCTCTCCCCCTCTAACTTTATTTCTTTTACCGGGGGTACATCGTCATATATGTCTGTGTACGTAGAACAGTCGTGAATCCATTCCTCTTCTTTTACTGGTTCTGCTGTACTTCTTACTGGATTCACTGTGTGGCATCAAACAATGTTTATTGATGGCTTGGACAATATGACCTCATATTCAGATGCTCGCTGTGCAGTGAGTGTGGACTTTGGTTTCTCAAGAACAGCAAATAAGGCATGATCCACATATAATGTCAGTGCACAGCCCATCATTATTGCAGATTATTTTCCTATTGCAAAGGCTGCAGCAGCCAATGTTTGCTCAAAGGGAAATTGCCCTCTCATTACTGGATTTAGGGTCCCACTGTGATATGCTAGGACTTTGTGTCCCATTGAAGTCTGTTGTATGAGGACAGCCGTCATCACTTATCCATTTGAATGTTATAACAAATAGACATCTTTCTTATAATCTGGTATTCCTAACACCGGTGTTGTACTTATTGCTTCTTACAAACCTCAAATTCAATGATCATCTGGTCTGTCCACATTATGGGGCTTTTCTCTTTCTGTGCATCTTTCAATCTTTCCAAAAGGGACTGAACATACGTGCTGTAGTCAAAAACCCACATACAATAGGAATTGCTCTAAGTCTTTCACTGTCACTGATGGGGCGTGTGTGCAATTGCCTCAGCTCTTTCAGGTGTGACCCTCCTACCTTCCTTATATATTATCTTTCCCAAACATAATACTTCTTCCTGACAAGGATACAACTTTTCCTTGTAGCCCTTGTCTGCCAATACTGTCAATAATGTTACTGAGTCCGTCCTGCACTCTTCCTGTGTGGCGCTGCACACTAACAAGTGAAGCAGAAGACCAAGTGAAATACAGGGTCACACAGCCGCTCTCACGAGAACCCAATCTGCGTATGTAAATGGTCAGAATTACTCAAAGGTTCTGTTCAAAGGTAGAAAAAGATGTTTCTGATTGAAAAACGATAACATTGAGGTTCAGTTATGTTTCAAAATTATTTTATCAACGAAAAACGTTAATCAAAAAAATTAGTCTCGTGAATGAGAGGTCACTAATATACTCTTAGTGAGGAAGAAATCGCCACTCATAGCTTTACAATCAGACCAAAAAATTGCCAATGCATTTCGGAATTACATTTCCTTCATCTGGGCAGGTCTACAGGTAATGTATACAGATTCATAAAGAAATTAGTACATCATAATGCAAAAAAACACACAAAACATGTATCAGTGTCATATATTATATGATAATGTAGAGAACATACCATTCAGTTGTAATTGCAGGAGTGGGTGGTAAAGATGAGGTAATAGGAAGAAATGGGAAAAAAGAGAATAATAAGACCCTATTTTGTATGGGTTAATAGATTGTGAAGTTAAATAAACACAGCATTTTACCTGAGATTGGCGAGTAGAATGCACAGTGTGTGGCGTGGTTGGCTTATGGAAGCCATGCTGTAATCAAGAACTGCCTGATGTGAACCAGCGCAGAAGAACATCCTTCAGTAGATTGGCTGAAATAAGAAAGCATGCGTAATTGCAAACGGGTGGAATCCGTGTTTACAGACAAAATGTGAATGTTGAACAAGCTTACTGTGCGAGACACGGGGAACAAGAGTTCTCCCGTTGCCGGCTCGTGTGCAACTGTTGTTGTCGCATTGACGCGTCGCCGGGGCAACGCTTCCTTTTAAAGACATGTGACCACCAAGCAACCCGGGCGAGCGCGTGGTCGAAAATAGGAGGCTGCAATCAGGCCTATGGGCTGGATCTGGATGAATATAGATATTTATCTGGCCTCATGGCTGTAAATGAGGAATTATAGTGTTAAAATATAAAAAAACGCAAAAATGGGTATGATAGAAATAGAAGAAATACTGGGCTGAGGTAAAGAAGGGAATAGATAAGAAAGCCTATACATAGAAAAATTATGTAAATGAAGTGATGTTGCTGTCGCTGGTGATGTCAACCTGGCGGCACCGGAGGCCCCGGACACCAGGTCAAGGATATGCTGATGTGAAATTGACGATACAAGAAAGTAAACTCAGTTACATGGTTCCTTCTGTTATCTTCACACATTCACATATTTACACCCTGTTGTGATGACGTCAAGAGATGGCACCTTGGGTCCCATAAATTCCAAGACGTGATACAGTGACATTGGTGATAGATAGAAGTCCACTCAAACAAATGGTTGATACTGTAAGACTTTCACATTAATATATTAACATATTCACACCCCTGCTGTGAGTGGTGTCGTCAGAAGATGGCACCTTGGGTCCCAGACAGAGTGTCCAGGAGATACAGCAGGGTAGCTTGTAGGTCCACAATCTTTAGGTACCAAGGATGTCATACCGAAAGTAGGAACATATTAATCAAAACAGTAAAATTTTGAGATCATAAGAAACAGTGGTAATTGATCTCTTTGTTGATTCCATTGGGAGTCAGACTACCAAGTTTGTCGATCCAAAAGGTCTCCCTGCGGTTCAACCGCTGGTTCAGGTCCTCATGTGGACTGTTTTTTGTAAGTACTTCCAAAATAACAAATCTTATCTGAGTCAGACCATGTCCATTTTCAATCCAGTGGCGTGCTACAGCCGAGTTCGTATTTGCATTCCGGATACAAGACCGGCGCTCATTCCACCTAGTTTTGGCCATTCTTGTGGATTGGCCCACATAGAATTTTCCACACGGGCATTTGATGCCGTAGATGGTGTTGATACTGTTGCAGGTTCCATAGGTTTTCAGGAAAATCCTTTTCCCTGTTCTAGGATGGTTAATGACATTCCCCTTAATTACTGAGTTACAGTTAAAACAATGAAGACAAGGGAATGTTCCAGTCCTTTGAGTTGTGGGTGCAGGGGGAGGAGGAAACCAAAGGAGCAAACCTCAAACAAGATTTCAGCTAAAGAAAACTTAGTTATAAATATATCCAGCTGGACTCTGAGCAAGTCAGAAGAGGACACGTTACAAAAAGGTCTCAGTTTTATACCTACTTATGGGACTACTCTGTTCGACACAAAGATTGAACTATGCAAGTTTATCAGGAAACTGAAACTTAAAGTCTTCTTTGAAGAATTAGAAGTCCAAGACAAACCAGTCGAGGGTCCCGATTTCCAAGAATTCAGAGCAAAGAGTGCGTTTGTACCACCTATTACAGTCTCATCTATTGATATCTTTCAAAAGCTAGTGACCCATGACTTAGAAAGAATCAGTTACAAAACTCCTCCCCACAGGAATTTGAAACCCCATGAAATTAAATTAAACAAGGATCTTTACAGCGACAAGAATATATCTATCCGCCCAGCCGACAAAGGGGGTGCATTAGATATTCAAAACACGGTTGACTATGAAAAAGAATGTATCAGACAACTTCAAGACAGAACAATATATGTCATCTTCGATCATGACCCAACTACTGCAATTAGACAGAACCTGAAGACTGTACTGGATAAAGCTCTTGAGCTCGAATGGATCAACGAACACACACAGAATTTTTTGCTCAACAACCACCCCAGGATTCCAAACTTTTACACACTACCTAAGATTCACAAAGATACCATCAAACCACCAGGAAGACCTATAGTCGCGGTTATGGAAAGCATCAACCAACCGCTTGGTATCTACATTGATTTCTTCTTACAGCCTCTCATACAAAAAACCTCCACATACAATCGGGATACTACACATTTCCTTCAGAAACTCAACTCCACAACTCTTCAACAAGATGATTTGATGTTTACCATTGATGTTCAAAGTCTTTATACATCCATACCACACGACCTTGGCATCGAAGCAGTTGAATGGCTATTATTACAAACATCCAAAATCCGTGCACAGAAGGAGTTTATGCTGGCACTCTTACAGTTTATTTCAGAAAATTCTTACTTTCAATACCGTAACCAGTTCTATCTACAGACCTCAGGAACATCTATGGGGGCCACTATGGCACCCACACATGCCAACTGCTTCATGTTTAAGTTTGAAACGGACAATGTACTAAACAAACAGGTATGGAACAAGGACATTCACTTATGGACGCGCTATATTGATGACATTTTTGTCGTGTGGAGGGGCACGAGGGCCGCCTTTGATACTTTTTTCGAATACCTGAACAACATAGACCAACGCATTCAGTTTACGAGAGAAATCTCACACGACAAAATTACTTTTCTGGACGTTCTCATTAAGAAGCAAACTACTGGCTACAGCACCTCTCTGTTCCGTAAACCAACTGACCGTAATAACCTCCTACACCGTCTAAGTTTCCACCAGCCTAGTCTGCTCAGAAATCTCTTATATAGTCAACTGCTAAGGGTAAAGAAAATTGTCAGTGATCCAGAGGACTGCTTAGCTCAACAGCTTGTGATGAAAGAAACATTTCTGGCACGAGGTTACAAACAAGAGGAACTTGACACAGTGTCTGCTAGGGTAAGCACCCTGGCACGTGAGACCCTAATATCTACTCAAAATCCTAAGAACAAGAGGGAACTAAAGTCACCTGTGTATGTATCAAAATTCTCAATTCAAAGCAACAAGATTAAGAAAACTATCAGCAAACACTGGGGGATCCTGAAGAACGACATCAGGGTACAAGGTCTATTTAGTGAATTACCGGGATTTGCCTACCAGCGCAGTAGGAATCTCATATACGAATTGGTACATGCAAGACCGCCCCTTAAGGAACCCACAACTCAAAGGACTGGAAAATTCCCTTGTCTTCATTGTATTAACTGTAACTCAGTAATTAAGGGGAATGTCATTAACCATCCTAGAACAGGGAAAAGGATTTTCCTCAAAACCTATGGAACCTGCGACAGTATCAAGACCATCTACGGCATCAAATGCCCGTGTGGAAAATTCTATGTGGGCCAATCCACAAGAATGGCCAAAACTAGGTGGAATGAGCACCGGTCTTGTATCCGGAATGAAAATACGAACTCGGCTGTAGCACGCCACTGGATTGAAAATGGACTTGATTTGACTCAGATAAGATTTGTGATTTTGGAAGTACTTACAAAAAACAGTCCACATGAGGACCTGAACCAGCGGTGGAACAGCAGGGAGTCCTTTTGGATCGACAAACTTGGTAGTCTGACTCCCAATGGAATCAACGAAGAGATCAATTACCACTGTTTTTATGATCTCACAATTTTACTGTTTTGATTAATATGTTCCTACTTTCGGTATGACATCCTTGGTACCTAAAGATTGTGGACCTACAAGCTACCCTGCTGTATCTCCTGGACATTCTGTCTGGGACCCAAGGTGCCATCTTCTGACGACACCACTCACAGCAGGGGTGTGAATATGTTAATATATTAATGTGAAAATTTTACAGTATCAACCATTTGTTTGAGTGGACTTCTATCTATCACCAATGTCACTGTATCACATCTTGGAATTTATGGGACCCAAGGTGCCGTCTCTTGACGTCATCACAACAGGGTGTAAATATGTGAATGTGTAAAGATAACAGAAGGAACCATGTAACTGAGTTTCTTGTATCGCCAATGTCACATCAGCATATCCTTGACCCGGTGTCCGGGGCCTCTGGTGCCGCCAGGTTGACATCACCAGCGACAGCAACATCACTTCATTTACATCATTTTTTCTATGTATAGGCTTTCTTATCTATTCCCTTCTTTACCTCAGCCCAGTATTTCTTCTATTTCTATCATTCCCATTTTTGTGTTCTTTTTATATTTTAACACACTATAATTCCTCATTTACAGCCATGAGGCCAGATAAATATCTATATTCATCCTGATTAAGCCCAGAGGCCTGATTGCAGCCTCCTATTTTCGACCACACGCCTGCCCGGGTTGCTTGGCGGTCACGTGTCTTTAAAAGGAAGCGTTGCCCCGGCGACGCGTCAATGCGACAACAGCAGTTGCACACGAGCCGGCAACGGGAGAACTCCTGTTCCCCGTGTCTCGCACGGTAAGCTTGTTCAACATTCACATTTTGTCTGTAAACACGGATTCCACCCGTTTGCAATTACGCATGCTTTCTTATTTCAGCCAATCTACTGAAGGCTGCTCTTCTGCGCTGGTTCACATCAGGCAGTTCTTAATTACTACATGGCTTCCATAAGCCAACCACGCCACACACTGTGCATTCTACTCACCAATCTCAGGTAAAATGCTGTGTTTATTTAACTTCACAATCTATTAACCCATACAAAATAGGGTCCTATTATTCTCTTTTTTCCCATTTCTTCCTATTACCTCATCTTTACCACTCACTACTGCAATTACAACTGAATGGTATGTTCTCTACATTATCATATAATATATGACACTGATACATGTTTTGTGTGTTTTTTTGCATTATGATGTACTCATTTCTTTATGAACCTGTATACATTACCTGTAGACCTGCCCTGATGAAGGAAATGTAATTCCGAAATGCATTGGCAATTCTTTGGTCTGATTGTAAAGCTATAAGTGGCGATTTCTTCCTCACTAAGAGTATATTAGTGACCTCTCATTCACAAGACTCATTTGTTTGATGAACATTTTTCGTTGATAAAATAATTTTGAAACACAACTGAACCTCAATGTTGTCGTTTTTCAATCAAAAACATCTTTTTCTACCTTTGAACAGAACCTTTGAGTAATTCTGACCACTTACATACGCGGATTGGGTTCTCGTGAGAGCGGCTGTGTGACCCTGTATTTCACTTGGTCTTCTGCTTCACATGTATTTTGAATTTGGATGTCTCCGAATTCGTCACAGCCAACTCCTTTTTGAATATTTGGATATGAACTATTTGAACAAATCAACTTTTTTGTCTACAATTTTTGATATTTGATATACGTTGATTTATCATCAAGTGGTTCCCACTCATTTCTCTTCTTGCTGCACACTAACAAATCATTGACATACTGTATAATGGTACTGGGTGTTTGTACATTTCCCAAGTCCATCTGCAGCATTTTGTTGAAAACACTGGGTGACTCACAGTACCCCTGTGGGAGTATTGTGTGCTGAAGTTGAATGCTATGGTAAGTAAACTCAATGAGATATTGAGAATTTCTGTGCAAAGAAAAGAAAATGTTTTTTAGATCAATCACTGTAAAATGTGTGCCGGTGGGTGTTATGTTACACTAAATTGTAGACAGGTTAGGCACAACATTAAACTCTGCCTCCACAATGTTGTTTAAGGTGCATAAATCATGTATGAATCTCCAGACCCTCTGTTTGCCTTTTTCACTTGGTACACCGGCATGTTGCATGGAAATTCAGAAATGGGTGCAATGATGCCCTGTCGCATCAAGATGGCAACCGTCTCATAGATTCCTTCATCTTCCTGTCTTGTAAAATTGCTCCTGCTTTCAATCTTATTTGCACTGCTCCAATCCCTTTCAGCCAGCCTACATCAAAAGGGCCGCTAGTCCATAATACACTTGTACATTTGCCAAATCATGTTGCATACAGGATGGTACTTTTTTAGCCAACAATATCATCTGAGGTATTTTTCTGAACAGTATTTGCAAATTGTATGGGATGGATATTTCAAAAATTACTTCATCATCTGTTGCATGATCCTCAAATAAGTCATCAGTCATGTCACTCAGCCGTGATGTCAAGTCGATTGCTTTGATTGTATACCAGCTATTACCTTTCACGGCTGTCCTATGTAACTCTACCCTATCCTCTCGCACCACTGCTGCTTCTAAATGTACCATTTGGACCTGTCCTTCTGCCACATCCGTGAGTACTTCTGCTCTAAGAAAAACTCTGTTTCCAATCACAGCAGCTTGTCTCATATTCCTGGAAGCCACCTGAATAACACTTGCACTTCATAAAGGAATGTATGGGTATCCCTCTTAATGCTTCCCCGTCATAAAATGCCCATAAAAACTCTGTTTGCATAATATGTGCCTGGTGTCGAACATATTATTTCATCCTCAGTAAATGAACTCGCCATGTTTAACTTGGCCATCAAGTCTCTTCCTACATGTTTACTGGTGTCTTTTCGGGAATACAACAATGGTGCAGCCATCGTATCTTATCCCAATCTAATAGATAACTTTTCTTTAAATGGAACCTCTGTCATAGCCTGAGAGAACCCTTGTTCGTCCATTGTTATTTCTGACAGTGGAAATCCCCCTTCCCTGACACAAGATCTTGTCTCCCCAGTGTCAACTAAAAATTAAAACGTATTATCCCTTGTTGTCACCCCCACCCGGGGTGCCTCTTCTGGGTGGGGAGTTACTGATAGCACTCGACACATCAAGCTTCTCTAAGGGCTGTCCTGTTGTGGATACCTTTTCTTCCCTGTTCCTGTGAAGGGGTTCCCTCCTACCACTGTTGCACCCTCTGTGGTAGATAGAGTTGTTTGCTGTAGTATGTTTCTGTCCTACTGTCTGGGATATTGTGTCTTCATTTGTAAAGGATTCAGTGGTTGCTGTAAGTTCTGTATCTGTGGCGCATGTTGCTATGTTGCTTGGTGCATCTGAAGTTGCATATGTGGTTGTGTGTGCGGTTGTGTCTGTGGTTGTATCTGTTATGGTAAGGGTTGCTTCTGCGTATACTGAAATGTACCTTCTTCTGGCAGTGTCTCTGCAGAATATTGCAGGGGAAATACAGACCCCCCTCTTGGATCAGGTTGTTGTCAGGTCTATTCATAGTACCACCACTCCTACACGCCCGTACATAATGCCCTATCTTACCAAATGACCAACACTGTGCTCTAACACCTCCCTGTGGTCCAAAACCTCCAAATCGTTGTCTCACTCTGCCAAAGCCTCCTCCCTATTGACTCCAAATCCATACCCTCTTCCACTCTACATATATCCCCACCCTCTGGGATAATACTTATTTTCTCTTCTTCCTCCCATGTATCCACTCACCCTTTGCTTTTGATAGTCCTGCTCATCATTTTCTCCCTCAACGTTTGTTTTCACCACTCCCTCCTTTGTTACATTTGGCAGTTTATTTTGTACTAATTTTGCTTCCTCTATTTGCCTTTTTTTCTATCTTATTTCTCTCCTTTTCTTGTCTCAGTCAACAATAATGGACAACATTGTATTGAATCTGTTTCATTTCAGTCCAAACCATTTTCTTTAGCTGTTTCTGCACTTAATCAGGGAGGCCCTGATGCAAAATGTGGAATGATATGTGTATATTTTTTTCCCACCCGTCACTTGTTTCTAATTGCCACTTCTCTTGAATTCCTTGTTTCTGTGCTGCTGGATTCTCGTCTATATTCTTTTTATATGTGATAATTGCACTCCAAACATCTGTTCTATAGTTGTTAAACAGCGAACCATCAAGTGCTTTGCTTTGCACAGTCACCCCGGGGTACCATGCTCTTTTTAATACATCATCTGATTATTCTCCTAATGTCGAGGCAAGTAAACTCTTCACATCTTCTACCAATAACGTAATTCCTGCACTCTTTTTCTCCAATTCATAGATCCACTTCCCTGCCCCTGCTTTCAACAATAGTAATGTAGTCATTACATTGCTTCTATCTGTTTGTGGCCAGCACCCTACCCTTTTGGAGCAATGGTAACTGTGTCACCTTTGCCCTGCATGCAGGCGAAACTGTGCCCTTCGATCCTTTCGATGTCGCTGCCATGTGGCTTGCTCAGTGACTGGCAAATTTCTTAATCTGTTAACGTATGGTGTTTTCATTCCTGAATGTATTCAGAGGAACCCTGGAAGTAAGGAGCTCTCTCTCAGTATTAGCTCATCATCCTGCAAATCTATCAAGGGATACTCTATTCTTCCAAGCGTCTCTGTTTGTGGGGGCTTGTGATGCTGCTTTTTCATCTTCCTCCTCTCCCTCTTCCTATTCTAGCAATTTGTTGCAGATTCCTCTGCTCACTGATAGTCCTCTTTCTACTTCGTCTATTATGTTTCTGTTAACACTACCTATAACTCCTCTCATGCTCTTTGCTCTCTCTGTCTTCTTCCACTGTTTGCTATTGCTGGTATTAATGCCAGAGTTTAGGATTCATTCTAAACCTTCACCCCTTTTGTTTTGCTTTTGTCACCCAGAGTGGGACGGGAATGCCCAGATATGTCCCATGAGTGCTAGACCCAGAGACCAAAGCTATTCCTCACTGATGAGGTCCAACGAGGCCAAAACATGTTTTGATGTGCTTGTGGTCTCATGCAGAAGGGATGTGGTCAAGCAGGTTGGGCTGGACTGCCCCTTTATGAGTGGGACCAAGCCTATTTTGCATAAAGTCTTTCACCTGTTTTATAATGGGTTGTCAGGCAAAGAATGATGGTCTGGAGGGTTTGCCCAGAGCAATGCCAGAAGTCAAGATTCATTCAAAACCTTCCATCCATCACCCCTTTTGTTTTGCTAAGTGCATGTATTCTTCATGTCTATGTGCAAGTGCTATTCATGTCTGCGTGAAAGTTTTCTACATGTCTGCATGCTTCTCATGTCTACATGCTCTTCATGTCTGTTACATGTACATTGTGTGTATGAGTGCCACCATTTAATTATTCCCTACCTGTGTATAATAAGTGCAACTTCCTGCCGTGTCACACCATCTCAACTGCATGTCTCTTAGTGTTTTATTAATGTCATACTGGTCCCCTTCTCAGTTTGCACCTTCATTTGTGATCCTGATGGGGAACAGGCGGGGCTGTTAGGGGTGTGGTCAATACTGGTGCAACTCTCATCTCCATTACCACAATATGAATCACTGACATGTGCTGCTTCTGCAAGAAACTAGCCACATTCACCTAGTTTGCATTATTAGCATATATCAAAATATGACCTTTCGCATCCATCTGATAGATCCTTTAAAGATTAACATTTTGAAAAGAAAAACAACTCTCTGCGACATTGTGTTCAATAAGTACATGTGAAATCATTTGATATGGCGGGATGAATCACAATCAAAGCATACCAGTTTATTGCTGGTACAGCCGCATGGCGTCAGTTGCTCTGGGAGCTGAGGGCTGGGCTGGGGCAGTTATGACCCAGAGAGTGATGTTGTTATGGTGCAAGGTCTTTGTAGTTAAGCAGGCGTGATCATTTACAATTTCAATGCTCCTTGACTGATTCCAGCAGCTGCCTCTTTTAGTAAACACCAGGTCATCCCAGTTGTTAAAGTTTTCCTTCAGGAAAGGCCTGGCTGATTGAAATGTCAAATAGTTTGAGCGGGGACAACTGGTCAGGATGAATTCAATGTATATTTTAGGATTTTAGCCCAAGCTCAGAGACATATAGACATTGTAAATGGGTGGCTTTCTGTTTATTGCTTGCAAAGCTGGTTCCCCAAACAAAAGCATTTGTCAAGGTTTTTACAGTCCAAACTCCGGGCATGAGTGTCATTTTCTTATCTGGAAGCAAGTCATCCGCTCATTTCAGTTGTTGCCTTGTGATGCCGGAAGAAATATCATTTGGTTCCTAGGCCCAAAGCAGGCACTGAATTCAGCAAATGCTGCATTTTAAAGTCACCTTTTTTCCACGTTGCAATTGTCAGCTAAAACAGAACAACATTATAATGTTTTATTTGTCATAAATGTCCTGTCAAATTATTTTTATAATTCTGTAGGTTTCTTTCTGCAAAGTTGATTCCCAGTTCTGTAAAGGAAAATATACACAATTCAATGCCAAAAACTATTTTTCCTTGTTAGCAAATACTGTGGTTTTTCATGTCAGATAGGACTGTTTTCCAATTCATAACTGGTTGTTGGATATTTTCTGGTAGTTGGAAATATTTACCTCAGGCCTTGTCAGTTCCTTACGCCATACATCTGGATTGTAGATTCTCTGAAAACCTTGCACATTTCATCAAACATACATTTCTAAGATGCTGTGTGCCGGCTTCAGCTCACGTTTGTTCTTGAACTGGTGCTTTTCTTTCTTTGCATAATATTTTTTTTCCAAATAGGTCACTTTACAATGCCACACAATCATGACAACAGCATGCCCCTACTATATCTATAGTCATAATACCTTGTCAATGTAAACCTATGTCACCTTGATGTTCCCTTATTCATCACATCATTTACCCCATGACTTTATAAACATCCATAGATATTTTTGCTGACACTATTTTTAAATACAGTATAATCTATTCCTTCCATCTAAATGCTTTCATATTTTGTGACTTGTATTTACAAGAGCTGTCTTCTTTGAAAGTCTACAACTGCCACTCATGTTATGAGAATTGACCACTTGTTAATATACTGATGAAGGCTTTCTTAACAATATTTTTTTCAGGTTTTAACTTTGATGTCTCCATGTTCTATATGTGCCCTTATACATACCTTATGGTAAGTTCCACTCTACGTTTGTCAAGCAGATATGATTATTCTATTTGTTTTGTAGTCTGCAGCACACAAAACACTCTTTGTAATACGATCTTCTAGATGCTGCATTGTCTGAGCAGCTTCTTGCCAGGAGTTAAAACACTTTGGGCCTCATTACGAGTTAGATGGAAATTCGGGGGTTAATCCTCCAAATGTTAGCCCTGAAGAATTACCATTAACGCCACTTTGTCAGGCGGAATTTCCACCTGATTACAAGTGGTGGTGTAATTCCACATTTATTTTGGGTCCATTGGACCCAATGGGGCTTGTTTGCGGTAATTCCACTGCAGTAATTCTGCCAATTCTGTCGATTTTTGCATTGAGTGGGAAGATTTACCTCCAGGGTTTTACTGGAGGTAAATCCTCCACTCAAAAACAAAACACATTATTTGGCGTAGTCGTAAAATTGGCAGTAGCTCAGTTACCACCAATTTTACCACTTACTGCCTAATTCGTAATGAGGCTCTTTGTCTATTTTCTCAAAAATGTGTGTATATGCTTACTGAGCTGTTTAGCAAAATGTATAAGTTTATGGACAAACTTCAAGTGTCAATATCATGAATGTATAATAACATTTATATGACGCCTTCCTGTCTCCTAACAGGGAAATCAAATACATCTTGTGGTTTCCTTTTTCCATAGCATCAGTTTATGGAAAATGTACCTGCATGAGGTAACACAGGAAACCACCTTCCGCGATATAAGGTAGCTTCTTCTGCCAACCAATATACCCAGGTAAAAAATTAAACCATCATCCATGAACCAAGCTAACTTGCCTAATTTATAGGGAAACCATTACATATTTATATAGGATTTTCTTTTTTTTACTTTTCTGAAAGGTAAGCTAACTTCCTCAGCTGATCACTCAAACTGATTGCCTAACAAACAGAAAACCTGACATCAGACAAAAGAGCTTAACAACTGACACCGAATGGGCATTTCTTCACCCAGTTTGCCATATAGCTGAGTCTATACTTACACTTGGCGATCCGCTGGGGCATCTCAGACACTGACTCTCCCACAACCTGCCACTCTGCCGTTTGGTCTGATAGGCATCCCACAGGAAGGGGGCAGGAATTTCTCTTCAAAGCAGCTCCTGTCAACCTCTTCTTTGCAAGTGTGGGGTTGTATGGGTAATTTTCCATGGGTGGTCACACAGCCCCTTGGGCATGGAGATGGTTTGTTGGCAAAAGAACCTGGTGACCATCCTCTGCTAACACTTTCCGCCTCATCACGAGTTTGGCGTTATTCCGGCAGATTTTCCGTCAAGCGCTATTTGCGCTAGCGCCACGCTGCCTGGCGGAAAGTACGCCAGATCATGAGTTTGCATGCACGTGCACAGGGACATGGCATTAATGCAAATATTGCTTGGCATAAAAATTGGCCAGGAACCCATAAATCCATCGCACTCTGCGCTACTGCTGAGCCGCAGCGCTAATTGTGCATGGGAAACACGTTACTGTCGGAATGAGAAAAAAAGCAGTGGCCATTTTGGAAATCACAATCCGCTGAAAATCACAGCCCCTGAAAGCCGCCCACCCCTGTAAACATCGCAAAATGTCTCAGGAAGGCACCAGGGGCAAGTCAGCCTTGGACAGTGTTAGAAAACCGAATTTCAATGACCAGGAGCTAGCCATACTGGTGGAGCAGGCAGTGGCCCATCAGGAAGAGCTGTACTGTGCACTGAGCGCAATCCAACTGGCCAGTGTCGAGCGCAGATATGGAGGGGCATCAGCCAGAGGGTGTCTGTGGTGGGCCGCGTGCCCCGGGATGGCGAGGACTGCCGCAAGCGCCTCAACAACTTGCAGGTCTGAGTACATGCCCTACTCTCCCAGCACAGGTGTGCAGACATGGCGACTGGGGGAGGGCTAGCACCACCACCACCCGAGCTCACCCCCTGGAACGAACAGATGATAACACTCATTGATGTGGGCACCATTGCGGGAGTAGGAGGAGCGGAGGCTGGCACCTGTACCCAGGAGGCTGCAGGTGAGAACCCCCACTAAAATTGCATGAACTGTAACGCTCACCTGGTTCCCCCGGAGGCGCAGGTCTGGATCTGGCGAGGATACCGTCTTCAGTGTTAGGCGCAGGGTTCGTTTTGCTCCCGGACTGGGCCCCCTTCCTACCGACAGTTTAAGCTGAAGAGTGAGATGTCTGCAAGGGTAAACCAAGGTATTAGTGTTTGGAAGGTTGGGAAAGTTCCTTGCCCCTCTCGCCCTTTCTTTCCCCGTGGAACTGGATTGTTATTGCGCTTACCTTATATAGGTAATTGCCGGGCTCTCCATCCTGCGTCTTGTGCAGGGGCGCTGGGTCCAGTTGCTTCACTGGATGCGAGCTCTGCCTCTTGATAGCAGAGGATTTGCTGAGAGCGAAGACGCCGTTAATGCACGAGCGTGCCTTGTAAGTACTAAAGTTCCTTTTAGATTGTTCTCTTCTCGTTCAAAAGTCTTAAGTCTTTAAAGTCTATGTCTTTTCCCTTTTTAGATGCTGTGGCGATGAAGATTATCCTTCTAATGGCACGTAAGTAGAAAGACTATTCTAGCGCTGTAGAATGCACCGTAATGTCTCTTTTGTCTTTGCAGGTGCCGAAATGCAGCGCGAGCTGAGTTGGTATGGGCGTAACACAGGTAAGCAGGCTCTGTAGTTAAATATTCCTGACCGAAGTTCTTTCTCTTTGCATGTGTCGGATGCCGAAAGAGAAAGGCAGAAAAAGGCGCTTCGGATGCTGCCGCTGGATTAGGTAAGTAGATTCGCTGCCCTTGCGTTAGCCTAACCTGTGCCCTTGTCTTGCAGGAGCTGCAGAATACTGAAGAAGACTGAAGGTTGGATTCCAGCAGGTTATTTAGTATTCACAGGATCTGGAGCTGGAGGTTTCCTGGAGCTGACACGGTGAGCGTCCTGCTGCAGATGCAGAATAACGCGAAGCACGTGAAACCAATCGGGTGTGGTTTAAATAGCCTTCTGTAGTGCTTAGGCGTCTTCTTCCACGGCCCCACCCAGGTAAGAAAAGAGTTCCAGATTTCTAGAAGAGTTCCTGTGTTCTTCTTCCAGGGAGTGGCTCCTGCTCCACCCAGACAGAAAAGTAGTCCCAGGCAGAGAAGGATCAGGAGACCAGTTAGCTGGTAAGTAAGCAGCATGGTCTGCTACAGGTAGGTCCACCAAGCACTCTTACCTAATATGAGATATGAGCCCGGCGCTTCCAGTGCCGGGACCGGTCACCATCATGAGCCTGGCGCCACTGACGCCAGGACAAGGTCCAAAAGGTCCCAATCGGGACTGGCTGGTTCCTGGGATCAGAGTTGTGGGCCTGCTTCCAAGGTCGTGGGGCAAGTCCTGACCCCTTGGAAGCAGGGATCATGACATGAACCTTTAAGTGCCATGCCTCCAGACCCTGAGTGAATGTATGTGCATGCAATGTGCGTGAGGCACCATAGCCACCCATGACAGACCCCTCGTACCACTGTACGATAGCACCTCCTAGTCCCCTGAGTACGTACACATGAGCATGAAACAAGGCCCAGGGGATAGACATCCATGGTCATGGCACAGCAACGTGATGTGTGAGTGTGCATTAAACCCCCCCCAGCAATATGGTCGCTGTGCATCCCCAACAGATGTCACGGCAACATGTACAAGTAGTTTTTCTCCCCTGTAACACGTTGCACCAATCACTACATGGGGAGTCAACAAAATGCAATGGCGAAGCATGATTGATACTGTCCAATCCCACTGTAAGGCATGATATGCATGATACAAATCTAAGCTGCCCTCAACTCATAAAACACCCTTTGTACCCCACAGGCACACACTGCTCATCACAGTCCAATAATGATGGTGAGGAGGCTATGACATCCAGCCGGCTGACCCGGCACGCTTCTACCAGCAACACCACCCCGTGAAGGGGCCCAGCAGTAACAACATGACGCCGGACACATCCAACATCACCCCACCATAGCCCACGGGTGCCGTGTTCACAAGGCCACATGGGGCCAGTGCCTAATACACCACCAGCCACCATGGAAACCGTGGATGTTGAGGAAGCCACCAGTGAGTCTGAGCCTGATGTGGAACACACATCACCAACTGCACGTGACACTGCACTCTTGACCTCACAAAGCTTCAGTGTCACATATGAAATAGGCACACCCCAGGAAATACCGGAGCCAGTGGAAAAGGATGCACACACTCCACATGTGTGTGTGCATCATGTCAGCACACCTGAGCCAGACGTGGATACATCGTCCTATGGTACCCCTGAGGACAGGCACTCCAACCTCAGCACCCCCACCCAAGGTGGCAACATGTTCCCCTACAGCCCCCCTCCCAGGTAGCGCAGAGCTATCAGCCCGATCCCCGGCACACCCGAAGCACCACTCATCACGGGAGCTGCAGTGGTGGGGCCTCTGGATGTCATTGAGGCCAGACAGATGCGAATTGAGGCCATGTCCACAGTGCACAGCACCCACATCGAGGCCATCATCCGTGCCATACGGAATGCATCTAAGAGAATGTGCTGTGACAATGCACTGACCCATAAAGTGGTGGAGGGATGCAGAGCGGCCTTGACAGGGTTCGGGCAGAGGGTACGGGAGTTGTACGAGGGCCTATCTGCGCATGCAGAGCAGATGAGGGAGTCGAACAATCTGTTCCGCCAGCAGCTGCAGGTTACCAGAGCCATTCCATCAATATCGACTATGCCCACAGAGATATCCCTGGAGCCTTCACCTAGGCGCTGTTCATTGCGCAATATTAGACGCCGCTCACCAGAGAGTCCTGACTTGGGAAGCGCCCGCGACCATCGTAGATGGACATGGTACAGTAGTGGCACGCCTCGGGCACATGCACCTAACTGCACTGTTTTGGGGAGTTCTCAGGGGGCAGGGGCGATAGTGTGCTGGGGAGTTCTCAGGGGGCAGGGGGGATTGTGTGCTGGGGAGTTCATTGGAGGAGGGAGGATTGTGTGCTGGGGAGTTCACTGGGGGAGGGGGAATTATGTGCTGGGGAGTTCACTGGGGGAGGGGGGATTGTGTGCTGGGGAGTTCACTGTGGGGAGGGTGGATTGTGTGCTGGAGAGTTAACTGGGGGAGAGGGGATTGTGTGCTGTGGAGTTCACTGGGGGAGGGGGGATTGTCAAACATATAATAAATAACTTTCAAAATTCATACAAAGCATGGACAGTCATGATTGTGATAAAGTGTTCTTTAATGTTCAAGTAATATGTGTCAAATGTACCCATCACCCGTATCAAAAATAATTATCAATCAAGCCCTGTCTGGACAACCCCCCATCCCCCACCCCATCCCTGTGTACACGTGCACCAGCTTCTGGCACATCATCATCTTCACTCCCATCCCCACGTGGCTGCACATCAGCATCGGGGGCAGTGGCACATTCCTGCAACAGCAAATGTTGTGCAGCATGGCACATGTAAGTACGATTTTGCCAATTTTTTCAGGTGCATACATCAATGCCCCTCCTTTAAGGTCTAGGCACCGGAAGCGTGCCTTCATCAGTCCAAATGCCCTCTCCACGCAGATGCGTGTACGTCCATGGGCAATGTTGTATGCCCGCGCAGCTGGAGTGTGTGGATGACGCACAGGGGTCATGAGCCATGTGTACTGGGGATATCCAGAATCACCTGCAGAGGAGAGAATGCAGGTATGAGAACAAGGTTGGTTAAGTGGGTGCACAAGGCTCAGTCATCAGTGACATTGGCAGCAGAATCAAGTTTATGTTGAAGAGGTCATGCTATCTCATTGCAATGTTGGCATACACCCTTCGCCTTCCGGGACATGCATGGTCTGAGTTTGCCATGCAGCTGTGTATCAATTGATATGTGCGTGCTTATGTGTATCACACTCGTACTACATGTGCACTAGTTATCATATGGTCACTTACATTGTGGTGTGTGCTTTGCTAGGGGCAGCATTGATTCAATGGACTACTTATTACAAGCACCACTCCTGTGTCTAAATGTAACAGTATTTTGTCCCTTGTCACTGGATGAGCGGACCCTTGTATCTGCTTGTGCATGCAACATGTTGTCAGCCCATGTGTCATTGGCATTCCCTTTGGCTGCTGTTGCGTTTGCTGATTGGCACAATTATGTACAGTTCTCCAGGCATGTGATTGGCCAATCAGGGGTTGGTGTTTCAGTTATTTACATTGTTGTGTATCAAACTACTCGTGTCAATGGTGCCTACTTTCGGGCACCATTGACATGACTGTCGGGTGGCCAGGGTGGAATGTCTCTGCTGTGTCAGGGTGAGAAGCAACACTGCAACGCGGACAGGAGGCTTTGTGGTAGTTGGGCTTCCATATGTGACTTGCTCCCACATGTCTTTGCCATTCAGACTGGGTGTGTTCTGCTGTCTTGCACATGTCCAAGGGTTCTCGTGCGAGGTACATGCATGGGAATGTTGCAGTGCCAGTGCTGCCTATGTCTCCTGTTGGCATGCAGGGATTTCACTGTGTGTGTCCACCCCCATCCGATGTAATTTAACATGCATTTCGGACTACATTTGTACTCACCCAGCATCCATGTGTTTTGGCCTTGGTGCCTTTCCATATATGCTGGCAGGGTACTATTGCACAGAACCATGGAGTCGTGGGTGGGTCCTGGATAGCAGGCACAGTAGTGGCTGAAGGTTAGGTCAGGGCTACATGTCATCTACACATTCATGGAATGGAAATTCTTACAGTTTCTGTAGGCTGCCTCATGTGTCCGGGGTGGTACTAGTGCTACATGTGTGCAGTCCAGGGCTGCTATGACATTCAGGACTTGGGCAATGGCATGGAACTGGCCCTTCAACTGGTTGACCTGTGCCTGTGTGGCTGGCAATGCAATGTGCTCAATGACATGGAGCAGCAGTGCATCCAGTACCTGTCCCAGCACGGCACTGTAGGTGGGCTGGGCCATGCCATGCATCATGGCAACAGTGTGTTGGTAGCTGCCAGTCCCGATGTATTGTAGCACGGACACAAGCTTCACGAGCGGGGGCACCGCAGTGCTGATAGCTATACGGCTGCCTATGTCAGCCTGGATTGTGTCCAGCAACTGGGTGATGGTTGCCCTGTCCAGTCTATACTTGGTCACCTACTGCCCATCAGTCAGGGCCCAGAGTGTTGGCCTGACCTTGGGGACGGGCTGTCTGCCTTGATGGTGCTGCTCTCCTCCTCCTTCTCCTCATCCCCACGACCCCCTGTGCTCCCAGGGCCCTGGCCTAGTTGGCTGGCCTCTGTAGCTCCAGGCGCAGCAGGTAAATGTACGCGTCAAGGCTCCCGGCTTCCAATGGCAGCATGGGGTTTGGGAGTGTGTGTTGTGCACAGTTGGGTCTTTTGTAGGCCTCTGTGTGCATCGTTTTCACCTGGGCCCTTATTGCAGTCTCCTTCCTGCTCCTGATGGTGTTCTGGTGTTGGGGAGGGTGTGTTGTGCATGGGTGGGTCTTTTGTAGGCCTCTGTGTGCATTATGTTCACCTGGGCCCTTATTGCTGTCTCCTCCCTGCTCCTGATGGTGTTCTGGTGTTGGGGAGGGTGTGTTGTGCATGAGTGAGCCTTTTGTAGGCCTATGTGTGCATTGTGTTCACCTGGGCCCTTATTGCTGTCTCATGTGTTCTTTTACTTCCAGAATTTGGACGGGGGCATTTTTGGTGGATTTTCTGCTGGGTTGCTGGCACTGTGAGCGCCAACGCCAGGCTTGGGATTGCTCTGTAATTGTGCGTTAGGTCACTGGCGCTCTTAAAGACGGTGCTGTTAACCAGGCTGTGTTACCGCCAGCTGTAATAGCGCTGATGGAATTGACACTCATGATCTGGCGGAGCGGTATTGGTGGTGCTAATACTATTTCCGCCAGATTTAAGGGTTTCCGCCCAAGTCGTGATGAGGCCCTTTGTATAGTGTCGCCGGGACCCTCTAGCAGTCGCCGCAATTATTAGCAGACAACACTCAGGCCCATCAACGACTCCCAGCCACAAGAACGGGAGACTCAGCCATGGGACAAAGTTTTCTGATACTATTAGTAAAACCAAAAATGACACACCAGAAAAATGAATATTCTCCATGCATGTGTCACCTGGTTTTATCCCAGTGGGACGTCACAAATTCAGTTCCAACCCAAAATCAGCTGATTACATTGGTCAGTTTGAGTTGGTTAGTATAGAGAACCTTCCCCCCATGAAAGGCAAATCAAGATTGGTCAGAGTGTGTCCTCCCATCCCTGTGACCCTGGACAGTCACCAGACTGAGTGTATATTTTAAAGACAATGGGAATTAACATGGAGGTGTGAAGTGTTCCCTAATGCTGCCATTCTCTGATCACCTGAGCCTGTGAGAGTGCATTCAGTTGAACATCCAGATTCATCACTTGTAGCTTCTTCTCCCTTGGTTCGATGGGAATGGCTCTCTCGGTCTACCTTGGTTGAATGGCCATTGTCCTGTTCGGCTGGGCCACGTGTGTGAATACCATGAAATGAAGCGCTCTCATCTGTCATTATGAGGATTTTAGCCTGACTTTCTGCAGGTGGCTTATTTTCTTGGTGACTGGATCTTTTCGGTCTCCACATGCCCTTGGCGGAGTACCTTGTTTCTGCTCGCCTCTGTCTGTGGCAATCGTGTCAGCCTTTCCACGTGCTTGAAGTCTATCTCTCCTTTGCCATCCACTTCAGAGACCTATAGCTTCCATTTAATTCCCTATGGCTTCTCCAGGTTAGTAGCAGTCAAGCATGTGCAAGCTAAATGTATGAACGCTTTGCATCTTGCGATTTCAGCTTTGGCTAAAGATATGAACACAACAATATTAGCACGGGACAGGGAACGTACTTACACTGTCCCATAAGCTGTACTTCCTGAGGAGCGGCACTTGTCAGGCGCGTAGACTAGTCAAGCGCCAGTGAGGTGGATGCTAGCCCCCACTTTGGCATTGTTGTTTCCTCACTGATTTCAGTGAAGGATTGTATTTAGAACACGCCTAAATTGCGACGCCTATGGAGATCACTCTAATAATTTTCCAGCTGTATAACCTTGTTTACAAGATATTGAAAACTGTAAAGGACGCACTGTTTGAAGACAGATTTATACCCAACCTTCCCCTGTACTACTTTCACTCTGATGCTAGCAGCACCAATTTGGTTTGAGCACCTTATAATGTTTATGTGCCACATTGATTGACAAAGAGAAAGTGACGGATCAAAAAACACCCTCCTGAAGAAAGTTCGAATGAAAATATACAAACTGAAACATGTCGAGGCATTATACCAGTTACTAGATCTTCTGGTTTGTGTATTTGGGTCTTTTATTGACCAATAATTTTTTCCTCTCCTGTATATGTCATACTAAGTGTAAACAGGAGTTGTGTCCTAGTCCAGCTAAAGACTAGTGATGAATTGTTACAATTTATTTGTTAGCATTTAGCTTGGTGTCACTTGCACTTTATATTTTACAATTTTTTAACATCTGTATGTTTTTATGATGTTTTTAAAGTTTATTAATAAAATGTATATATTGTGATAACAGTTTGGTGTAGCTGATCGTTTCTCTCTACCTTTGCTATTTGTATTTTATCAGCCAATTATACCTGACATGGAATCGGAAGAAGGGAGTGACCAAAACCTCACACCCTGAAAAAGGTGGCACAAATGCATACCACCAGTGGTGCAACCAACAAAAGTCAGATTACCTGTTGCCATGTACATTGGATAATTGCAAATTGCCTTATCAAACACTGCACACTGCACAGCACATAGAGTGTGCATTGCATTGGTGAAAACCCTTCTGCATCATTTCAAAAAATGGCATTCAACCAAATATTATCCTGTCATGCATGTACACGATCAATGACTCAGAAGCGAAAATGGATTGTCGTGACACAGCATGCTTGAGAAGGCAATCTGGGTGCACGCATTTGCATGGTGTCAATGTAGTTGGGGGGGTGTTGCCTAAGTGTATTTGTCTGTATGGACATGCCTAGAATACATGCATGTGAAATGAAGTGAATGCCAGTGTCCCGTACACAGCACATGTGAACACAGCACCAAGGACCCCCCTGTGTGTCAAACCACACCCAGCCCCTGACACCTCAAAAGAAAGCACTACATTGCATCAGCCATTGACCAGCAGAACATATCATATACAGAGTACCCCACATCGGCAATGGCAGACAGTGACCCATTACTGAATCATAGAAATCCATAATATGACCTACACACAAACTTCATCAAAGCGCATCAATGAGGGAGGGAACAAGGGAGACGAACAGTACATTCCTACATATCCTTCAAACAGTCCACAGTGTGATAATGAATTGGAAAAGCAAAATATATATTACAATTGCCTGGACCAATAAGGGAGAGTCTAGGGAGGGAATGTTGGATGACATAACTAGCTCAACATTCCTATGCCTGACGGAAATAGTCACAGTGCAGGAGTCACATAAGGAGGTGAGTGATGGAAGAGGAGGGAAGAGGTGAGGAGAGTAACAAAACAAGTGACAAACTGTGGTAGGTCTACAAATAATCCAGATAGTGCTGGGGAGGGGGAGAAGAAAGACAGAAGGGAAAGGGGGAAGAGATGACCTGTAATCAGTGCTGGAGGCACTAATGATCAAATTAACTGGCAAAACTATACTTAGAATGGTGAAGGCGAGGTGTGGAAGGATGGAGGTAGAAGGGCAAATGTTTGCAAAGAACAAGCGCCTACGTATCAAAATGGCCGATGGCAATTGGGGTAGTGGTTGAAAATGACAGCCAGAGTACAAGGAGGAGGCTAAAAGGTGGTGGAGAGGGAGAGGGAGGAGAGAAGGGAGGAGGGGGCCAAGCTCCAAATGACTAATGGGGAAGATGGTGAAAGAAAGCACACACAGGGGGAAGAGGGAAACCCGATGGTGCAGGAGAGTAGGGGGTTTGATGATGAAGGGGGATAGACAGAGGGACACTGACAGGGGCAGGGGAGACAGGGGGGCATTCAAGTGACTGAGAAGGCATGTGGACAGATCTAGACAGGGCCACCTTTGTGGGCTTTTGGTAGTGGTGGTAGGCTCAAGCATCCTGGTTGGCCAGATTGTCACAAGGGCCAAGTGCAAACAGTGGGGGGGAGCAGGTCCAGGACACAAACAGGAAATTTAAATCACGAACAATGTAGTCATAACTCAGATGTCACATCCAAACACCAGCCAGGGCTGGGAAATGTCCAAAGTGGTGCTAGCAAGGAATGGTTGTTGAAATGCATGGTGACAGGGGTAACTCAGCGTGCAGCCTTCATGTGGCATATCAAAATCACTATGGGGAAACTGTACCAATTCAACATTCTCAGCACATGGACCCCTCTGACCATCAGTGTGTTGTATGCAGCCAAAGGGTGCATGGTACCAGCTACAGCAGGAAGTGCATCAACGTAGACAGTCAATACATAACAAACATCTCAAGCAACATGATGAAATGTACAGTCAGCATAATACTCACCAAAGTGAAGTGCATACATGCATTGGAGAAACCATCTGGAATACCCACTAGCGGTGTACACACAAGTAGAACTGCAGGCTGGCCACAGATATGACGGAAGCCCAATGCCCATGTGTGATATGCTGTTACACCGAGTCATCCTTGCGAGCCCTTGGAAAAGGGAAGCAGGACTAGCATATGTGTCAGGACCCCAAGCAAAACACATACTCAAGGCAAGCCTGAATGGGCCCAGATGGAACACACAGTGGAGGCCTTCCGACGCCACAAAGCACCACACTGTCACATGTATACACAATAGACAAAATAAAATTGAAAAAAAAAGAATTCAAAAGAAAATACAAATTAAATCAAACAATCAATTTAAATAAAATAATGAAAAGTGTAATGAAAGAAATGAAAGCTAAATCAATAAAATTGAAGAAAACCAGAAAAAAAATATAACAAATAAAAAGCAAAGTGAAATCATTAAAAAAGAACAAAATAATGGAAAAAATAAATAAAATGAAAAATGAAATAAAATGATAACATACTTACCAAAAACCATACAATTTGGATGAAAAATCAAAAATATTTTTAGAAAAAAACTGCTGGAAAAAAAAAACATTTGCAGAAAAATAAAATCAAAAATGACCATATATGACCCGGGAGGTGTGGGGGTACCCAGGAGGGGGGTACAGGGTGCACCTCAACACCCACATGTGTAGATGTCGAGGTAATAAAAAACCCTCACTGGACTCTGCGCCTGCACGGCCTGTCCTATGTGGGAGATAGGTTGTCATCGTCACCCTTTGGATCTGAATCAGAAGGTGGACGTGGTGCAGTTGACTCACCACGCCTAGCCGTGCCTTGCCCCTCAATGGCAGCAAATATGTGGGTCTGGTAAACCAGGTCCTGGCGGGCAATGAGACTGAGGTCAGCATGCATTACCCCACGTGTCACACGTGCTTCCTCCTGCAGGGACTGACGTGTGAGACAGAGTTCTGCTTGCATGGCCTCACATGATAAACGGAGTGACTCCCGGCTTGCATAGAGTTCAGCTGAGACGGTTCTTTCAAGCTGTACTATCCTGTCTTCTGTCCGTCTACTTTGTTACATCATTAGGTCAGCTAGAGTAGATCGGAGGGCTTGTTGTTCCACCCTCAGGGCCTCACCGTGTGCCTCTGCTTGAGCATTAAGTGTTTCACGCAGAGCCACCATTTCAGCCCAGCGTGCCCTGTCATATGCCGTCATGCCCAGCCTGAGTGAGCGGCACGTGGACTGTGTAGCCCGCTGATGGAGCACCATTTGCCTTACAGAGGGGAGGATGGAATGGGCCACACTTTCCATACATTGAGCAATCATCTCAACTGCTCCCCCCTTGTTGCTGTGCTATGGCAATCATGGAACGCTCCCACTCACTTGACCCCGGTGGCACATGGCCACCGCGTTGCCGGGCACCACACTGCTGGGCCCAAGGAGCCGTGGTCCTATCTGGGTTTGTGCCTCCCGCGGCTGCAGGACTGCATCCCTCCGTCGACCTGATGCCCCAGGAACATGGCCAACTGGTGTCGAGTGTGACCGTGCACCCGTAACCACCACAAGTGGACATTCCAACCCTTCCTGGCCCCCTACTGCAGGTGTTGCAGACAGAAGACCATCCAACACAGGATCACCTACCAGCGACGACACGTCATGATGCAGATACGGCTCTACATAGTGGTCAGAGGATACATCAGAGCCTGACTCAGAGTCAGCTCTGGACACAATGGCCTGGAGCACCTGTGGGTTCTCGTGCGCTGCCACCCCACGACCACCACTGGTGCTTGGTTGGTCATGTGTACTGACCATCGTGTCTGGAATGACATCTTCATCCTCTGCCGCCAGTGCGTCATCACCTGCAACATAAAGAAAAGAAACAAGAACACGCATATCAGTAGCAAATACCACACACATATAGTTCACAACATTGACAGCCAAATAATAAAACAGCCATGTCACAGGCAACTCAAATCCCAACATGTATCCAGTGGGATTGCAATGCAGGGCCATCCCAATAGCAGAAAAGGATGTGTGCAAAATGTGAATGCAACACGTGTATTTCATGTTGCACATCACCTGCATCACACACAACCTATAGAAGGCATATATCCAATGCCAAAATGAGAGATGGGAACAAATAGTCAGCACCTAGCATAAGCATGTGTTAACACACAAATAGACACAGCTAGAAATGTAACCAAGCACACCATGATACATGTAACATGCATGTTCATGTGTAGCACTAAACTACAATCAACTATGCCCAGTACATGTGTCATAGGAGGCACCTACACTAGTGCATTTCCATACTGTGAGAGGAGGGATATGGGTACATACATGGCAGGTCAACATCACACAGCACCATCATGATTGCAAGTTGAAGGGCTTAACTTGGCACAGGAGTGGGTGTGTGCGTTGCAGTGCATGTGTAGCCCCTCAATTTACAACATCAAGACGTACGTTGTGATAACAATATTCAAACATTATGGCAGTGTAACGGCAATTGCAGCCATCGGGCCTCATTACGACCCTGGCGGTACAGGGTTAACGGCGCCGTAAAAGGTGCCGGCGCTGTTAACCCTGTACCGCCTCATTACGAGGTCCCCTCACGGGACCCTGTAAGTAATGCCTGGTCAAACCAGGCGTGCTTACCGGGTCCCGCGAGGGGAAGAGGGAGCAAACAACGGGCCAACTCATAATGGCCCATTGTTTGCTCCCTCTCCCATTCCCATTCAGCCCTTTGGGGGCTGAAATGGGAATGGGGAAGGACCGGGTCCGGGTCCTTGGAGGGAGGAATTACCGGGCCTTCCGAAATTGGAATGGCCCGGTAATTCCTCATTCTGTGGACCCGGACGCGAATTCGGCGGCAGCCATGCCGCCAATAGCGGCATGGCTACCGCCGAGGTCATAATGAGGGCCATCATATGCAAATGGCATGCACCAGGTAGCATGGTTTCCATGAAACACCCGCCCTCTGGCTAATAGCAGGGAGGCGCTGCATGGCAATGACATGCTCCACGCAGAACTGTGCATTGCCAGACAGTGTAGGCGTGCGTTTATTGAATTTCGTCAGTCAAATGTCACTACAGCCAATGAGAAGTGGACATGATGGAGGAGAGGTGAGGAACCATCCATAGTACATCCTTGCATGTAGAAGACAACACCAGTTGAAAAGTGGTCATGGGCTTGTAACTGGGGGAGCCATGGCCATGATACAGATGTTCACAGTCTAAAGTCGTGCGTGATGACACACAGACCTACAGTGAGCATGACATGTCTGTCCAAATGAGATGACACTTGGATCATCCTGGACAAATACAACAATGAGCAGGTGGTCAAGGACTCCTAGGGGCATACATGGAATGCAAATGTAACATGATCCTGCACATATGTGCATGGGGAGCCACTGCCATCAGCACACTCAGAGTGAGCCACACTGCACCAAGGACAAAGGATACGTATGACATGATGTGACATCTCACAAGTGGCTCAGAGCGCAAACAAGCAAAGGGAGGGGAACAAGGCGGAATAGGAATTCATAAACAACTATCATGCTGGGCACAGTGACATACAGAACACGCTAGTGCATGGAGAAGAGATAAAGGGTTGAAGACCCAGGAAGGGAGAGAAGGGGAACGTGCCAAACAGAGGAGACCAAAGAAGGAAAATGAAGTGCAATGGTAGAATGTCCATTCAAAAAGTGGTAGTGCAGCCAGCAAGTGGAAAGTGCACGATGATTTGGACAGGGCAACTTTGATGAGTGCAGACAAAGAGTGCTGGACTGTATGGGGACACACACTGGGCCCATTGATATGGGAGGCCTGTAGGCAGTGCAGCAGGGAGGCAGGGTGAGCAGGTACCTGATCCGATGCACAGAGTGTGTGCAGGGGCACAGTGCCAACAGAGGAAACTGTTCAGCTGGGTAGAAGAGGGGCTAATGCAGGAGCAAGTAGGAAGTTGTTGAGGTGCTTCCAGAAGCAGATATATCTCTCCTCAAGATTCAATGTGGCCAGTTGGCTGTTCAAAAGTGAGCTCCCAGCTATACACACAGATCTGCTGCTACCTTATTTATTAAATTAACAACTGACCTTGAGGGAGTGTGGGGTAGAGGAGCAAAGGACTCAAGAGGTGAGGAATTGGTAGAGGGATTGTTGAAGGTATTTTCTACCCAGTCCCAAAAAAACCTTGTGCACAATGCAGAGGGTCTGAAGTAACATCCTTGCATCCACTGGTAGCCAATGAAAGGGTCACAGAGCTGGAAAGATGGGATCCCAGGGCTTGAGGCCAAGGACAAGTCTTGCAGTCCTGTACTGGATTAGTGGTGGAGGGTGGAGGGTGGAGGCAGGTCGAATATTGAAAGAGACTGTCACAGTACCCCAACCTTGAGTAAACCAGAGCTTGACAGACTGTGAGCATGTAGGAAAATGTTAGGAAAGGCACAGTACCCTTGAGGAGGTGGAGCAAGAAGTTAATCCATCTCAAGATACATCACAAATGTGTGTGTAAAAGGGATGTGGTGAGTCAAAGGTGACCCTGAGGTTCTTGGCCTTGCAGGTGGAGGCAGGAGGAGGGCCAAGTGGGGCTGGCCAGAGATTGATGGCAAAGGATGGCAAAGACGTATCGATGAGGAGGATGCCAGTCTTGCTGGCATTCCGACAGAGACCGTTGGTAGTACACCAAAAGCAAATGGCAATGAGGCTATCAGAAATAAGGGAGGGACAAGAGGTGACCAAGGGCAGCCAGGAAATGAGTTGGCTGTCATCAGCATAGCACCAGAAGTTGTACAGAAAAATGATAATGTAGTAGTCAAGAGCTGCCACTTGCTCTCCATGAATTGGGGCTGAGAGGTCAGACCCCTGGTAACCAACACAGGTGGTGAGGGAGATTGAAGATAGGAAAGAGCCAACTTGTAGCTTGGCGGGTCACACATGCCAAACACACATGTCATTGAGTTACACACATCAATACTCACCAGATGATGCATCATAATCCATCCTCTCTCCCACTCCATGGATTTGTTCTTCCGGGATGAACTCTGAAGCGTTCTCCTAATGCTGAGTGAGTTCATCCTCCTCTGGTGGTGGCCCATAACCAGTCACCAGAGACATGGTGTAATTGGAGGCACGCTTTTGCTTAGCACTGCGTCTGAGGTCATTCCAGCGCTTGTAGCAGTCCTGAGCTGTGCGCACCTGGAATCCCATGGATGTCACACCATCAGCAACATGCTGCCAGTGGAGCCAACAGTGGTGATGTGTTGTATGGCACTGTGGGCCCACAAGCATATTGTGTTGCTGTTCTGACACGTAGTCCACAAGGAAGTCCAGTTCCTAATTGCAGAAAGTCTTATTCCTCTACGTGCCGGAGGTCGGAGCCGTCTCTGGGGTCCCATCCTCTTGTGCAGGAGCACGCTTCCTCCTTTCGGACGGTGGTACTGACCGTGAGGGGGCAATATGACCCTGATCAGTGGGGGCAGGGGCGCCGGTGGACTGGACCAAGGCAGTGGGTGTTGATATGAGGACAGGAGGTCTGGCTTGGGTCTGAGTCATTGCTGGGGTAGTGTTAGCTACATCTGCACATGCAGTTACCACCACCCGACTGCTTGGGGCAGCAGATGTCATAACTGCCCCAGATATGTGTGCCACAGTTACAACCACAGTGGACGCACATGAGCCCAACCTCCGGACAAGATGGAAATCGTCCTGGGAGTCCTCGTTACACAACGCAACATGCGCTGCCTGACCCAGAGCCCGGGTGGAGGTGTCCACAGCTGCACCTGCAGCTACCACCACCGGTGGGCCCGTGACAGCAGATGTAAATTGCTGTTGGGTGATATGGGCGCCAGGTTGTGATGCAATAGCTGCATCACCAGGAACCGCAGGGGGTGGTGGCATGTCTGCACCAGCACGTGGCTGGGCATCCCATCCCGGAGGGGCACCCCTGCCTCTCCCCCCCCTGTAGCCACCCTGGCCACCCTGGACTCCACGTCCTCCCTGGTCTCCGTGGCCACATGCCCGACCACATCCAGCCCTGGGCGGAGGCCCAGCTTTGCCGCCCTTAGCCTTTGATGGCCTCCCAACCATGGCACCAATGGAAAATGGGCTATGGGAGGTTCACTCAACAATTGTCCTGGGCAATTGGCTAGAAGGGGGCAGGGTACTTGATGGAATAGGTACCCCAGTGCCCCTGCAAGGCTGTCTGTGACCCCTGGGGAAAAATTACGGGTCACGCAACGCTCAGGCAAAAAAAATTACAAAATTCAAAAAGTAAAAAAAAAAAACAATATAAGAACTGGTAATTGGAAAAAAAAGAAAAGAAAATGTGTGCACGCGACCCCGGTAGCCCACATGTGTGAATGTTACCTCCAGCAGTATGGTGTGGCACCCAGGAACACAAAAAACATGTACGCGTGGAACACACGGGCTACTATGACCTCTAAACGGTACGCATGCACAGGGGGAACCACAGTAGGAAAAAAGCGTACGCGACTCAACGCCTGCCTTGCATGGAAAAAAAAAACACACGCGCTTGTGCGCGTAGGCAACACCCCACCAAAAGAAGAGGTACGGACTTCAGACGCTGTGAAGTAATCGCGTGTGATTCCAGCAGAGTAAAAACACGCGTCAGTCTCCACGAACAGCATGCACAGTGTTTTGCTGGCCCGCACTCACTTTTAGCCCGTGCTGAAGGCAACAACCGTGCACGTAACGTCACTTACGTGCTAAGGGCCTTTCCTCAAATTACACACATCCACACACGGACGTGATTTTTTTGCACATGTCGAATCACCATTCACCCGTGACGAGTGAAACGCCCGCATGTATCACGTCACATACGTGCTTACGCGATAACGGCCTTTCCTCGAATTACACGCTGACGTGCTGTTTTTTCACGTGCCAAATCACTCCGTATCAAGTTGGCCACGCTCCTGCCCAGAAGGCCATTTTCCTACCCCCCAGAGCCCCGAGCAGACTCCCACCTGCCATCTGCTGCTGCCTGCCTGCCTGCTGGCCACATGCCCTGCCATTTGGTGCCTGCACGTCAGCCATCTGCAGGGGTCCAGTTGCTGTGACCACCCCTGCTGGAACAGAAGACTCCCGACTGAAGTTCCATCGCTCCACAGCCCAGCCCCAGGACCCAGTTGCCCACCCACACCTGCCTCGGGGGTTGCCATGTCCGGGGAAACACCATCAGACACCACTGGCAACCCCCAGCCAGAGAGGCAGAGGGCTACCAGCTTCAGTGCCGCAGAAGTTGGTATCCTGGTGGAGAAAGTCCTGGCGCATTATGATGCCCTCTACGGAAGAAGACGCGCCAACAAGGATGGACGTGAGGGGATCTGGAAGGACATCATGGCTGCCATCAACGGGGAGGAGGTGGCAGTCCGCGACATACAACACGTCCGGAAGCGCTGGGAGGACTTCATGTCCAGGACCCTCAGCAAGGCCCGGCGGCTCTTGGAGGCAGCGGCTGTAGTGAGGTGCCAGGTCCACCTTACCACCGACAACATGAGGGTCCTGGAACGTATACGGAGGACTTCATGTCCAGGACCCTCAGCAAGGCCCGGCGGCTCTTGGAGGCAGCGGGTGTAGTGAGGTGCCAGGTCCACCTTACCACCGACAACATGAGGGTCCTGGAACGTATACGCCCAGCGCTTCACCACCAGATTCTCGAGAGGCAGAGCAGTTAGGAGTCGACCGGTAAGTGTCCAAAAGGTCCATGTATAGATGTGTATATGCAGGGACATGACCGTGCTGCATGTGAGTCCTGTCATGTGTGATGCACATCAATGGTGTATGTGTTCAAATGCATGATGCACGACGCACACATGTTAGCATTTCTGTGTATGTACTATGGCATGGTTGGGGTGTGACACATGGATGCTGGTTCACCTTCATGTGCGTGCATGGCATACATGTGCGTGTGTGTGTTTGACATGTGTGCGACTGTGATACACCATGGATGCATGTGACACAGACATGTCTGAACCCCATTGGCAGTTGTGACATAGTTGCCGATGATTGCACTATGACAGGTGGTGGATATGTACAGATGCATGTCTGTCTGTTGGCGCGTGTGCATGTGTTTGGCACTCCCCATGTTGCTTGTGACATCATGCCAACCTTCGGATGTTCATGCTGTTGTGTGCGTATGGATGCTGCTGCCTGCTGCATGATTCCTGTCAAATTCTGCATATGTGTGGGTTCAAATGATATGAGTGTTGGGGAGTGTGATGGCATCTGTGAAGTTTGACACTGCCACTCATGTGCAACTTTGACATGTGTATCCGACCATTGTACAGTGCCCTGATGCCTGTGTTCTGTCCCTCCCTGTCTGCAGCATCGACTGATGAAGAGGGCGGAGATGGTGCTGTGGAGCACAGAGGCAGGGATCCCACCGCCAGCCGGAGACGCAAGGCCCAGCTCTCCTCCCACGTTGTTATCTCTTCCGCGAGTGAGGAGTCTGGTGCCGCGTCCCTGGCTGCAGCTACCGTGGGAAGGTCCTAGAGGCGGAGGTTGGAGGTGGACTCCTCAGCAGCAGTAGGGGCAGCTGAGCCCCCACAGGGGCCTATGGAGGAAAATGGCACAGAGTCATCCAGGTTGGTGGGGAGTTTGGTTAAGGAGGAGGCCGTGGAAGGCCCACGCATGGCGCCTGGAGGGGGGCATTCCACTGGCGCTAGTGGTGCAGTCCAGGGGCAGGTACAGGAGGCAGCACAGGCCGCCCCGGACGTGCCTGTGTGTAATCCTGTCCCCGATCCTGTGACAGCATCAACCCACACCAGCAAGGATGCCTTCGTCCAGACCTGTTTTCAGGGAGGGGATGAGCGAACAACAACTGGCCTTCCTCTCCCTGCGGACATGGCAATCCAGGACCGGGTTGAGCCTGTCCTAGCTGGGGTGGCGTTGCATCAACGTGGTATTCGGGATGACGTGCAGGGTTCTCGTGAGGACAATGCACATCATTTCGAATACCTCATTGACCGTGTCAGCCTACTAGGACAGGTCACCCAGGCTGGGTTCCTCCATGTGCTGGATCTTCTAGCGACCCCCTCCTCAACTGAACACCCTATGCGCCGGTCGTCCTCCATGCCATCTTCCTACCCAAGCAAAACAGAAAGGTGATGGCTGAAAGGTTTTGAATTAATCATAACCACGGACAAAACTCTGGGCAACACTCCAGACCATCGTTTTTCAGCCTGCCAAGCCATTACAGAAGGGGAAAAACCATATGCAAATCAGGCTTGGTCCTACCCCAAAAGGGGCAGTCCAGCCCGAACTGCTAGGTCACATCCCTTCTGCACGAGACCACAAGCATCCCCAGACATGTTTCAGCCTTGTTGGGCATCATTAGTGAGGAGCAGCTTGGGTCACTAGGCCCGTCAGACTCAGGACCCACGTCCGTCCCACTCGGGGTGACTTTAGCAAAACAGAAAGGTAATGGCTGGAAGGTGTTGAATTAATCATAACCACGGGCAAAACTCTGGGCAACCCTCCAGACCATTGTTTTTAAGCCTGCCAAGTATCGCCTGGGCACCCTGTGTAGCTGTCCCTGAACCAGCAGCCAGGCTGGTGGAGGACACATCCCTGCCACAGTCGAGAGTCGGAGGTCCAACAGGTGTGGCCACCCAACAACTGGACCCCAGCAAGAGGAGGACGTGCAGGCATCGACCAGCAGGGCACATCCATGGCTCAGGGTGGAAGCCATGATGGCTCGGGCCTTCTACATCAGAGGGGCAGGCATCGGCCGGAGGGCAGGAGGACCGTGGATTGGGAGTGTCTTCAGTGTGGCATCGGTTGGGCCAGCGGATAGATGCGGAGCGGCGCCGGGCGGAGGAGACACAGCTCACTATTGTCAGAGCGGAGAACTCCATGCACAGGGCATTGAGGCGGGCTGAGTGCCTCAAGGCAACTCGCAGGAAGTTGGAACAGGCCATGGCTGCATCCCTGCGAGACCTCAAGGCCAGGAAAGAGGCCCACCTCCGGGACATCGACATGGAGTTTGATGATGCCCTGGCCCGGAACATCAACGATTGAGCTGTTGGACTTGCCCGCCACCATTGTACATAGTTCATTAGTGTTAGGTTTCCTTTGTTTTTTCTTTTATTTTGGAGTTCATGGACATTGCTCCACTTCGTGTATATCGTTTTTTCTTCACAGGACTTTTTTGTAGATTTCCTTTTGTTTGTGGATTATGGACCATTTGGACTTCCATTGTACATAGTTGCAGACTTGTAGATACTTTCTTTTTTGATATTCCCATGAATCAATGGTTTTCTTTTATCTGGATTATGTTTTTCTTATTGACATTGGCAATGGACCACTTTTTAATTCAACATGACGTATTTTTTTTTCTTCATTGGATTAACATTTCTTGTGGTAATATCTGTCATTGTACGTTGATTTTCAAGTTTCATTTCCTCTTTGTCAGTTCATTATGTTTTTAATAAATGTTTTCTAACTTCAAGATTGGTGTTGTGTTCTATCATTGGTTTTGTGCATGTCTCAATGAACATTGCCTCAGTCATGTGTTGCCACTGTGTGGCTCTGTTGGGCATTCCTGCATGGGCATGTTGGTTCATTTAAGACTGTCATGGCATGGGTAATTTGGAAGTGGGTTCTGTGGATGGTTGCATGCTTGTACTCGGGGGCAAGGAGATTAGGGTTGGCATTAGGGTCACGGGTCTGTTTTGTTAGGACATGTTGTTTGGTGGGCCATGTGTTGGGGCCTGCTGGCAGGTGCCCCTCACTGCTGGGTGGATGGCTGGGGGACATGAGACGGGCCTGCTGGCAGGTGCCTGACACTGCTTGGTTGGTGGGGGTGCAGGGGGACATGAGTCGGGGCCTGCTGGCAGGTGCCTGTCACTGCTGGGTGGGTGGGTGTGTGGGTGGCTGGGGGACATGAGTCGGGGCCTGCTGGCAGGTGCCTGTCACTGCTGGGTGGGTGGGGGTGCAGGGGGACATGAGTCGGGGCCTGCTGGCAGGTGCCCATCACTGCTTGGCTGTGGGACATGAGTCGGTGCTCCTGAGTGCATGGTGCCATGTGGGCTGCCCGCCGGGCATGCTCAGTGGTGTAGGGTAATCCCCTGTGGTATGGGCTGCCTGCAGGGCATGGGGAGGGGGGAAAGGGCACACCCGGGAGGGCCCACACTGCCAAATTGCGTATAAAAGTCCACGCGCACCCCTCAGAATACACGTACCCCATCCGGCTACTGAAAAACGTGTGTAAAAGTCCACGCGCACCCCTCGGAATACACGTACCCCGGCCGGCTAGCGAAAACGCATGTAAAAGTCCATGCAATGTTCATTGAGACATGCGCAAAACCAATGATAGAACACAACACCAATCTTGAAGTTAGAAAAAATATATTAAAAACATAATGAACTGGCTGTCATGATTCCTGCCCCTCGTGTCCCCAGCCCTCCAAGATGTCAGGCTGGAGCCATGCCACGATCACCTAGATGGCCTCTCCATCCCTCCAAAGACCCACTTGGAGTCAGACTTGGCGCTTGTGGCACCAGACTCACTCACTCCCATAGGATAACATTGGGGATTGGACTTGTAGTGCATTGATGGGGACAAGATGGATGCCCCTACATATTTCGGTTCCCAGAACTGCATGTGCAGTCTAGTCTTTTGGGTGTGGTTCAGCCCAGAGACACCTGGGATACCCAGAGACTATTTAAGCCATGCCCAGGCTGAGAAACATGCTTTGTGTTTTCTGCACCTGCAGTGTGACACTCACCATGTTCGGATCGGTCTCCAGTAGGCCTGCATCTTTCTCCTGCGCTCAGCTCCTGCAAGAACAAGAACACCGTTAGGAACAGCCTTACCTTGTGGCGCTTCTCCCCATCATTCATCGCTCCTTCTGTTCTGCGGGCATCTTCGGCGGTGTCATTCCCATCCCGGCACGCCGCTTCCTAAGGAAAAGGGAAAAGAACAGAAAAAAGGCATTAGTAAGCATTCAGCAAATCTTCGCTTATTTTTTAAAGACTGTACAAGCTTCAAACGCTTACCTGAATCCCAGCCGCTCTGGGGGAACTCTGTCTCTGGAACTGCTCATCCATCTGCAAGATGGAAAAGACACTCCATGTTAGCGTGGAAACATCGAGAGGCGCCACATACTGTGCTTACTCACCGCATTTCTTCTTCATAACCAGCATCCACGCTGAAAACGTTGCGGCACCTAAAAGACACAGAAAAAGAACTCAGTTCAATACAAATACGAAAGGGTCACATCGCGCATCGCGCTCTCACTCACCTTCAGCGCTACTCATCTCAGCAGCACGTCGCCATCCCCGGACACCAGCCATCATCTAAAGAAGGAAAGGAACAAAGTTAGAGAACTGTTCAAAAGACTCATTATACTTACCTGTCAGACTCTTGCCAGTGAACTAACTAGGCAGCAACGAGCCTGCATCAATCAACGCGCCCCTGCGCTGAAAGCAGGATGGAGAGCACACTTTCCAAGAAAAAAAGGTGAGCTGTGGATCAAAGGGAGCGGTTTGATCACGGGGAAGAAGGGGTTCAAGCACACAGAGACAATATGGAGTTAAACTCTGCCAATCCTGTGTTTCAGGCCCAGTCTCCAGTCGAGTGACGTCCCCGTGGATACCAGGTGAGCGTTACACTGACATAGAGGAAATGAAACTTGAAAATCAATGTACAATGATAGATATTACCCAAAAAAATGTTATTCCAATGAAGAAAAAGAAAATACGTTATGTTGAATAAAAAAGTGGTTCATTGCCAATGTTAATAAGAAAAACATAATCCAAATAAAAGAAAACCATTGATACATGGGAATATTGAAAAAGAAAGTAGGTACAAGTCTGCAACTATATACTATGGAAGTCCAAATGGTCCATGATCCACAAACAAAAGGAAACCTACAAAAAAGTCCTATGTAGAAAAAACTATATACACGAAGTGGAGCAATGTCCATGAACTCCAAAATAAAAGAAAAAACAAAGGAAACCTAACACTAATGAACTATGTACAATGGCGGGCAAGTCCAACGGCTCACTCGTTGATGTTCCGGGCCAGAGTATCATCGAACTCCATGTTGATGTCCCAGAGGCGGGCCTCTTCCCTGGCCTCGATATCTCGCAGGGATGCAGTCATGGCCTGTTCCAACTCCCTGCAAGTTGCTTCGAGGCACTCAGCCTGCCTCAATGCCCTGCGCATGAAGTTCTCTGCCCTGACCATAGTGAACCGTGCCTCCTCCGCTCGCCGCCGCTCTGCATCTATCCGCTGGCCCAACTGCTGTCACACGGAACACACTCCCAATCCAGGGTCCTCCTGCCCTCCGGACGATGCCTGTCCCTCTGATGTTGATGGGCCGAGCCATGATGCCTCCCACGTTGAGCCTGCCGCTGCCTTCGATGCAACTGCCTCTGCCACCACGACGGCATCCGGGATGATGGAATCCACCGGCACCGTCGTGCACGTGCCCCGCCCGATGATGCCAGCACATCCTCCATCCACTGCGGTCCAGTTGGTGGGGAGTCCACCCCTGCTGGACCTCTGAATCCAGACTGTGGCACGGATGGGATCTCCACCAGCTGGCTGCGGTGGTTGGGGCAGATCCACAGGGGGCCCTGGTGGCATCTGGCCGGAAGACGGCACGGAGAACGACTGGCGTATGGTGTGCATAGAGGAGGAGAGGGCCGCAAGACTGGCCGACACATGGAGGAAACCCCCACCATGGATCCTCTCAACCGGGCCATGTTGGCACACAGCTCTTCATGATGACGTGTGTGGCCCCCAGGAAGCACGCACGTAATCACGAATGTCACATGCGCACAATGCGACACCAATCAGGATGGACTCCATCCGGTCATGGGTCCCCTCGTCCGCAGGTAGGGGAGTGCCAGATGACGTGGACCTCCCCCATACCTGCGGACAGGCAAGGGACGGGGCTTACCCTGCTGGTACATGGTGATGCAGTCACAGTGTCAGGGACAGAGACATGCACAAGCACCTCTGCGGCGACCTGTGCTGTCTCCTGCCCCTGCACTGCACCACTTGCACCAGTTGTACCACCCCCACAAGGCCCCATGTGCGGCTCTGTAGCGGTCTACACCTCCTCTATAACCACCACCAACCTGGATGGCTCTGCAACGTCTTCTGCCGTTGAAAGCCCCTTTGGGGGCTCATCCGCCCCTTCCGCTGCAGCCGTAGTAGCAGATGCGGCACCAGTCCCCTCGCTCCCAGATGATGGTATTTCCTGGGAGGGTGACTGGGCCTTGCGTCGCTGGCCGGTGGAGGCATCCCTGCCACTTTCCTCCACAGCGCCGTCTCCGCCCTCTTCTTCACTCGCCGCTGTGTAAAGGGAGACATTGAACACAAGCATCAGGGTACTGAACTATAGTCCCCTAGACACAAAGCAATGGCACATGAGTGGCACTGTCAAACGTCACTTCCATCATGTCCCTCCACAACACATGGGTCAGTGCAGGCAACAAACATGCAGGAACAGGCATGGCACATGCAACATAAATTGGCATCCATGGCCAAGGCACTGTAGTTGCATCCAATGGTGGGCTAATTCTCACATGCACCATGGGACATGCTGGTCACATGCACACACATCACCGGAGGGTCATGCATTTGGCCCGGGATACCCCCAGACACGGTAGATACATGGATGACTAGGCTGTATCAGTCAATCAACACATCGTCACGGACATGGGTCATGCATCAATGACGCACACACTACTCAGACACACGGACATGTACATCATTCATGCCCATGACAGCAGCACACATGTCTCACACCCCAAACATGTCAAATTACAGACACAGGCATGCATACATGTGTGCGTTCTGCATGCTTCTCCGCATGATGCATTGTAACACATTCACCATCCATGTGGGTAACGCCTGACTGGACTCACATGCGGCACCATCATGTCTCTGCACACACACACATCCAAACATGACCCATGTCACACATGCAGCCAAGTAGCTATCTACCAGCATACTGCAACATGCCCTTTTTAAAATGTAAGTGCATGGCCACTTACCGCTCGACTCCAGACGTGCCTGCATCCTGAGGATCTGGTGGTGAAGCACTGGGCCAATGCGCTCCAGGACTCTCATCTGCTGGGTGGTAAACTGGCCCCGGCGCCCCACTGCATCCGCTGCTTCCAAGAGGTGCCGAGCATTCTTGAGGGTCCTGGACTTGTAGTACTCCCAGCGCTTCTGGACGTGTTTGATGTTGTAGGGTGTCACCCCCTCCGCGTTGATGGCACCCACTATGTCCTTCCAGATCCTCTTCTGTCCTTCCTTTTCGGTGCGCGATGGTGTGAAGAGGGCATCATTATGCCCCAGAACTTGCTCCACCAGGATACCAACTTCCTTTTCACTGAAGCTGGTAGCCCTCTGCCTCTCTGGCTGGGTTATGCCACTGGTGCTGGGCTGTGGAGTGATGGTACTTCAGTCGGGAGTCTTCTGTTCCAGCAAGGGTAGTCACACAACTGGACCCCTGCAGATGGCAGATGTGCAGGCACCAAAAGGCAGGGCACAGTGGTGGCAGGCAGGCAGGCAGCAGCAGATGGCTCATGGGAGGCTGATCGGGGTACTGGGGGGCAGTAATTTGGCCTTCTGGCAGGAGCGTGGTCTTCCGTGTGTTGTCGTGTGGCCAGCTTGATACGGAGTGATTTGGCACATGAAAAAACAGCATGTCAGCGTGTAATTCGAGGAAAGGCCCTTAGCGCGTAAGCGCATCTGTGACATAACACGCACAGGCGTTTACCTCACCGTGGGTTGAAGGTCCCACGTGGGTTTCCATCGCTCTGTACGTGCTCTTTGTGGGATGCGGTACGTGTATTCTGGGGGTGCGCGTGGACTTTTCCACGCTTTTTCGATAGCGCGAGCGGGGTACATGTATTCGGAGGGGTGCGCGTGGATTTTTACATGCATTTTTGCTGGCGTGAGCGGGGAATGTGTATTCCGGGGGTGCGTGTGGACTTTTACATGCCTTTTCCCTGGCACGAGTGGGGTACATATATTCCGAGGGGGGCGCATCGACTATTACATGCGTTTTCGATAGCACAAGCAGGGGACATGTATTCCGAGGGGTGCGCAGGGCTGTATGCTGCGCCATGTAGGGGATTTGTGCAATGTTTTTGGCACGCGGGGCAGGGTTGGGGGTGTTACTGGCCCTGCTGCAGGGTCGCTGCACCGCTCTGCAACCACGGCTGGTTATGGATGTTGAAATCCATGAATACGCTGTGCGCCGAATTCCATGAATTACCCTCTTACTGTTTATCATTTATCATTTTAGCTGGTGTACCCTCGACTTGAGCCCTGTTCTGCAGGCTGCAGCTGTCACTGGGCAAAAGTACAAGTTCTGCAGACTGCAGGCTTAAAGTACTTCTGTTCGCTGCATGCCACGCGCCTGCGCATTTGGTACATGCTGAGGCCGGGGAACAAACTGCACATGCCCCTGTGCAGTGCACTGCTGCGCAGCCTCAGCCTGCATTTGTCCAGAAGCCAGAGCGAAGTGGAGCAGTCAGGCAGCGACGCGTGCAGAGAACTCTGTGACGTCATTTGATTATCGAGGCGAGGGAGTGGGAGACTAGAGAGAGACTCGACTCGAGATGGAGCTAGCTGAGGTAAGTTACTGAGTAGTAGTGTTCGTGTGTGTGTGATGTCGTGTGACTGTCTTGACGAGGGAGCACAGCGTGACTGAGGGTGTGATGTTGTGGAGGGGGGCATCAGGTTCCCTTGGCCCCAGTCCTCCAGACCAATAGCGCCCGCAAAGGCAATGGCAGTGCACCTGGGCCAGGCCAAGAAACGGTCCTGGAAGTGGAATGAATCGGAGATTAACATGCTGAAAAATGTGTTGCTCAAGCCAAGCAACACCCATGGCATCTGCACTCTGAGTCTCTTCCCTGGTGTGGCACGCATAATATCCATCACATACCAGTGAGGTCTCCCAAGGGGCGTGTGGTTATATCACACCAGGAGCCCAGACACGTACGTACGGTACAAGGTGGTGTCCTCTTCGGACACTGCTCTGGGGCTCCTCACCCTCAAGGACCCCCAGCTCCCTGGACCCCCTACATCCTAGCAACTCAACCTTACCTCTTCTTAAGTCACTCCTATCTTTCCAATAAGGAGGACCCTCCTGCTGTGCACCTGGCAGACGTGCTAGATAATTGTGCATGGCCAGGCCCACATAGCATTCCACATCACCTGAAGGGGTCCTTGCATGCTGGATACATCCCTGAAGATTACCAGGCCACGTGAAAGACACGGAAAGGGGCCCTCACAGCATCTAACATTATCACTGGGGTCCTCATTCACGACCAATATAAGGTGCTGAAAATGAAAAAAGTGAGCATTGCCTGGGTTTGGGTTTGGGTCTCGGGCGCTACTACATGGCACACTTTGCCTTAGTCAAGTTCTGCCTTACTCCGGTATTGCATACCCTGTCCCCATCAAATGATGGGCACTTCCTCCTCCTGTCATACAAAGTGACTCGATGAGTCTGCATCAAATGTCAGAAGCCACCAGATTCTCTGTGAGTTGCCCATCTAGTCCCAGTTTTCATCTGCGTTCTGGGACTTGTGGTTTTGCTTTTCCCATTTTGAATATTAGACTGCAATCCCCATATTGCAAAGAGCTATGCCCTCAGAAGGCCATGAACATCTCCGGATTGTTCTGAAGTGTGTAGCTCCTTGCCCCACCCCTTGATTTCCCTCCTTCTCTAAAAATGTTACCCCATCGCTGACCTCAGGACTCTGTGCAGAAAAGCAATGCAAACCAACAGGAAGCATCCTAGTGAAAGGATGCCCAGAACTTCTGTTTCCCGATTAAAAACGCTTTTGGAGGCCGCAGAAGTTAATCAAATGTAAATGCCTGCACATGTGTCAAAAGTAACCTGAAACATAATTTCAGGCTGATACTTTAAATATGGATGGTGTAGGAGGAACGATTATTCACTACAACTCTAGGTGTATTGCCAACCCCGATCTCAGAATACACGTCTATGGCCACCAGCCCCCTTTAACACCTGCACCCAATAACCTATCATGTACATTCCCACAATCACATAAGGAAGACAATGCTGAGCACTGGGGTGCATGCGGGGGGCTGAAGTTTCCATGTTAGGGCCTGGTCAGCTGGGGGTGCATGTGGGGGACTGAAGCTTCCATGTTAGGGCCTGGTTGGTGCGGGGTGTATGTGGGGGCTCAAGCTTTCATGTTGGGGCCTGGTCGGAGGGGGGTGAATGTGTGGGGCTGAAGCTTCCATGTTAGGGCCTGGTCTGGAGGAGGAGCATGTGGGGGGCTGAAGCTTCCATGTTAGGGCCTGATTGGCAGGGGATGCATCTGGGGGGCTGATGCTTCCAAGTTAGGGCCTGGTCAGCTGGGTTGGGCATGTGGGGGGCTGAAGCTTCCATGTTAGGACCTGGTCGGTGGGGGGTGCATGTGGGGGGCTCACGCTTCCATGTTAGGGCTTGGTCGGTGGGGGGTGGATGTGGGGGGGGGGGGCTCAAGCTTCCATCTTAGGGCCTGGTTGGTGGGGGATGCATGTGGCGGGCTCAAGCTTCCATGTTAGGGCCTAGTCGGCGGATGGTGCTTGTGGGGGTCTCAAGCTTCCATGTTAGGGCCTGGTCGGTGGGGGTGCATGTGGGGGGCTCAAGATTCCATGTTAGGGCCTGGTCGGCTGACCTGCAGAAAAAGAATTGTCATGTTCTAACACAGAACTATATAATTGGCAGCGTTTTGTTGGTGGGCAATTTGAGTGTCCTACCACCCCATTATAAATGCACAGCTCTAGCTTAGTTGGAAGAAAGCCACCTTTCCTAAATGAATGCAAGCGGAGTCAGGGAAGCAGAGCAAATGTATCCTGTGGTTGCCAAACTGTGCCAGCAAATGAGCAAAGCCCAAACTCTGAAGAGGCAGCCGTGTCTCACATATATGGCAATGGCCAGATGTCTACGTAATTAGAGGCTGCACTGTGCATTTTTAAGCACTAATGTATATTAACTGCACAGGTATTGGGAGCTGTGTCATGAATGTAATTCTAAGCATCTTCTGACAAGTAAAGAGGAAACCATATGGCCAACAAAAGGAGTTCCATATTAGTGACCCCAACCTTAATGCAGAGGTGTACAACTTGGTTAGTTCGGGGGCTGTATGTGTGACCCTTCTACCATGGTTGGCACGGGTTCCTGATGATAGAAATTTCAAGTGACTACGTGGCAGCCAGTGGGCAAAGGAGGTATTAGGGAGAGGTTGTGGATGGGTAGGGGGAAGTAGGGAAACCGGGAAGAAGGTTAGGGTAACAAAATTGGATAGGTAGAGGGATGTTAGGGGGAAAACACACCTTGTTACTCTGCATACCCACCTCGCGACCTGACCTCACCTAATAGTAACCAAACCTGACTGAAAACCGACCTCCCGCCTACCTAAATCCCTATAAACATACATTCCTCTGACCCCCTTGTATCTGAACTTTAGAAACAAAGCATCGGACCTGTAATACCCCCTTAATGGGAGTTGAGGCAGAAAAATGTACATGGCAACATAATGATGGCAACATAATGAAAGAAAACAGCAGGGAGCTTCTCCCCTCATGATTGACAAAACTCATAGAAATGGCCCAAGGGTTCTGCTTGAGCGGCTGGGGTAAGAGGGGCACAGGGTAAGTAGGAACATGGTGCAATTTATGTCAAGGCCTTGAGGCTGGTACAAGTTAACGGCCAAGTGGGTACAACCGGAAAAACAAGGTGGTCCCCCAGGGGCAGCATAAGGGCCTTTCAAACCTTTAATTTCAAAGGGGTTCGAACTTCTAGATGACATTGAGCCCCTGTTTTGCCAGTCAGCACCTACAACAATATATTCCTTTCTATATTACATTCTTTCTGGGGCTTATAATGTGCGCTTTGCTGGAGACCTTCCGGATGTCACTTCCCTCAAGTCCACCTCATACACAAAAGCATAGTCCCCAAGGTGTTCCCTGTCCCCCCCAGATGTTATGTGTCTCCTACGCCCCTGAATATGTTACATTCAATGTGCATCCAAACACAGATGACATAATCATGCACAGTTAGTAAGAAGAGTGAAATCTGCCCCTCACAGCAAAAAACTACATACAGTGCCATTCTCTCCTGTGTGATCAGACAACTTGGCACCCCAAGCCATTCCCAAAACCTGCTGTTCTCGCACATTAAAAGCATGTCCTTGCAGTTATCATGTACCCATCTGCGTATGCCAAGGACACAAACTGTTATTTCATAGTGTGCTGGACTCTCTATGGAAGGTTTCATGAGAAAATATAATCCAGACCTAATTCTTTGGTAAATAACTCATAAATATTGCACTTTAACGTTTCTTAAATTGTATCCCATCCATACTACATATGTATAAAATACATTCTTTCTTTTGCATTGCATATTTTAGTTCCCAAAACAAGGCCATATTTACCAGTAGGCCTCAATATGATTTCATTAATTTTGTGATGTGAACAGCACTGGCCACTTGTTAAAAGCAGGCCACATGTGTATTTGATACAGTAAATGCATTTTAAAATGAAAAGCACTTCTAATACAAACCACACATGAGTGTATTTGTCAAACATGCTGATCAGCTTGTTTTGCAAGCAATTCACATACTGCTCTTGTATGAAAAGTATATGTGATTGTCCACAGTGCTAATTAAATAGCTGGGGTACCCACATTAAAAGAAACCCTGAAAAAAAATAACAAGACCCAGTACAGTGAAGTTAAAAGGACCTTGCAAGTTCAAGTGGCATGTGCAGGTTCCACAGCATTTGATGGGCCATCACGTTTATCGAGGTCTTACAGAAAGACTTACAATTAATAAAAAACATCCTAACATAGGGGGTGGAGAAAGTCTGCATGATGGCAGTGTCTGTGTTAGAGCTCCAAGCCATCAGATACCTTTTCAGGAATCGCATGCTCTATCACTCCTTAAAGTTGCAAAAATGCCCTGACTGTTGCAAGCTACCATAGGTGCATGCCAAGATTGTCGGGTTCTTTGTCTTCTGCCAGGGCTACTGATGGCTTTTCTCCAAAGTACTTTAAGGCTCATAATTTTCTGTATAAGTTTGGTGACGTGCCCCAAGGTTATCTTCTGCTCTTGCAGTGTATTTTCAAGCAATAGCCTCGTGTCTTCGATTTTATAGAAGTGCCTTCTGATTGGTCCTGGATTCCTCTGTGCCCTGAAGCCCTCACAGTCCCAAACATATGTCCTGAATAAAGTTTACACAGGAAGGCAGTCAAGCAACACAGCCAGGACCCATCCCACTACTTCAAGGTCAATAGTTTGCATTTGGTATCTCTAGCTCTAATAACTAATCTAATCTTAAAGCAGGGAGACAGTATTTTTTAGTATCAACATTTTCCAGTCAAATGACCTTCCAACCCTTTATGGTCATATGGCTAAGGAAATGTCTTCCTCGCAGTCTGAAATCAAAGACTTTTGCAACTGCGTGATTTACATACAGGCCTTCTTAATGCTTGCTGCATGCTCACTGCATGTGTAAGAGCAGTAATTAATCAAGTATGAACCCTAGATATTGGTCACGCGCTTTTATTCCACACTATGACCTGATTTTGTTTGCTCAAGATACTCCTCAATACCCCACACAAAATCCAAGATGGGTAGATCCTTCAGTCACTGCCAGGAGCTCATATTTAAGGGGAGAGATACATTCCTACCTTTGAAGGAAGGCTATATAATAGGCATGGTTTCACAAAGATAAGCCCTGCTTGGCTTGCTATTCCTAAGAACAAAGGGCATTCAGCAACACCGTGCAATTCATATTTGAAGGACCCCTCTGCGCCTCCCAGGGCTATCTACAAATGTGATGGATTTGGAGGGGAAATCTCACAGCTTTTTTAAATTTCAGGAGCTAAGGCAAATCGATTATACCATGAAAGTCAGAGTTGCTAAGCAGCCTGTCTTTCGGACACTGCTCCGTTTTTTATAAACTGGTGTTGGTGAGTGTGGGAATGAGGGACCAAGACAGGGTTGCAGTAAAACAAAAGGTCATTTATTCTTCAGGAAGACAGAACTTTTGTAGTTCAACTCGATTCAATAACAACTTAAAGTTTTCCTTCTTTTTTCCAGGATATAAGGATGTCTTCTTTTTTGATTAATCTCAGCAGCAGTCTTAATAGACCCAACAATATCACCTCAGCTCCACTCGTATTGGTTCTGCAGGAAGCAGAACAAGACAGACACAAAGTATCGAGTTTTTACTGCCAGCACAGTCCAACAACCAATCAGGACTGTTCTTGCTGGTCAGTGTATGTAGCGTGTTCCTAGCACCACCCCCTTTGATCTCACGCTCCTCCCTCTGTGGCCGCCACAGCCTAACCTTGCCACCTTTCTTGCTGCCTCAGAATCTGACTCTCTGGTCGCTCTGCACCACAGGTCCGCAGGATGGTGTTCTCTGCATTGAAGGCATCGAGGTAGGTAAGCCAGGGGCTCAATAGCTTTTAACATGATGTTTTCCTCATGGTCCATAATGAATGCAGGACGCGATAGCTGCATATGCCAGTCTGTGTTACTGTTCTGCAATTGGAAGTGCCACCTGCTCTCCTGCCCAGCCCTCACCGGCGTCTCCCATGGGTTGGTGCCGCCTTCCTGTGCCTTTCCTTGGTTCTTGCTACAGGGTCTGGCTTCAGATAGCCAGGGGTCCCTGCACACAGGATCATGTAAAAGGGACACGTGGCTACAAACCCACACTATAGGATTCAGCCATTCGGGCAGATCGACAGTCCGTGAAAGATAATCTGCCTCCATTTGGAACACAGCTTGTTTGTGAAGCATCCAGAATGTAAAAGGTTGCAATGTAATAAACCACTGCAACACTCTGTGGTTAGAGTCTTTCTGGATGGCTAACTACTGTACATGGGCATGGTCGGTGAAGATCGTGAAAGGCCGCCCCCACAGATAATATCAGAGAGACTCCACTACCCGTTTTAGGGCCAAGTGCTCTTTCTCTATTGTGGAATAAGCCAATTTGTGATGCAACAACCTTTGGCTAATAAAAGTCACAGGATAAAGGTCTTCATCAGTCCCATGGGACAGTACGCCCCCCAACCTGGTTCTGGAAGCCTCAGTCTGTAGATAGAAGTGCAGGGAGAAGTACAGGCACCTCAACACGGGAAGAGAAGAGATGATAGTCTTGAGGTGTTGGAAAGCCTGATCACCTTTTCGTCAGCGGATAAATTGCCTGAGTTGAGGACTTGAGAGCATCAGTAAGGGGGGCAGTCATGGTAGAAAATAACAGAATGAAGCATCGATAGTACCTGAGGAATCCTAAGAATGCTCAAATGGCCTTCTTGTTAGTTGGTAGTGGCAACCGTAGTATGGCATCGACCTTATTGACTTAGGGCCTAATCTCTCACCTGGTTTGATTAGTCACCAGAACTGTTTTTGGGTTTATATGCAGATCGGCTTCTCCCAAGGTAGCAACCACCTTTTTCAGGTGTCCCAGATGTTCTTGCCAGGTGCTGCTGAATACAATAATATCGTCCAGATAAGCAGAAGCATGTGTTGCATAAGGCACAGGTATTTCATCCATCAGGGACTCGAAGGTGGCAGGAGCCCCTTATACCCTGAAAGGAAGGACTGTGAACTGATACAACCCTTGAGGATTGGCAAATGCTGTTTTCAGTTGGTCTTCCTTTCTGAGGGGGATCTGCCAACATACATTAGTTAAGTCAATTGTGCTCAAGAAATATGCAGCACCAAGTCTTTTGAGCAGCTCATCTGCAGAGCTTTGTAGGTCAAGATGGAATTCAGTTGATGGAAGTCCATACAAAACCGGGTGGAACCATCCGGTTTAGGTACGAGAACAAATGGGGAACACCAAGGGCTAGAGGAGGGTTCAATGATATCAATTCTCAACATATCTTCGATTTCCGCTTGAATTTCGGTCCTTTTTGCTTCAGGAATACAATACGGTCTTAGGTGAAACATTTTGCCAGGGATGTAGCAATAGAATGTTCAATGAGGTTAGTCCTGCCTGGCAAGTTGGAAAAAAATGTGCGTAAGGTCTTAATATCTCTACAACCTCTTGTTGTTTTTGGTCGCTTAAGTGGGTGCCCCACTGCACATCTTGTAAACCGGATGGCTCACCTTGGTGGAACTGTTCTGGGCGGTGGCCTTCAGGGGAAATTATTAAGGCCATTGCCTTTGTTGGGTCCTTCCACTCCTTCAACATATTGGCGTGATATTTTTTCTCTTGGTTGTTAGGCTGGCTGATAAGATCATTCACGGGACCTAGGACAGCCTGTATTATATATGGTCCTCTCCATTGGGCTAGCATCTTATTACAACTAGTTGGTTGGAATACCAGCACATTGTCCCCTGGTTGAAAGGTCCTCATGCAGCTATGGCAATTGTAATAGTCTTCTTATATTTGTAGTGCTTGTCGTAGATTCGACCATGCTAAATCCCTGAAACTTCTGAGGTGGTCCTTTAAATCTGCTACATATTCCGACAGGGTTCTTTCTCCCCATTCCTCTTTGACTATCTCAAAGATGGTTCTGGTAAGGTGACCAAACAACAGTTTATTTTATTTATTTATTCATTTTTACATTTGTAAAGCCCCTAAATCCTCAGGGCGCAGGGCACTGTTGCAAACCAGTTACATGTGACAACTTCACAAAGGGTGAGAGAAGTGAATAAGGAGTAGACACAAAGTGTACCTATATATTAAGTATATTGTTCAAAGGGCGGGCCCTTCAGGCAAATAACCATGTTTAAATAGGAAAACCCAGTTGAGGATTGAGGAGTGTCTCGTTGGACCCTGGAGAGGCCTCTACCTCTGTTGTCTTTTGAGCCACTTGCAACTTGCAACTGGATAGCCTGCCCTTTCATTTTCATAGCAGAGTTATTCCCAAAAAAAGCCTCTATCTAGGCTTGCATTGGGTCGGTGGCACCCTCTCTCTCGCGTTTGTCTTTTTTCCGACAAGGCGATGAGATTAATTTTGACTTTTCCCTCTGCGGGCTAAGGGGGCACTCACCAGAGAGGTGGCGATCACTTTGCAGGGTCACCCGTTCAGTACTTTGCTTTGATTTCATTTTTGTGAGGCTTTATATCTCGTTGCAATGACTCCACTACTCTAGAGAGATTACACTCATAGGTTCTAATACCCCCCAAGCTGTTGAGGTCTCACAACAGCTAAATGTAATCTCCCGGGGAGCCCAGGTATCAATCAACACTAGGTGCCTCAGCGCCTCCATCCGCAGGTGCAGGCTAGTCACTGAACAATTGTGGTAGGTAGACTCACCAACATGGGTTCTAGGGTGGTTCCTTCTGCCAGCGACAGTCACCGCAGTTTGGAAAGTGTCACTATGCATATCACAGTGTCTTTGACCATCCATCGGTCTCCTAAGCCCCCTACTACTTCCAAACTGCTCCTCAACTGTGCTTTTCTGCACTTCGCTAGCACTTGCAAGGAGAGAGGTTTTGTAGTGGTAGCCCCTCCTCCTCACAGCGATATGGGAGAAACACTGGAACGGGCTCAGATGCACCCTGGCAGAATTGCGCGCTCAACTGCTCCTCAACTGCGCTTGTCAGTGCTTCCATGTTTATTCTGTGGTAGAGTCCCCTCTTCTCCGAAAACCTTGGTCTCATGGATGAATTCAAACCCTGTCAACTAAGGGTTTATTCCCGGGCTCTCTGTAGAATTGGATAACTTTGACTTTCCAAGCGAAAGTATGCCTTGGCTCTTTCCGGCATCCAATTGGTTACACAGAGAGTGGTGTTTTGTTCATTCCTCTTCCTCTTCTCTTCCCTTATCGCTTTCTGAGTTTTTCTCACCAACATGGGTTCTAGGGTAGTTCCTTCTGCCAGCGCCGGTCACCGCAGTTTGGAAAGAGTCACTATGCATATCACAGTGTCTTTGACCATCCAACGGTCTCCTCAGTTCCGGAATGCTTCCAAACTGCTCCTCAACTGTGCTTTTCTGCAATTCGCTAGCGCTTGCAAGGAGAGAGGTTTTGTGGTGGTAGCCCCTCCTCCTCACAGCGATATGGAAGAAACACTGCAACGGGCTCAGACGCACCCTGGCAGAATTGCGCGCTCAACTGCTCCTCAACTGTGCTTGTCAGTGCTTCCATGGTTATTCTGTGGTAGAGTCCCCTCTTCTCCGTAAACCTTGGTCTCATGGATGAATTTAAACCAAGTCAACTAAGGGCTTATTCCCGGGCTCTCTGTAGAATTGGATAACTTAGACTTTCCGAGCGAAAGTATGCCTTGGCTCTTTCCGGCATCCAATTGGTTACACACAAAGTGGTGTTTTGTTCATTCCTCTTCCTCTTCTCTTTCCTTATCGCTTTCTGAGTTTTTCATACTTTCACCAGAGCCGGTTCCTTTATTTCCATCCATGAAAAAGGTGCTTCCTTCAGCCATTCATCCTCACTAATGTACTCTCGGAACATTGGAAGGTCAGATCCCAGTAAAACGGGAGACGACATGGAAGGCATTGTGACAGCCCTAAGGTCAATATTTAAAAAAAAATGTATACCTAGGTTAGTGATTCCAGAAGGATAAGACCTTATATCCCCATGAACACATTTGATAGGTATGGGTGGGCCATTAGATTGCTTGTTACCAGTTACTTCAGTGGTGATCGCTGTATGCTGGCTCCCGATGTCCAATAACGGCTGGCCCGGTCTTCCATCTACAGTCACCTCTACCGTAAATGGGTATCTTCGTCTCTGATACTCCTGGGTTTGGAGGGCCCCCACCTCCATGGGCTCTGGTTGGGTTTTTCACCAGTACAACCAGGCAATGTGCCACCACTCTGCGATGTCTTGATATGGGAGGTATTGGGGTTCTTCGTGGTTCAGTTCTGATTTCCTTTTGGTCTACAGAGGGCAAACGAGAACCTGTGGATTTCTGAGGCTCTATGGCTCCTGTTCCAGGATGTTTAGTGAACCCAGCCTTTTGATAGACGGTAGCAATATTAATGGCGCCAGATAACATGAGGTGATGATGCTGTCTCACCCATCATTAGATAGGGCCAGTGTTAGGGAGAATTCTCAGAAATGTGCTAATTCCTCTCTACCTTAGAGACACTCAGCTCTTTTGATGGACTGTAGGACCTTTTCATTCTTACCTGGAGAGAGGGAGAGCCTTTTTCCCACTCTCTCATGTATTTTAATGTGATTTGAACACTGTGTTTCTTTTGGTTTTTGGAGTCTGACAAACTCCAAAGGCATCTTTTTACATTGTAGCACACAGCACCTTCAGTGTAGTACTACAGGGAAGTCTTACAGATTTCCCCAAAGGCTTAAAACACCTTTCTCTTGGATAACAACTGTTTCTAAGAGCAGTAAAGTGAAATTGACTTTACTTTGCTACTGTAAATTTCTAGACCCCGCACACACGTTCATACAGTAGGGTTCTGGAGGGGTTACCTAGTATCCCCTTTGTCTAGCTTCTCATGTAACATTTTTATGTTACTCTTTCCTCGATAAATGGCTGGTGGCAGTGGTTTACTTTTAACTACCGTGGTGTGTCTTTATCGCAGGCTGTGTCCGCAGCTGCAGTAAAGCACCCTTGGGTGCCTTTTTTTGTCAAAATGGCCGGTCTTCTTCTTTCGCCATTTCTTTGCAGAAAGGTCCTTCTTGAGTTTTACGCTGCGTGCCAAACCAGGTTTGGTCCCTTTGTTCATTTTCTCTTTGGTGGGATTCACGAGTGAAGCCCTCCTCTGGCAACAGGGTGTCTGGTGGGGGCAGGAAGTGAGGGAGGTGCCCGAAGCTCCCTGTGCTTAGTATCCTAGGAGACAGGAATGCACCCCTAGTTGATTGACTGGCTGGCTGTTCGGCAAGGACAGCCACCCTGCTGGGTGATTGACAGCCAGGCTGCAATGAATGGGAGAAACCTGAATAAAAGGCGAGGCTTTTGGCTTGGAAGGCAGAGTCGATCACTGGACGAAGGAATCCGAATTAAGAACTTGAAGAGGACGCCTGCTGCAACTCCTGGACCGTTGGTTTGCCTGTTGAAGCCCTGCTGCTGTGCTGAAACTCCAAATTCGCATTGACAGAGAAGCCCCTGAAAGGACGACTTCTCCCTTTGAGTTGGTGAGACCAATCAACTCCAAAGTAAGCCACGTAGACATCGCTCTCGAAGCTGGTTGAAATTCCACAGAGTTGCTGCTGGAACCCCGACACCAGGGCGAGGAACAACAGCTTGTGTGCATTGCTTTTAAGCTGGCCAAGAGACTTCAGGGAGATCCTCCGGACTCCCAGGAAGCTGGACTGACTGAGCCTGAGCCACCTCAACAGAGTGCTGGTGCCCAGAAGTCCTCCCTCTTATCCCCATGACTGAGGCCCAGGAACACCATGTTCTGCAGAGCTACACAGAAACAGAAGTCATCTCCGGCTTTTCTTCTAACTAAAGGTACTGTAATGTCTAAGAGAACTTACCTTGTGCAGATTTGTTTCTACTCTTCACAAGCCTAACAGCTTGTGGCCCTACATTGATTCTTCTTCTTCACTAAAGACTTCTAAAAACATTGTGCAAAGACTTTTGTACTTACCTGCAAGAAGGGCTTCAGCTACATAGACTTTTGCCTATTGACTTTGGCCTAGCCTGTTTCCACTGAAAGACTCTTCTCTCCTCTGACACTGGGGAGGGTTGAAAGTATTTGCCTGCTTAAGAATAATTGTGATCCCTTATTTGTTCTGAGTAGCCTTTTCTTTGCCACATCTCAGTGCTATTCTAAATGCTAACAGTAACGTATCAATGTCCACAGTGTCCTAACAATTGATGTCACCTGAGGGTGTAGGAAGTGTCTGTGTGGCATTCCGCAATGGGTGCTTACTGATTTAGAAGCTAAGAGTGTGCCTTTTGGAGGTATTTGTGTGTTGCTATAATATTGCTCCCTTCTAAAGAAGGCTTATATAAATGACCAGAAAATAAATAAATAATAGTTTTATAAAGAAACCTTGAGTTTAAGTGTTTGTTTGAATACTTGTCACTGTGAATCTTTGTGTAACCACTCTACTGCTCACATTGACCACTCTTGAGATAAGCCTGGCTGCTCCACTATGCTACCAAACTGTGTAGTTCAGACTTATACTAAAGGTTGGGTCCTGTTGCCAGGAGGCTGAGATTGATGTAGGGCTCCCTAAGAGCACTACCCCAAATCTGTACCTAACAGTCAGGGAGAGAACTGCTCCAGCTGAATTATTTCAGTAATTTCAGCCACTGTAGCTGAGCTGGACTTTAGCCATTTCTCTGTTAAATCCTAAATGTCGTAGTATAACTGGTGAGGTGTTTCTCCTGGTTTTAATTTGATTTCGTGAAGTCAGAGTCGATATGCCTCATCGTCCATCCCGAGGCGTTCCAAGATGGCTCATTTTATATCACCACAAGAGGTATTGCCGGAATGGTTAGCTGCCTGATATGCCCCTTGCATGGCACCAGTAAGGAGTGGTGTGATATAGTGACCCCATTGCTCCGGTGTCCATTGTGCATTCCTGGCCTCTCTTTCGAAGTTCATGAAGTAAAATCCAGGGTCCTTCCCTGGTTGGTATTAATGAAGGATTGAAGTCGGTACCTCTGGATGCGCTAAGTAGCCATCATCACATTGGTGATTTGTTAAAGGGCCTTCTGGTTCTTCTCATGGTTCAAACTCTGGATTTGGATCACCTATTGGAAGACTTGATGATCAGCTTGTGCCTTATGGCTCTGGACCAGTAGCAACCGTTGCAGCTGCCCTTCCACCAGGGTCTTGATGAGTGCTTCCATGTTGTGCTCGAATCCCAATCCTGACACCACTTGTGGAAATGAGAGACAAAGACAGGGTTGCAGTAAAGCAAAAGGTTCTTTTATTGTTCAGTTTTTGTAGTCCAACTCGATTCAATAACAACTTAAAGTTTTCCTCTTTTTGTTCTGAAGGTAGGTATCTCCATTCCAGCATAGAAAATGTCTTCTCCTTTTTCGGTTAGTCTCAGCAGCTGCCTTAATAGGCCCAACAAAATCGCCTCTCCTCCTCTGCTCCATGTGGGTCCTGCAAGAAGCAGAACAAGACTGACACAAAGTATTGAGTTTGCTGTGGTTTATAATGCTGGCATGGCCCAACAACCAATCAGGACTGTTCTTAGTGGACAGTGTATGTGTTATGTCCCAGCCCTCGGCGTGCGCGCACGAGGGCTGGAGGAGTAAGCTAGGCCGCACGGCCTGTGGCGCAGCGCCAGCGGGAGCTCAAATAACTCGCACGCACACACAGGTGGATGGTCTGCCCCGGAACTGCCTCCCGAGCGCGGGGGCGGGGCTTTTATTCAGCACGCCCTGCGTCACCGCGTAGCGGGACGCAGGGCGGAACATAACATTCCTCCTTTATTATAAAACAAACAAACATAACACTAACTTGCATCAACTGTGAGTGCAAACATCTGCTCACGCTCTTAACCAATAATTGTCCGGCAATAGGGTCCGTGGTCCAGGCACCTCACACTACCACACATAGGGCCTCATCACGACATGGGTGGTAACGGTAACGCTATTAGCGCGGGCGGTATTAGCCCTACCGCCGAACTCCCCGCCGCTAATAGCGCCGAATCACAAGTTCGACAGTAATGTAAGTCCCCATTCCCCACTGAGCCCATTCGGGAATGCCCCATTCCCCATTGGGCTCAATGGGGAATCTTCGCGCTAATACCGCCGGCGGATTTCCCGCCGGCGGTAATAGCGCGAATTTTCGTCGGATTTCCCCCCAGCTCATATTTGGGGCAAAATCCGCCTATGCCCTGATTCGGCAGACCCTTAAATCCGGCGGTAATAGCGCTACCGCTGGATTTAAGGGTTACCGCCGAAGTCGTGATGAGGCCCATAGTCATTTAGCTTGGCCGGCGGTCTTGTGGCCGCTCTCAGACCGTACCGCCTTTCTCGGGGCCTGCACCCCCCCGGCTCCTGATCTGGCTCACCTTCACTGGTCATGTCCTCGAGGCCGGGGGCCTCCAGCGGTTCCCAGGTTCCATCCGCCGCTCCTGTCTCATCCAGGATGGACCTAGGCTTGTCTTCGCTGGGCTGAGCGTCCTCCTCTTCCAGATGGCACTCACTGTCAGTCCACAGGTTGCGAGGCACCGTCTTGAACCATGATAAGTTCCTCGTCACTTGACGGTGTCCTCGGGTCACAGTCACCATGGTTCCCTGCCGATCGCTGACGGTCCATGGCAGTTCCTCGTATCTGGTGTCGAGTTTTGATTTGGTGGGGTTTCGTAGCATGACGACTTGGTCCCCCACTTGGTGATCAGACTGCCTCGCTCTCCTCTTGCTGCTCATGTGGGCATTGGCACTCCTTCTCCTCATTTCCGTGCGTTCTTCATTGACCTCATCCAGGGTCCTGCTTGGATGGTGCGGAATTGAGGATCGGATGACGGTGCCGAACATTAGATCCACCGGCGGTATGCCGGTTGTGCTGTGGGGGTAACCCGATAGTTCCTGAGGAATCGGTAGAGGTCGATCTTCCATGGGCTGGCGTTCGCCTTGGATACCCTTAGCACCTTGTTAATGGTTCTCATGAAACGTTCGGCGTCCCCGTTGGCCTGGGGCCACCTCGGCATGATGTGGTGATACTTTATATTGAGGTCCTGCAGATAGTTCTTGAATTCCTCCCCGGTGAACGGTGGCCCATTGTCACTTTTGATGGAGGTTGGTAGTCCGTGAGTCGCAAACATTTTTTCTATGGCTGGAATGACCACTTCCGCTGCTGTGGATTCGACTATTTCAACCTCCGGATATTGGGAGTGGTCATCAACTGCTACCAAGAGGTGGAGGCCTTCCCGTAGCTTGTAGAAGTCAATGCTGATGGCCTCCCACCGAGAGCGGCCGCGTGCCGCCGATAGAATTGGTTTTGGTTCTGGCGGGGCTCCTGTTATCTGACAGTCTAGGCACGTGCTGATGAGTGTCTCGACCCGTTTTTCGATCTGGGGAAACCATACCCTGTGCCGTGTGCGGGCCTTCGTCCTTGCCAGCCTTTGGTGTCCTTCATGCGCTAGGGCCACTATCCTGTCTTGCATTCTGAGAGGGATTGTGATGCGGTTACCTCTTAGTATCACTCCGCTTTCTGTGATTGACAAGTCTTGCCGGACGGTAAACATGCCGGACAGAAATCCTTTTGCTTCCGCTGTTCTGTTGTGTGTGTGTCTCATGAAGATTTTCCAGTCCCCTGAGATTATGGCATCTTTCACTAGATTGCAGCAGGGATCCTTGTTGGTTTCTGCCTCGATGTCTTCGATGCTCACCGCTTTTGGTCTCATTGCACGAACCACTTGGCATATATGTTCCTCTGTCTCTTCTGCCACTTGGATCTCGTGTTGGGTTGCCGCTCGCGGGTGCCTCGAAAGGAAGTCCGCAGGGTTTCCACTGCCTGGTTGGTAGATGAGATCAAAGTCGTATTGCTGGAGATGTAGTAGCCATTTGGTGATCCATGCCGGAGGGTGTGACGACGTTCCCATGAAGATTGGTAGTAGGGGTTTGTGGTCGGTGACTGCTGTGAACCGCCGCCCATACAGGTACAGAAGAAAGTGCCTGCACCCCCACAGCACTGCGATCACCATTTCTCAATGTTGTAGTACCTCTGTTCGGTTTCCATGAGGGCTCTCGAGGCGTATGCTATCGGTCTTTTCTCCCCTTCTCTCGTCACCTGCATCAGGATGGAACCGAGCCCAACGGGGCTGGCATCCACGAATAGTTCTGTGGGCAGCTCAGTGTTGTAATACGCCATCTTGGTGTCGATGGACAGGGACTCTTTAATACTTTCAAACGAGTCTTGGCACTTCTGCCCCCAGTCCCACTTGGCGTTTGCTTTCGTCAGCTCCCGTAGTGGCTCAGATATGGTGGCTAGGTTTCGAATTAACCTCCCGCAGTAGGTTGCCATCCCTAGGAAACTGCGTACTTCTGTGGGGGTCATCGGTGGGCTTGCCGCCTGGATGTCTGCGACCTTTTGGGGATCAGGGGAGATGCCCGTGCTGCCAAACTTGTAACCAAAGAAGGTGATTTCCGATCTGAGGAACTCGCACTTCTCCCTGTGTATGGTCAGTCCAGCCTCTTGTAGTCTGCCCAGTAGGGTATGAAGCCTCTTGAGGTGCTCCTTCTTGTCGGGGGCGTGAATCAGAATGTCGTCGCTCACGTTGAGGACCCCAGGGATGCCCCTGATGACCTCCTGGATAGTTTGCTGGAATACTTCGGCCGCCGACGAGATCCCGAAGCTCAGGCGTTTGTATCTCCTTAACCCCAAATGCGTTGAGAATGTTGTAATGTAGCGTGAGTCTCTGTGGAGTTTGAGTTGATGATACCCCGCTTTCAAGTCAACTTTCGAGAAAACACAAGACCCTGTGAGGTCCGCCACGATTTCGTCGATTGTTGGGGTGATGTGGCGTTCTCGTTTGATGGCAGTGTTAGGTAGACGCATATCAATGCAAATCCAGACCTTTCCAGGCTGTTTAGGCTTTCGCGTGACAACCATCGGGGAGACCCATGGTGTGGGCCCATTAACCGCCTCTATGATGCCAGCTTCCTCCAGAGCCTTGAGTTCCTGCTCCACTTTTTCTCTCATGTGGAAAGGTGTCCTCCGATGCCGTACGGCCTTCGGCTGTACTGTTTCGTCAATGTGCAGCCGGATGGTTTTGCCCTTCAAGCAGCCTATTCCATCTTGCAGCTTGGGGTATCGACTCAGCATTTTCTCCACCTCTTCGGCCTCATCAGTGTGGCAGATGAATTTGACCACTCCCAGATCTTCTGCGGCGTCTCCACTCAGGAGGCTTTCGATTCTTGCCTTTACGACATATACTTTCGACCACAGTCTGTTTTTGCCGTGCTCTAGCGTGGTGCGGAACCTGCCCATGACTGGTAGGGGCTTCCGGCTGCCTTAGGCATACAACAGCGTATCCGTGCTTTTCAGGACTGGTTGAGGCTTCAGAGTCTGAAATATGCTTGTGGGCATCACGTTCACCGAAGCGCCGGTGTCAATGGTCATGAGAATGCGCTGGTCTTGGACAGTGACCATGCACTTGCGCCTTCGGACAGATTTTCTTTGTGTTTCTTGGCCTTGGCTTAATGCGGACACGAGGTATATCTTTCTTCCTTTCTTCTCGTTGTCCTTGCCGGGATCTTGCTGCCCTGTCGAGATATCATCCCCTTCTTCCTCCGTGGAAGAGTTGGCCACTGCGACCCTCCTTGCACTGGCCTGCTTCTTTTTCTTGGTCGCGTTTTTGTTTGACATGTTCTGTGGGGGCTGCGTGGAGGTGCCCGATGATCTGCACACCTTTGCAGAATGATCTTTCCTGCCGCAGGCGCCGCAGGTGGTGCCTTGCGCGGGACAGATGCGGCGGCCATGTCGTGGGCCATCACACCAGCCACACTCTGTGGGTCCAGGAATGCGCGGTTGCCACCTGTTCTTGCCATAGCCCCCACTGTATTCATCCCTCGAGGATTGTTTGTTGGTGATCTGGGCCACCATGGCTGTGTTGAGGACCGGTTGCAGTCTGTGCAGAGTGGCCTCCATGTTGGCCGCTCTGGTGTGGGCTAGTTCCCTTTGTCGTCCTAATTCAAGGATTTGTTGCAGGGGGATGCCTCTCTCGCTGAGAATTAGGCACCTTAGTTTTTCTGAGTGTATGCTATTAATGATTTGCCTCCTGATCTCCCTCTCAACATTAGTGAACTCGCAGGACATGGCCAATTTTCTTAACCGAGTGTGGTAGGCATACAGGGTCTGCTCTGCTGCCTGTATGGTGGTGCAGAAGATGAATGTCTCATAGTCCGGGTTCAGTTGGGGGAGAAAATGAGCTGTGAGGGCATCTTTTGCGTTTTGGTACGCATCTTGGCCATCGGCCACATCCAAGGAGTTGAAAATGCGCAGTACCTCGTCACCCACACTGAGGAGTAGGTGCGCCTTCATCTTCCTGGCCGACGTCACATCTTTGCACTCCATCGCCATCTCGAATTTCTGGATCCACAGCTGCCATCTGGGTCCACTTGAAGATGGGTCGGTAAAGGGGTCAAATGGCTGGACCAGTGTCGATGAGCCTCCTTGTGTGCGAGGCTGTGGGGACGTCAGCGATAGGTTTGCCGCAATTCTGGACGGCGTGGTGGGCCCAGGGGTGGACGTGCCGGCCGCCATGTCGACGTGTACCTGTTCAGTGCTGTCGTGATATCTTCAGGCAACCACTAGCGCGGTGAAGTTGGGCCTTCCCTGGAGGTGCCTTGGTGTCCAAACGCTGTATCGAAGAGTTCAGGTGCTGGTTTTTCCACGTGGTTCCGATGCCACGTCGTGATGGGGCCCCTGGTGTGCGATACCAGATGTGAGATGGCGTCACACCGCCCAGTCATCACTTGTAGGGCGATGGATGATGAGAAGATTGAAGGAGAGAAAAAAAAATCTTTATTTTTTTTTTGGGGTGGGGTGGGTCACATGTGCGATCCCCCCCCCCCACCGGGTGTCCAAAAATTTTGCCGCGATGGCTGCAGGCCATCTAGGCGCCGTGAACGTCGAGCGCGTGTTTGTCCTCGTTCCACCTCGTCGCCATTGTTATGTCCCAACCCTCGGCGTGCGCACACGAGGGCTGGAGGAGTAAGCTAGGCCGCACGGCCTGTGGCGCAGCGCCAGCGGGAGCTGAAATAACTCGCACGCACACACGGGTGGATGGTCTGCCCCGGAACTGCCTCCCGAGCGCGGGGGTGGGGCTTTTATTCAGCACGCCCTGCGTCACCGCGTAGCGGGACGCAGGGCGGAACATAACAGTATGTAGGGAGTTCCTAGCCCCACCCCTTTTGATCTCACTCTCCCTCTGTGGCCGCTACAGCCTAACCTTGCCGCCATCTCGCTGCCTCGGAATCCGCCTCTCTGGTCGCTCTCCTCATAATATGCACCACGGATTTGCAGGACGGTGTTCTCCGCTTTGAAGGCATTGAGGTGGGTAAGTCAGGGGCTCATTAGCAGTTAACGTGATGCTTTTCTCATGGTCCGTAACAAATGTGGGACGCGATAACTGCATATCCTTGTCCGTGTTACTGTTCTGGGACAGGAAGTGCTGCCTGCTCTTCAGCCCAGCCCTCTCCGGCGTCTCCCATGGGCTGGTGCGGCCTTCCTGCGCCTTTCCTTGGTTCTCACTAAAGAGTCCTACTTCAGTTAGCCACGAGTCACTGCACAGGGGATCACGCAACAGGGACCTGCGGCTATTGTGAGTTTTGACCCAGACAGGCCTGCCAGACATAGAATGTATTATTGACTTTATTAACATCCATATATAAGACACCCCATGCATACATTCTGCTTGGCAACAGTCGTTGGCATGGCAACAGCTGTTGGCCACACTGTACCTAACATTAAAATATGCATGGCCCTAAATATGTATGTGCAGAAACTTAATAACTTTTCTTATGTATAGTTCCTTTTCAAAGTGTAATTGGCACTAGAGAGACCTGTTCACATCATACAGCTGTCTATTAACACATAACACCTTATCATCCCACCATTATAGGTTTAAGGAAAGCATGGTGTGGAATTACAGATAGTCTGCTAAAACTAAATTCGTTTTAGCACCAACAAATCTGGCCAGCAGATTTGTTCATTTAAAAAATGAAAACACATTTTTTTTGTTTACCAAGCCTACTAAATAGGCGGCAGTCCACAATGTGTGGCAAGCAATCCTGGCCACATAATAAAGTTGTCATTTAAAGTATGTATTGATAGCTTGTCTTGACATAAAGTAATGATACATTTCTCATTGGCCTTTTTTTTAAAAAAAAAAAAGAGTCCATTCGTGGGTAACAAATAGGCTTCAGTTGTTAAATGTTAACTTCGTTGATTTTTTTTGCCAGGAAAACTGTGCCTTTTTAAACGTAAGTACAGTGCTAAAGTAAAAACCTCATCTTATGAAATGGAGTTGTGATTCATGAAGCGATTACATTAAACAGCCAAAATCAAATTTGCTGACATGGCCCTTACCACCCACTCAGGATTGCGACTTCGACGTACAGATGAAAGAGACATCTTCTCTTTGATGATGCTCCCACAGCAGTTGGACCCAGTTACACCCAGGAAACCAATCGTTCTCTTAGAAGAGAACTGGCAATTCATCCAGGCAAAGAGCCTAACTTCCCCAAGGGGTAAGCCTTGGAAAAGACACTTCAGGGGAAGCTGCGTAACAAAAGCGGAATAATTAAAATGGGATACTTAGCATGGAGATCCTTTGATATAGGACTGATCGTGCTATTGGGAGGCCCTTGGAATCCAAAGATTGGAAAACTTAAAGGATGAAGATCTTGGCCACATTGGATTTTACTGTACATCATTTATATTTAAACCCCCCCCCCTCCACCCGATGACTCTAGGCATGACACAGAAGAGGAGATGACATCTGTAACAGGGACATGCATTTGCCTTTCACTAGGATGTTTGAAACAGGACAAATCCTCATGTAAGAATTGAATTATATTTGGGGGCTTAACCCCCCCAATTCATGAGCCATCTTTTAGAATCATCTTTAAAGAAGGATCAAGTTGGAACTCGTGTTGGAGCTATAGCTGCTCAAAGTCCGTTAAGATGGTCAAGACAACATTTTCGGGCAGCAGGCACCACCTTCACAGCCTGTTTCTGGGGGGACTATGAAAGGCACTAATGGGAAGAATGTTTGACTGTCCCTGAAGACTGATGGTACACAGGGAGCCTGCCCAGGAATGTAGCTGACCCTGAAAAATGCTCTGAAGTATTTCTCTGGTCTGGGAAAAGCAGGGCGAGCATGATTTTCCTTGAGGTGGACCGGATGAGAAACCCACAGTGCTGCAAGCCCACAGGTGCTGCATTTGGCAATATGGGTGGAGAACCCAACATTTCCTGATTCATGCCACATCAAGCTGAACAAGTTGATATTGAAATACTGCCATGATGCTGATGCATACAGACCTCCTAAATGTCCTGTCAATCTTTTGACAACTGGGACTCATTCCAGTATATTGCCCGCTGAGGCAACTAATTACAAAGAAGGAGAACACAAAATGGTCATCTTTCACCGTCACAATACCAGAAATACGAAATAGGAGGGAATAATGATATATCTAAAAATGGATGCATTCATAAGTATGTCCAATAGATGTTTTCAACCAGGTGTTACTCGGGTGCTAAATCGGCATCTATGAGCTAAAACCAGTGTGCCACCTTGTGGGAATGTTTCTATGCTCTTCCTTTGCACCTTCTATTCAGTTTGTGTTATGAAGGTTGATCAAAGTGTTGGTAGGAATTAGTCAACCACACCACGAAATTTCAACAAACTCTGTATCTCATGTTTGCCTTTTCTGAATATGAGCCTCATTACAAGTTTGGCGGTAGCCTTGCCGGTAAAACAGGCAAGGTGCCGCCAAACTTGTAATTTTTTCCGGTGCCCGCAAATGGCCAATTACCGGGTCATTACAGCCCTGCCGGACACGGCAATTGCCTATTTGCGGGCACCGGAAAAAAGATGCTCCCCATTCCCATTTGGCCCCATAGGGCTGAATGGGAATGGGGAGGTCAGATGCACCGGCACAGTTAGGGAGAATTCTCTTATAAGGCTAATTTCCCAAACCTAGTGAGTCCCCCAGCAGCTTTGCTGGATTTTTGCGGTTTGTTTTTTTCTCCTGCTAAGAGTGAGACTCTTTTCCTCCCACACTTAGGCATGATTTGAGGTATGTCTTTGACTTTGTATGTGCTTATGGGCTATGGGGTCTTTTACTCCATAGGGTATCATCTGTTTTTCATGTGTGTTACACAGAACCCTCAGTGCAGTAACACAGGGGTGTCATAGTGACCCCCAAACATAGACTCCATACCCTGGGACTGACTACTGTCTCCCAGGGCATGTAAAGTCACCATTGACTTTACTAGTCCAAAATTGGGAACAGAACCAGTGCAAACCATCATATTGTGGAAGTACTGGAATGGATCATTCGATTGCCCCTGGGTCTGTTTCCAAGAGGGCACTGTCCAGTCCCCCCTTGTCGAGTTTCTGGGTGGTGGCAATGGTTACCACGCAAAATATTCCACCGGAATATTTCCTGTGGGATTTTCCCATTGATTTTAAACGCACCACTTTTTGGTGCAATATTAATGATACCGCCGGTTTATTTATTTAATATTAAATCAACGGTTGGGTCTTTTTGCCAGAACTCTTTTCTAAAATGGTGTTTGTGTCCGTCTCTGTAACTCTAACCAAGGTCGAGTACTTTGTTCCACTTTTTGGCGGGCTTCTCCACAGAAGCCCTCCAAATGGTGCCACTCTGTCTGGGTTCCACAGGATGTGTGGGGAGGGGAATTGGCACCCTGGACTGCATTGCCTTAGCAGCCCAAGTCACAATCTATTCGGATTGGCCCAGTGGTGAGCCGCCCGGCTCACCACTTAGCATGTTTGAGTGACAGCTAGGCTGTTGAATGGGGGTTTTTCAGCATAAAAGCAGGGCCTTTGGGACTGGAACGTCAGAAGTCGCCACAGGACCTAAGAATCCGAAAAGGGAAGAAGCTGAGCCATCTGCAAACAATGACACCACCGGTGGAGCCCTGCTGCAACAAACTCACCACTTTCCCAACAACAAGAGAAGATCTTCTGCTGGACGAGTCTTCTTCCTCTGAGCTGGTGGGACCCGCCCGCCAAAGACGTCTCTTGGTCGAATTTCCCGTGCCAAGCACCCTGGCGGCCGGATAGCCAAGCTTCACCACTTTGACCGTGAATAAAAAAAACGCACCTTTGTACCGACGAACTCCGCGGTTGGTTTCATCCCTGTGCAGTGCAACGACTCCAAGTTTCCTCCTCGACGAGATCCTCTCTTCCCCTGGACGAAACAATGAACTGCAACCACTGCCAGGAACAACTGCTAGCACTGGAGCTTCCTCTCTCTTTAGGGTACTGTGTTCTGCCTGGCCTCCCTTTCTTCGGTTTGCCCAAGGTGACCCTTAAATCCTTTGCATTCCAACTGGGTTGTCCCCAGACCTTCTAACTTTAACTTCTTGAATCACCCCAACCTCTTTCGAACATTCTGCAAAGACTTTTAGTGTATTTTTAACTGTGTGATCTTGGGCACATTTCGCTTTGTCCCATTTAAAGTGGGCCTGGCCTATGAACTTTGGCTCTACAGTGTATACTGCCTTTATTCCCTTGCTGAGAACTCCTACAAGTGTTGGGACCTGTTTTATTTTTATGCTCTGCCTTTTTCTCTCCCTTTAACTTAACTATTGGAGTGCCATCTAGGTTTCGCGCTCACATCTGTTTTAACAAATCGTGGTGTTTTAACTCTGACTTGTCTAATAGTTATCAAGGGAGGTGTGTATACTTTACCTGACTGTGTTTTAACTTGCTTTTGATTTAGAGTGCTAGTGTATTGCCTAAAGTGTTTTTTAAATAAATAATGATATACTTTTGATACAAAGCTCTGGTCAGTGTTTGTTTGCTCTACTGTGTTTTTAGTCCTATTGTGCATACTCTATATACTGCCTTATTCTTCTTGAGAGAAGTCTGACTGCTCAGCCACAGCTACCAGGTAAATCTGGGTGGTGCAGACTGCTACCAATTGGGTTTACTGCTTGCTCCTGTAGTCTTAATCTTTTTGCAGTGTTCCCTAAGGGAACTGCACAGGATTCTGCCTAACAAGCATAACTCGTAGTTTGCCGGTCCGAGGACTACGATACCGGCATGCTTACCGGTACTGTAGTTCCTGGACCGGCAAACTTGTAATGAGGCCCAATAAAATGCCTTTAATGTGTTGCAGGAAATCGAGATAAAACTTCTTGGTTTCAATGTGCTGGGTCTTTAGATGCCCCTTCCTGGTGTTGACCCCCTAGAGAACGTAGGGCAACTTCTAGGGTGCCGATTGTAGTCCATCTTCAGTCAATGCTCTGAACTTAAAAGAAGAATAGTAATGTATCAGGCCTTGAGGTCAGTGCACGGATTTAAGCGTTCTCATTCCGGTTCAGCCCCTTAGCTTCAGTGCAGTGGCACAGGGAAGTCTTTCAGATTTCCCAAAGGTTTGAATACCTTCTCTAGGATAAATTACTGTTTCCAAGAGCAGTAAAGAGAAATTGAATTTACTTACAATTGCAACTTTCCAGACCCAACACACACTATCTTACAGTAGGGTGCTGGAGGGGTTACTTAGTATCACCTTTGTCTAGCTTCTCATGTGACATTTCTATGTTATATTCCCGCATTCCCAGCTTCAGTAAAGCACCCAATGGTGCACTTTTCTCTGTGCTTAGTCTCCTAGGAAACCCAAATGCACTCTGTGGTGATTGGCCGGCTGAATGTCCGGCAAGGACAGCCAACGTGCTGGGTGACTGACAGCTAGACTGGAATGAATGGGAGAAACTGGCATAAAAGGCAAGGCTTTTTGGCTTGGAAGGCAGAGTCGACCACTGGACAAAGGAACTGAAGAAGAACTTGAAGAGGATGCCTGTTGCAACTCCTTGACCGTTGGTTTGCCCGGTGAAGCCCTCCTGCTGTGCTGAACCCCGAAATTTGTATCGAAAGAAAAGCCCCTGCAAGGACAACTTCTCCCATTTAGTTGATGGAACCAATCAACTCCAAAGTAAACCACCTGGACATCCTCTCAGAGCTGGTTTAATTTCCACAGAGTGCTGCTGGAAACCAAAACACCAGGGAGAGGAACACCAGATTGAGTGTGTTGCTTTTAAGATGGGCAAGAGCTCCAGGAAGACCCTCCGGATTCCCAGGAAGCAGGACTGACTGGGCCTGAGCCACCTCAACAGAATGCTGGGCCCCAGATGCAAGGAAAGTCCATCTTGACAGCCAGAAACTGCAGTATTGCTATTTGCGGTAGATGCAAGGAGCTAAAACACCGAAGTGCCACTTGTCTGAAGAGTGCTGGTTGCGGTTGGTGACCGTCCCATTGCAGTGCAGGAGTCCCCAGAAGTCCTCCCTCATGTCCCCAAGACTGAGGCCCATGAACACCAGGATCTGCAGAGCTGCACAGGAACAGAAGTCATCTGCTGCACTTTTCTTAAACCTAAAGGTACTATACAGTCTAAGAGAACTTACTTCTTGTCGTGTAGCTGCACTTGTTCTCTGTTGGTGAGACTTGTTGTGGTTGCTCTGTAGATTCGCTGACAGCTTCTTTACCTCATAGGCCTGAACAGCTTGTGGCCCTAGTTTGAATTCTTCTATCTACAAAGACTTTTAAAACATTGTGCAAGACCTTTTCCTACCTATGAGAAGTGCTTCAGTTTCACCTAGACTTTTGCTCAATTGACTTTGCTTGACCCGGCTCCATGACTGACTCTTCTTCCCTCTGTGAATGTGTTTGGTCTTCCTTCTATGAAAGGGTTAACTAACTTTACATTGGGGGTTTACAAAAGTATTTACCTGCTTTGAGAAGTATTTATGAGATCACTTGTTGTTTCATAATAACCTTTCTCTTTGACAAACTCTGACTCTAAATGCAACAGTGATATATTTATGTTCCCAGCACCCTAACTATTGAAGTCACCTGAGGGTGTAGGTAGTGTCCGTGGGCCATCCTAAAAGGGTACTTACTGATTTAGAAATATTAAGAGTATGTATTTTTGAAGTGTATTTGAGTGTTACTGTTATATTGCCCCCTTCTGAAGAAGGCTTACTCTAACTGACTGATAAATAAATTAATAATTGTTTAGTCAAGAAACCTTGTGAGTAAGTGTTTAATTGAATACTTGTCACTGTGAATCTCTGTGTAACTCCCCTACAGCTCACATTGACCCCTCTCGATATAAGCCTGGCTGCTCAACACGCTACCAACCTGTGTAGTACAAGATTATACCAAAGGTTGGGTTCCTATTGCCAGGAGGTTGTAGTGCACCCAAATGGTTACTGCATACAATCGTGCCAAACAGTGTGCATTGTTGTGTGATGGCATCAGGGAACTCTACACAACGGCTCATGTGCTTCCTCACGCGGCTGCGTGAAAGTGGATTAATTGCCTAGTTATACACTCTTCTTATCAATGGCTCTTTAAATGGAAGAGGGGTCAGAATGAAAAGAATAATGTACTTAATCCAAGGGTAAAAGACTGAATTCTCCTTTTGAAAGGGTCTATGGCAGCAATATCATGTATTAGCCACAGATGAAGGCAAGCATTTTATGCTTGTAGTTTTTGTGAGGGTGTGGGGTGCTCCATCCTCTGATGGTATGGATTTTGTCTGCCATCATTTGCGAGAAAGCAGCTTTCGGAATGTTTTATTTTCTAAAATTAAAATTTGGGCATGCATGTGGATGAAAGATGTTTTTAATTTGGGCCATCACGCATGCATGCTTAAACACTTACAGAAAATGTTAGAATTAATGTATTTGAAAAAAAAATTCTATAAAAAAATCTTCAACATATACAATCATAAATAATGTTTTCGTTTTGGGGCATCTTCTGCTAAACACTAAGGTCCTCTTATATAACACAACTATTCCCCAGTCTAAGACCTTAAAATGTGCAAGACCGCTTACAAATCTATACAACGGTTGATCAAAAATCAATATTAAGATGTGTCCATTGTTCACAAAAACAAGAAATAACAAACTGGCAGCACATGGCTGCTATTGCATGCAAATGTCTGGAAGCAGCAGGAACTATTCTTTAAAAAGAGAAAATAATCAGGATTTCAAAATCCTTTACCAGTTTAGAATAGCAAGTGAAGAAATTGAGCATGTCAGAGCTATTAGGAGGCATGTGTATGTGATAACAAAACATCGGACATTTTGAAGGCAGCCATTTTGTAGCGGTGGAACATGAAATTGTTTATGGATGCATGCATGCAGCATAGTAATACTTAAATAACATATCATTGTAGGAGGGTATTTTAGACATTTTTAATCGTGTTGCAGGTGAAGTCTGTTGCGATCTACCATTCACCTTAGTTCTAAAAAAAATGAACACAACGACATGATTGATTGTAATGAGGAAGACTAATTGTAGGAAAGGATCCAATGACAAGGATAATGGTTTGCAATCTTAATGTCTCGATACATGATAAATTGTCATTTTTGTATGGTGCATTGACTAATTACACACATCAATCATAGGGAGCTATAATTGACTTTCAGTCTTGCACCATTTATTCTTCATTTATTCTACTCACAAATTATGTCGTGGAATTGTGGAGATACGTTTAAGAGGTATTTTCCAAAAATCGCCAGTTATTGGAGACATTCTGTACAATATGTTCGTCTAAAAATAAGTGCCAATGCCAATTGAAAATGAGACCATCTTCGCAGTGTAGGTGTATAAGTACGAAAGAGAAAAAGGGAACATTGAACTTTGAAGTTTTAATTGTTGGAGGAATAGGAGATGAAGTCCCTGATTCACTGAAGCGTTTTTTAAAATGGCGCAATCCCATTGAAAAACGCTCTGTGAATCAGGCCCTTGAAGACTTCTCTTTGAAGCTGTGTGTAAACATGCGACTTTGTGAGTTTAGTAGGGGATGAAGCCGATGCTCAACACCCAAGGTAGACTCAAGTATAGATTTTCAGTTTTCATGAAGGTTCTCATTTGTAATCGCAATTCATATTCCTCAATGGTCACTCACAAGCCTATGATTTATCAAGATTTATCAGAGAGAATTGTCTTTATTAAGTAACGTTAGACTCATCCATAGTGCAGGCATTTGGATTTTGTGTCCTCCTGCCCTCTCCATGAATAATGCAGGTGTACCCTGAATACTGTCTCTGAATGCCTTTACCATTACTCGATGCAGTAATCTGAGCTTCTCAGTAAAAGTAGGGCTGTAGCGCTGTGCTGGCGGTAAACAGGTGGCTTTTCAGAAATTCTGCATGCTAACTCAAGACACCCTTTAAAAGATCAATTCAATGCATGTTTAGACAATGGAAATAAATAAAGTATAGCACCTTACTGCTACTGTCCAATGTACAATCGTGTTGAGTAGGAGCAGTTCATAAATGTATGGGCCTTGCAAGGCACATGGGGGGGGAGATGTGGCTATGAGATGCCAACTTTCGCAGACCCTTTGGTAGCCCCCATATAGTTTGCTTTTTGATGCTGAAATGATTCACTTGCACATCCCTTCACCTCAGGAAAAACGAGTTCATGCCCTGGGGGACTTGTATTATTGCTTTTTCCACCCAAAAGATGGACGTACAGTTAGTAAAAATGCTCAGATGTGTGAGGTTGAAATCCACCACATAACCATGCATTAATTAAAGCAAGCAACATTCCGATGGTATACCTCTTAAATTGAAATCAGGCAGCATCAAAAACAAGCCGTATTTGAAATGTGACTTGTTCTTAACATTACCACTATACTCCTTGTAATGGCCGCATTGTGTTTGTTACAGACTGACAGTCCTCTTTACACTGAATACCAATCTTCTTTGTCTCATGCCAATATGAGGAAACGTCTATTTGTAGGGAACATGGCATATGCGCGTGTCCTTTAAACTTAACATTTTGATCCACTCCCCTTGACAGTGTTCTACTTATACTCAAGCCCTGACTTGGCCATTCCTGTTTATGATACCTAATCAGTAACACACATGTATCATATATGAGGGTAGGAGGAAGGAAAGACAGCATTTGCAAGCAATTGTAGCACTAACTCACGTGGTCAAACAATGCCGCCTTTAATCTGGTCAGTATCATACACAAATGAGAATGTATACATAGATTTACTGGGATCAACATCCACTACTGATTCCACATATATAAGCGTATAGTAATTACTCCACAATGGAGCAATGATGACCTTCATGTGCTATAGACAGGATGGTGCATTCAGGAGCCAGATGAAAGTACAATCTACTGAGTGAATAGCCAGGTCTCTAAGATCTTCAGAAGCAGTAGTGATGTTAGACTCCACAAGATGTAACATCATGCACATCCAAGTCATGCACACAGATGGGCTGTTCACCACTGTTCACCACGTGGACGCAAGGGACCCACGGAGCAAAGGAAGTGAAGAGTACATGGTTTTATTAGAGCAAAGTGCTGATACTGCAGTGAAAGGGTTGTCCTTCACGATAATAGGCATGGTGGGTGACTCAAAGGAACCTACATTTAATCTACTTGCATACCAGCAGCCAATGACGCGCCCTCAGAGTCAGGGTTTTAGAGTCTCTATGGCTGTTGTATATGAGGAGTTGAGCTGCAACATTCTGTTCAATTATCAGTCAGTTGATAATGATGGGAGGAAGGCCCAGGTCAAGACTTTTTCAGCAGTACCCCTCAGTCCCTGTGACGTACAAGGGCAGTTTTGATGATAGTGACCCTATGAGGAAGGTCCTTTATGGGAAGATTAGTTTTAAAAATTTCAGTTCAAAGAAACATTTTCGGACCACACATGGATGGATTTTTCAGATGCGAACCGTCACTCTTTGCTTTGGGTCTAGCAGAAATTAATCAGGCGAGGAGAAAACTGGAATTCATGGAAAAGGGACAGGGGATGTTAGGCCTCAGTGCCTTTATGATCCAAGTTGGACAGTGGTCTAAGTACAAAGCTTGACCTAGAGGATGAAGATTGTCAAAATCAATTTAGGAGAGGGATTGGAGATTAGAACATTTTTTGTGGATGGGTGAGGGGTGGGGTACGAGCAGTGGGGCTCGTTAATGTACGGTATTCATCATAAATCAGTCATCAGGCTCCGAGCTCGGCTCTGCCACTGCCAGTCTGCAAGGCAGATTTGCAGAGCCAGCTAGGCTTGACTGACTGTCTTTGCGTGTGGTGTTGGAAGGGTGCTTTTCTGGATAGCCCCCTCAGACCCACATGCACGAATTGGATGGAGGGTGACCCTGGCTAGAAGACGTGATTCAAGGCCTCGCCCTATGTTGACTTCATCAGCATGGGGCGAGACTTGAATCCATTGACTCCACCCTCTATCCTACCTTCTCACATGCTGGGGTGGGATCAGCAGCTTCTGACCCCACTCCAGCTAATGATAGACATTGTCATCCCACCCCAAAATGTGAGGAGGGCAGGGCCAAATATTCATAGGCACGTCTTCCGTGCCAACGTGTGAACTCAGGAGGCAGTAGCATGATTGTCTCTCTTGCAACAACGTTGGCCGGGCCCTGCTGCTGCCTGCTGACCTGTTCCAGCCAGGTAAGTCCCCCCCGGCTCCACTAAATCCTTTACATTCCCTGGCTGGGCCCGCTCTGCCCGGGGAGCCCAATAAACTTAATCAAAAATCACTGCAATTGTGAATACTCTGCCAGCACGGAGTGAGTCTTGGAGGCAAATGGCACCCTTGCGGCTACCTCCCTGGCTACATGCCACCTAGGTGTGAGGCATCAGTACTGCCACACATGTTAATCATCACCTCAGACCAGAATGTTTTGCAATGCCATTGATGGCTCCCTCCCTGCCTACATGCCACCCAGGTGTGAGGTATGGGTGGCATGTAGGCAGGGAGGGAGCCGCGATGGCATTGCAAAACATCCTGGGCTGCGGTGGTGATTAATATGTGTGGCAGCCCTGTGGCTCTGAGTCCTCAAACTGTGGTGCTGCAATCCAGGCTGCGCCAGTGAGTACACCCCTCATGGCAATGGCCTTTTAAAAAAAAAAGTAGCATGTGCCACACCAAGCCCCCTAAAAGGGGTGAGAGGTTACAGGGACAACTATGCTATTGATGGAGAAACAATGCTACTTTCAACGAAGAACGACTGTGAATGACCCATTCCCAGTTGTTCTGCATCAAAAGAAGCATTGTGTCCCCTTCAATGGGACAGAGTGGAAAGGAGCAGTGGAGTGGTCACCTGCATGGGAGCCTTCCCTCATATCCTTGACTTGTAGTGATCGGATCACTACAAATCAAGGCTATTGGGGAGAGATGTAGGCAAAAATACTGTTGCTAATGCAGTGAATTTTGAGGGTTCAATAGACACGCTCAACAGTAGAAGGTTACCAGGGTAGCTCAGCAGGTGGAGAGACCATTGCTCAGATGTTACATGTTAAAAACTGCTTGTTAATCATCTGACATTTTGCAAATCAGTGCTCTAAAATGTGTTTGGCCAGTGCATGGATTGGCCGCTTGCTAATTCAGGGGAGGGCGAAGGAGCCCATGTAGTGAAAATCAAATGTTGGCACCCGTGAACCTTTCTACATGATTTCTTGTACTAGCAAAGCTGCAGCAAAAGGCTCTACACCCTAAATCGCTTGACAAGTCCAATTTAAAAAAGAAAACAAATCTTCTTAGCGGCCTCTTCGCAGGAAGACTTTGGAGGCTCACTTGTGGAGTGAGCGCCAAACTCATATTGAATTATACATGGGTGACTACCAGCTATTGATTTCCTCCCCTCGACAGTGTGGGATCAAGGGCCCTGGACGGCAGGCTGTGACTCTCCTAGGACCTGCTTGAGAGAGCTGGCCCATGCCTAGAGAGCCTCGATTGCCAGGGTACCTGGGGTTTCCGGGACATTAGTTGTGGGGAAGTGCAAGCGTCTTGTTGACAGCAGCAGAAACTTCCTGTCCCCAACAAAGCCGATGCAGCACAGATCTCCCCATATTTGATCTCCCTCCCATGGCTGGTGGATGGTGGAATACAAGCTATGACTATCTGTTGCACTTGGTGCCTTGTCTTCCAAGTTTCCTCGGCCCGCCGGGCCTTCCATCACTCTCAAAATTTGTGGCACAAAGCTATTAGCAACATAACTGTGCCTCTCTTTATAACAAAGAAAGTGTGCACTTGTGTAAGGGGCTGATGCCGACTTGTAGTCATCAGAATGGCTACTGGCACCCCAACTGTTATTTTGCAAACAAACACATCAAAGTAGGACTATCCATCAAAGACTAAATAGTACTAACATTTCTTGCACCAAATGTGAAAGCAAATACATCTTTTGCAGCTTATCTTTCTTGTCTCGGTTCTACTGGACTGCACCTTTATTCTGAGAAATCACAGCCCTACCCATGTGGCAGGAAATCATTTAGATCTAATCTTTCTGATTTTGATGGACTCTATGTGATTCCCCCTCGGCCTTTGGCGGTGTCAGACCACTACCTTTTGCCGTTCTCTCTCCCTTTTTCGAGACCCAAACAGAGGCCAGCTCTCCCCAAAATCCGTCACCATTGGACTAGGGTCTCGTCTGAGTCTATTTCTAATTTGATAATCACCCTTACCTGCAGTGGAATAGACAATTAAATAAAACACCTGTGCAGTGCCCTGATTAACGGCATTCAAGTGGTACTCGTCCGCACTCAAGGTGTTGAATCAAAGGAGGTGGCACTCCATTCCGATCCCTCTGCAAAATCTGCCTATCCACAGGCTCGCATCATCTATCACACCGCTATAAAAAAAGCCAAATTGGGTTATTTTGCAGAGCGCATTTTTACAGCTGCTTGCTCTATTATTAAATTGTTTCGAGTGGCCAAGTAGCTCATCACTCCTGCAAGGGCCCCCTTAAAGATCCTCCAAGTCAGGCCCACTGCAACTGTATTGCCTCCTTTTTTAGGGAACTGATAAATCTAGGAAGACCAGTTCTAATGGATCCCCCCCGGCTCTTTTTCTGCCAGTGAAGAGCCTCAACCGAGTGCCTTCCATTTCAGTGCAGTTACAGATATTATGGTCTCTTCTGCCCTGCTGATACTTTGCTCTGCTTCTCCCATTGATCCCAATCCCCTCCATACTCTCCAATCGGCTACTAATAATTGCATTTCTTTATTCACCGCTGCACTCCAATACTCTTTTTTCACATGGGATATTCTTGAGGCCCTTAAACATGCAGTGATCTCTTCACTACTAAAAAAAATCACATCTTGATCCTGCAATAGGGGTAAACTACCATCCCATTTCCCTCCTTCCTGTGCTGATGAAATGATAGAATCTATTGTGACCCCTCAACTTTCTGCCTTTCTGGAATGCAGTCACCTTCTTCATCCTTTTCAGTCCTGATTCCACCCCAGCATGGGTACTGAATCCATGATGGTTGCTCTCATGGATGATATTGCCCTGCTTCAGGACCACGCAGAGGTGGGAGCTCTGATCCTCCTTGACCTCTCCACGGCCTTTGACACCGTTGACCATCTGAAGCTGCTTCAATGCCTCCAGGAGGCTGGAATTTCAGGCCCCCTGCTGAACTGGTTCTCCTCTTTCTTGTCTGAAGGGGTTCAAACTGTCTCTCTTCCTCCTTTCACCTCCATACTTATTGTTCTGAATTGTGGAGTTCCCCAGGGCTCTGCCCTGTCTCCTCTACTTTTTAATTTATATATGCAGGCACTGGCTAAACATATTGCCAGCCATTGAGTTCACTTTTACTCTTACGCAGACGATACTCAGATTATTGTCTGCTTGAATGTGCCATCATTCAACCCCTCTAACAAACTGAAAAACTGCCTTGCTGCAGTTGGGGATTGGATGGCCAAGAAATGTCTCAAACTGAATGGAGATAAAACTGAAGTTCTTCTGGTGCGATCTAAGGTTGTGGGTCAGCCCTGGACCTGCGACTATTGGCCTCCCTCCCTGGGGCCATGTCCAGAGCCTACTCCAATAGTGAAGAGCCTAGGGATCAAATGTATGGCAACGGGCTCAAGAGAAGCCTAGATCTCTGCAGTCTGCCAACTAGGATGTACTAAATTGAAGATTTAAAAAAAAGTCCTACAATATCTCCCGGTAAAATCCAGGTCCAAAATTGTAACTGTGTCCATTGTGGGCTCCCTAGACTATTGCAACGCCATCTACCTTGGCCAACCTGAGCTGCTCCTCCAACACCTTCAAACTCTCCAGAATGCAGCAACGTACCTTGCTCGGACAGCTCCCAGACTAGCTCACTCTCAAAATCTTTTATATCAACTGCACTGGCTTCCTATTAAGAGCCAAATCATGTTTAAGGTACTTTGTCTTGTTCACCATGCTACTCACGATGTCGGGCAGAATTCTTGCGCTCTAAACTTGTACCCTATATTCCGTGCTGACCACTGCGCTCGACAAATCAAACCCTACTATGTGTTCCTAGGTTTCGTCATTCCAGAGAAGGAGAGCGATCTTTTTCAGTTCTTGCCCCTACTCTTTGGAACGCCCTGCCTTTGTAATCTCTCGGAATATCTCCCTTTTTCGAAAAGCTTTAAAAACCTACCTGTTTTAGCCTCGCTGTTTAGCAGCCTCCCTCGTATCCTAGCGCCTTGATGCCTAGCGGTCTTTGTGCGCTCTATAAATACCTTATACAATACTACACATACACTTTCATAATTTATTGTGTTGTGCGCTGTTCTGTGGTAATAGGTATTAGAAGACTTGTAGTTACTTAATGCATTTTAATTATTTGCTGATTTTCATAGTCTGTTACTTCGCTGTAAATAGAGGCGTATAATCATTTTCCAATTATAGCTGTCAATTAGCCTGCTTTTCTGATATGCATATTTGATCTTTGTTCAGTTTTGCATTATTCAAGCAGTGATTCCATAAGGCAGCTCTTAAGATTCTGACACAAAGTGGTATTGTTCACCTCAGATGTCAGACAAGCTGGGGTGTCTGAGGAATTGGTTTTCTGTTGAAATATGGGAAGCCTGGTCTTACTGCACTTACCTTCTGCTTATCAACTATCTTTATGTTGTGTAACTTGTTGAGCGAATGGGAACGGGAGGCTCCATTACAGAAACGATGGCAGTGCAGGTGCAATTTTGCACGGAACTAGCATCACAACAAAAAATTACCAGAGTGCAAAAATCATATTTCTTTCAGTGCATTTTTGTACCAGGGAAACGTTTGCCTTTGTGCTAATGGGTCATGATATTAGCACGAGGCCGAACATTGTCATGGTGCAAAAATGCATTGAAAGAATATGCATTCGCAGTGCAATGATTTGCCCATAATGCTATAATAATATAAGCATAACGAAACATGTCCAGGATGGCTGTGCCAATATATGGCAGCATTCCCCCCCAAATACACACTGATGTTTGTGTTCCCCATAATGCAGTAAAGACACAGTAAGGACACATGCATGTATCTTCAAGTAAGAAAAGGCTCATATTAGTTTAATGCAGTAATAATGCCTGTATAACGAAGCATAACCTGGATGGTTGGACCAATATATGACAGTAGGTCCATCTAAGGACACAGTGATTAATGCTGGTTTTGCACAAAAGGCCCTAATGCCACACTAAAAGAAGACATGTCCATGTGTTGCCTGCCAAGTTTTCATTGGAAGGGATCTGCATTATGGCTGGGCACTGACCGCAGACGACTGCATGCCGCTTGCCCTTTAAACGGCTGCAATGTGGTGTGCAGGGGCTGTGAGCAAGCAAGAAGACATTCTTCAATTTGGTTGATGCTTCTGGGTTTAGCATTTCTCTGCACTTTGAGATAGGTTCGTGCAGGGGTGCACATTTCAGAAGGGGGGGTCCAACCATTCAAATGTTGGGAGAGTGGTTAAATTCAAAGAGTCGATTTTGGTTCAACTTCAATGTTACAACTGGTTAACTATCTCCTTCAAGTCTGAAACCAGACACTTAAGGACTGCTGTGACGATGAGCTCTACCCCCATATGCACTTCCAATTACCCCACTGACATGACGGTGCTAAAACCTCATTATGACTTCAGCCATGTATGCATACGAATACAAGTCCTAACAATGAACTCCGGTACATTAGTAATGTGTTTTCAATTGCATGTTCTAATTTGCACTTTTTATTTGAATTGTCAGTGTGTTTTCTTTTGGGCTGCAGCTTCTGGCATTCAGATAGTTAATTACTTCCTTTCTTCCATCTTGCAGTAACATCACTTTAGTAGGCATTTCCAATGGACAGCTGTGTCACCTGAGGTGGGGAAGCATGCTGCTTGCTGTAGTACTCTACAACCTAGGAGGACCTTTGAGGTACGCAGTATTAAGATGCGCTCATCTGTCTGCAAATGGGAGAGAACATTCGTCGGTAGAACACTTGACCGCTCTGATTACAATCACAATGGTAGAAGTAGATTATTGTAATCGGGCAAGAAAAAGTCTGAATGTCAGAAGCTGCAGCCCAAAAGAAAACACACTGACAATTCAAATAAAAAGTGCAAATTTGCCTCTAGTCATATAGGGCCAGACTATGATAGCAAATGTGATTTGACATTTTCCTCTCTTCAACTACCTAGAGTTCTGCACTGAAGCTGCCTCATCAGGGTCTTTGCTGCGATCGAGAGAATTCACTCATGCCAAGGTAAGTCATAATTGCAGTTGCTGACACTGCCCTGAAGAGAACGTGTCTTTGGTTGGGTAGTCAAAATGTTTGTGATTGCTTGTGGCATTTTACAAAGTAAGAGTAATGGAATACTTCAGTCTTCTTCTTAAGAACTGCCTGTAAAACAAATACATTTTTAGTCTTTTCGTTTGAAAACGGTAGTGTAAAATGCATACATTTAACCCTTTTTTTAAAACTTTTCATTTGGGGGGAGAACCGCCCCAAACCTGGTTCAGGCTCCCTCGCTACGCTCGGTTCCTATGGCATATATAGGAGAAATATTTACGGCCCTCCTGTTCAAAAATTCACCAGCCGCCACTGGGTAAGATTCCATGTGGGGATTTAGGCAATGGTTGGCTATAGGAGACATGGCTTTTTAGATTTTACAGCTCTTGTCTTTAAAAAAGGAGGATAGTTGGCCTCACATAACCTTATAGGGCGGAATGATTTTGATGTATTGAGGTGTGAAAAGCTCTTCGAGTGCATAGATGATCTCTTTTTGGGTGTTGAGCCAACTGCTTTTTGCACGCCTACCTCTGAGCGGTAAGCCTGTGGAAGATTTTAGTCCTCATGTGCAATTCAGGTATGCCATGCCAACAGCACCGTGCGTTTGGAACTGTAATGGGGATCTTGTAATCATAAGATTTTTCCACTACAATCGACGCAGATGGCACACCGTTCCCAAACATGCATTTAAAGATACTGGAAAACAAAATGGCTGTGAGGTGTTTATATTGATTTGTGCGTGAGTAGCCATTTTTAGACAGATTTGTGTCTTTTCGTTTTGCACAGCAAAGTTTGAACAGTCCCTTTTGTGCACTACATGTTCAGTTAATATTGACCACAGTTAATATTTAGTTAAGAACTGGAAATTGTGCAATTGGAAAACCTAACAGTTGTTTTAACAAGCGTGAGCCAAAGCAACAGGGTGGGGACAGAGGAAGGTAGACAATGAATGACAACAAAGATGAACAATTGAATTCATAGTGCAAACAAATAATGAGAATAAAAAGGGAGGCGAGACAAACCTACTATGCCTTGTGAGTGTTCAGAACATGCAAGTGCAGAGGGGAGGGGAATGAGGGATAGGTGCTGTGGCGCTCATGGCAAAGTCTTCAGGGTAAGTGCTAAGAAGAGTGTAAGTGCAACCCGTTGGTAAGGTGAGCCAAGTAAGTGCAGTGGACAGACAGTGGCTGGGAGGAGAGATGTGGGGATCAAGACCCTGAGGACACATGAGGACACATAAGGGTCCTGCACATCAATCACATCAGTCACATCAGTCACACCACTGTATGGTTAGCAGGGAAGAGAGAAGGAGAAGGAAGAGGTAAAGAGAAAGGTCTTGAGGTTTTTTCGGAACTTAAGGAGGTCCTCATCAAGACGCAGAGGGAGAAGGAGGCTATTCTACAAGAGGGAGCCAGCCGAGGAAAGTGATCAACCACCAGTTGAAGATGACTGGCTTAAGATGAGGGGGTTGGGGTGACCATGGAGGAAGGCCAGAGTGCAGGGAAAAAGTAGGGTGCAGGGGACCCAATAGAGAGGATCACATTTCTGCTGGCATTGAGGCAGATGTCATTAGCAGTGCACCAGGACATGATGGCAGAGAGACAGTCAGGGATGAAGGAGGGTGCAAGGGCATCAGTGGGAAGTTGAAGAAAAGTTGTGTACCATCAGCGTAGCACTGGAAGTTGGGGGAGAAGGAGGAAACGAGTCATGCCAGAAGAGAAAGTTATATGTTAAAGAGCCAGGGTGAAAGAATGGAGCCCTGGGAGATACCACAGGAGGAAGAGGAAGTAGGGGAGGAGAAAGGGCCTAGAAAAGTTTTGGACAAACGATAAGGACGGAAGTAAGCCAGTCCAATGCCCGCTCCAAGATGCCCAGGGTTTCATGGAGCCTTATTATGAGGATGGAATGGTTCACTGTGTCAAATGCAGAAGAAAGATCAAGAAGGATGAGGACAGCAGGGGAGTTGGAGTCATGAGATGTGAGCAGTTCTTCACAGGTGTTCAGAAGAGCAGTTTCTGTGCCTCTGGATGCTCGGAATCCCGACTGGTGGTCATCTAGGCCGCCAACAAGTTTGCTGTGAGAGTTGAGTTGGGGGAGAGCCAGCTTCTCAAGCATTTTTCCCAGGAAGGGGGGTATTGGAAATGGGGTGTTTATTGTGCCTGGGAGCTACTCTTTGCTCAGCTCGGTACACTCGGCATTCTGCGGCTCTGACTGACTTTGCTACAAAACAATCATGTCACAACAGACCCAGTTTGGAACATTAGAACCACGTCTTCCAATTATTTATACACTACTACAATACATAAAAAGTCCTTCTTATTTAAAACTATCACATCAGTATAGTACCACTACCTACATTTTACATGAATATTTCACAAAAATATCTTATGGGTATATCTACAGCATGTCAGTTGTGAGGTGATTAAAAAAAGACAATTTGAAGGAGGTGCACCTAGCAGGGTTGTAAACCATTCAGGTCACATTCGCAGGTGACCCCTCTGATTAATGAGGTTGGCTTACCAAAGTTAAGAATCTCCTGTATGCACCTTATAGCTGCCAGAATCAGGGAGTTATAGACCGTGCAAGAATCTCATTCCAAAAGTGTGCTTGTGCCTATAACCTCCTGTCCTGGAGAAAACCACCAAAATGCCTTTGCCACAAAGAGAGAGTATTTGGGCATTCCGTGTTGTTCTAATGTTCAGATCACTGCCTGCTCAAGGCAATTCCTGCACAACCTTCTGTTGCTAGGCATCCCTAATCTGTCCCCTTCCACCTGCAGAATAGGACAGAACTTAACTCGTAAACTTAAAAACATCCTCCTCCATTTGGGACAAGGCAATTTGTTAATGCAGGGCTCAACATGGTATTAAGCTTTCTCTTGGTGCAACAGATGTAGAAAGTGTTTACTAATAGTATCTCATGTACTGTTACGATCTTGTTCCCAGAGAGCTTTCTTTACTTTTTGGGGTACATACAGCATGGGTTCACTAGATCTTCCAATGTGACTCAGAAGTTAACATTCTTTCACCCAGTTTGCAAGGTGAATGGAACTATTATTGATCATCAAGACATTGCATTTGGCAAACATTGATATTTTGGAGGGTTCCAAGGTCCTCCACTTCATTAGAATCGACTTTGAGAAAAGGCCAAATTTGTATCTTATAATACTGACGAGCACACCGTCTGGTAGTCCCAGGACTTTCCTCCAAATGAGCACCTCCAATTTCTGCCATTCTGAATCTTTATAGTTAAACAAGATCTCTGCATCATAGAACAAGGCTGGAAGTGGATTAGCCCTATACAACTTTACCATTGGGAGAGGGGAATATGGCCTGTATTTCGCATTTAACCTTCTCATTTGTGCTACATATATGCCACATTTTTTTTAATGTTGTTGAAATGCAAACCTGAATGTGCACGATTATTTATTGCATATCCTAAATATGTATATTGATTTACAATGTCCATTGTTTCCCGATTGATCTTCCAAACAAAGTGACTAACATTTTTGATTGCAGTGGTACATTAACATGTATGTCGCTTGATCTGGAGGCGAGAAGGGGCAGGCTGCATGATTATCCAGAGAAATAACAATATCAAATACCTTAAACATAACTCGTTGCAGCATCATTGGGTACTGAATGCCAATTTTATTGACCTGGTAGGGCTTTCCTTGCACTCTCTTGCTTTGAAGATTGAAACCCATTATCCTCTATTGTATCTGCTTCTATTCCTTTACTAGTGGAATATGATCCATGATCCAATTGTGCATTATCTGTATTGTGGTTACAATTCTAAAAAAGGAACATGGAACCTACACACTTACAGATCCGTTTTCTAGACTTAGGAATACCATTACATATCTCTCTGGAACCAGAGCCACTACCTCAGTGAATGCAGATGAGATATGCTCCAGGTTACTACACCACACTAGCACATGACGTAGGTTAGTCTCTGCAGGGCAGGGGGTGACATCTCAGACAGGTCTTTGTCATTCACTCTGAAGTGAACTACAAATGGTGCACTACAATGAAGTGGTGACGATTTTGAAACTTAATATAAAATGAAAGTCATTCCCCATTAACCATCTTTTATGGAGTCATCATTTTTCCTCTGATGGCAGTCTAAGGATAACATTTGTTTACATCCTTGAAATCATGTACATTAGGGTCCTGATTCACAGACATGTTTTATAATGGGGTAATCTCATAGGAAAACGTTCTATGAATCAGGCACTATGTGTCTTTTCGATTATTTCACTTTTTTGTATCCCAACTTTTTTTTTTAAAGCAAGCTTCAACTTGTTGCAAGTGTAGATAAACTGCACCAAATTCGAGAATTCTATTCCAGAACATAACTTTCTGATCAGTTGGCCATAGGATTCAGATCTATCAGTCATTTGCAGGGTTCCACATCCCTCTACAAGGTGCATAATCCAACCTGCTTTTACCCAGAGCAAGTATAACTGAACTTCATATTATAAATATGTCTGATCTTGATCTAATAACATTAGCTTGACAAAGTGATTTCTCCACTGGCGTACCTCAGGTGAGGGTGAAATTGAGTTTTGGACCTATGAAGGATTTAGCCAATCTAAGAAAGTAATAAAACATAGCAGGCCTCTCAAGTAAGACTATGTACACCAACTGGCAATTTCCTAAATACATGCAAAATTATTTTCATGCAGAAAACCCGCCACTTGACCCTGAGCATGAGCAGGAAACTATTACTTTTTCTACGCCAGCCTTCAAAATATCTAGAGGACACCCTTGTGGTAGCCTGCATGTTTGGATAACTATTGCAATGTATGTGGCTAGTGCTATTGTGCATTTGAGCACACATGACTTAAAAATGGTGTTCTATGAGAGCATTGTGCTATTCATGTTTATTGTTTTCGTAAAGACCAGGGTTAGAGACACCTTTGGCAATCAGAGAACATACTAGATAACTTTAATTAGTTAATTCAGAATTATGTTAGGAAATACATAATATTTTTAGGGGATAGATTAAATCAATTTGAACCCTATTTAGCTATGATGTGTGTATATGCTACAGAAGTTGGGGGCTGGTGTATACCTGCTGCCAGACTCTATGCTCTCAACATCAGTAAAAACGTGCACTATTAGGTTGGTTACTTGTTTCAACACTTTTGTTTTTAGAGCATACAATGGGAGATGTCCAGGTGATATACCTGTGAGACCCATATTTAGAAATGAAAAGAGAACCAGTTGTATTGATCATATTTTAGTGTGGTTACCTAGCTGAAAGCTGATGGAGGGTTTTATGGTTGAGGTTCGATATGAAAGCGATCATGTTCCTTTGGTGCATAGCTTGATCCTCCCAATCATATTGATCAGAACAACTTCAAGTTGCATCATTAAGCAGCAAGAATAGTGGAGTTAAAGCCTTAAATGGCAATCAGGAGGTTTGTATTCCCCAAACTGTAAAATAGCTTTCTTCCAATATTGTTTAGTGTATTGCTGAATATTGATGCTGTTGCCACTGATACCAAAAATCATAGGCAATGTCAATAACGGCCACAAATAACTCACAATTAGTTTAATAGTGAATTTAGGAACATATGTGTTCAAGGTGCCAGAATGGGGCAGCACGATGTAAGCACTCAGTCTCAGATTGGAATATAAATCCTAGAAAAAAAGGGAAAATAAAAGTGTATATTCATGCTTAACAAGTTCTTATTAAAAGCAGTGAAATCTTATATGATGTGTTTGATTTATGAATATATCTGAAATAAACATCATGATGTTGGTGATGACGATAATGACCAGGAACCAAAACCATTACATTGTCCAGTCCAATGTTTTGTAACAGCAGACCGACTCTGCCATCAAATATTTCACCAATGGTAAGGGTGTCTTGAATTAGAGCACACTGTTATTGTTTGAGCTGATCTCCTTTTTATGACACTTTTATGACATAACTGTTATGATTAATCTGATCAAATTCAGTTTGGCACTCAACTTCTTTAAGAATTATTTTGTTATTTTCCTGTTTCAATTCAACAATGTGCTGTTTCAGTATCATAATGTATAACAATGTCATGATTAAAATGTAGATTGGTCATTATATTTTCCCTGATGTTTATTTTTGGCCTCGAGTCCATTTCACTGATTATAAGTGTTCTGGGGACTGCAAACTGTGTCACATGGTTCTGCAAGTCAACACTCTATGTCTTGATTTCAGCTTGCATTTTATCAATGACAATCTGCTGCTGCAACAAGGAAACCGGAATTTCGTTTAATGTTTCTGGCAACCCAAATGTGTCTTCTAGTTTGCCATTGCACAATTGCTTGGCCTCAGCAGCTCCTCAGATGTTTTCTTGGCTTCATTTTTGCACTGTTAAATCTGAACATCGCTGTCTGCTAACCTGTCCTCCACCAATAGAAGATAGAAATACATGTCTGTAGAGAGGCATATCAGCTTAAAATGTTCTTCTATTACTGTTGAGGTCATATAAAGACCGTGTATGGACTGAGCTAAAGGTCATATTTCATCGCAAATATCAGACACCAAAGATGCATCTCTTTCAATCATTACTGTCTTCCTAATTTCAATATTTGTGGCCAGTTATCCCCTTTCAAATATAATTTTTAAAGAGCACAGTCTTTAATTACAGGCCATTCTATGTCTAACATCTGTTTGTATAAAATGTAACAATCTACCTCCAAAATTCTTGCTAAAAAGAAAAATGAAAAATTTTATTATTCCTAGTTTAGCACTGTCAATCAATCACTCCCAACTCCAAACTCGAACCTTCATCCTTTTCTACAAAATGGTTGTATCTCTATTCTTCTGTGCAGACCTTTGCATCCCTTTATGATACCGTAGTATCAACACCATGTGATTCAAATGCCACTCAAAATTCCACGCACATTTATGAAATCTGCACAATTTAAGTTAAAACAGTTTCTGCTGCAGTGACATTATCACATCCAGAAAACATATCATGGTAACATCTCCAATTTGTAGGATGTTTTAAATGGGCAACATCTAGTTTGGGGGAATTTTCCACCCACCATAAATCAGACACACACAATTTGTATTTAACAAAGTTCTTTTTATGAACCTCAGACATGCCAGTTTAACCATATCGATTCAATACGGCCTGCCTTCTCTTTCAGGACAAGGAAGACACAGGGTTGCACAGAAGGAACTATTATTAATGTACTCAAATCAATTTAAAATTTAAACAAATTGTGCATGTTCATCATTCTCAATGAAATCTGAATGTCAATGGTTACTCCAATGAAGAATGATCAACATCAATTGTTACTGCTACATTTAGCTTGAATGTAGGATTTTTAAAGCAAACACATCATTTCGTTTATCCTGTTCACACATTCACCTTGCACTGAAAAGTGAATGAGGACTCATGACAAAGCTTTTATTTGATAGAAAACAAAATTGAAACTAAAAATCCCTGCTTAGCTAAATCTCTCGAATTCTCATTTATTAAAAATAAATACCTCATTTTTAACAATGGATATGTGAGTGTTTCAAAAAGCACTTTAGAAAACTCAATTTAAAGATAGGTTACTTGACATTATTGCATGTAAAATGCTTGTAAAACCAACATGTCTATTCAACACATATGTTTGGTACATCCTGTTCAATGTTGTTTTTAAAACCTTTTTAAGTGTTAACAGTATTTATCTTGCCTTACTGTGTACAAAGGTTGAATCCAAAATATGCACAATGGTCTGGCATAAATTCATGATGTGTCCAAAGGAAAGCAAGCTATTCTATTGTCCCTCCAGTTGTTGTCATTTCTTCTTTCTATCTCCTTCTTCCAGTCAGTCTGTCATGATTTCAACATTGAGTGAGCTGCCTTCAATCTGCGGGTTTGGACATCTCTAGATTAGCATGTATTGTTTCTCTATTTGTATTGGTCAGTCTATGTAAATAGACTGGAGTTTAACAGTGTTATCACTCTAAATCATTGCCTTCATCCTCATTGGACATAATAATAAGGAATGCAGTCTAATGGGAGTAACTTCTGAATCCATTGTTGCCATCTTGAAAAGGTTTACATTACACAATTGTGATTTTCTAAAACAGTATGTCCCACACATGTGATTAGGATCCTAATCAATTTTCCAGATTGCTCTCACTCAGGTGAATCCAATGATGCTAGTCACATCTCGGCATGATATGTGATGTGCATGTGACACATTTGTACTTTTTATTCTCTGATGCATTTACATAAATATTATATTGCTATCTCAGAATATCGGCCTGTTCAGCACAGATGCTAGACTGTATAAATCCCTGACGTGCAATGTTTTGGAGCAAAACAATCTACATTTGTATAATTTGCATAATTAACAACTATCAAAACAATATAATATTACATTCACAATCTTTCACTAAGAATCTTTTTGTTTTCTTTTAAAGTAGGTGGCTACAACATTCCTATCAGAAGATATTGAAGAAAATGTTATCCCATATGGACAATTCATAACTGCAAATATTTTCCTTCCCATGTCATAGGGGTCACACAATATTAATGATATTTCCAGTTCTGGGCCTTGGAAGAGGCCATATGGTGTCTGTCCCTTTGAGGCTCGGGCTGGGCCATTTATGCCCCCTGAGAATATAGCTGTCATGTGAGAAAGTTCTTTGAAGATCAATTGCTCTGATTAATTAAACAAGCTAGCTGTCCCAAATGCCAGACTTAATGTTGAAGTAAGCATGAACTACATCTTCAATGGAAGACCTGTTTGATGAAAGTTACTGATTACTTGGGGAATTCCACTGTGAGCCCTATTCACAGGATATTGTTCTATGTATTGTTAGGGAATTTGTTGGAAAGACCCATTGACACATGGATGTTGTTACTAAGTAGCATTTGCCTTCTTCAAAAGGTCTGTCTTTTGCGATCAGAGATAACATTTGGTTATTTTATATCGCCAGGCAATGTCACAAAGTTTTAGCCCAAATCCAGAGGCCTCTGTTTCATTTCATTAGGAACATATCTCCCCAGCACTTTGTCTGGAGCCAGATAAAATATAGTTTAGCTATTTAACCCAAAGGAGCTGGTTTAATTCACAACTGTAGCATCTAAAGTATTGACCTGTCGCCTATGCGGGGAGGAAAATGAAACACTGAAACATCTTATTTTGTATTGCACACAATTGCGACAAGAACGATCTATTCATTTGAGAAAATATATTGTGGCAAGACCAACCCTGTCTGCTGAGGACTGGTGGGACATGATGCATCAAGATGTGGAACGCAGTCTAACAATCGAACTGACTTTCCTTCTTGAAAAGATGATCGAAAAGCTAGAAAAATATGAAAACGACATTAAAGTCGCCGCAATCTCTGCTCGAACATTGGCAATCTAAGAGTGCTTTGGACTGCAAACGCTCCTTATTTAGTCTTACGCCTCTCCCTTTTTCCTTCCTCCAGTCTATCTGTCTATCCTTACCCTTATACTTCGATTGGAGCTCCTTCTGTAAATCTCTTCTCTTCAAGAATGAATACTTGTAATGTTTTGGGATTTTCCTTCTTTTTATTCTCTTTCTTTACTTTTTAAAGGTTTGTAACAAACCAATAAAAAAAAAAAAAAGTAACATTTTTGTCTACGTTTCAATTGTCATTGGTTATTTTGGTTATTTATAACAAGCTTAATACCCAGAGGTTTCTAAAGGCAGACACAAAGACCGAACCTGTGTTGCTCATGTCATCTTTCTTCCAAGGTGAGCGTGTTTCCCCTGAGCTATGCTCCCAAGACAATGCTATAATGGTTTCTTTAAACAGGGGCAACATTATGAAATGTTTGCAATCAAGCTCCATTCAAAGATGTACACTTCAAGTCTATGTAGGTTTTTATTTTTTAATGTTGATTCTCAGTCCGATAAAGAAGAAAGCAGAAATAAAACAGGCTTCAATTCGATTTTTACTTTTCTATAACATGCTGTGTTTTTTCATCCAGATTTGGACTGTTTTCCATTTAATAAAGGATGTGGGATACATTCATATAACTGGAAGAATATATTTCTGGCCTTGTCATTTATTGTGGACAAACATATTGCTGTAGATGAACTGCTGACATGACAAAATGACCTTGCATATGTTTCTTTCAAATGCTTTGTGCAGGATGCAGTCCATATATTTATTTTTCAATGTACAATTATCATTTGCATCCTTTCCTTTTCTGTAGATTTCCCTACAATAGATAGTACTATCAACATGAAAGTTTGCAACATGCCTACAATAAGATTGTCCATCCTGAAGGAAGTAATGGCAATATAATAAAAACCCACTGGTTGTCAAATCTCTAGTAGAACCTCAGACTGCATTACAGAAACATTGATCCACTTTCAATGCATTTTTGCACCAGGGCAATCTTTACGAATGTGTGAATGCTGGTCATTATTAACACTGAATCATACATTGGTCTGGTGCTTAAAGGCCTTGAAGAATTATATGTGTTGGCCACTAGAGCAATTGTAGTCCTAGTACTAATGTCATGTGACATTGCACTTAAGGTCCCTCTTAGATTTTGTTTTGGTTTTAGATGTCTTAAATGCCTCAGTGTTGATAGTTGTGGATAGTGTATTGGTCCTGTCCTTATTATGTGGGCTCCTATTTCTCCCTAAAGAAAAATAAGGTAACACAATTCTGCACTGTTCTGATTTACCAGACCCAAATTAAGCATTATAAAAGAATGATATCAGGGTTTAAGTGGAATGGAAAGAGAAATAGGTGTGATAGAGAAATGTCAACCAGAGGTAGAATGTAGGGCGGCCTGTCACTTCCAAATGTGAGATTCTAGGATGTAGTGTCTGAACAGATTGGCAGCTTTTCAACCTACCTTTTTACGTTTATTTGATGTTGAATATATTCAAATAGTTGTGAAGCTCTCAAAGGATAACTTGTTTCATCAACCTTCATGCGTCAAACATGTTGAATTAAAAATGCTTGTGAATTATACTAACAAATGGAAGGAAATAAAAAAATGCATGCAAAAACGTACATTTCAAAAACATTTTTGATAATCCAGGAATACTTGTGAAATTCCAACATAGTAAGGGGAAAATATTGCTTGACTGCAGGCACACAAGATTAGGGCAACTAAATGCTGAAGAAATACTGAGAACATTCTCCAATATACAGAAGAATTTCATAGAGATTTGTTTAAAGCACTTGATATACTGGTGACAATATTAATAACTGTCAAAGGAGTGCTATAAAGATATAATCTATTATTGTTGAAAGTTAATAAGTTGCCTGATATTTCTGATCATAAATGGGCTAAAACCTTTAGAGATGTTGATATCTCCAGGGTGCTAGATTGTTGTATATCCACTACTTTATTAGCTAATACGCCTGCAGCTCTACATATGCATAACTATATAGTGTTGCATTTTATGTATTCTAATCGAGGATTAAAATTCAAAGCGTTTATCTCATGCAAGTTTCCAAGGTATCAGTTAATAACGGCCAATGCACATATGGTTGTACAGTGGTTTAAGATTCAGAGGTTTTCACATAACCTAGCAGATGGCTTGTCAAAGATATTGAACACCAAAATCATTATAATATCAGCTGAAATAACTTTTGGAATATTCCAAAAAAAGCAAGAAGCTTCTTCCAGCACTCTGTTTTTCTTAAAGCATTTATGCTATCCAGGTGACGTATTGTAAGGATGATACTGATCTCAGAATATCTTTGCTTGTTCTATGAACTCTGGATCATTTAGATGACTCCTTTTTACCTGGGGAGCCCTTTCAGACTTGTTTCATCACTAACAGCTTTTATTTTTGCTATTTGTAGTGCATTTAAATATTGCTGTATTTCCTGTTTTATAATAAACTAGCTGTTATACCCAGCATTACCCAGGCTTTAATTCCCTCATAGGTACAGGTAACTCAGCACAATTTAGTGCAGATTGGTGAAATGGTGTGGAACTCTATAAGGAACAAAGCATTGTCAAGCCACAAACCCACACACACATTTTCCCTTTTTCTGAAATCCAGGGAAAAGGGTGGGTGTCCAAATGTCAAGTAGCCAGTAATGTCCAGAGGGTCCTAACAGGTGACTGTGCATAATTTGGTGCATATTGATGAAACGTTGTGAAATTGTGCAGGGATCATATCCAAAGACACAAACCTCTGGGGAAAGGGATGGGGTATCCAGATGTCATCTAGCCAGTAATGTCCGGAGGGTCCTAACTTGTGACTGTACAAAATGTGGTGCAAATTGGTGACACAATGCAGAATGGTATAGGGAACATATCCAAAGATACAAACCCATAAACCCACACACAATGTTTCACTTTTGCTGAAATCCAGGAAAGGGATGGGGTGCCCAGATGTCATGTAGCCAGTAATGTCTGGTGGTCCAAACAGGCAACTGTGCAAACAAAATGTGGGTCAGCTTGGTGAAACGGTGTGGAATTGTACAGGGAATATATGCTTTACCACAAACCCACACATTTTCACATATATATATATATATATACATATATATATATATATATATATATATATATATTTATTCAGTGAAAAAACTTTGTTAAAGGGACAATATGGTTCCAAGTAAAACCGAAAAACCCTTGAAATTTGCCAGTTATGGTAAGCTAAGCAACCATAACTCATGCCACCACCGTGCACTGCTAAAACTAACGCACAGGACATCAAAGATGACATCACAAATGTCATTGATCACATCACTGATGACATCACATGTGTATGTTGTTTTCATGAAATATGTGTACAAGGGATTCTTATTATAATGTTGCGAAAAATGTATCAAGGATCATTGCAATAAATATCATACCCTAATTAGTGCATTGAACGATGCATTGATATAAATAGCATTCTATTATGGGGTTCTATCTAGTATACTAAGCTACTCATACAGAAACATAACATTGTGTGCAGCGTACAAGATGAAGGTATAATATTCGTAATGTTAATATGTTGAATAATGAAATGAGAATTGTTTTCTTAATAGATTTTTGTATACTGTGAAATATGTAATAAGTAGCTAATAAAACACATGTATTACATAATTGCATTATTATAGACAAAACACAAAGACACAAGAACACATACCAATATGGGTATATACAGGGAAAGTGAAGTTAGCAAAAAAGCACAAGTAGTAGCAGAAACAATTCATAACTTAACTGATTATTTTCATGCAAATAAATTATTGCTCTGTTTCAAAGCTGCTATTTACCCTATGTATATGTATCACTTGATGTGATTGGACCCTAAGGAAAGTAGTGTGAGTACAATGTATACAAATATGACCATATACAGGGAAAGTACAGCCATAAAAAAAGAAAATAGAACTATCAGAAAGTGCTCATAAGTCTATTAATTATCTTTATGCACAAAAAGGATAGCTGTCTTTCAAGCTTGTGTCTTCCCGTATGTATATGTTTCATATGATGTGACTGGACTCTAAGGGAATTACTGTAAGAACCTACTTGAAGGATACGTCTACAAATAAACTAACATTTTTAGTTTCTGACTGTTACTGAAGAAAACCATGTGGCCTAGATATGTCAGCAAAAGAAAAAAGAGTGAGCCAGACATGTGATGTCATCAGTGATGTCATCAATGACATTTGTGATGTCATCTTTGATGTCCTGGATGTTAGTCTTAGCAGTGCACGGTGGTGGTGCGAGTTATGGTTGCTTAGCTTACCATAACTGGCGAATTTCAAGGGTTTTTCGGTTTTACTTGGAACCATAATGTCCCTTTAACAAAGTTTTTTTCACTGAATTTCATAGGTTTTTAGTAGTGCAACTTAACCATGACATCCCTTTAACAAAGTTTTTTCACTGAATTTCATAGGTTTTTAGTAGCACAACTTAACCATAACGTCCCTTTAACAAAGTTTTTTCACTGAATTTCATAGGTTTTTAGTAGCGCAACTTAACCATAACGTCCCTTTAACAAAGATTTTTCATTGAATTTCGTAGGTTTTTAGTAGTGCAACTTAACAATAATGACTTTCACTTTATATAAATATCATATGGAACTGACTGAATCTCTTCTACTGTACTTGATGTCCGCAAACTCATTTAATGTTTGCGGACATGTTCGAAGAACAGTACCACTACCTAAAAAACTCTGGGGGGGTATGTTTGATTGTTATATCATAACATAGGAACATTTAACGAATTAAAAAAAAAGCACAAAAACACATTATATGTACTAATACATAAGAAATGTAACCCATATATACAACACACTAACCATTCATTTAAATGCACTATGTTCTAAAATGGAATATACCACAAGAAAATAAATTGGCTTCCAACATAATTACCTCACAAACACAACAGAACTGAGAACAAGAGCAGACCCAATGAGTACATAGGACATATCTTACCTGAAATAGTAGGTGTACTTAATTTTATTCATATATTTATAAACTTTCTGTATTAGATAAAAAAATATATTATCTTTTTTTTTTCCTCTCACAGAAATGTCTAGTACTCTGGAATGGCGAGAGGAACATTTCCCACATGAAGAAATGTCACAAGATAGTGAAACTAATGGTAAACACTTTATAATATAAACCATTTAATTATTGTTATTTTGTATACATTTAACATATATATATATATTTTTTTTGTACAGAGCATACCAAAATAGAAAATACTTCAGAAAAACCTGTTATGGATGACACTTTTCACAGTATAGAAGAAAACATGGATTTATTGTTGACTAATTTTAATAATTTGAAAACTTTTGTGGAAGACCATTTTAAACCAAAAACCTCATACCATTGCCCCACATGTACTTGTCCCTCCTCACCATATCCCAGTCAATTATCCCCAAACCCTCTCCATAACCCAAAACTTTTTGATGAGACTTCCATCCCTTCTTCACCTAATAACAATCATGATGAAACCCCTAATTCTCCTGTTTTTGTTTCTGTTTCTGCCTCACCTTCTCTGTCATAAATTATTAATATATGTTAAATAAAGTTTAATTTTTATATTGTGTTGTAAATAGTTTCGTTTTTTTTTTTAAAAAAAACAATGTAGGTGTCCGCGGACAGTGCAGGTGTTCTGAAATGTTCGTAAATAAACGAAAATGGAGGTGTCCTGAAGAACACTATACCTGTTCGTACTGTTCGCTAGCAAGATGAAACTATTCTAAGAACACACGCGGTGTCCTGAAATGTTCGTAAAAAAAAAAAAATTAAAGTGTCCTAAAGAACACTATATCTGTCCGTAGTGTTCGCTAGCAAGTTCAAACTGTTCTAAGAACACACGCGGTGTCCTGAATTGTTCGTAATTAAACGAAAATGGAGGTGTCTTAAAGAACACTGTACCTGTCCGTACTGTTTGGTAGCAAGTTGAAAATGTTCTGAGAACACAATTGGTGTCCTGAAATGTTTGCACATAAACGAAATTGAACGTGTCCTGAAGAACACAATATCTGTCCTTACTGTTCGCTAGCAAATTTAAACTGTTCTAAGAACACACGCAGTGTCCTGAAATGTTCGTTTCACGTGTGACGCAATTTTAATTAGTTCAGGACCCGAACAGTGTCCGTAGAACATCAATGCGCATGCGCTAGCCAATCTCCATGCATTTGGTGTCCTGCGGACATGCGCTTCCTTCGCGGACTTGTTCGCGAACGGATCATATGACCACCGCCCACGCTGATCGCGTGTTCTGAATGAGGACACTGTTCGGGTCCCTGAACAAATTAAATGTACATTTTCAATAAATCCATAATATTTTTCAATAAAATCTCACCATGGCACAAGTCCCACATAGTAATCCTGAGTTTCTACATACCTTTTGAAACTTTTCAAACTTTTTTTTGTGTTCGTTCTGTCCGCGGACAGTGCGCATGTCAGCGAACCGCGCACAAGCACCCCTATAAAAGACCACGCCCTAGAGCTTATTCTCATTGTGTTTCTGGCTATTCTTCAGAGCACAGCTATTTCTCCAGCAACTTGCTGATTACACCATCGAGATGGCATCCCTGGCTGCAGAACTGCCACCTGGTGCTGCAATTGCTTCAGCACCACCCCCAACCCCTCCACCACCACCACCACCTCCCCAAGGGCCTGAAGAGGGGAACAGGAGTGAGGATGCGGAGGAGGAAGAAGAGGATGATGAGAATGAGGTAGAGGAAAACCCTACTACCCGCATTAGGCGTGAGTCTTGGGTGTGGTGGTTATTTACCATTCATGGTAATTTTCCTAAGGCTTGTGCGAACCATGTTACCTGCAATGAGTGCAAAATGATACTCAGTCGCGGGAAGCACGGTAAGTACAGCTTTGGGACCACTACTATGAAGCAACACCTGAGGTCATTTCACTCTGGGGCTATTTGCAGGGTTGTACCTTGCGAAGAACGTAGCAGGTTGATTTCCTCTACTTCATCCACTGTTTTTGATCCTGTCACCACAAGAACCACCTCTGTGGGACAGCGTCTTCCTCAAGCTGCCTCACGGGCCATACAGAATGCTGATGACCCTTACCTTTCGAGGGTCACAGTTGTATGTATGTACTGTGACACAGTACTCTGCAGAGGGGAGCGACTTCGGAGTGCTTTTGAGACTATCGTCTCAGAGCACAAGAAGATCTGCTCACTACCCAAATAAAACCCACTCTACATCTTCCTCTCTCAGCTCGCCCTTTCTTATCCCTGTGGTTGGTGTCCCCCCTTTAACTTCCTTTCCCCTCCTCTCCTAGTGTGTCGTGTATAAAAAAACAAAAAAAATACAAAATATCAAAAATCAAAAAAAAAATAAGGCTCTTTTCAGAGCCGCCTTTCACAGTTAAAAAATCGAAGTGAAAATAAATGAAGCTGGTCCCTTTGTATTTTCTTAGACGTCCGCGGACAGTTCGCGAACATTTAAAAAATTTGATTGCTACCCCATCACAAACATTGCAATTTTCTCTGGGAAGAAGTGGTGGCTCTGAAAAGAGCCTTTGGTGGTGTTTGTAAGTCAAAAATTATAAATGCTTAACACCTACTTCAAAATGGTTGTTGTAATTCCAAAAAAGGTCACAATGCATTTTGTACATTTCTCAGAAAAATCTGATTGCCAGCATAAGTAAGATGGACTCCATCTCTGCGAAAAATGTATGTACTACGAAACATAATATTTTCATTGTGAAAAGAGGACATGCCAAAATCTCTTAGAAAGGCACAAAATCTCTTAGAAAGGCACAATTGCGCCTTGCTTTTTCCATTTGTGGACCAAATGTAGAAGAACGAAGCCACATTTGTCTCTGCGCAATCCGTGAAAATATCACTTGAGAATTAGGAAACATGCCCATAACCTTCCCAAGTCCTTCTTTCATAGCAAATTGCAAAAAAATTCCAGTCACATGTCCTAAACTGTTCCCTCCACAATGAATTACAATTATGTCTGGATGTTGCTCTGTCTCCAAAGTAGCACAGAGAGGTAGCAAGTCCAACCACTTCATTCCACGTACTCCATGCCAGTGTACTTCCACATGTTGGAATCCAAGATCTACAGCTACTGCACAGCTTTCTGCATGCACCTTCAACCAATGTATCCACGAATCTCCCAAAATCCAAACAATCTGCTTTCTGAAACACACAGCCATAGCTATCTTTTGTTCTCTCAGCAAAAAGAGTATCTGAGAAACTCTCTCCTGGCACAACACACCCACTAAACTTTCCTGACCAATCCCTTTCAGTGCTTATTCTCATTTGCATGACTTCTGAACCCAAAAATCCCCGGATGTAACTCCCGATGTCTGCGAACTACCGCCATGTCCGCGGACATATCGTAACATGAACAGCCCTTCTACCATTTCTACTTCACTCTCTCTGCCATTCCCTCATTGGATGTAGCTAAAAAATTACATGACCATGCACCAATCACATTCAATACCTCTAGATCTAACTGCATCATCATAGATCAGCACTGCAAATGTACTGTGAATCTCTCTGAGTACAAGTGTCATATCATTGGCAAGCACCATCTACCAGAAATACTGTACAAGTCTCCAAGGTTTCTACTTGCAGCTCCATGCATATCCATATGCACGAACACAAACTTCAGGTATGCATATTTTCTGTACAGGAGATGAACACATTTTCAAACAGACTTTTAGCTTGTGTAATCTGTAAAATGAATTTACTGTATTTTTTTCAATTTCCTAAAATCAAATATCACTTATAAACCTTTATACTATTTACTTTCTTTATGCACACACACTCAAATCATGTTAAACTAATATTTTTTAAATGAAATATATAGACTACATATATTCAAACAAAATTGCATGCAGGCACAATCTATGTTTAAATCTTTAAAAAAATACTTATACAATTTCATATTTTTTTGTTTTTATTTATTTATTTACTTAATTACTTTAATTTAGACATGACATTGAGGCGCTATTACCTAGAACAGCTTACTTACAGAAGTAGTGGTATTCACTGGTATATTATAAATTTCACAAGACATAGTAAAGATATTTTTTTTGCTACAGTTAGTCATTCAATACAATTTGTTCATTAAGAACATATCATATGTACTGAACTGATGCAATGTATCTTATGTAAATGAATTAGTTTAATGGTTTTAAAGAAGGCACTGACGATTTCAATTAAAAAAATCAATATCAAAATTAAAAACAGCGCTATATACAAACAAAGTTACTAATTTGAAGCTTTTACAATTACAGTGAAGACCAGTCTCCTGAAAAGAAGCAGCCGAATTCAAAGAACAAAGAAGAACTAAGAAGTTGCCTGTTAATTTAAGAAAAAAGTAAGCAGAATATCACCATAATATTTGTATTATTAATCAAACATACTATAACGTTAATACAAGCTATTTTGGTGCCTAAAAATAGAGATTGTGTGCCATTTTGTCCAAAAATCTCGATGTCTGAAACAGCGATTTACAGCCAGAATGGCCCACAAATTCCTATTTTTGGACACACAAATTACCCAACTGAACTGCTACAATTTTCATATTATAGAACAAACAACTGTTTTAATTCTATACATTAGATTTACTATTTGTACTTTTCCACACCACTAGCTTACTTTTTTTTGTCATCTGAACCCCAGTTTAGTAACACATAAATTCAAGAATACCTATCCCTACTAGTTGTAGTTCCCAATGCACAATCACACACCATTACATACATCTTTATCATCTTACTCAAACACTCATGCACACAGCACACATACATTCCAGAACACCCCAACCCATATCTTCTTTATTTTTTTCAACAGACCATAAAGAATGCCTACCAAAAGTCAAGTCCGTAGAAAGCAAGGCAAAAATAGAGCAAATGAAAATAAGTGTCCAACATAAGCATCCATCTCTAGCACAAATTGTAAAAAAAAGTTGAAACAAAACAGCTAATACAGTCATTTAGTGAAACACAAGAAGTTTCAAGTACAAAAACATTGCTTCCTCTATCAAAATGTAAAACAAACCAAAAAACAATTAACAGAAAATCAGCTATCACTACAGATAAAACTACTTCTTCAAATTTTAATATAGTGCAAAGTAAGCATACCAAGAAAAGTATTTTAGCCAAAATGTACCGTCACAAAGTCCTTCAAAATCTTATAAAAACAGGAGAGAAATCAGGTTCAATGCTTAAAACCTATCGTAGGAAATTAATCTTAGAGGCGTTGATGGACAGTGCAATTCTTCTGAAAAGAAAGTTATTTATTTTACTGTTAAACAAAATGAAACCACTAACAAAACTAATAACTAAATTACAAAAAAGACTTCTCAATAAGCGAAATGTCAACAGAAAGAGCTTCTTAAGTACCTGTGGAGGTGAATGGAATCACACTACGAGCACAGAACCATATTTTAATGAAGAAGCGTACAAACAAAAGCAAACAAATACAATTGCCATACATAGCAGTGGTCGAGGTTATGAAAAAGTGAATAATACCATAATGGAATAAGAAGTACTCCTTACAAAAATATGCCCTGAAAACTTAGAATTACCCCTCCATTCAACTGAATCAGAATGTCTAGTGTACAAATGGCTATGCACGTCAATGTGTAACATTCCCAAACAATGTTTCAAATCTTTACGCCAATTCCTCAATAAATATGTAAAAAGCAAAGACAAAATCAAAATTAAATTACTGCAAAATATGGATACCTGTCCAGTGCGCAAGTACACAGGACTACAAGGACATTCATTGGCCTGCATTACAGGACATACTTGTAAAACCACTTTCCATGATATCAAAAGGATATCAATACATCATTCAACTGTAAGAAATCTAGTCTATAAACTGTACTATGCTAAAAGTCCTGCTTTAGCACTAGCAAAGTTAAATAACATCCTTCTACATGGTACAGCAAAAGACCTACTTGAAGAAATTCACTATATCCAGAAAAAATATTTTGGAGGTGAAAGCCATTTACAGAATGAAATAGCTTTAAACCAATTAAGCAACAATTCTACATATGGCAACCTTTTGCTAAACACATACAAAAAAGCAATACTAAAATTTAAAAGTACATCAGCTGAAGTACCAAACCATGTATGTGTATGTTGCTGTAGAACTTTTTATAAAAGTAACACAAAAACTGTAGACCTATCATACAAAATAGAAGACAATGAAGATTCTAAATGGTTTGAATTAGCTCTCTACCTTGCAGCAGAAAACAAATACAAAATAACTGAGCCCTTGATACTTTGCAGTTACTGCACTACAAAACTTGACAACAACGAAACTCCTTCACGTGCTATCACAAATAATTTGGAATTATACCCAGTACCAAAACCCCTACAACAACTTAATTTATATGAGAGCATCATAATTCAAACAGTACACCCATTTCAAGCAATAATGCGCCTTCACCAAAAACAGCAAAATTACCTCCCTTGAATTGGTAAAAGGCATTCGTGGAACAGTAGTTTATTTACCACTAGATCTAAAAGAAAATGTGCATACTCTAGGAGTGCAACGTCCAATGCAGCAATCTTTCATTATCTTAGTAAATGGAGTACCTACAAAAGACAAAAAAATATGGCAACAGCTGGTAGATTTATATAAAGTTAGACAAGCCTTCCAATATCTTAAAGAGAACAATGAATATTACAAAGAAATTAATATTGAAGAAAACTTGAAAGATACAACTGAAATAATTCAAGAAACACAAGAAGCTGGTCAATTTGAGCTACTAGATCCTGCTACAATATCAAATACTTTAGACCATTATACAATTAATCCTTTGCACTGTAATGACACCGTGGAAGATGCACTGGAAACTTACCAAATGCGTCAAACAAAAGGATCGCCAACCAGCATATGGGAAAAAAGTATAGAAGCACATGCTTTTCCTCTACTCGTTCCTACTGGCAAAGGAGGAAGGTATGATGATAGACCTATTCAAATATCAGCTTCAGAATACCGCTCATTACGGATGTATTCTGAAGATCCCAGATTTAAACAAAATGTGGAATACATATTCCACCTACTCTTTGAAAGTGAACTAGCAACTTTATGTTACGGAGTTGCACACATATTAAATCAGGATCACACTTTCAAAAAATATGACAGCTACACAATTATTAGAAAAAGTGCAACAAAAGGATGAGGTTTTACAATCAAATATTACAAATCTATTAGCAAATATGTGTGGTACTAAAGAGTACTGGTTTCGAAGTCATGGAGATGTACGTTGTATGATCAGAAACCTTGGCCCACCCACTTGGTTTGTTACATTAAGTTGTGCAGAATATGCATGGGAAGATTTACATGATTTCCTATGCATATCAAATAAAAACAAAACAAACATAGATATACTAACACCTGGAGAACTTTGTTCTTTGGATCCTGTTAATGTTTCAAGATATTTTCACCATCGCTTCATTGCTATGCTACATTTTATTTGTAATAAAACTGTTCCTCCCCTTGGAGAAGTGCAACACTTCTTTTGGAGAAAAGAATACCAAGCCAGAGGAGCACCACATATCCACATGCTTTTATGGATTAAAGATGCTCCTAAATTTGGTCAAGACAGTGATGCCACTGTTTTACAGTTTATTGAAAAATATGTCACTTGTGAAATTCCATCAGAAGCCACAAATAGTGATCTTCATGCACAAATTTTACAATTTCAACGACACAAATGTGGAAAATATTGTCGTCGCAAATACAAAAACAAAGGGAAATACTACACCAAATGCCGATTTGGTTTCCCAAGACCAGTTACAAATACAGGTCAAGTGAACATCCTCATGTCTTCAGTTAGACATAGTGTTAAAGGTAAGTCACCTAAAAATACATATTACATAAAAAGAAAAGAAGAAACATATATCAATGATCATAATGCAATCATTGCCCACTTATGGAATGCAAACATAGAGGTGCAGTACATTGCAGACAATTTTACTGCAGTTGCACGATATGTCACAGCATACTTAACTAACGCAGAAAAGACAGAGCTCCAAGACCTCTGGAATGACCTGTCATCAGATAAAACAGTATCTCAGAAATTATACAGCTTGGGCATAAAAATGCTCACCCATAGAGAATGTGGATCATATAAAGCAGCTGATCGTTTAACTGGTACTGCATTGTATGGTAAATCTGAAAATATAGTATGGCTAAGTCTTGGTCCAGCTAAATCTAGAAAACGAGTTCTAAAATCATATGAAGATATAGAAACAATAGCCAAACATGATCCCAACAGCCAAGACATTTTAAAAAACAATTTATTGGACACATACAACCCAAACAGAAGTAATACTTTGGAAAACATGTGTCTATACCACATAGCCCAAAACTACATATACAAAAATAATATGAAACCTGATGATAACAAAGGTAAATATAGAGTGACAAACTGTGAAGGCAGCTTAGTTAAACTCACTAAACCAAATTTAATTAATCATATCAAATTGTCATTAAAGACTCCTCAACATAAAGAAGTATATTACATGTCCCTGCTACAACTCTTCAAACCATGGAGAAAAGAAGAACAATTACTAGATAACTATGACTCATATGAGGATGCTTTCAAAGCAAATGAAAGCACTATAACTGATGTAAACTTTACACAGTATAAAACAATGTTGCACAATGAACAGCAACACGAAGAAGAACTCCAAGCCCAACTAGATAAGGACACTCCTGACAGTAGTCAACCTTCTGTAACAGGAAGCCAAGAACCACTGCGAGAACCACTAATATTAAATGAGGCAGAATTAGCTATGATAGAAGTAGAAAACACCATGTGTCAGTATGAAGATAAGGAAGACTTAACTATACTACAATCAAAACTAAACAATGAGCAAAGTAGCATTTTTCAAGAAGTAACAAAACAAATTGCACATGGTGTAAAACATGAAAATAAAGAATGTTCCTGCCATAATTATAAACCTATACTACTGTACGTCAGTGGTGAAGCTGGTTCTGGCAAAACATTCCTAATCAAAATCATTAGTAAGTTCCTTCAACAATTGACAAACAACAAACTGTCAGCTGTTGTCACTGCCCCAACAGGTTTAGCTGCCTACAACATAGGTGGTGTTACATTACACCGATTACTATTATTACCAGTAGAACACCAGAACAAATTAGACTATTACAAACTTTGTAATGGCTTTCAAACATACCCACGCAACAACAAAATTCAGTTTGTCAATATACTCTTCGACAAACTTTCAGAAGTAAAAAGGATAGGACACTCAACAGCTAGATTCCTTCTCTTCAAAGATATGTATGTACGCAGAGAACAATTTTCTCTAACTCTTGCATACGCAGTCACGATTCATAAATCACAAGGTCTTACCCTAGACAAAGCAATGATAGATATTGGTAACACAGTCTTTAAAGAAGGCATGAGCTATGTAGCACTATCACGCTTACGTACACTTGACAGTCTATTTCTAATCAACTTTGATGCAAGTAAAATAAACGCTGATATTCCTTGCATTTTAGAATACAATAGACTTTGCTCACTATACACCCCCCACCTAAACACATATTCTGTTCCACAAAAAGTAAAACGTTATCAAAGAAAAATAAATCAAACAGAAATGCAACAGGATGTCACTGCAAATCCTCCAAAGAGAGTAAAAGAAACTAATACTTCATCAAGTACCACAAGCAAAAAAGAATAAATTAGGGAAAGTAAACCAGGTACTTCTTTAAAGAAGGAAGACAAACTTCAAAAAAAGCAGTTAGATACAGAACTACCTGGACCATTTAAATTCTCAAATATAGTTGGTGTAAGTTGCTACGCAAATGTAGCAATGAATATTCTATTTCAATTACCACCAATTGTTGACAACATTTACTTACACAGTACAGACCCATTGTATTTGCAAATGTTAGTACTTCACAGAAATGCAGCAAACAATCCTGACAACACATATAGGGTTTTTGGAATAAGACAACTATTGGACTACTGTGCTGGAATGGTGAAATTCACTATAAATTCACAGGAAGATCCACAAGAATTTCTAATGTACTTACTACAAGTACTGGAAAACAAAAACATACCTATAAATGAAATCTTTCAGATTTCATACATGTGGAAACACACATGCACTCTCTGCAACAATGTGACACAAGAAGAAATCCCCAATGAACGCTTCATATATATATCAATACCAAATTGTGAATCCATTCCATTTCAGCGACTTGTACAAAATGCAAACCATGGTAGATTATGCTCTACCTGCAATTCAGATAATCGCTCCACGTTAGTAATACAAACACATAGTAAATACATAATACTAATGCTTCTACGTTACAATGCAGATGGTACCAAAAACAACTGCAAGCTGACTGGATTCACACATGGTCAAATATCACTTGTTAAGAAAACCTTCACAACAATAGGTATAATCTACCACGCAGGAGCCACAACCAATTCAGGGCACTACACTGCATATATAAAAAAGAAATGTGGATGGTTTGAATGTAATGATAGTACCATTACTCTAAAGCAGAGATTACCAGGAAATCTTACAAACGCTTATTTGATGTTCTTAAAACCAAAATTTGATAACTAAACTGTATTTAAACCCTAAGTAAACTTGTGTTAAAAATATATAAACTGTTAGAATACTCCAAAAGCTATCTAACTGCTCAAAGATTCTACAACAACTAATCAGATAAATGAATACCACTAAATTAGACCAAAAAATACACAGTTAGAATACGCCAATTGGTATCTAACTGTCCCCAAATTTAACCATATCCAAATAGATAAATCAATACCACTAAAATATATCAAAAAAATAGACAGTTAGAATACGCCAATTGGTATCTAACTGCTCCAAAATTGTATAATATCAAAACAAATAAATAATATGTTACTGCTCCAAAAAAATACAACAAGTCAAAGTATAAAGCATTAGCCAGAAACAACAAGTGAACACTGAAAACAAACAAACAAACTGTAGCATAACAGAAAAAAGTTTTTTTTTAATCCAACATGGATTTTTTTTTCGCCCACAGACCCAATGATTTTAGCAACAAATACAGAAACTGAGCAAATTGCACAGTACTATGATTGTTAATCTACTAAATATGAGGGTCCAAAAAAAAAAGTATATTGATTATACAATGTAATAAGTCATTACAAAATACAAATACTAACATGCTATTTTCTTTTATCACAGAAATGAACAAGAAAAACATGGACTCCCGTTACTAGACCAAACAGTAAGTATACAATAATAAGGAGAACCATAGCAGCATATCACATCCATAGTATCTAATACCTTTGTTCCTTATACATTTGTTTTTCACCCAAAGTTATAAGCACATATGAATGTGATATGCTGCGGTGGTTGGCCATGCACCCAAGACTGTATGCCCTGGCAACAACCACCGCAGCATATCACATCCATAGAGTCAAACATTTCAACTATGGTCTATGGAAACTTTTAATGTCCGCGGACATTATGAGTGTTCTTAGAACACTTTCAACTTGCCAGCGAATAATACGGACAGCGTTTTCAGGACACCCCCTACGAACATTTCAGAACAACGCGATAGTTCTTAGAACACTTTCAACTTGACAACGAACAATACGGACAGTGTCCTCAGGACACCCCCATTTTGTTTATTTGCGAACATTTCAGGACACTGCAAGTGTTCTTAGAACACATTCAACTTGCCAGCGAACAATACGGACTACGCCTTCAGGACACCCCCTACGAACATTCCAGGACACCTCGAATGTTCTTAGAAACGTCTTCAGAAGACCCCCATTTTGTTTATTTGCGAACATTTCAGGACACCGCAAGTGTTCTTAGAACACATTCAACTTGACAACGAACAATACGGACAGTGTCCTCAGATCACCCCCATTTCATTTATTTGTGAACATTTCAGGACACCATGAGTGTTCTAAGAACACATTCAACTTGACAGAGAACAATACGGACAGCGTCCTCAGGACACCCCCATTTTGTTTATTTGCGAACATTTCAGGACACTGCAAGTGTTCTTAGAACACATTCAACTTGCCAGCGAACAATACGGACTACGCCTTCAGGACACCCCTACGAACATTCCAGGACACCGGAAGTGTTCTTAGAACACATTCAACTTGACAGAGAACAATACGGACAGCGTCCTCAGGACACCCCCATTTTGTTTATTTGCGAACATTTCAGGACACCGCAAGTGTTCTTAGAACACATTCAACTTGACAACGAACAATACGGACAGCGTCCTCAGGACACCCCCATTTTGTTTATTTGCAAACATTTCAGGACACCATGAGTGTTCCAAGAACACATTCAACTTGACAGAGAACATTACGGACAGCATCCTCAGGACACCCCCATTTTGTTTATTTGCGAACATTTCAGGACACTGCGAGTGTTCTTAGAACACATTCAACTTGCCAGCGAACAATACGGACTACGCCTTCAGGACACCCTTTACGAACATTCCAGGACACCGGGAGTGTTCTAAGAAATGTCTCCAGAACACCCCCATTTTGTTTATTTGCGAACATTTCAGGACACCGCGAGTGTTCTTAGAACACATTCAACTTGACAGAGAACAATACGGACAGCATCTTCAGGACACCCCCTACGAACCTTCCCTGGACACCGCGAGTGTTCTTAGAACCGTCTTCAGAACACCACCACCTTGTTTATTTGCAAACATTTCAGGACACCGCGAGTGTTCTTAGAACACATTCAATTTGACAGAGAACAATACGGACAGCGTCTTCAGGACACCCCTACGAACATTCCCCGGACACCGCGAGTGTTCTTAGAACCGTCTTCAGAACACCACCATCTTGTTTATTTGCGAACATTCCAGGACACTGCGAGTGTTCTTAGAACACATTCAACTTGACAGAGAACAATACGGACAGCGTCCTTAGGACACCCCCATTTTGTTTATTTGCACACATTTCAGGACACTGCGAGTGTTCTTAGAACACATTCAACTTGTAAGCCACAACCCCCATTCATATTTGCGAACATTTCAGGACACAGCGAGTGTTCGACAACGTCTTCAGAACACCCCCATTTTGTGTATTTGCGAACAATTCAGGACACCGCGAGTGTTCTTAGAACATATTCAACTTGACAACGAACAATACGGACAGCGTCCTCAGGACACCCCCATTTTGTTTATTTGTGAACATTTCAGGACACTGCGAGTGTTCTTAGAACAGTTTCAGTTTGCTTGCGAACAAAACGGACACATATTGAGTCCTCAGAACACCCCCCAATCAGTTTATTTAGAACATTTCAGAACACCCGTGATGTCCGCAGACAAATCGAACACAAAATGAACGTCTAACACATAAAAAACACAACTTTCATCCTATCTCATACACTCCCACCCTCCCCAAACACTCCTACACACCAACACACTCTACTAAATACAAATTTTGAACAAAGTTTCACCGCGCTGTCCGCGGACGACCGCGAATCCAAGATGGCAGGCGCTACCGAAAATCTGCCGTGCTTCAAGCTCCATGCCGTCCAATCAGCGAACAATTTGCATGTCCGCGAACATCACGCAAGCCGATTGGCCAATCAGGACACTGTCCGCTGAGCGAACAGGGAAGGGTGTCCACGGACCGAAACCAGATATCACTAATTTTTTTTTACCTACTTTTTGGTCATTTTTGGTCATTTAAAAAAAAAAATACTGGACAGATTTTCACCAAATTTACAAAAGCACGCTTTCGGGACCAAGCCGCTGCTCCTGGTCCAAATTTCGTGAAAATCCATCTAGCGGTTTGGGCTGTAGACGCGAGCACATTTTTTTTCCATTCAGTCTATGGGAAAAAAAAAAGTTTTGGGACCCCCCCTTATAACTTTGCCCCCCCTGCACGAATCCTCACCAAACTTTGAAAAAAAATCAGAGTGATCCAAATACTTTTTTTGCAAAGTTTGGTGAGGACCCGTCCAGGGAGAGCGAAGTTATAAGCCGGCCAAAAAGTGCTCTTCCTATGGAAACACCAACTTAACCATATCTACATGGCCACTACCGTGGGCATGTAATATATATATATATATATTCAATGAAAAAACTTTGTTAACGGGACGTTATGGTTAAGTTGCGCTACTAAAAACCTATGAAATTTAGTTAAAAAACTTTGTCAAAGGGACGTTATGGTTCCAAGTAAAACCGAAAAACCCTTGAAATTCGCCAATTATGGTAAGCTAAGCAACCATAACTCGCGCCACCACCATTGCACTGTTAAGACTAACTCACAGGACATCAAAGATGACATCACAAATGTCATTGATGACATCACTGATGACATCACATGTGTATGTACTTTTCATGAAATATTGTACAAGGGATTCCTATTATAATGTTGCGAAACAAGTGTCAAGGATCATTGCAATAAATATCATACCCTCATTAGTGCATTGAACGATGTATTGATATAAATAGCATTCTGTTATGGGGTTCTATCTAGTATACTAAGCTACTCATACAGAAACATAACATTGTGTGCAGTGTACAAGATGAAGGTATAATATTCGTAATGTTAATATGTTGAATAATGAAATGATAATTGTTTTCTTAATAGATTTTTGTGTACTGTGAAATATGTAATAAGTAGCTAATAAAACACATTTATTACATAATTGCATTACTATAGACAAAACACAAAGACACAAGAACACATACCAATATGGGTATATACAGGGAAAGTGAAGTTAGCAAAAAAGCACAAGTAGTAGCAGAAACAATTCATAATTTAACTGGTTATTTTCATGCAAATAAATGATTGCTCTGTTTCAAAGCTGCTATTTACCCTAGGTATATGTATCACTTGATGTGATTGGACCCTAAGGAAAGTAGTGTGAGTACAATGTATACAAATATGACCATATACAGGGAAAGTACAGCAATAAAAAAAAAACAGAACTATCAGAAAGTGCTCATAAGTCTATTGATTATCTTTATGCACAAAAAGGATTGCTGTCTTTCCAGCTTGTGTCTTCACGTATGTATATGTCTCATATGATGTGACTGGACTCTAAGGGAATTACTGTAAGAACCTACTTGAAGGATACCTCTACAAATAAAATAAAATGTTTAGTTTCTGACTGTTACTGAAGAAAACCATGTTGCCTAGATATGTCAGCAAAAGAAAAAAGAGTGAGCCAGACATGTGATTTCATCAGTGATGTCATCAATGACATTTGTGATGTCATCTTTGATGTCCTGGGTGTTAGTCTTAGCAGTGCACGGTGGTGGCGCGAGTTATGGTTGCTTAGCTTACCATAACTGGCGAATTTCAAGGGTTTTTTGGTTTTACTTGGTACCATAACGTCCCTTTGACAATGTTTTTTCACTGAATTTCATAGGTTTTTAGTAGCGCAACTTAACCATAACGTCCCTTTAACAACGTTTTTTCATTGAATTTCATAGGTTTTTATTAGTGCAACTTAACCATAACATCCCTGTAACATTTTTTTTTTACTAAATTTTAAAGGTTTTTATTAGTGCAACGTCACCATAACATCCTTTTCAATAGATGAAGATCACTAACATCTTATGTCCTCAAAGTGGGAATGCCAGGTGGTAAAAAAACAAAAAGATTTTCCTTCCTACACCGGGATGCATCAGGCGTCCCGGTGTAGGAAGGAAAATCTTTTACCAAGATGGCCACCATGGAAAGGGAAGGCGGGGTGTATAAAGAACACAACAGGGCATGAGCGGGGGGTGGGGGGAACAGGGGAGACACATGGGCATGAGCGGGGGTGAGAGGGAACAGGGTACAAAAGGGGCATGAGCAGGGTGTGGGGGGAAAAGGAAAGAAACACGGGGCATGAGCGGTGGTGGGAGGAACACGAGAGAGACACGGGCATGATCAGCGGGTGGGGAGGAATATGAGGGAGATGCGGGGGGTGGGGAGGAACACGAGGGAGACACGGGGCATGAGCGGGGGGTACAGGGCACACACGGGACATGAGCAGGGGTGGGGGGAAAGGAGAGAGACAAGGGGCATGAGCGGGGGGTGGAGGGAACACGAGAGAGACACGGGGAATGAGCGGGGGGGTGGGGGGAACACGAGGGAGACACGGGCATGAGCAGGGGGTGGGGCTAACAGGAGAGAGACACGGGGCATGAGCGGGGGGTGGGGACAACAGGAGACAGACACTGGGCATGAGCGGGAGATGGGGGAACAGGAGACAGATACGGGGCATGAGCGGGGGTGGGGAGAACAGGAGACAGACACGGGGAATGAGCAGGGGGGTGGGGGCAACAGGAGACAGACACGAGGCATGAGCGGGGGAGTGAGGCGCAACAGGAGAGAGACACGGGGCATAAGCACGGAGTGGGGGGATACAGGAGACAGACATGGGGCATGGGTGGGGGCAACAGCAGACAGACACAGGGCATGAGCGGGGGTGGGGGGAACAGGAGACAGACACAGGGCATGAGCGGGGGGTGGGGGAAACAGAAGACAGACATGGGGCATGAGCGGGGGTTGGAGGGCAACAGGAGAGAGACACGGAGCATGAGCGGGGGTGGGGGGTACAGGAGACAGACACGGGCATGAGCAGGGGGTGGGGGGCAACAGGAGAGAGACATGGGGCATGAGCGGGCGGTGGGGGGTACAGGAGACAGACATGGTGCATGAGCGGGGGGTGGGGGGCAACAGGAGAAAGACACGGGGCATGAGCGGGTGGGGGAACAGGAGACAGACACGGGGCATGAGCGGGGGATGGGGGGTACAGGAGACAGACACAGGGCATGAGCAGGGGGTGGGGGGCAACAGGAGAGAGACACGGGGCATGAGCGGGTGGGGGAACAGGAGACAGACATGGGGCATGAGCGGGGGGGCAACAGGAGAGAGACACAGGGCATGAGCGGGTGGGGGGAACAGGAGACAGACACAGGGCATGAGCGGGGGTGGGGAGGTACAGGAGACAGACACGGGGCATGAACAGGGGGTGGGGGGCAACAGGAGAGAGACACGGGGCATGAGTGGGGGGTGGGGGGAACAGGAGACAGACACGGGGCATGAGCGGGGGGTTGGGGGAACAACAGAGACAGACACAGGGCATGAGCGGGGGGTGGTGGGCAACAGGAGACAGACACGGGGCATGAGCGGGGGGTGGGGCCAACAGGAGAGAGACATGGGGCATGAGCGGGGGGTGGGGACAACAGGAGACAGACACGGGGCATGAGCGGGGGGTGGGGTGAACAGGGGACAGACACGGGGCATGAGTGGGGGATGGGGGAACAGGAGACAGATACGTCGCGTGAGCGGGGGTGGGGAGAACAGGAGACAGACACGGGGAATGAGCGGGTGGCTGGGGGGCAACAGGAGACAGACACGGGGCATGAGCGAGGGGGTGGGGGGCAACAGGAGAGAGACACGGGGCATAAGCACGGAGTGGGGGGATACAGGAGACAGACACGGGGCATGGGTGGGGGCAACAGGAGACAGACACAGGGCATGAGCGGGGGGTGGGGGGAATAGGAGACAGACACGGGGCATGAGGAGGGGGTGGGGGGAACAGAAGACAGACACAGGGCATGAGCGGGGGGGTGGGGGGCAACAGGAGAGAGACACGGGGAATGAGCCGGGGGTGGGGGGTACAGGAGACAGACACGGGGTATGAGCAGGGGTTGGGGGGCAACAGGAGAGAGACACAGGGCATGAGCAGGGGGGTGGGGAGTACAGGAGACAGACACGGGGCATGAGCGGGGGGTGGGGGGCAACAGGAGAGAGACACGGGGCATGAGCGGGTGGGGGGAACAGGAGACAGACACGGGGCATGAGCGGGGGTGGGGGCTACAGGAGACAGACACAGGGCATGAGCGGGGGGTGGGGGGCAACAGGAGAGAGACACGGGGCATGAGTTGGTGGGGGGAACAGGAGACAAACACGGGGCATGAGCGGGGGGGCAACAGGAGAGAGACATGGGGCATGAGCGGGTGGGGGGAACAGGAGACAGACACGGGGCATGAGCGGAGGGTGGGGGGGTACAGGAGACAGACACGGGGCATGAACGTGGGCGCCGTACATTTTTGTCATTTTTTAAAAAACTACTGGACGGATTCACACCAAATAAAGCAAAGCACGCTTTCGGGATCAAGCCGCCGCTCCTGCCGCAAATTTGGTGTAAATCTGTCCAGCGGTTTGGGCTGTAGGCGTGAGCAAAGTTTTTTCCCATTATGTCTATGGGTAAAAAAAAAGTTTTGGGACCCCCCCTATAACTTTGCCCCCCTTGGATGAATCCTCACCAAACTTTGCAAAAGAATTCAGAGTGACCCGAATATTTTTTTTGCAGTTTGGTGAGGATTCGTCCAGGGGGAGCGAGGTTATAAGCCACCCAAAAAATGCTCTTCCTATGGAAACACCAACTTAACCATTACTACATGGCCACTACCGTGGCCATGTAATACATATACATATATATATATATATATATATATATATATATATATATATATATATATATATATATATTCAATGAAAAAACTTTGTTAAAGGGATGTTATGGTAAAGTTGCACTACTAAAAACCTATGAAATTCAGTGAAAAAACTTTGTCAAAGGAACGTTATGGTTCCAAGTAAAACCGAAAAACCCTTGAAATTCGCCAGTTATGGTAAGCTAAGCAACCATAACTCGCGCCACCACCGTGCACTGCTAAGACTAACACCCAGGACATCAAAGATGACATCACAAATGTCATTGATGACATCACTGATGACATCACATGTGTATGTACTTTTCATGAAATATGTGTACAAGGGATTCTTATTATAATGTTGCGAAACAAGTGTCAAGAATCATTGCAATAAATATCATACCCTAATTAGTGCATTGAAAGATGCATTGATATAAATAGCATTCTATTATGGGGTTCTATCTAGTATACTAAGCTACTGATACAGAAACATAACATGGTGTGCAGTGTACAAGATGAAGGTATAATATTCGTAATGTTAATATGTTGAATAGGTTTTTGTGTACTGTGAAATATGTAATACGTAGCTAATAAAACATTACTATAGACAAAACACAAAGACACAAGAACACATACCAATATGGGTATATACAGGGAAAGTGAATTTAGCAAAAAAGCACAAGTAGTAGCAGAAACAATTCATAACTTAACTGATTATTTTCATGCAAATAAATGATTGCTCTGTTTCAAAGCTGCTATTCACCCTATGTATATGTATCACTTGATGTGATTGGACCCACAGGGAAAGTACAGCCATAAAAAAAAAAACAACAGAACTATCAGAAAGTGCTCATAAGTCTATTGATTATCTTTATGCACAAAAAGGATTGCTGTCTATCAAGCTTGTGTCTTCCCGTATGTATATGTTTCATATGATGTGACTGGACTCTAACAGAATTACTGTAAGAACCTACTTGAAGGATACGTCTACAAATAAAATAAAATGTTTAGTTTCTGACTGTTACTGAAGAAAACCATGTGGCCTAGATATGTCAGCAAAAGAAAAAAGAGTGAGCCAGACATGTGATGTCATCAGTGATGTCATCAATGACATTTGTGATGTCATCTTTGATGTCCTGGGTGCTAGTCTTAGCAGTGCACGGTGGTGGCGCGAGTTATGGTTGCTTAGCTTACCATAACTGGCGAATTTCAAGGGTTTTTCGGTTTTACTTGAAACCATAGCGTTCCTTTGACAAAGTTTTTTCACTGAATTTCATAGGTTTTTAGTAGTGCAACTTTACCATAACGTCCCTTTAACAAAGTTTTTTCACTGAATTTCATAGGTTTTTAGTAGCGCAACTTAACCATAATGTCCCTTTAACAAAGTTTTTTCATTGAATTTCATAGGTTTTTATTAGTGCAACTTAACCATAACGTCCCTGTAACATTTTTTTTTTACTAAATTTTAAAGGTTTTTATTAGTACAACGTGACCATAACATCCTTTTCAATAGATGAAGACCACTAACATCTTATGTCCTCAAAGTGGGAATGCCGGGTGGTAAAAAAAACAAAAAGATTTTCCTTCCTACGCCGGGACGGCTTTGGCGTCTCGGTGTAGGAAGGAAAATCTTTTACCAAGATGGCCACCATGGAAAGGGAAGGCGGGGTGTATAAAGAACACAACGGCGCATGAGCGGGTTTGGGGGGGCACAGGGGAGACACATGGGCATGAGCGGGGGGTGAGAGGGAACAGGGTACAAACGGGGCATGAGCAGGGGGTGGGGGGAAAAGGAAGGAAACACAGGGCATGAGCGGTGGTGGGGGGAACACGAGAGACACACGGGGCATGAGCAGCGGGTGGGGAGGAACATGAGGAAGATACAGGGCATGAGCGGGGGGGTACAGGGCACATACGGGACATGAGCGGGGGTGGGGAGGAAAGGAGAGAGACAAGGGGCATGAGCGGGGGTGGGGGGAACACGAGGGAGACACGGAGCATGAGCGGGGATAGTAACATGAGGGAAACACGGGGCATGAGCGGGGGGTGGGGGAACACGAGGGAGACACGGGGCATGAGCGGGGGTGGGGGGCAACAGGAGACAGACACGGGGCATAAGCAGGGGGTGGGGTCAACAGGAGAGAGACACTGGGCATGAGCGGGGGGTGGGGAGAACAGGAGACAGACACGGTGCATGAGCGGGGGGGTGGGGATAACAGGAGACAGACACGGGCATGAGCGGGGGATGGGGGGAACAGGAGACAGATACGGGGCATGAGCGGGGGTGGGGAGAACAGGAGACAGACACGGGGAATGAGCGGGGGTGGGGGGGCAACAGGAGACAGACACAGGGCAAGAGCGGGGGGAGTGGGGGGCAACAGGAGAGAGACACGGGCATGAGCGTGGAGTGGGGGAATGCAGGAGACAGACACGGGGCATGGGTGGGGGCAACAGGAGACAGACACGGGGCATGAGCGGGGGGTGGCGGGAACAGGAGACAGACACGGGGCATGAGCGGGGGGTGGGGGGAACAGGAGACAGACACGGGGCATGAGTGGGGGAGTTGGGGGCAACAGGAAAGAGACACGGGGCATGAGCGTGGGGTGGGGAGGTACAGGAGACAGACACGGGGCATGAGCGGGGGGTGGGGGGCAACAGGAGAGAGACACGGACATGAGTGGGTCGGGGAGCAGGAGACAGACACGGGGCATGAGTGGGGGGGCAACAGGAGACAGACACGGGGCATGAGCGGGCGGGGGGTGGGGGGTGGGGGGTACAGGAGACAGACACGGGGCATGAGCGGGCGGGGGGTGGGGGGTACAGGAGACAGACACGGGGCATGAGCAGGGGGTGGGGGGCAACAGGAGAGAGACACGGGGCATGAGCGGGGGGTGGGAGGAACAGGAGACAGACATGGGGCATGAGCAGGGGGTGGGGGAACAACAGAGACAGACACGGGGCATGAGCAGGGGTGGGAGGCAACACAGGAGACATACACAGGGCATGAGCGGGGGGTGGGGGGCAATAGGAGACAGACACGGGGCATGAGCGGAGGGTGGGGTCAACAGGAGACAGACACGGGGCATGAGCGGGGGAGGGGGGCAACAGGAGACAGACACGGGGCATGAGCAGGGGGTGGGAGGGAACAGGAGACAGACACGGAGCATGAGCGGGGGATGAGGAGAACAGGAGACAGACACGGGGCATGAGCGGGGAGTGGGGGGCAACAGGAGACAGACACAGGGCATGAGCGGGGGTGGGAGGAACAGGAGACAGACACGGAGCATGAGCGGGGGGTGGGGAGAACAGGAGACAGACACGGGGCATGAGCGAGGGGGTGGGGGCAACAGGAGACAGACACGGGGCATGAGCGGGGGTGTGCGGGGCAACAGGAGAGAGACACGGGCATGAGCGCGGAGTGGGGGGTACAGGAGAAAGACACGGGGCATGGGTGGGAGCAAGAGGAGACAGACACGGGGCAATAGCGGGGGGTGGGGGGAACAGGAGACAGACACGGGGCATGAGTGGGGGGTGGGGGGTACAGAAGACAGACACGGGGCATGAGCGGGGTAGTGGGGGCAACAGGAGAGAGACAACGGGCATGAGCGGGGGGTGGGGGGGTACAGGAGACAGACATGGGGCATGAGCAGGGGGTTGGGGGCAACAGGAGAGAGACACACGGCATGAGCGGGGGGTTGGGGGGTACAGGAGACAGACACGGGGCATGAGCGGGAGGTGGGGGGCAACAGGAGAGAGACACGGGACATGAGCGGGTGGGGGGAACAGGAGACAGACACGGGGCATGAGCAGGGGGGCAACAGGAGACAGCCATGGGGCATGAGCGGGGGTGTGGGGGGGTACAGGAGACAGACATGAGCATGCATGAGCGGGGGGTGGGGGGGTACAGGAGACAGACACGGGGCATGAGCAGGGGGTGGGCGGCAACAGGAGAGAGACAAGGGGCATGAGCAGGGGGAACAGGAGACAGACACAGGGCATGAGCGGGGGGTGGGGGGAACAAAAGAGGCAGACACGGGGCATGAGCGGGGGGTGGGGGGCAACAGGAGAGAGACACAGGGCAGGAGCGGGGGGTGGGGGGCAACAGGAGACAGACACGGGGCATGAGCGGTGGGTGAGGGCAACCGGAGACAGACACGGGGCATGAGCAGGGGGTGGGGGGGAACAGGAGACAGACACGGAGCATGAGCGGGGGGTGGGGAGAACAGGAGACAGACACGGGACATGAGAGGGGGGTGGGGGGCAACAGGAGACAGACACAGGGCATGAGCGGGGGCTGGGGGGCAACAGGAGAGAGACACGGGTCATGAGCGGGTGGGGGGAACCGGAGACAGACACGGGGCATGAGCGGGGGGGCAACAGGAGACAGACACAGGGCATGAGCGGGCGGTGGGGGGTACAGGAGACAGACATGGGGCATGAGCGGGGGGTGGGGGGCAACAGGAGAGAGACACGGGGCATGAGCAGGGGGTGAGGGGAACAGGAGACAGACCAGACACGGGGCATGAGCGGGGGGGGGACAACAGAGACAGACACGGGGCATGAGCGGGGGGTGGGGGGCAACAGGAGACAGACACGGGGCATGAGCGGGGGTGGGGGCAACAGGAGAGACACGGGGCATGAGCGGGGGTGGGGGGCAACAGGAGAGACACGGGACATGAGCGGGGGTGGGGGTAACAGGAGACAGACACGGGGCATGAGCGAAGGGGTTGGGGGGAACAGGAGACAGACACGGGGCATGAGCGGGGGGGCAACAGGAGACAGACACGGGACATGAGCGGGCGGTGGGGGGTACAGGAGACAGACATGGGGCATGAACGGGGGGTGGAGGGCAACAGGAGACAGACACAGGGCATGAGCGGGGGGTGAGGGGCAACAGGAGACAGACACGGGGCATGAGCGGGTGGTGGGGGGCAACAGGAGACAGACACGGGGCATGAGCGGGGGGTGGGGGGCAACAGGAGAGACACGGGGCATGAGCGGGGGTGGGGGGCAACAGGAGAGACACGGGACATGAGCGGGGGTGGGGGGAACAGGAGACAGACACGGAGCATGAACGAGGGGTGGGGGGAACAGGAGACAGACACGGGGCATGAGCGGGAGGTGGGGGGAACAACAGACACGGGCATAAGCAGGGGGTGGTGAGAGCAGACACGGGGCATGAGCGGGGCGGTGGGGGGCAACAGGAGACAGACACGGGGCATGAGCGGGGGGTGGGAGGAACAGGAAAAAGACACGGGGCATGAGCAGGGGGTGGGGAGAAGAGGAGACAAACACGGGGCATGAGCAGGGGTGGGGGGCAACAAGAGAGAGACACGGGGCATGAGCGTGTGGGGCGAACAGGAGACAGACACAGGGCATGAGCGGGTGGGGGGAACAGGAGACAGACACGGGGCATGAGCGGGAGGGATGGGGGCAACAGGAGATAGACACGGGGCATGAGCGGGGGGTGGGGGGCAACAGGAGACAGACACGGGGCATGAGCGGGGGTGGGGGGCAACAGGAGAGACACGGGGCATGAGCGGGGGGAACAGAAGACAAACATGGGGCATGAGCGGGGGTGGGGGGAACAGGACACAGACATGGGGCATGAGCGGGGTGTGGAGAGAACAGGAGACAGACATGGGGCATGAGCGGGGGAACAGAAGACAGACATGGGGCATGAGCGGGGGGTGGGGGAAGGGGAGAGAGACACACGGGGCATGAGCGGGGGAGGGGGGAGGGAGAGAGATACACGGGGCATGAGCGGGGGGTGGGGGGAGGGAGAGAGATACACAGGACATGAGCGGGGGGTGGCGGGAGGGAGAGAGACACACGGGGCATGAGCGGGGGGTGGGCGGGAGGGAGAGAGACACACGGGGCATGAGCGGGGGGTGGGCGGGAGGGAGAGAGACACATGGGGCATGAGCGGGGGGTGGGCGGGAGGGAGAGAGACACACGGGGCATGTGCGGGGGGTGGGCGGGAGAAAGAGAGACACACAGGGCATGAGCGGGGGGTGGGCGGGAGGGAGAGAGACATATGGGGCATGAGCGGGGTGTGGAGAGAACAGGAGACAGACACGGGGCATGAGCGGGGGGAACAGAAGACAGACATGGGGCATGAGCGGGGGGTGGGGGAAGGGGAGAGAGACACACGGGGCATGAGCGGGGGTGGGGGGAGGGAGAGAGATACATGGGGCATGAGCGGGGGGTGGGGGGAGGAAGAGAGACACACGGGGCATGAGCGGGGGGTGGGCGAGAGGGAGAGACACACGGGGCATGAGCGGGGGGTGGGCGGGAGGGAGAGAGACACACGGGGCATGAGCGTGGGGTGGGCGGGAGGGAGCGAGACACATGGGGCATGAGCGGGGGGTGGGCGGGAGGGAGAGAGACACACAGGGCTTGTGCGGGGGGTGGGCGGGAGGGAGAGAGACACACGGGGCATGAGCGGGGGGTGGTCGGGAGGGAGAGAGACACATGGGGCATGAGCGGGGGTGGGGGGAGGGAGAGAGACGCACGGGGCATGAGCGGGGGGTGGGGGGGATGGAGAGAGAAGCACGCGGCATGAGCGGGGGGTGGGGGGGAGGGAGAGAGACACACGGGGCATGATCAGGGTTGGGCGGGAGGGCGAAAGACACGGGGCAAGAGCGGGGGTGGGCGGGAGGGTGAAAGACACGGGGCAAGAGCGGGGGTGGGCTGGAAGGTGAAAGACACGGGGCAAGAGCGGGGGTGGGCGGGAGGGTGGAAGACACGGGGCAAGAGCGGGATTGGGCGGGAGGGTGAAAGACACGGGGCAAGAGCGGGGGTGGGCGGGAGGGTGAAAGACACGGGGCAAGAGCGTGGGTGGGCGGCAGGGGGAAAGACACAGGACAAGAGCGGGGGTGGGCTGGAGGGGGAAAGAGACTTGGGGCAAGAGTGGGGGTGGGCGGGAGGGGGAAAGAGATACGGGGCAAGAGCGGGGGTGGGTGGGAGTTGGAAAGAGACACAGGGCAAGAGCGGGGGTGGGCGGAAGGGGGAAAGAGACACGGGGCAAGAGCGGGGGTGGGGGGAGGGAGACAGACACACGGGGCAAGAGCGAGGGTGGGGGGTAGGGAGACAGACACACGAGGCATGAGCAGGGGTGGGGGAAGGGGAGAGACACGCGGGGCATGAGCGGGGGGTGGGGGGAACAGGAGACAGACACAGGGCATGAGCGGTGGGTGGGGGAACAAAAGAGACAGACACGGGGCATGAGCGGGGGGTGGGGGGCAACAGGAGAGAGACACAGGGCAGGAGCGGGGGGTGGGGGGCAACAGGAGACAGACACGGGGCATGAGTGGGGGCTGATGGCAACAGGAGACAGACACGGGGCATGAGCAGGGGGTGGGGGGAACAGGAGACAGACACGGAGCATGAGCGGGGGGTGGGGAGAACAGGAGACAGACACGGGGCCTGAGAGGGGGTGGGGGGCAACAGGAGACAGACACGGGGCATGAGCGGGGGGTGGGTGGCAACAGGAGAGAGACACAGGACATGAGCGGGTGGGGTGAACCGGAGACAGACACGGGGCATGAGCGGGGGGGCAACAGGAGACAGACAAGGGGCGTGAGCGGGCGGTGGGGGGTACAGGAGACAGACATGGGGCATGAGCGGGGGTGGGGGGCAACAGGAGAGAGACACAGGGCATGAGCGTGGGGTGGGGGGAACAGGAGACAGACACGGGGCATGAGCGGGGGGTGGAGGGCAACAGGAGACAGACACGGGGCATGTGCGGGGGGTGAGGGGCAACAGGAGACAGACACAGGGCATGAGCGGGGGTGAGGGGCAACAGGAGACAGACACGGGGCATGAGCGGGGGGTGAGGGGCAACAGGAGACAGACACGGGGCATGAGCAGAGTGGTGGGGGGCAACAGGAGACAGACACGGGGCATGAGCGGGGGCTGGGGGACAACAGGAGAGACACGGGGCATGAGCGGGGGTGGGGGCAACAGGAGAGACACGGGACATGAGCGGGGGTGGGGGGAACAACAGAGACAGACACGGGGCATGAGCGGGGGGTGGAGGGCAACAGGAGACAGACACGGGGCATGAGGAGGGGTGGGGGGCAACAGGAGACAGACACGGTGCATGAGCGGGGGGTGAGGGGCAACAGGAGACAGACACGGGGCATGAGCGGGGTGTGCGGGGCAACAGGAGACAGACACGGGGCATGAGCGGGGGTGGGGGGCAACAGGAGAGACATGGGACATGAGCGGGGGTGGGGGGAACATGAGACAGACACGGGGCATGAGCGAGGGGTGGGGGGAACAGGAGACAGACACGGGGCATGAGCGGGGGGTGGGGGGAACAACAGACACGGGCATGAGCGGGGGTGGGAAGAACAGACACAGGGCATGAGCGGGGCAGTGGGGGGCAACAGGCGACAAACACGGGGCATGAGCGGGGGGATGGGGGGCAACAAGAGAGAGACACGGGGCATGAGCGTGTGGGGGGAACAGGAGACAGACACGGGGCATGAGCGTGTGGGGGGAACAGGAGACAGACACGGGGCATGAGCGGGAGGGGTGGGGGGCAACAGGAGATAGACACGGGGCATGAGCGGGGGGTGGGGGGAACAGGACACAGACATGGGGCATGAGCGGGATGTGGAGAGAACAGGAGACAGACACGGGGCATGAGCGGGGGGAACAGAAGACAGACATGGGGCATGAGCGGGGGGTGGGGGAAGGGGAGAGAGACACACGGGGCATGAGCGGGGGGTAGGGGAAGGGGAGAGAGACACACGGGGCATGAGCGGGGGGTGGGGGAAGGGGAGAGAGACACACGGGGCATGAGCAGGGGTGGGGGGAGTGAGAGAGATACACGGGGCATGAGCGGGGGGTGGGGGGAGGGAGAGAGACACACGGGGCATGAGCGGGGGGCGGGAGGGAGAGAGACACACGGGGCATGTGCGGGGGGTGGGCGGGAGGGAGAGAGACACACGGGGCATGAGCGGGGGGTGGGCGGGAGGGAGAGAGACACACAGGGCATGAGCGGGCGTGGGGGGAGGGAGAGAGACACACGGGGCATGAGCGGGGGGTGGGGATAAGGGGAGAGAGACGCACGCGGCATGAGCGGGGGGTGGGCGGGAGGGGGAGAGACACACAGGGCATGATCGGGGGTGGGCGGGAGGGGGAGAGACACACGGGGCATGATCGGGGGTGGGCGGGAGGGGGAGAGACACACGGGGCAAGAGCGGGGGTGGGCGGGAGGGGGAACGACACGGGGCAAGAGCGGGGGTGGGCGGGAGGGGGAAAGACACGGGGCAAGAGCAGGAGTGGGCGGGAGGGGGAAAGACACGGGGCAAGAGCGGGGGTGGGCGGGAGGGGGAAAGACACGGGGCAAGAGCGGGGGTGGGCGGGAGGGGGAAAGACACGGGGCAAGAGCGGGGGTGGGTGGGAGGGGAAAAGACACGGGGCAAGAGCGGGGGTGGCCGGAGGGGAAAATACACGGGGCAAGAGCGGGGGTGGGCGGGAGGGGGAAAGACACAGGGCAAGAGCGGGGGTGGGCGGGAGGGAGAAAGACACGGGGCAAGAGCGGGGGTGGGCGGGAGGGAGAAAGACACGGGGCAAGAGCGGGTGTGGGCGGGAGGGAGAAAGACACGGGTGTAAGAGCAGGGGTGGGTGGGAGGGAGAAAGACACGGAGCAAGAGCGGGGGTGGGCGGCAGGAGGAAAGACACAGGACAAGAGCGGGGGTGGGCGCGAGGGGGAAAGAGACACGGGGCAAGAGTGGGGGTGGGCGGGAGGGGGAAAGAGACACGGGGCAAGTGCGGGGGTGGGCGGGAGGGGGAAAGAGACACGGGGCAAGAGCGGGGGTGGGCGGGAGGGGGATAGAGACACGGGGCAAGAGCGGGGGTGGGCGGGAGGGAGAAAGACACGGGGCAAGAGCGGGGGTGGGCAGGAGAAGAAAGACACGGGGCAAGAGCCGGGGTGGGCGGGAGGGAGAAAGACATAGGGCAACAGCGGGGGTGGGTGGGAGGGAGAAAGACACGGGGCAAGAGCGGGGGTGGGCGGGAGGGAGAAAGACACGGGACAAGAGCAGGGGTGGGCGGCAGGGGGAAATACACAGGGCAAGAGCGGGGGTGGGCGGGAGGGGGAAAGACACGGGGCAAGAGCGGGGGTGGGCGGGAGGGAGAAAGACACGGGGCAAGAGCGGGGGTGGGCGGGAGGGAGAAAGACACGGGGCAAGAGCGGGGGTGGGCGGGAGGGAGAAAGACACGGGTGTAAGAGCAGGGGTGGGCGGGAGGGAGAAAGACACGGGGCAAGAGCGGGGGTGGGCGGCAGGAGGAAAGACACAGGACAAGAGCGGGGGTGGGCGGGAGGGGGAAAGAGACACGGGGCAAGAGTGGGGGTGGGCGGGAGGGGGAAAGAGACACGGGGCAAGTGCGGGGGTGGACGGGAGGGGGAAAGAGACACGGGGCAAGAGCGGGGGTGGGCAGGAGGGGGATAGAGACACGGGGCAAGAGCGGGGGTGGGCGGGAGGGAGAAAGACACGGGGCAAGAGCGGGGGTTGGCAGGAGGGAGAAAGACACGGGGCAAGAGCCGGGGTGGGCGGGAGGGAGAAAGACACGGGGCAACAGCGGGGGTGGGCAGGAGGGAGAAAGACACGGGGCAAGAGCGGGGGTGGGCGGGAGGGAGAAAGACACGGGGCAAGAGCAGGGGTGGGCGGCAGGGGGAAAGACACAGGACAAGAGCGGGGGTGGGCGGGAGGGGGAAAGAGACACGGGGCAAGAGCGGGGGTGGCCGGGAGGATGAAAGAGACACGGGGCAAGAGCGGGGGTGGGCGGGAGGGGGAAAGACACGGGGCAAGAGCGGGGGTTGGCGGGAGGTCGAAAGACACAGGGCAAGAGCGGGGGTGGGCGGGAGGGGGAAAGACACGGGGCAAGAGCGGGGGTGGGCGGGAGGGAGAAAGACACGGGGCAAGAGCGGGGTTGGGCGGGAGGGAGAAAGACACGGGGCAAGAGCGGGTGTGGGCGGGAGGGAGAAAGACACGGGTGTAAGAGTGGGGGTGGGCGGGAGTGAGAAAGACACGGGGCAAGAGCGGGGGTGGGCTGCAGGGGGAAAGACACAGGACAAGAGCGGGGTGGGCGGGAGGGGGCTAGAGACACGGGGCAAGAGCGGGGGTGGGCGGGAGGGAGAAAGACACGGGGCAAGAGCGGGGTTGGGCGGGAGGGAGAAAGACACGGGGTAAGAGCTGGTGTGGGCGGGAGGGAGAAAGACACGGGTGTAAGAGTTGGGGTGGGCGGGAGTGAGAAAGACACGGGGCAAGAGCGGGGGTGGGCTGCAGGGGGAAAGACACAGGACAAGAGCGGGGTGGGCGGGAGGGGGATAGAGACACGGGGCAAGAGCGGGGGTGGGCGGGAGGGAGAAAGACACGGGGCAAGAGCGGGGTTGGGCGGGAGGGAGAAAGACACGGGGCAAGAGCGGGTGTGGGCGGGAGGGAGAAAGACACGGGTGCAAGAGCGGGGGTGGGCGGGAGGGGGAAAGAGACACGGGGCAAGTGCGGGGGTGGGCGGGAGGGGGAAAGAGACACGGGGCAAGAGCGGGGTGGGCGGGAGGGGGATAGAGACACGGGGCAAGAGCGGGGGTGGGCGGGAGGGAGAAAGACACAGGGCAAGAGCGGGGGTGGGCGGGAGGGAGAAAGACACGGGGAAAGAGTGGGGGTGGGCGGGAGGGAGAAAGACACGGGCCAAGAGCGGGGGTGGGCGGGAGGGAGAAAGACACGGGGCAAGAGCAGGGGTGGGCGGCAGGGGGAAAGACACAGGACAAGAGCGGGGGTGGGCGGGAGGGGGAAAGAGACATGGGGCAAGAGCGGGGGTGGGCGGGAGGGGGAAAGAGACACGGGGCAAGAGCGGGGGTGGGCGGGAGGGGGAAAGAGACACGGGGCAAGTGCGGGGTGGGCGGGAGGGGGAAAGAGACACGGGGCAAGAGCGGGGGTGGGCGGGAGGGGGAAAGAGACACGGGGCAAGAGCGGGGGTGGGCGGGAGGGGGAAAGAGACACGGGGCAAGAGCGGGGGTTGGGCGGGAGGGAGAAAGACACGGGGCAAGAGCAGGGGTGGGCGGGAGGGAGAAAGACACGGGGCAAGAGCGGGGGTGGGCGGGAGGTCGAAAGACACGGGGCAAGAGCGGGGTGGGCGGGAGGGAGAAAGACACGGGGCAAGAGCAGGGGTGGGGGGTAGGGAGACAGACACACGGGGCATGAATGGGGTGGGGGAAGGGGAGAGACACGCAGGGCATGAGCGGGGGGTGGGCGGGATGTGGAGAGACACACGGGGCATGAGCGGGGGGTGGGCGGGAGGGGGAGAGACACACGGGGCATGGGTGGGGAGGAGGGAGAGAGACACACGGGGCATAAGTGGGGGGTGGGGGGAAGGAGAGAGAGACACATGGTGCATGAGCGGGGGGTGGGCGGGAGGGGGAGAGACACACGGGGCATGAGCGGGGGTGGGCGGGAGGGGGAGAGACACACGGGGCATGAGCAGGGGGTGGGCGGCAGGTGGGGAGAGAGACACGGACATGAGCGGGGGTGGGGAGAGACACACGGACATGAGCGGGGGTGGGGAGAGACACACGGACATGAGCGGGGGGTGGGCGGCCGGTGGGAAGAGACACACGGACATGAGCGGGGGTGGGGAGAGACACATGGACGTGAGCGGGGGTGGGGAGAGACACACGGACATGAGCGGGCGGCGGTTGGGGAGAAACACACAGACATGAGCAGCGCGTGGTAGAGACACACGGGGGTGGGAGAGACACACGGGGCAAGAGCGGGGGGTGGGCGGTTGGGAGAGACGAGCGGGGCATGAGCGGGGCATGAGCGGGGGGTGGGCGGGTGGTGGGCGGGAGGGAGAAAGACACACGGACATGAGCGGGGAGTGGGCGGGAGGTAGAAAGACACACGGACATGAGCGGGGGGTGGGTGGGAGGGAGAAAGACACACGGACATGAGCGGGGGGTGGGAGGAACAGGAGACAGACACGGGCATGATCGGGGGTGGGGGACTTACTATGCAGGCGGGATACAAAGCCTCTCATGCGAGGAACAAAGATGACGGGCGTCTCTGAAGCCAGACGCACTGCAAGCTTTCACGCATCCAATGAGAGAGCACGTCAGATGTCCGCGGACATCACGCAAGCTGCTTGCCCAATCACCGTCCTGTCCGCGGAGCAAACAGGGAAGTGTGTCCGCGAAGCGAACACAGATATCACTAATTTTTTTCACTTACATTTTTGTCATTTTTTTTAAAAACTACTGGACGGATTTACACCAAATAAAGCAAAGCACGCTTTTGGGACCAAGCCGCTGCTCCTGCCACTAATTTGGTGTAAATCCGTCCAGCGGTTTGGGCTGTAGGCGTGAGCAAAGTTTTTTCCCATTATGTCTATGGGGAAAAAAAAAGTTTTGGGACCCCTCCTATAACTTTGCCCCCCCTGGATGAATCCTCACCAAGCTTTGCAAGAAAAATTCAGAGTGACCCAAATACTTTTTTTTGCAAAGTTCGGTGAGGATCCGTCCAGGGAGAGCGAAGTTATACGCCACCCAAAAAGTGCTCTTCCTATGGAAACAGCAACTTAACCATAACTACATGGCCACTACCGTGGCCATGTAATATATAGTGAGCAGGAGCAATTTGCATGTATATAATTTTCTATTCATAATGGTGCATTTACGTTATACTTATTTTGTATTCTGTAAACAAACAATAAAAAAGTAGACTTAGAGCATACAAACATTGTTTTGCTCTTCCCTAATTAACTCATGACAAGGACACAACTCTTTCTTTGATTAGTATGGAACGCTAGGGACAGAGTCTGACTCTAGAGAGCAGCTAGCTATGTTTACTGTTTACATATGCAGATGTAGTTATTGCAAATGTGTGTATGTTGTGTCCTAAGTATATTTTGCCTTTTGAATTTAAACATGTTTAGTGAACATACTTTCTTCAATTTGTTGAAAGAAATTGTTTTTCCAAAGTAATACAATGAGGATTATAATTAAAATACATAATATTGTTTCTTTCAGTTTGTCCAAGATCATCACATATCATATAATATAATGACACAAACTGTCCTACTTCAAGCCAATCACTTTTGAGATTATGGTGTAACCCATGTGTATTGTATTTTGCTGTCAGGGTTGATGTACTATAAATATATGGGCTGCCGCAGCTCTCGACTTGTACATTTATTTGGGTCTATGTTGTGTGATGGAAATTGTGATATTGTGTAATCCAAAAGTGATTGCCCTGAAGGACAATTTGTGTCCAAAATGCATTGACACATTGACATTTTGGCCTCACAACTAATTTGATGAAAACATTTATGCTCTTTGAAGGATTTGCCAATGAAGAGTTTTTTTTTTTGCATCTCAGAGTTTCGCTCTAACAATTTTATAAGTTAATAAATGCCTACAGAAATGTTTGCTAGTCATTTTTGACTTGTCATAGGGAGTGAGCCCACACCAGAACCAATCAGGGCTAGGTCTTTCTGTTGTGTACAGATTGGGTGCTCAGTGTGGCAACACCATTTTGTGTGTGTGCACCCTGCATCTGACTAACATATGCGTAAATCTATCAATTAGACTGATATACAAGAGAAAGTAGAAGTGCCAGCCGACACCTCTCATAAGGTGTTAAGGAAATCTCCCTGTCTTGGGCCTGGGGAAGGAACATAGTCTCTTGGGTGTAGCGGAAATCAAACTATGACCTCAAATCTTGGGTGAAGTTAGTTCAGAAAATCTTTAATTGCAATGTTGCAGGGTAAACAAAGAAGCACAGCACATGATATCCAAGAAATCCAAAATCTATGTTTCCCTCCACCCATACAAGAACTTTGTCTGGGTAAGATAGCTCAGAAGGTATGCGCTTGCCTGGGAAGCAAGACGATGGGCCTCATTACAGGTCGGGCGGTCCGGAAATAACAGTGGCGGTAAACCCGCTGCCACTGTTAATTCCGGACTGCCCGATCCCGAGTCCTGCAGGCGGGAGGTGGTGTTCCCGCCAGGTCTGACCTGGCGGGTTGAACACCTCCCGCCTGCAGGCGGACGTGGAAACACCAGCACCATCACGAGATGGTGCTGGTGTTTCCACTTCCCCATTCCCATTGAGTCCAATGGGACTCAATGGGAATGGGGATTTACCGAATTCCGCCTCCGGAATTCCCGGGACACCAGGGTCGTAATGCCCTGGTATTTCCGGGAGTCACGGAGGCAGAATGGTAATACGAGTCCGGTGGTAACCAGGCGGTTGTACCACCTTGGTTACCGCCGGACTCGTAATGAGGCCCGATGTGGAGCAACACAGCTTCGATTCCCGGGTCCGTGCTTAAAACCTCTGTATTAAGCGTGTTATAAATAACCAATTATTATAATGATATGTTACCTTACACATTGATTCTAATGTAACCAGAGGAACATTTTGTGACTTTATTAGGGAGGATCTTACTCCTTCCAACTAGTACAATGGGCCTTGATGAGTGGACTGATAAGCCTTCGTCTTTCAAGGTCACTCACACTGCCTTCACGAGATACCAGCACAGACGTGCATTCATTATTCGATGAAAGCACACACTCTCTCATCACTAGTCATTTGAAGAAGTTTCAATCTTAATAAAAACATCCTTCTGGCAAGGTAAGCACGGGTCCATAAACATGTGATGAGGCTGCAGTTAACTAGCATGCAATTAAAATACTGCTTCAGTTAAACAAGTTTCAATATTCCATTCTGACAGCAAGCACATATAATTCAAGATGGAGTTTCTCTAACTAGACCAGGCCGGCACAATGTGTATAAGGCCTAGTTATCATAAATCAGTATATTTTTCTCATTTTATGTTGGAATTCAATCACAATGACATGCTGATATACATCCTATTAAGCACCCATTCCATACAACCGAGCTTTTCCTCCACATGAGCATCATCACTATTTCCATCATCACCAAGGATGCATGATTAAACTGGTTTGCAAGGACAGTGAGACGTGTTTGACCTCTACACTTTTGATAGGCCCTGCCCCTGACCTATTGATAAGAGCTGCAATCCACCAAGCATAGTCCCTTCACCACTGATTTAAGGAATCTGACCTCTAATATAAGCAAAGCAGATGGATGGACTATACATTTCCATGTGTGCCTGACTCTGAGCAGGCTGGATTGAGCAGGAGGCAGTGACGATTCTGACATGGGACGTTTACTGTGTCATCACTTAAATCCATATCTGGTGTTTGAATGCATGCATTGTTTGTAGCCGTGCTCTTTATGGTTTATGAATGGTGTCCATTGGCATGAAAATGACTCTTGCATCATCAGAGCACAAACCAAAAAATATTTCTGCAGTGAAGGATGCAGCATCGCCATGCCCTTTTCTCTCCCTCACAAGTATGGCTGGTAAGCACATGCTCGTTTGTATGTTTTGGACTCCTCACCATGGTTACTGGCATTTGTGTAAGAACTTGTTTTCCAAATGTAGTGCTGTATGTTTATGCACCTGTTCTCAAATGCAGAATCAGACTGTGCCTTGTTGTAGTTCTGTATTTAAAAAAGTATCTGGCGCAAAATAATAAAGACGGTTCTGTGTTTCACAGCACACTGAAAACACCCTGCTTCCAATCGCCATCCAAAGCCATATACATATAACCAAAAGAAGATATAGCAACATCAAGTCCTAGAAAAATATTCTGTTCTCTCCATAGTTTTGCTTTATGTTCAATAAGTTGTCTGGTAAAAATGTGCATGCAGGTGTCAAACTCCAGGACAGCATACCATTGGCACTGCCTGCCAATACCACCTCAATGCTACACTCATTGTAAAAATGTACAAAAAGTATTGGTAATATCAAGAATAATGAACAGGCTCTTCTCCTTTTAATGTGTGATTGATTAATCGAGCGTCTGACAGATAAAGTAATATTGTTCTCAATGTATATGCACTGAGAAGCATATTCCCCATGCCCTGTCTCCCTTCCTAGGGAATCTTGCACCACGTTTTGTTTTAAATGCATTGCCCCTCTCACTCACTCTAAATAAACACATTTCTGTTCTATTAAGCCCTTCCCAAAATACTACTAAAATGAAATCTCTCAAACTTCTCTCCTCTAAATACGTTTTCCCTTACAAATAATGTTGTTTCCTTCAATCGCCTTAAAAATATCAACTACAATGATTTTCTGGTAAAACTCTCAAATTTACTTTGTTTAGAAATTCGCTGAATGGTCTAAACTTGTTAAGCCAATGCTGTGGTCAATTCCTTTGCTTGTTCAACAACCATTCCTTGCACTGATAGGTTACACTGCGGTCTGTTAAGCGACTTTAGATTAAAGCAGATTTCAGTATACTGGCCAGCAAGGTTATGACAAGAAGTATAAATGTGTCAGGACTGAAGCAGTACGTAATTTATCTGTACCTAGTGGAGAAAAAGAAAGCTTGATAAGGGGCTCTAATTGGCTTTTGTTGTCCCAAGACCACTATTCACATTGGTGTTGCAGAGGAATCTTACTTCAGCCATCAAACATGCTACCATAATCCCTATCCTGAAGATACCTTCTGCCAACCCTCTTCTTGCCTCCAACTTTCGGCCAATCTCCCTTCTCCCCTTTATTTCTAAGCTCCTCGAGAGCCTTGCCTACTCTCAACTTTCTGCTTCCGTCTCATCCCACTCCCTCCTCCTCACCTCTCAATCCGGTTTCCGCCCTAAACACTCCGCTGAGACTGCCCTCACCTATGTCCTCAACTCTCTCCTCACTGCTCGCTAAGCTAAGCAATCTTCAATCCTCATCCTCCTTGATCTTTCTGCAGCTTTTGATACCGTAGATCACCCCTTACTTCTTAGCACTCTGTCCTCCTTCGGCTTCAAAAACTCTGTCCTCTCCTGCTCACCTCTTACCTCTCCAATCGATCCTTCACTGTCTGCTGGGGCGGCCGCACCTCCACCAGCCTCCCCTTGAATTATGGCATCCATCAGGGTTCCGTGCTGGGACCCTTTCTATTCTCTCTATACCTCCTTTCCCTCCCCAGTCATTTCTTCTTTCGGCATTCCCCACCACTTCTACGCTGATGACACCCAACTCTTTCTTTCCTTCTCTTCCTTCACATCTGACCTCCACCTCACTCTTTCTTCCTGCCTCACGGCCATAAAAGATTGGATGTCGTCCCACTTTCTGTCCCTCAATACTGACAAGACTGAGGTGTTTTTCTTCCCTCCTAACACTCTCTCCCCTTCTCCCCCTCCCTTCATCCACTTTCCTCCTTCCAACCTCCCCATATCTTCCCATGCCCGCAATCTCGGCCTCCACCTTGACTCCTCTCTCTCCTTCTCCAACCACATCTCTCTAACCTCTGAAGCCTGTCACCACCACCTCTTCAACATCCACAAGATCCGCTCCTCTCTCACATTCCATGATTCCAAACTTCTAATCTCCTCCGTTATTTTCTCCCGCCTCTTCTACTGCTCCTCTCTCCTCTTTGGACTCCTTCTCTCTCAACTAAATCCCCTAAAATCCATCTAGCACTCCTCTATCCGTACTCTATGTCTCCTCGTCCCTCGTGACTCTATCTCTTCCCCTCTCTCTCAACTTGACTGGCTTCCTTTCCTCTCACAACTGAAATTTCAATTCCTCTGTCTTGTCTACAAATTTCTCCATGACCTGGCGCTCCCCTACCTTTCCTCCCTCCTCTCATTTTACTCCCCTTCCCGCTCACTCTGCTCAGCCAACCTCTACCTCCTCACTGTACCTCCACCCCCTTGTGCCTCCTCACGCTTCCGCTCCTTCCAACTCTTGGCCCCCTACACTGGAACTCCCTCCCGCTCCCCATCTGCTCCGCCCCTACCTACTCATCCTTCCGCCACTCCCTGAAAGCCCATCGTCTTGACTCCCCCCTGACTTCCCTTCCCTACCCCTCCCCTCCTACCCTTGCCTCCCCTCTCCCCCATCCTCTCTCATTCCCCTCTGACCTTAAATTTGTAACATATGGTACTTAAGGGCAATGAGGACACCAGATCACTCCCCCTTTCCCTTCTCCTCCCCCTCGCTCCCCCTCCCCCTACCTCAAATCCTAAACCGCTACTCCCTTCACCTACCCCCTCCTCTACCCTCTTCCCACCCTCTCCCCCCCTTGTAAATAGTTCTACTTATTGTTTTAATAACCTGTTCCTGTTCATGTTTGTAAATATGCCTCTCTCGCTTTTGTACCTGTTGTTATATTGTAAAGCTCTTTGGCTTAAAGCGCTATATAAATTCAATAAACATAAACATATAAATCTTACCAGCAGAACGAAAGGACATTTTGCATACAGTCCATCGGACCATAGATCTGGGGATTATCCAGGATCTTGGATACCACACTCTTTCTTTACAAAGATCATATGTGTGCTAGGTAATGGTAACTTTAACAGCTGCTATTCTAGTATAGTAATGCTCAAATGTTATGTTGAAAAGAAACAAGAGATTTGAAATGTATTAATTAAATAGGAATGTGGATTGCAGGGCATACCAAACTGGCAGCTAGAATGTTTACATACCTCGTTTGGGGTCATCCCCGTCTGGGAGGTACTGTTACAGAGAACATGGCAGGCCTGATAGTAGGCAGGCTAATGCAGAACTGAAGGACCTCATTACAAGGTGGGTGGTAAGGGATTACAGGCACCGGTAAGGGCACCGGTAATCCCTTACCGCCCTACTACGAGTTCCCTTTGCGGGTCCCGCTAAGGCCGCCTGGTTTTTACCAGGCGGCCTTAGCGGGACCCGCAAAGGGAAGTCGGAGCTAATAACAGTACCATAATTAACGGTACCGTTATTAGCGCCTTCCCCCTTCCCATTGAGCCATATGGGGGCTCAAATGGGAATGGGAAAGGGCCCCGGTGAATGGGGAATTACCGTTCCCACCAACCTTGGAAGGGGCTGGTAATTGCTCCATTCACTAGGGAGGAGTCGGTAAGGGTTTGGAGGCAGCCATGGAGCTAATAGCTCCATGGTTACCTCCAACCTCGTAATGAGGCACGTTGACTCTGGATAATCCTTCAAACCATTGTTTTTCATCCTGCCAGGCCACACAGAAGGGCAAGGACCATATGCAACTAAGACGTGGTCCTTCCCCAAAAAGGAGGAAGAGTATAAAGGAACTCTTTTGTGAACAAATAATGAAAGATCCCATACTGCCTTCTGATATCAAACTAGCCTATGATATCAGTAAACATCTACTTTTCCGTGGTATCAATACAAATGGATGTGGGGTGCCATTGGCACCATCTTCTGCATCATCTTCTCTACAAGTGCCAGTCTATCTGCACAACTTGAAGCTTCCATGTTAAGAATCTGGTGACTTTTTCCACAGTTGTTTGTTTATTGTGTATACAAAAGACCTTAAAAACATTGATTAATCAATAGGTGGTGGTGGAAATAGGCATTTAATGCCTCCGTAAAATGTCCCCACTTTTTATCCATATTTTTCTGAAGCCCATTGATTTTATCACTTAACTTATTGCCGCAAATGCTGTCTCCTACTATATTGACTGCCCAGTGGTTTATCCAACTGTCAATTGTAACTGATCTCTTCATTTAAGGCAACCACTTCAATACAACCAATACAATGTGCAGCACAAATCATATACAATCTGCCATATAATAGCATTGATTTTATTCAATTGGTCTAATGTACATAACAGCAAAATGTATTCTTTCCTTTATAGTTTTATGTGGAGATGATGTAAAAATATTTGGGTTCATTTTTTAACCAAACTGCCTTTCAGCTTTGACCACACTATGGTATCACACCCTGAGGTGTGGGTTTTAATGGGTGTGCTTGGCACACACTCACGTTATGGGCCCAAAACAAAGATGAGGATTGAAGGGAAGCGCCCCCAATTCAGCACGATCCTCCCCGCAATGAGAGACAATAAGGGACTCTCCCGTAGTGGGAATAAGGCCAAGACAGAGTGCAGGTGAGCGTAAGTGGGAGTTTATCCAAAAATAAGGCATGCAAAGAACTCTGCAACCTACGAGAGCGCTCTGCCTGACAATAGCAAAGACAGGCGTATTTCTAATACAAAAAACGTCATCAACACCTAAACACTATAGGGGGCACAAGTCAATTGGGATTGGGTGGCGTCGACTAACTATAGGTGTTGCTGCAGCGGGGTTGGTCTTGGCGGGACGACGTCACTGGTCAGCCTCGTGGGTTGGGTTGGGCCTGGCAGGCCGGCTTGAGGTCATCCGTGCGGTGTTGATGTGCTGGGGCAGCCTGTGACAATGACGAATACCTTTCCTGTCTCATTTGCCCTAGGCCATGCACACTGCAGTTATTCAGAAAATGACATTTAAGTTCATTAATAAATCGCTTCAGCAGCTTATCTTATAAAATAAACACAACACATGAGGAATGCACCTCGTGAGAGGTCTGGTGGTTGTCGGTTGGGGTGAGATTTACCTGTGTCCTATTGACCGGTATTTTAGGTCGCGGGACGGGGCTCTGGGGCCTGGGCCGAATGATACATGTCTGTCTGCTGCGTTAGAAGTTATTATATAGATGGGTCTCTGTGTCTTGTCCCAATGATGGGGGTCGTCCTTACACGGGGTCAGGATTCTTGGGGGGTTCGTGGGATTTATGAGAGGGTGCTGGTAGATCAGTGGGTTCATCCGTGGGTTTATTACCGTGCTGTAAATAACACAGGTGGCGGGCTGTGGCCTTGGTTGCGGCGCCGGGGCCTCTGACTCTCTGAAGTAACGCCAGCTTGGTTGGGGGAGGTGAGGGAGCGCGGCACAAGTCTTAGCTTTTTTATCTGGCAGGCTTGGTGGGGTGGGAGAGGGAATGGCCTTGCATATATCCACAAAGGTATTTTCCTCGTGCGTTGCTGATCAGTGGATGCAGAAGTTCTATACTGTTCTGCCTTATTTTGACGTTATTTAGACACATATATATATACTTCAATTTCGTTACACATTTCTTTAATACAGTCGGTTCCAGTACCTTTTCATTACCTAACATTATATTCACTACATTGTGTGCGTATTGTATGTACATTAGACGTTATACGAGGGATATCTAGGTTATGGCCTACAGAGATTGATGCTCGCCGCTTTGGGTGAATCAAAAAAAACATATATGAGTTCAAGTTTCTACATACTATTGAAAAACACTTTTACAGATAGAGGTTACACGTTTGGTCAACATCTTTCTCCGTGGTTATAGCAGCATTAGTCCAGACCTGGAGGGATATCATATAACGTTACATTTTTATGGCTTATTCACATTTTAAACAGAGGTAGTTCATTAATACCAATACTTGAATTGTTTTCTACCTTCTTCAGATAGTGATGCTTCAGCTTTTTTCCTCGCTACCCCGGCCTTGCGGTCCGGGTCATACGGGGTGCAATATCACATTGTTACTAATATAATGTTGCCGTGTTGGCATCTCGGGTTTAGCTCATCTCCGACTTTCTCATGGGAACGCACTCGCAGCGGATCTGTCAGGGCTGCTGAGGCGACAGAGATGCATGAAAGGCCCTCCAAAGGTGGGGGCCTCGTTACAGTGTGCTGAACTCACACCATGTTTGCTAGGCAAGATGGCGTCTAGGCCTAACTTAATTTTTGGTAAATGCAAAGACAGGGTGCGTGTGGGCAATGTCGTCGGCGGGTGAATCCTCCTCCACCTGGGCCCGGGTGGCATGAGGGGGCGCCCACCGAGTCATGGTCCTCACCTGGGGAGGGAGCTGTAGGTGAGGAGGGCCTCGTGGCCATTCCTCCCCTACATTTCCCCCCTTTCGTTACTTAAAGTAACGAATTCTTTAGCTCTTCCAATCTTCTACATTCTTGTTCCTCTAACACTGCGTCATCCCATGCAGGGGTTCCTTTTATAGGCATCCATGCTCTGCACACCCCCCTTAAACTCTCACCTCTCCTAGCATACTCGTCTGGTGTACATGTTAAATATATACAGTCGCCAGTTTCTTCCAGATCTACCCAGACCTCCTCATACCATTCCAGTTCTACGTCTCGTGGTTCTTTGATAGTGGTGTGCCATAGTTTATCTACTATGTACTTATCATGGCACATAGGCACTAACTGGTACCTGGGGGTGTTGTCTGCTCCTGTCTGCACATGTACTTCTTGTGTTGCTTTAATTGTACCACCGGAGTTGCCCATTGTCACCATCATCATTGCACCGTTAGGAACTGCATTAGCACAACATCGGAGGCCCACCTGGCACAGGCAGAACATTACAAGAATGATCACCACTATTGGTATCAGGAACTTCATTGTCACTCCAAGCCATGAGGGAACCCAAGAGAAGATATTGTCGAACCACGAGCTATCCTCAGCTCCGCCTTCCATTTTCATCTTCTCGCCCAGGTTATGTACTGCTTCAATAACGTGGGACAGGGACCCATTTTCTGCATCTTCGGAAGGTACGAACGTGCAGCACGCACTTCCTATTTTTCGGCAAACACCTCCATCGATTGCTGTTAACAGGTCTAGAACATACCTGTTCTGCATGGTCATTAATCGCAGAGCTCGTAGTTCCACCTTTATTATGTTGAACCCTTCTTCAGTGTCATTGGCCAACTGGATCAGTTCCCACCGTGTGATCTGGAGCCATTTTGCATTTGCTCTTGCTTGGACACTTGATACTAGCGAAGCAAAGAATGTTTCCACGGAGCTGAACAGGCGATACCTGTCTGGGATCTGTGCCAATAAATCAGATGATGCTTGTGATATGTAGTTCGAGGCTCGCTTGTTCCTTGAGAGCTCTTCTCCCTTCCCTCCGGAGGACAGGACATAAAGGTGCGCTTGTGTAGTTGGAGAAGCTGCATTCTGGTTCAAGCCTCCTTTCATCATGTTACTTCTGTCAATATGGCTTTCTGGAATCACCATTAGTGTTGAGTGCAAAGTGGCCATTGAGCAGCTACCACTCCATGATTGGGGAAGGTGCAGGTACGCCTTGTTTCCGCATACCCAGTAGGTGTCCATTAGTGCTGCTGTTCCTTTTTTCATATCTGGGATGGTGAGAGTTTTGTTACAGTTCTTGTTCGTTCCCATTGCCATTTTTCCTTCTCCCTTGAAACATAGTTCGTTTTGTATTTCACTTTGTAGCTTGAAGGGTTTCTCCATCGCTGTTACCCATGTTAGTTTAGGGATGTGTTCTTTCCATATTGGCAAGCACGTTCTTTCCATCCACCGCAACTTGTCCGGTTGGACACCTTTCAGTGCTTCTGCCTTGCACAGCACTTCTTCGTCTTTCCATTTGTTTTCGGAAAACAGTGTCCCTTGTATTGCAAAGAAAGGTTCTTTAAGACAGATCACTCCAGACGCTTGCGAATAGCACGTTTTGTTGTTCTGTAGCATTCTGAAAGAGACATCGTGTGCTTGGAAAGTGTTCTTTATTCTACACAGCGTGAGATGAAGGAGACATTGGGCATCCACAATGGGCAATTCTCGTGGCAACAATACTTTAGGTGTGCCTGATGCATGGGGGATAAGTGAGCAGACATAACAGCTCTCATTGGTTGTCTGTTTGGCTGTTGTGCTCATATCTGCATACCATTTATTTGCTTGGTGAGGGTGTCGTGGGTCTTCCATTTTGTCTAACCCTAGCCCATAATACTCATCATACCCTTTTCCACCAGTCTCTCTTCTCCGCCTACTTTTCTCCCTTCTTCTGTACCTTCTCGTTATAGTAGGTGAAGAACCAGGCCCCCCTTCCTCCCTCCCACCCCCCTTTTCGAATTCTTCATATAGGGACTTGTGTTCTGTCATCATAATCACTTTTCCATCCTCCTTAATAAACAAGAAATCGTTGTTTGAAATTGGGGCGGGAGGGATCGTGCGGTTGTTGTATGTTCCAGGTTGGGACATTGTGTCATTATTTACATTTTTGGTTCTCGATTGTGACAGGACAGCAGTGGGTGGTGTAGTATAGTATCCCCACACAAAGTGTGATCCATCCCAGATCAAGAAATCACCTTCTTTGATACCTACAGTCGGAATTGTTTTCGTTCCAGGGGCAAGGGTGGTGTTGTTCCCCCCTCCCCCCTCGTTCATCTCGGTAGAGATGAACGCTATAACCCAGTGTAATACCAGACAAAACATTGAGATGAAGAACACGATAGCACACATTGATAAACCACATTCAAATGAATATGTTAATCTAGCCACTAACATTTCTCTAAATCTAACATATCTATTAGTTGCAGGCTGCCCATTCGATGCCATGATAAATCCTGTTTGAGACACAAGAGTTCATTAAATACAAACATGTAAACATTTCCACGTTGTAACGTTTCGGTGATAAAATATAGGGTTGGGTGAGGGAGGGGGTGTGTTGACAGACAAGGTAGCCTTTCAAGCATCATTATTCGTACCTTACTATATATATATATATAAATAATAAAAAACATGACAGTTTAAAAACAACAATAATAAAAAAAAACATCTTAAAGAGCACAGGAGAGGGAAAAAAAGAACCCCACGCAAAACTTTCAAAAATTGTAATAAAAAGAAAATTTGCATACACATATGTACATGTTTTAGTCCAGGACATTTGTTGCGCGCTAATTGTGTTCACTGTTCATCTTATAATGCACACAAAATTCCAATCATTCATTCTGCACGACTTCATCGTCCGCTGTTGCCTGTGCCTCGTCCTGCACCTCACTCTCCGCAGCGCTGTAAGCTTTACGTACGTCTGTCAAATGCACCCAATATCGCAGGCCCTTCACCTTTACTGCTGTAGGCGTGCAAAACACTACCTCATAGGGGCCATGGAAACGTGGTGCGTTCCACCTCCGCACAAAACTTCTAACATATATAAGGTCACCAGGCATTAGCTGTAGTGGTTTTTCAGGCAACCTGTTTGGTTCAGTCGCGTTCCCCTCCTCTCTTGTCGAGGGGGGGGCTAGTTGCTTTGCAATTACGCGCGCTGCCCGTGTCAGTTTTCGCAGATATTCTGTGAACTCCTCCCCCAATATAGCTGCGCTTCTGTGTGCATCAGAACGCTCACGGAGAGGCGAATGCGCTGTATGCATTCTTCTTCCCGTGACGATCTCGTGCGGGGACAAATGGTGATCCTTACTTGGCTGGTTTCGTAGTTCAAACAAGGCCAAAGGCAGGCAGTACATCCAAGTCTTTTTAAGGGAAAAACAAAGTTTTGATAATCTGCTTTTTAACAGGCCATTTATCTTTTCCACAACGCCATTACTTTGAGGATGATAAATCGAACATAATTTGTGCTTTATTCCCAATAATGTAGTCACTTCTTTAAATAATTCATTAACGAAATGCGTCCCGTTATCTGAGCGAATAACGTCGCAAATTCCCCAGCGCGGAAACACTTCCCGCACTAGGAACTTCGCGGCGCCCCTCGCGTCAGGGCGGGCACATGGCCCTGCCTCCACCCACCTCGAAAATGGACATACAACCACAATCATGTATCGAGCCCCGTTACACCTTTCTCCCATGTCTACATAATCAATGTGGAGCTCTCTGAATGGGCCACTTGGTTTTGGTATCGTACCCCTTAGTGTACGCAATGTCATACCTGAGTTGTAAATTTGACATGTCGTGCATTCTAGGGCTAACCTTGTGACGTGTTCCTGGAGGCACGGTGCAAACCAATCTTCTTGTATCTCTGCCATTATGTGTTTCTTTGTGTTGTGTGCGGGAAAGTGTAGTTGTTGAAATGCTATTTCTAACAGCGTAATTGGCATCACCACTTTTCCTGAACTCTCTTGTCGCCACAATAAATCAGTCGGTGATTTGCTGCATCCTCTCTTAGTCCACAGCAATTTTTCCTCTGCACTAGCTCCCTCTTGCAGCTCTATTATCTCCTGTGTGGACATCATGTTGTATCCTGTGGGGACCTCTTGGCTTGCTGTGTGGTGCAACATGTACTCTCCTATTTCACCTTTTTGTAGATATGAAGCTGCTTTGGCAGCGGCGTCTGCTGCCGCGTTCCCCAAAGATACAAAATCTGTATTGGTGGTATGAGCTTGACATTTTACGATGGCCACTGCCGTGGGGTCTTGCAGGGCCTCAATCAGTTCTTTCAATAATTCTGCATGCTGGACTGGCGTTCCGTCTGCTCGTCGGAACCCTCTCCGCCCCCACCGGGCCAACCCACCGTGAACTGTTGTTGTCATGTATGCTGAGTCTGTATATATGGTCACTGCGCACCCCTTGGCGGCATGCAATGCTTCTATTAGCGCTATTAGTTCTGCTGCTTGCGCTGAATAGTGTGATGGGAGGCGGTGTTGTACTAGTATCTCATATTCATCTTCCTCTAATCGTACCACTGCCATACCCACATGCTTTTCTCCTGTCTCCATGTCGATTGATGCTGACCCGTCCACAAAATACACCTCACCCTCGGTCAGGGCATTTTCAAAAATCACTTGATCCTTACTTTCGTCACCTGTGTACGTGGCGCAGTTGTGGTTTTCCATGTCCTCTACGGTGCATGCCTCTGTGATGAATGTGGCTGGGTTCACTGTTTTACATCTTACTATATGGATGTTAGCGCTGGACAGTATTATCTCATATGCTGTGGCGCGTTGTGTTGTCAATGTGCTCTTTGTTCGCTCTAATATTGCAAAAAGTGAGTGTTCCACAAACAGTGTCACCGGGCAGCCCATCACTATCGTGGCACTTTTTTCAATTGCGAACGCGGCTGCAGCTAGGGATTGCTCGCACGCGAAATGACCTTGCATTACTGCGTCTAGGGTGCCGCTATAGTAAGCGAGTGGTTTGTGCCCTAAAGATGTTTTCTGTGTCAGTACTGCTGTCATCAGTGTTCCTTTGCAGTGAGAAAATAAGAAGAATTCGCGCCCATAATCTGGGTTTGCTAGTACTGGAGCGCTTGATATCAGCTCTTTTAGTGAGTTAAATGCTGTGTTCATCACCTCTGTCCATTCTATGTGTTTGTGTTCTTGTTGTGCTTCTTTCAGTGCCTGTAGCAAGGGCCTTGTGTACGCCGCATAGTCCAATATCCATGCTCGGCAATAGTTACACATACCCAGAAATTTCTGCATCTCTTTTACTGTTTTGGGCTCCCCAATTGTTCTAATCGCCTGTGCCCTGTCTGGTATAATTCGCTTGCCATCCTTTGATATCAACTGACCTAAGTATAGGACCTCTGTCAGACAGTATTGTAATTTCCCCTTGTCCACCTTGTACCCCTTATTGGCCAATAATGTCAAGAGTGTTATCGAGTCCTGTCTACACTCTTCCTCATCCTGTGCACAAACCAATAAATCATCAACGTACTGAATCACTGTGCTTTCTACAGACAAATTCCCCAGATCTTCATGTAGTACCCTGTTAAATATGCTTGGGCTCTCGCAATATCCTTGTGGTAGTCTGCAGTGTTCGAACCTCCTTCCTCCCAATGTAAATGCTGTCAAGTACCTGCTCTCTTCTGCTAAGGGAATCGAAAAAAATGCATTTTTTAAGTCAATTACTGTGAAGTGTGATGCTACTTTTGGAATGTTGCACAGTATTGTCGCCGGGTTCGGGACTAAAGGGAACTCCTTCATTACCACATCGTTCAGTGGGCGTAAATCTTGTATCATCCTCCATGAACCCCCCTTCGCTTTTTTGATTGGGTAAATGCATGTGTTGCATGGGGAGTTTGAGGGCACGATTATACCCTGTGCTAGCAGTGCTTCTATTGTCTCTCTGATCCCTTCTTCTGCTTCTCGCGACAGTGGATATTGTTTCACCCGGGGTAGTATTGCTCCCTGTTTTACTTTTATCACCACAGGCTGAACTTCATGCAGCAACCCTACATCGTGGGGGCCATTAGTCCATAAGTTAGTGGGTACTGAACTCATGTCTTCATCAAAAAATGTGTGCGGTGCTCCTACTACCGCCATTAGTTCAACCTTAGTTTGTCTGGCTGTAACTACAATGTCGCAGGGCATTGCCAGTTCCATCACTACTTCACCATCTCCCTCAGTGTCAGAAAATAGCTCCTCGTCCGAGAGCTCTCTCAGCGGGATATTTGCATTTGTACACAATACTGTCCGCCACTCACACCCTTCCATGTCAATACCAATCACACATATTCTGTTTGTTGATACATGTATTGCATGCAAATCCAACGATAGTACTGCCCCAAGAGCAGTGTCAGGGCTTGCTATGGGACGAAAAAGGAATTCTGCTGGGATCCTCCACTCCACCCTTTTTAGTTCTGGTACTATGAGAGCCAATGTTCTCATACCTTCAACAAACATCTCCTCATTTCTTGGTACCCCTCTGATCTCTTTCATGATTGTGTGGCCGTGTATTACTGCTAATATACGGAGGGGGCATATGCCTGGCGTTGAACATGCGATGCCGCTCCCTGTGAATGATATTGTCATGTTTAGTTTGCTCAAGAGATCTCTCCCCAGTAAGTTGATGGGAGAGTTTTCATAGTACAGTAAGGGTGCTTTCACTGTTTTACCCCCCACTGTCACATCCAATACCTCTGTGTAAGGAACTTCAATTACAGCCCCAGAGAACCCCTGCGTCTCTAACGTTCTATTAGATAACGGGAACCGGCCCTCTCTAATGCATGATTTCTCCGCTCCCGAATCCACCATGAAAATGAATTGCTTGTCTCCTATCTGCGCTCCTATCAATGGTTCCTCTGATGCATTGTGGGTCGTAGACAGTACTGGACACGCAAGTGCTCTCTGTGGGCTGTCCTATGCGGGGTGTCTCATTGCCCCCCCTTGATCGAAAATGTTCCCCGAAACCACTGACACTCCACTGTAAGGTGCGGGGGCGGGTGCCCCATTAGCTACTGTGGCGAAAGTGTTACCAGGCGTGTAGTGCACATTGTCATTATTCTGTGGGCTGGTTTGTGTTCGGTACTGATGTCCGTGTAGTTGTGCGTTACTCCTTTGTACTACATTGTCTGGTTGCTGGTATTGTCCCATGGGGAGGCCGTAGGGGCTTCCTGGATGGGGGTGTCCGTACTGTTCTATCTCTTGGAAACCGTTGTTTTGTCTGCTCCTACATTCTCTTGAGTAATGCCCCCATCTCCCACAATTCCAACAGCTCCCCTGTGGACCTCTGGGACCCTGCCACCCATTTCCTCCCATTCCTCCATACCCTTGTCCTCCTCTTCGACCCCTGTACCCACCTCTTCCTCCTCTTGGGGCCCACTCTTGCCACGTTGGACCTCCGTTCTGCTCCTGCTCTGTCCACTGTCGTTGCCCTTGTCCTGCCCAATTCGCTGCTATTCTTCCTTGTATTGCTATTTGCCCCTCCTCTCCTTCCTCTCCCTCCCGTATGAGTGGGAGTCCCGCTACCGCTGCTGCGACCTTCACCAATTTTGATTGCACCAACTTCGCCTCATCCGCCAACCTTTTCTGTGCTACTTCCCTCTCTCTTTCTTTGATCCGTTTACAATGGTGTACTATTATGCTTTGGATCTCCGGCCAGCCTTTTGCCTCAACACCTGCTATTTTATCTAGTGCCTTTTGCACTTCCTTTGGGAGCCCTCTCTTAATGATGAAGTAAAATAGAGACGTGGATTGGTGCCAGGGCGTACCCGTTTCCGCTCTCCACATCTCCTGCACCCGGAGAATGTAATCCATAGCGTCCTCCCCGTCATTCATGGTACATTGCATTACTGACTGCAAATCAGGGGTATCTGGGAAGGTTTCCCGCAGTGCGTCCCACACCCTTGCTCGCACGGTGTTAAAAGAAGCCCCATCATGGCGATCACACTCTAAAGTTACAGCTGGAAAACCCGCTTTAGCCCACACTCTGTCTGCCTGATCCCCTACTGCGGACACTAGTAGGCTTTTCACATCGCCTACTGCCAGCGGTATACCAGCGGTATGTTTCTCAAATGCATATATCCACTTGCTTGCCCCTCCTGACAGCTGTGGTAGTAATTTCATTAAATTAGCCTTGTCCATCTGAGCCCACGGTATATAGTTTGGCCTCCCACCCCCCCTGTGGAGTAATGGGAGTTGTAATTTCCCTTTTGCCGTTGCAGCTTCCTTTTCCTTAGTCACTGCTGACTCTAATGACGCCATTTTCCCCACCCTATTTCTTAGTCGTCCCATCCATTCATCTTCTATAGTCCCCAGTGAACATGCACCATCTAGCTCCTCGCCTTCTCCTCCTACTGCCATGCTCAATCTATCACTCTCATCCCCCCCTCCTCTGACATCACATAACAAATCCTCTCTGATCCCTCTCTCTCGCGAGACGTCACCAATGCTTCCTTCTGCTGTCCCTACTTCTATTATCCTGGTCGGTTCTTCCTCAATTCTGAACAGTATTTCCCCCTTTTTCCATCCCTCCTCAATTTGTCTACTTTCGCTCGACGCTCTAGATGTGCGTCCAGATTGTGTGGGGGCGCATGCTGTGCGTTCACATATGTCTTTTATTCTTGAGAGTTCATCTCTTGCCACTGTAAGCCTCGACTCTAAGTCACTCGTTAACTTCTCTATGTCCACCCTCTGTGTGCCTCCCTGGGCGCGCTCTCTGGTGTTTTCGTATGGTGGGGGTGCAGTTGGTCTTTGTGGCGTGCTGGTCGAAGGGGGAGGCACATAAATCGGGTCGCTGTATCCTGCTGCAGGGGCTGGTTTAGGTAATATTGGGTACAACATAACCACTTCCGCAGGTTGTTCTGTACTTAACTGTTCCTTTTCCTCTCGCGGGATCATTAGTGGATTGTCTGTGGTGGAAGGTAAATCAATATTTGGAGCTGGAGCTTTGGGTGGGGGTACTTCCTCAAACAATCTCCAAAGATCTAATATCTCCTTCCTATTCTGCCATTGTTTTCCCTTATACTTGAGGCGAATACATGTACATACCATATCAAGAACGCTTTTGTCAAAAGACCCTCCTTCTGGCCAAATCTGGGGCAACCCCTCCCCTTTCAATTCTGTTAACCATTGATCATGATATTTATTTATGCGTTCAGCATATCCCGGCAAGCTCTTACAAATGTGTGACAAGGGAGTTTCAGCCCCCATCCTCTAAATCGCTAGCGCTACCGCGTTCGCCTTCGTTACTTTTGATTAGGTGTAAATATGCGTATGTATACCTTTATGGCACAGACAAGAGCGGACCTCTCAAAATTATCACCCACTGTTATTCACTGCACAAATCTCTTCTCACTCACCATATCTCATCTCCTTCCCATTCCCAGGCACTCTTATGTGATCTCACTTGTAATTGATCAAGTACTGGTTATGGCCACACTCTCTGACACCACCTCACGGCCCCCCGTTCGTCTCTAACACTCGTACGGTGCGCGCACCCTTCACAATGCTTTCCACTCACACTTTTGTCTTTCTCCTCCCTTTCCTCCCTAGCCAGCTGTCCCTGTTTTCCTGCTAAGGTTACTGTGTTCACGTCTGTACGTGCCACTACTGAGTCCCCACTTTTTAAGATGTTCTAACTTCTTTATACCCTTCTCATTTTCGCCCCCTACCCCGTGGAAATGGAAAAAGAAGAAATAGAGAGAGAGAGCACAATCACTAAAAAATATTCCCGGTGTCTCCTTTTGCTAGACACCAATAACTTATTTCTCACTTCTTCATATATTCCCAGTACTAGTCTAGATAGCACTATGCGGCGCCGCCTTCCACCCCCTCTCGGAGCTAGGTTTCCGTCACTTCTACCACGTCACTTATTTCTTACTCCTAATGGCCATATGCAAAAGAAAGAATAAAGAAAGTTTCAAGACCCGTCTGTAGTAGACCCCCGATATTCTTCTCCTCTACCTGTCCCCGTTCTTTTATTCCCAATTCCCCTTCCTTTCCCCTTGACGATCACTCGCACTCGGTACTCACGTGCCCGTCTTGAACCGATACTCTCCGAAACTGGGTCCGTCCAGGCGGCGTCACCGGTAACTCAACGGTCAGCCCCTGGCTCCGGCGAGCGGCACTCAAAGGGGATTTTTTTCCAATCGGGATCCCGTACCCTTTCTCATTGAGTGCGCACTTCTTATTGTGCCGGTCGCCGTTGGCGGGCGGCCTCCCGGAGACGGCTCACCGTGCGTATCCCTTCTCGACCGGAGATTCTCGTGCCACAAGGGGGTCGTTAAGAAGGAGTTAGGAAAAATAGTTTGGAGATATCACGCTATCGGGGTCACCACTGAAGGGAAGCGCCCCCAATTCAGCACGATCCTCCCCGCAATGAGAGACAATAAGGGACTCTCCCGTAGTGGGAATAAGGCCAAGACAGAGTGCAGGTGAGCGTAAGTGGGAGTTTATCCAAAAATAAGGCATGCAAAGAACTCTGCAACCTACGAGAGCGCTCTGCCTGACAATAGCAAAGACAGGCGTATTTCTAATACAAAAAACGTCATCAACACCTAAACACTATAGGGGGCACAAGTCAATTGGGATTGGGTGGCGTCGACTAACTATAGGTGTTGCTGCAGCGGGGTTGGTCTTGGCGGGACGACGTCACTGGTCAGCCTCGTGGGTTGGGTTGGGCCTGGCAGGCCGGCTTGAGGTCATCCGTGCGGTGTTGATGTGCTGGGGCAGCCTGTGACAATGACGAATACCTTTCCTGTCTCATTTGCCCTAGGCCATGCACACTGCAGTTATTCAGAAAATGACATTTAAGTTCATTAATAAATCGCTTCAGCAGCTTATCTTATAAAATAAACACAACACATGAGGAATGCACCTCGTGAGAGGTCTGGTGGTTGTCGGTTGGGGTGAGATTTACCTGTGTCCTATTGACCGGTATTTTAGGTCGCGGGACGGGGCTCTGGGGCCTGGGCCGAATGATACATGTCTGTCTGCTGCGTTAGAAGTTATTATATAGATGGGTCTCTGTGTCTTGTCCCAATGATGGGGGTCGTCCTTACACGGGGTCAGGATTCTTGGGGGGTTCGTGGGATTTATGAGAGGGTGCTGGTAGATCAGTGGGTTCATCCGTGGGTTTATTACCGTGCTGTAAATAACACAGGTGGCGGGCTGTGGCCTTGGTTGCGGCGCCGGGGCCTCTGACTCTCTGAAGTAACGCCAGCTTGGTTGGGGGAGGTGAGGGAGCGCGGCACAAGTCTTAGCTTTTTTATCTGGCAGGCTTGGTGGGGTGGGAGAGGGAATGGCCTTGCATATATCCACAAAGGTATTTTCCTCGTGCGTTGCTGATCAGTGGATGCAGAAGTTCTATACTGTTCTGCCTTATTTTGACGTTATTTAGACACATATATATATACTTCAATTTCGTTACACATTTCTTTAATACAGTCGGTTCCAGTACCTTTTCATTACCTAACATTATATTCACTACATTGTGTGCGTATTGTATGTACATTAGACGTTATACGAGGGATATCTAGGTTATGGCCTACAGAGATTGATGCTCGCCGCTTTGGGTGAATCAAAAAAAACATATATGAGTTCAAGTTTCTACATACTATTGAAAAACACTTTTACAGATAGAGGTTACACGTTTGGTCAACATCTTTCTCCGTGGTTATAGCAGCATTAGTCCAGACCTGGAGGGATATCATATAACGTTACATTTTTATGGCTTATTCACATTTTAAACAGAGGTAGTTCATTAATACCAATACTTGAATTGTTTTCTACCTTCTTCAGATAGTGATGCTTCAGCTTTTTTCCTCGCTACCCCGGCCTTGCGGTCCGGGTCATACGGGGTGCAATATCACATTGTTACTAATATAATGTTGCCGTGTTGGCATCTCGGGTTTAGCTCATCTCCGACTTTCTCATGGGAACGCACTCGCAGCGGATCTGTCAGGGCTGCTGAGGCGACAGAGATGCATGAAAGGCCCTCCAAAGGTGGGGGCCTCGTTACAGTGTGCTGAACTCACACCATGTTTGCTAGGCAAGATGGCGTCTAGGCCTAACTTAATTTTTGGTAAATGCAAAGACAGGGTGCGTGTGGGCAATGTCGTCGGCGGGTGAATCCTCCTCCACCTGGGCCCGGGTGGCATGAGGGGGCGCCCACCGAGTCATGGTCCTCACCTGGGGAGGGAGCTGTAGGTGAGGAGGGCCTCGTGGCCATTCCTCCCCTACAGGATGCATACTGAGGTTAAGAGACATTATCACCCTCTTAGGAACATTCTAATTGGGTCAACATATCAGAAGTGAAGATGTCCAAGCATTCTGGACACTGATAACCCTATTTTTCATAAACACGATTTCTACATGGCTAGGCCAACATGAACATTCGCGCTTCCTCCGCCTTAGTCCCACCTCACCTCCTCCTACAGGGACCGCTTCTTTGCCATTGTCTTCCAACTCTTATAGTTGCCTGCCTCTTTCTTTATAAGCCATGGTATGCAGGCTTGATGGAACCAGTTAGAGCACTTCTGGTGTGCAAAGCCCATGTCCACGATATTGCACGTTCGACTCTGACAAACACATCCCCAACGTGTGGCTATGTTATTATGGCTGCAGAGAGGACTGGGGATGTCACAGTCAGCTAGGGAAGTATTGCTGTTGCTTTATGATATAAAGCACGGCTCTGTCATTGGAGATGAATGCCTCATCATCCTTAGGGTATGGAATTGGGGTGTGCCCCACTTTGTTGATCGAGGACATAAACCTTTCTGCATCTCCATTTGCTTGGGGCCAATACGGTGTGATGTGGTGGTGGTGTACCCCATGTCAGTGAGGAATTTCTTGAATTCCTTCCTCCTAAATGGTGGACCATTGCCACTCTTGATTGATGAGGGTATATCGTGGACAGCAAACATCTTTTCTAGCGCAATTGCTACAGAGGCTGCATCAGTGGATCTTACTGGCTCTACTTGCGGGTATCTCGTGAATTCGTCCACTGCCATTAAGAGGTATCCCTCATTTGCGAACATGCAGAAATCAATGCTGATGGCATCCCATCTGTGTTCACTTCTGGGTGGGCTGGCCACAGGCTCCGGGGGCCCTATCAAGGAAGCCGCCTAACATGACAAGCAGGTCTCTATGAGGATGATGACTCTGATGGATCTGTGGCATCCACACTTGCAATTTTACGGAACGCTTGTGTTTTTACTATCCACTGGTGACCTTTGTGCGCCAGCTGGAGTACTGTGTCTTGTAGGTTGGATGGTACTATGATGCACTGTGCCTTTAGTATGAGCCCTTCTGTCATGATCCATCATCCCTGGAAGTTATGGACTCAATGGTGGAAGCATTGAGTCGATAGGTGGAAGTGTACGCAGCGGTCTAGTGTTTTTCTTTCAACCTGACGTATTGAAATACCTGCCGTCAGGAAACGCTCGTCGCGTTGCAACCCAGTGTTCTTCGGGTTTACGCACTTACCGAGCGTTTCTGCCGTCTGCAGTTACCTGTTCCTCCTTTTCTTTTCTGTGTTTTTCTTCCTATTTTTACCTTCCACTTTGTTCGTCTCGCTCCTGTTTTCCCACGGAGCTTCCTTACCTCCTCTCCTTTGTTTTTTCCAGCTCCTGTCCTTTCTGGCTCCTCCGATTTGGAAACGAAGGTTTGTTTGCATACTTCCCTCCTTCCTGGTCCTAAACCACTGTCCATCAGTGTCTACTGGGGTACACCGGCATATGCAGAGAGTTTATCCTGGAACCAGCACTTCATCATCTCTCTGACCCTGCTCTGCTGTTGCATTCTGGAAGTTGTATTCATACACAGCCCACGCCAAGTAACATCGCATCTCCCATGGACCACCTCATCTATATCAGGGTTTTTTCAGCAAGGCTTTTTCCCTGATCGTGGGGTTTAGCTCACTGGGTGTCCCCGCTGCCGGGCTAGTTGCTTTTAGGCAAGGTGGCCTCCAGAAGGGCTAATCCCAAATTCCACAGAACGAAGCCTGATTCTGCCTGGAGAGAGAGAAGGGAAATAATGACAGAAGGATCTTCTGAGGATTTGTCTACAGGTGAGGAGGAGGAGGAGGTGGGGGTTAAGAATACAGTATCAGAAAGATTACCACCAAAGCCTGAGAGTTTGCATCGCCCAAGAATGGCTAGCCTGGAGCAATACCAGGAATTGGTCAATGCCATACAGGGGATTACTGTAGAGGTACAAACCCAAAAAACTGATAACACTGCTTTGAAGGCCGACAACACAGTTTACGTCAGCAGATACTCCAAAGGGAGGACAACCGAGGAGACTTGACACCATTACCCCTGCCCTGTGGCAAGTAAGATGGAAATCCCCAAAAACGTAAGGAATTTCTGGATGCCTGTTTAATCTACTACATTTTCCGCCCCCAAAAACTTTTGAACTCAACAAGGCTAAGGTTGGATTCCTCATATCCAATCTTGTTGGCAACGCCTTGCATGGGCCACGCCATTAGTTACTGATTCTGACCCAGTCCTGAATGATTACGGACTATTTATACAGCAGTTCCGTACCCGATTTGAAAGACCAGAAGTGTTATACACCTCTTACGAGAGTCTGTTAGATACTAGACAAGGGTCTTCGGATGTTCAAACGTATGTTTCCAATTTCCAAAGAGTAGCACAAGAAACCAGATGGCCGGATTCAGCTAAACAGACGTTATTCAGAAGGGGTCTACACGAAGAGATAAAAGACGAGCTGGCCAGGATCGCCAGACCCACAACCTTTCAGGATCTCGTTTCCCTGGCTTTACAGATTGAATATCGTCTAACAGAATGAAGAGCAGAGAAAAGAAGACCCAGATCTTCCGCCCCTTTACCTCTGAACCTCCCTTACTCCTCTGAGAAAGTTCCACCAGCACCCTTGTCTGACGAACCTATGCAGATCGGATCAGCTAGACCTCTGACCACTGCTGAAAGAAAACGTCAGAAGGAACTCGGTCTTTGCCTTTATTGTGGTTCAGAGAAACACATTCTATAAGATTGTCCAGAAGTACCTCCCAGAAGATCGGGAAACGGACGACCCCGACCTTGAGGAGGGATAAGGAAGGGGTTTCAACAGTTACTCCCTGTCTTCTAGTACCCTCAAAACACTTGGAATCTTTGAATCAGTTAATGGTGTTTAAGGTTTCCATAGAATGGAACGAAGATCATAGGACGGAGTGCCTAGCCATGTTGGACTGTGGGGCTGCTGGCAATTTTATGGATGATCAGTGGGCAAGAAACCAATCCATACCAAGAAGAAGAAAGGATAAGCCTATACCTGTAGAAGGAGTCAATGGAACGCCTTTGACCTCTGGACCCATCACACAGGAGCCCTATGAGGTAACCGTTAAAATGCCTCCCCATCAGGAAAAGATTGTCTTTGATCTTATAAATGCAGCACATTTCCCAGTTATACTGGGAATCCCTTGGCTCAGAAAACATAATCCCCACATCAACTGGAAGACTAATGTAGTAGAATTCCTATCAGACTATTGTTTACACTCTTGCTTTAACCTTACGTCCACTCAATCACACCAAGGAGAACCTGTGCCTATAAGGAACGTAAACGTTGTGCCATCTACATACCAGGACTTTGAAGACGTATTTTCTGATGTACAACCCAGGCCTTTACCACCTCACAGACCAGAAGATTGCAAGATTGAACTTATTCCTGGAGCTACGGTTCCATTTGGAGGGATGTTTCCACTATCTCTTCCCGAGAAGGAAGCCTTGAGAGAATACCTGAACACCAACCTCCAGAATGGACTTATATGTGAATCCACCTCCTCGGCTGGGGCTTCATTATTTTTTGTTTCTAAGAAAGGAACCAAAGAACTCCGGCCATGTATCGACTATCGGGGCCTTAACAGCTTAACCATACGAGACAGATACCCAATGCCTCTAATCAAAGATATAATGGAAGCTGTGCAGGTTGCTTAGTAGTTTACTAAACTCAAACTAGGTGGGGCTTACCATCTGCTGAGATCCAGGAAGGGGACGAATGGAAGACAGCCTTTCGGACACCCTTGGGGCACTATGAATATCGAGTTATGCCCTTTGGCCTGGTCAAAGCCCCAGCACAATTCCAAAGGTTTATGGATAAGGTATTTGCCAATCTACTCTTTTCTTCTGTAATTGTCTATTTGGACGATATCTTGATATTTTCCAAAACTTTGGAAACACACTGACAGCACGTCAAATAAGTACTCCTAAGGCTTCGACAAAACAATCTATTGGCCAAACCTGAAAAGTGCATGTTTGAAGTTTCTACAGTGCCATACTTAGGTTTTATTCTGTCTGAGAATCGCATGGAGATGGACCCATTAAAGATCGAGGCCATAACTCGGTGGCCCACTCCTGGCTCTGTGAAAGAAATCCAGAGGTTTCTGGGTCTAGCAAACTTTTACAGGAAATGTATCAACGATTCTCAGACAGGGTTCTGCCCATCACAGCATTGCTGAAAAAGGGAGTAAGATTCACCTGGACTTCCGAGGCTGATAATGCCTTCAAACATCTTAAGGAAGCATTCATAACAGCTCCTATACTCCGACAACCGGACCAATCTTTGCCTTTTATAGTAGAGACGGACGCCTTTCAAGGCGCTATTGGGGCTGTGCTCCTGCAAAAGAAAGAAGATCATTTGGAACATCCCATAGCTTATTATTCAAGGACATTAACCCCTAGTGAAAGAAACTATTCTGTCATTGAAAGGGAACTTCTGGCCATCAAACAAGCTTGCAATGAATGGAGACATCTCTTACAGGGGGCCATGTATCCTTTTCAGGTCCGTACCGACCATAAGAATTTCAGTGTCTTGCGACAGATGGAATGTCGTAATGCACGCCATGCTAGGTGGGCATATGTTTTTTCTCAGTTTGACTTCGATCTCATCTATTTACCTGGCATGAATAATCAGGTAGCAGATGCTCTCTCTCCGAGCTACAGAGACGACACAGGAAGTCAGACAGAAAAGGAACTTCTGTTGAATGGTAAAATGTTCATTAGGACTATTGCCAAGTTTCTTCAATAGGTATTAGAAGCCCAGAAGACAACATCTATCCCCTATGATGCCACTATTAACCAGAAAGGGGAGCACTGGTTCAAAGAGGACCAGCTGTTTCTGCCAACCTCTGCACTACAAACAAAGGCTCTCGCTTGCTGCCATGATACACCTACTGCCGGACACAAAGGACAAGCTGCGACACTCGAATTGATCAGAAGACATTTTTGGTGGCCAAATATAATCAAAGATACCAAGAACTACGTTTCTTCTTGACCTAAGTGTGCCCAGAACAAATACAGCACAGCCAAATCCCTGGGGCTGTTACAACAAGAAAGGCCTCCTGCAGCCCCTTGGCAACATATTTCTATGGATTTCATAGTTGAACTCCTGGAATCCCAAGGGCGCACAGCTGTAATGGTGGTGGTAGACTCATTTAGCAAGCGTAGCCCATTTCTCCCCACTGAAGGGCACTCCATCAGCGTCCGTGAAAGTGGAAGTATTTCTCAAGGATGTGGTGCGCCTTCACAGAGTTCCTCTTAATATCGTATCTGACAGAGGAACACAATTCACCTCTAAGTTTTGCACCTCTCTTTGCAAACAGCTGCAGATACAAAGAGCCATGTCCTCTGGGTTTCATCCCGAAAGCAATGGACAAACGGAACGTCTAAACGTTACTCTGCAACAGTAATTACAATGCTTTTGTAACCAGGCTCAAGACGATTGGTGTCAACTCTTACCAGTAGCAGAGTTTTCCTACAATAACACCGTTCATACTGCCATTGGGAAGAGCCCATTTAAATGCACATACGGTTATGATCCTCGACATCTACCTTTTTCGGCTTTTCAACCCACCAAGGTACCAACCATAGACCATGTATTAAATACCCTGAAGGAGACCCAGAAGAAGGCACAAAAAACTTAGCTATCTAGCCAACCGAGGTACAGGAAATGGGCAGATATGGGAAGGCGAAAGAATCCAGAGTGGCAAGTAGGAACTAAGATTTGGTTATCCACCAAATATCTACCCCAATGGGTACATCCAGGAAAGTTTGCTCCTAGATTTATAGGTCCTTTCCTCATTGAAGAACAGATCAACCCTGTGGCTTTCAAGCTGTCTCTACCTGATTCATTACGCAGGATCCATCCGGTTTTCCATACATCTCAACTAAAGGAGTACGGATCTGATCCCTACAGAAGACTAATCACCAAGAAGTTCCCAAAACCAGACCACGAACAAGAATACGAAGTGTCCTGCATCCTTGACTCCCGATACCGACATGGAACTTTACAATACCTCATACTATGCAAAGGTTTCCCTTGGTCTGAACGGTCATGGGAGCCCGTAAAGAACATAAACGCACCCCGACTGGTTTGCCTCTTTCATCGGCTGCACCCCGGGAAACCAGGAGGATGAGCTCTGAGATGAGGTCATACTGTCACGATCCATCGTCCCTGGAAGTTGTGGACTCAATGGAGGAAGCATTGAGTCGATAGGTGGAAGTGTATGCAGCGGTCTCGTATTTTTCTTTCAACCTGATGTATTGAAATACCTGCCGTCAGGTAACACTCGTCATGTTGCAACCCAGCGTTCTTCGGGTTTACAGGCTTACCGAGCATTTCTGCCGTCTGCAGTTACCTGTTTCTCCTTTTCTTTTCTGTGTTTTTCTTCCCGTTTTTGCCTTCCACTTTGTCCGTCTCGCTCCTGGTTTCCCTCAGAGCTTCCTTACCTCCTCTCCTTCATTTTTCCCAGCTCCTGTCCTTTCTGGCTCCTCCGCTTTGGAAACGAAGGTTTGTTTGCATACTTCCCTCCTTCCTGGTCCTACGCCACTGTCCATCAGTGTCTACTGGGTACACCGGCAAATGCAGAGAGTTTATCCTGGAACCAGCACTTCATCATTCTCTCTGACCCTGCTCTGCTGTTGCATTCTGGAAGTTGTGTTCATACACAGCCCACGCCAAGCAACATCTCGTCTCCCACGGACCACCTCATCTATATCACGGTTTTTTCAGCAAGGCTTTTTCCCTGATCGTGGGGTTTGGCTCACTGGGTGTCCCCGCTGCCGGGCTAGTTGCTTTTAGGCAAGGTGGCCTCCAGAAGGGCTAATCCCAAATTCCACAGAACAAAGCCTGATTCTGCCTGGAGAGAGAGAAGGGAAATAATGACAGAAGATTCTTCTGAGGATTTGTCTACAGGTGAGGAGGAGGAGGTGGGGGTTAAGAATACAGTATCAGAAAGATTACCACCAAAGCCTGAGACCTTCAGGGGAGACCGACAGTTCATGTCTGATTCCAAACAGGCTTTGCATTAGTTCCTGAGCCTGTGGCATATGGTGGGCCACCGCTGTGAGGTAGTTTTTCCATTCACCTGTCAGTATTACCTCTTTTGTGATTTGCAGACAGGTGGTCCTTGTCTGTCTCAGATATGACCTTGTTCAGTTGCATCGCTTTGGCCTGGCACACGCGATGCCGTGGCAAATGTGTTCTTCTGCCTCCTTTGCTGCCTTGCATTCTTTCACGGTGGCTGGTCTTGGGTGTCATAACAGGAAGTCAGTCGGGTTGTCGGCTCCTGCTTGATATTGTACTTCCAGGTAAAATTGTTGGAGTTGGAGCATTCAGCATTCTATTCCCGCTGGGGGATGAGGTGTGGACCCTTTGAATATGGGCACTAAGGGCTTATGGTACTTGAGCACCTTGACTGGGTGCCCTAAGATATAGATGTGAAAGTGCCAGCATCCCCACAGTATGGCTAGCGCCTCCTTCTCTATTTGTCCATAGTTCCTCTCAGCCGGCATGTGTGCTTGGCTGGCAAACATGATGGGGACTTCTGTTCCATCCCATCTGTTTGCATCAGTACTGGTTCTAGATCAACCGGACTGGCGTCCACCAGTAGTCTGTCTAGCGAGATGTGTCGAAGAACACCATGGTAGCATCCCCTAACAGTGAGTCCTTTATTTTCTGGAATACTGCTTCATGCGTTTAGTTCCATTTCCATGTGGTTTTTGCCTTGGTGAGTTCACATAGGGATGTGGCGGTGGTGGCTACGTCGGGGATGAATCTCCCACAGTAGGTCACCATCCCCAGGAAGCTACAGACTTCCATTGCGCTGGTGCATGCTTGGGTGTTATTTATGTCTGCGACCTTGCTGGAGTCTCGGGATTCACCCTTCTCGGTGAAGATGTACCCAAAGAAACTTAGTGTCAACTTTCCAAACTCTCATTTCTCTGCATGGAGAGTTAGTCCTGAGTCTTCCAGCTGTTGGAGTGCCAACAGCAACCTAGAGTTGTGTTCTTCGTTGGACTTCCAGTAGGCTAAGGTGTCATCGCTCACGTTTGTGACACCCGGGATGTCCTGTAGTACTTTCCTAATTTCTTGCTGGAAAACCTCAGCCACAGACGAGATCCTGACATTGAGTTGGCGGTAACTTCCTAGCCCTAGATGATAATGTTGTGATGTAGCATGATTCTTTCACCAGGTGAATCTGGTGGTACTCCAATCTCAGGTGGTCCAGTTTGCTGAAAACAGTGGCTCACGTGAAGTTTACAATCAGTTCGTCATAGTCAGGGTGATGAGTCTCTCTGTCCTATGGCTACATTTGGCAGGCAGATGTGGATGCAGATTTGCATTGCTTGGGGCTGCTTAAGTTCGGCTGTCATCACCATGGGGGACACCCATGGCATGGGGCCCGTTGTTTTCTCGATCATTCGGAGGCCTTCCAACTTGTTGAGTTCTGCCTCCACTGCTGCTCTCATGTGAAAGGGCACCCTTCGGTGTCTGACAGCTCTTGGTTCCACCGTGGGGTCAATGTGGAGCCTCACCGTCCTTGCCTTTAAGCATCCAATCCCTTGGAATAGTTTCCTGTGTTTCTTCGGAATGTGGTCAGTTTCTCTGGAGTGTATTGCGAAGGTGAAGAGAATGAGTTGTAGCCTTTTGGCTGTCGGGCAGATGAGTAGTGTCTCAATTCCTGCATCAATGACGTAAATGTGCTTTTTGCAGCTACTTTCACCATATCTGAGCCTGGTTTTGAAGTATCCCTTCACGGGTAGCGGCTTTTTTACACCTGTAAGCGGAAAGTTGTACACGTGTGCACCGCAGGGCCGGTCGAGGGTGAAGATGTTAGAATTTGGGGGCTGGCATCACATTCACTATGGCCCCTGTGTCAACCATTACATTCACCGGGGTTTCTCCTACCATCATTACGCATGTTTGGTGTGATCTTGTGCTTTGTGCCGTTACCTTTGGCAGGCTTGTCTGCTGAGATCATGTACACTCTCTCTCTTCTTGATCTCCTTTGACAGGGTGTGCAGTATGGGGGGGATCCTTTGTTTGACTGGTCATCCTCCTCACTGATGCTGTCACCGTCATCGCCCTCCACTGCTCATGCATGTCCCCTTGGCCAGTCATGAGTTCATGTTGATTGCCGATGTGGTTGCTATTCATGCTGCCAATGCTGGTATGACTGTATGCGCTTCTGTCACGTGTCACTCTCTTCCATTCTCTGGGTCTGTTGTGTGTTTTCTGCCTGCCTGCTCTCCTGGAGTTAAGAGACACAGCTCCAAAGTGGTTCAGCCTCCCACACTTGTGGCATGTGGTGCCAAATGCTGGACATGACTCTTCTTTATGCTATTGTCATCCGCACTACAGGCAGTCTCTGGATTTCTTTTGCGCAGGCATTTGTTGACTTCTTCCCTGCCATAATGCATTTATGGTGGTCAGGCAGTTGTTCAGCTTTTCGGTGTCGAGCATGCAGGCAGCTGATCATTTGTTCCATGTCTGCCATGTGCTCATCAGTCCTCTCTCGCTGTCGTCCCATGGCGAGGATTGTCTCAAGGAGCAGGTTAGTTTCTAACAGGATGGTCCTGCAGAGGTTTTCCGATGATAGGCCATGAATGATGGCAAACTCCTCATCTGGGAAGTCGCACCCAGTGGCCATTTCGAGGAGGCGGCCATGAAAGATATCAATGTTCTTGCTTGGGCGCTGTCAGGCTTGGCTAATTTTGAACCTCTCAAAATCTGGGCTCAGTTGTGGCTTGAACTTTCTCATTAATTTCTCATCAATACTTCTTTAGCTGTGTCATAATTTTCTTTGGTGTCCCTGTTTAGGAGTGCATTGAAGAGTCGCAGTGCCATTGTGCCTAGGTTGAGCATCGATAAAGTCTGCTTTTCTTCATTGTCTGTGACCTTCCTAGTCTTCAGACTGAGTATGAACTGCTGGACCCATAGCTCCCAGCAGAGCACTGCCCTGGGTCCAAAAGGCTCAAATGGGTTCATGAAGGTGCCTTGTGTCGTGTCTAGCCATATGCCCGTGTCAGGGTTCTGTCCTTGCCCCTGCACTCTGGTCGGTGATGCAGCCGGGTTGGCTGCCATGTTGTAGTGCTGTGCTGCGTGTGCTTCCTACCGTGTTGGGGGTTTGCTCAAGTAAGTGGTGTGGTAGCACTACCGCTTGTGTGCTGAGGGGGGTCGCCGCATTCAACTTCCTGCTGAGCCTCTGCTTTTTCCCCCCTTTCTTCTGTTGTGAAAAGAAAATGTGGCATGGGCAGTTACCTTATCAGCCCTGCCCTGTGCCCCTCAGTCTTTATGGGCAGAAGCCCGACGTGGATGTTAGGCAGGACCCTGCTTCCGGCAATGGTGACTTTTCCCTGCAGCTCATTGAGCTCCTCGTCATTGCGTGCGCCTACTCACCCTTATGGTGCATTTCCGGGGCGTACTTTGGCTCTCCCCTCTCCTCCGTTGCGGCCGCTTACATCCACCAAGGAGGCGGGTTGCCACACGTATCCAGGTGGGGGTGAGAGGATTTCACCACCTCCATTCAGAGCGAGAGGTGGGAGCGTGAGAGAAGTGGGATCTATCAGTAACTCACAGTGGACCCATGAATGCAATAAAAGAGGCAATATCACCACGTAACATCCTAGACATGGGAGGAACAATGGTCCTCCATTTGGGCATTTTCACCATCAGCTTTCTACGTGCTGAAGCAAGCCATACGGTTCGGCGAAACAAATACAACTCAGTTGCAAGCAACACACCAGATCGACAGAAGTTTTGAAAATTGCAAGCTGGAAGAATCTACATACTATACATTGGACAAAATTTTATGTTTTCACCACTTGAATTGTTGTCAATGAATTATTGTCTTTGTTTTTCAAAAAAACATGTGTCCTGATGAGGAGCACTAGATGGAAATTGTATTACCACCTAGCTGCCCGAAACTCCAGTAGACATAACCTAGACCCAACCGCTTTTTGGCGAGTTGGCTCTGACTTGGGTTTACATAGAGATTAATGTGTGGCAATCAGTATATGTTGTAAACACATTTTGATAACATATTCCACGTTCAGGATTGAGGTTGAGGCACTTTATTAGAAAATAACTAATATCCAGCAGTGAAATATCTATAATAGAGATATGCTGTTTTTCAAATATATTATATTGCCTCTTTTGCACAAGTACAAAAGGTTGTGGATATGAATGGGGATGAAAGTGGATGGGATGAACGAAGTCTGATATGCGTTCACGGGTTGGTGTGAACATATGTATGCTATTTACATTTGGTTTTTAAGCATGGTCAAATAATAAATCGTATTATATATGTTGTAGATGTTTTTCCATGATAATTAGTTTACGAACAAAATAAAAAGAAATTCAATAAAAACAAGGTTCTTATGTCTAGAATTTACACTTTTTGAAAGTAGGTCATTTTTTGGAAGGGATTCAGTGGCGTATGAATACGCAAATCTTGTTGAAAATGGTTGGAGGGCTTGCATCTAAGGACATTTGCAACTTGTATATGGGCTGTGCGCCACCTCCAGCAGCTGCACTTGCAGTAGGGCCTGTCGGTGGTAGAGTTTTGTGCCATTGCGCGGCGCGGGCCTCAGCGTTGTGCGTCACTAACCGAGGTGCCATTGTGTGGATCGGCCCTACGCCTTCATCACCAATGTAATGTCCCAAGAGCCCTGCTATGGCGCAGGCCCAGGAACAGGAGGAAAGAAAAGACACACACGCAGCGTTGCTGATGCGGGAAGGAAAGAATCCCTCGCAGGCTTTTCCACTCCCTTTATTTGCCTGTCTCACATGGGCCATCCTGTCCACGCCTCTCACGTTCCGGTCACGTGATTCCTTCACTGCTGCTGGTACAGAAGTCTAAACAGAATGGCCACATGTCTCTACCTTGCAGAGTGGTACAATATTGCCACTGGGATCGGCAAGAACAACTGACACTCACGCCCCACTTAAGCTCAGCCCCCCCCCTCCCCCGCCACCGAATACTAAGGATGAACAGATGAAAAGCCACTTAAGTGATACCCATTCACATTGTTTGGTTGAATGTTGAGTCTTATACTTCATAAGCATCTGGAAACGGCCTGCAAGCATAGCTGTACATGCACCCTGTCTCCTCATCCCTCTCGCTCTCCTCCGTGACTGCTCTCCTCCATGATCTCCTCTTATAACGTCCCAATGCACTCTGGGTGTTAAATGATGCCATCAGACTTTGCTATAAAAAACACCTTGACTCTCACGCCGTCACCTTTTTTCTTTCCCGGAACACTGAAACAACATAGTTTGGTGCTATGTAAGACTTCAATCAATAAATATGTTATTTCTGTATTTATGCAGAATATATCTTGTGAAGTGCCCTTTATCCTATTCGTGTTTTTACAATTGCGCAACCCTAGTTTGGGAGCAATGGAGCACTGTACATGTGCTCCCTTGCTCTTAGATTGCTTTGCTCAAGTTTAAACAGTAGCCCTATTGAAACCTACCTAAAATAATGTTCAAATAAATTCCAGAAAACTATAGTCAGTGTAAGTTTCTCTTGCAACTCTTCACCAAGTTTACATGTTTAAGTGGATTTAAATGTAATTCCTTTGAAGAGTTTCCTTTTCTGTTAGATGAATATTAACGTTTAAGATGTTTCCCCATTCTGTAAAACAGACCAGAAAAAGCAAATTTAAGTCATTTATCTTTTCACTAAAATGATGTAATTGTGAACTTAATTTGAAAAGTGACTAACACATTGGTCCTGTGCAGAGGAGACCGATGTGGAACTTAATATAATCAAACACAACTTGCCTAGAATAATATTTCTTTGTCCTAGAATAATCTGAACATCACGGTAAACTGATATGGCTCTGCTAATTAAATGCGCATGTGCCTTAACTCTCTTGCTGATGATGCCCTGGGGGAATGATTACTCGGGTACCTTTGCATCACATTTATTTAACTTGAAAGGGAACACAGCAGTCTAAGGGAAGAAAGTGCTCTACCCTTTAACATTAAAGTAGCATATCACGTAACGCTTTCAATCAGCAACAGACATATGTCTTCCTGTTTCTGGAGAGCACCACTCGTGCCATATCAGTGGAAACAAACATCCAAGCACTGCTCAATGTATGCTGCTCGATAAGGCATGTTGTTCTTTAAGCCACCACTGAAACATGGAGAGGATTGTACTGACTCGTATGTCTACTTTGCAAGCATTGAAACCAGTGGTGGCTGGTGACTTTTTTATTTTTATTGGAAGGCTCACGAATGTGCGCAAACAACCGAGCATAGCGAGAGAGCCCAAACCAACCAAGTGGGGTTCAATGTGGGATACTCTCTCAGAGAAATGTTGTTTTTAGTATTAGTTCAAAATTGTATCTTTAACAGCACACTTTATGTGATAAATGATGTAAAAAGCCGTACAGTTTACAGTTGGTTTTTCTGGGCAAAACATGAGAAAATCCAATGCATGCCAGGTCACTAACAGTGCACGGGAGCATTTCCTAAGCATTTTCATGATACCTTTGCCCACTTTATATGCCAGTATTCTGCCAGTGTAAACATTTTTTTGCTGCATGCCCATGCTGTTTGTGATAGTATAGGCTTACATATGCAAATAAAAATCCCCATCATGTTGTCCTGATCATAATAGCAGTACAAATGACACGCACTATAAGAAATCCTGCCCATACTGGCTGCACCAATATAGACCAATTTCCCCATGTAAGATACCATAATGCAATACCAGTAAAAACTTTAAAAATATTTTATTTTCGCTTTTAGTTTAGGAGCTAGCCAACTACTGTCTCAACTCCCCAATTGGTGACCCTCCACTATGTGGCCCATATGCATACACCTCTATATAAATTCACAGGTGCGCCCATGCAACAACATACACACTGCACTTGCATTCACATGTGCATCCATATGTCACACAAACACACCATTTTCATTTACTGTGCACCCATACATACATTCACAATGTTCTCTCATTCAAACACAGACACACCCCTATGCAACAACATACACACTGCACTGTCAATCACATGTGCACACTTAGACGGACCCAACCCCTTTCAATCATGCACACATACAAAGATACAAAGTTTTTTTCTTACCTGCATAATGCCTCAGCTCCTCCCTACTGCTTGGGACGTCCACCCTCGCCACACCTGCTGCTGTAGATGGGACTCTCACTCCTGCACATCCCGGAAGCCGGAATTGTGAAGAAGGGAAAGGTGTCAATAAAGCACCTCTACCTTTCTGGTTCCAGGCAAGCATGATGGGCCCAGAGAACTAGCAAATCGCAGTCCCAGGCTTTACTGAAATACAAAGATGTGCAGGAGCGCCTCCTGGTAACTTATAAGGACTACAGTTGCCCTGCCTGCAAGCCCAGTGTGCCATGCAAGGATGGGGAAGCAAATTGCACCAGCCTTGCATGGCTCATTAGGCATGCAGTGGCTTGGGTACTGTAAGCCAAAGGAAAACACTTTTCCCGAACAACATGGCCAGCCCAGGCGTACCTCCTTGGCTACTTGCTACAGTTAAGTGAGTTGTCAGGTTTTTTCACTGGGCTGGCAAAATGGGTGTCAAGTTGGTGTCACAAGCCCAGTATGAACTTGCTGCTGTTTATTCAGAAATACTTCTTCAGTCAAGCGTACAGCATTACTTTCTGCCTGGGTGGATTAGGTATGAGTTTAGTGCTCAACTCTAACATGGAACCAGTCTGCAGCTCATAAGTTCAAATCCCATTGCAGGGCCTACTCAGTCTTTCATTCTTCCAAGGAACCATTAAATGGGTAAACACCTGGCTAGCTTTCCATATAGAATCCCTTGATCATGGGTCTGCAACATTTGGCTGTCCAGATGTCTTGGATTGCAACTCCCCTCAGCCCTATACGGGATGGCCAATGGTGATGCATCATGGAAATCATATCCCAACACATCTAGAGAAATGTAGGTTGCCGGCCACTGCCCTAAATGGAAACAACTCTTTGCATGTCTCAACTGTAAGTTATCCTTAACAACTCTGTATCCCACGATTGATAGAAGCAGCTAAGTTCAGAGAGAAAGCCATTGTGAAATTCAGCCAATCAGGACTGTATTTATTTTCTCTTTTCTGCTGATAGAAGGCATGAACTTACTTTGCATGCAATTAATTCCTTCTCCTTTTGAATCAATGTGTCTCCCCAAATAATTATCAAGCCCAAAATCTAGGGTTGTAAACCCAACAAGAAATCAAATATATAATACAAAGTTTGTATATCTTATTATAGAACCACATTTATATTGCATGTATTCAATCCATGCAAAAATATACCATATGAACTCATGCCTCAAACATTGTGATAATCAATTCATTTGATCATAAATTACATTAGGTTCATTTATTTTTATTTCAAAAGAATTCACGCAGAAGAGAGGTTTGCTCTCAATCAATTCTTAAACTATCCCAGCTACATTCAACATTTGTACATTTTGACTAATCTGGCCATTTTTGGCTAGTATTCATCATTTAAAACAAAAATACTTTACCTTTTGTGAAATTCAAATTTGCCAGTTTATTAACATTGAGAATTTAAAAATAAATGTAAATACATGGCAACTATGTAGGCATGCATTTTGTTTATGTATATCTCTCTAAAACAAAGGTTTCACTGTGTGATATCACCTCTCATGTATTATTTAATTAAAAAAATTCATGATAATTTGACCAAAGGAATCATTTGTAACCTCCACTACCTCTACATTTGAGTGTTGCTGTTTGTTCTCACTGTGTTTCTTCTACTAATAACCTAGCAACACTTCATTTTGCATGTACGTGAAATGAGTATGTGGACTTTATTTTAATAGAAACTAGTTCCATTACCATTAATGTTTATGCAAAACTGGCTTACATTTAAAATTTGATCCTCATTGCTTTTACATTCCACTCCTAAGTATTTAACTTATTTATTGATGATCATTATCTTAACATAACCAGCATTGGGTTAGTAAGTGCCAAGGTTTTCCCTTCTAAATGTAAATTAGAGTATTTATCAGAGACTGTAAACAAGAACATAAGTAGACCATTTCTAAATGGAATGAAAACGAATTAAAATGAATATTTCTGTGCAACAATGTACCACTGACTATTCTGGTGGATTGGTGAACAATTTATTAGTAAAAAGCAAGCAACAGAACAAAGAAAAATCTAACAACAGTACGAGCCTATGACACAAGTGAGAACCCCCTTCCCTCCAAGTACTGTTCTCTTATACCCAAAGCAACACATGCATTCCAATGGAAGGGATGGTCCATATAGGGCAAGGAATCACACTGAAACAATGTTACAAGCAGGGAACAAAAGCCCCCCTATCCAAGTCTTTGATACCAGCTGCGTTTTTACATGTAAGGTAATGTTATCAGAAAGGACAGCAGAAAGTGATACATTTATTGAGGCTGAATATACTCCTCAAAGGTCACACATGGTCTGAGGCAGGCAAGCACGCTTATAGTATGATGACTTCCACCTACTAAAGCCACTTTTCCTAGGAAAGCGGGAGCCTGAAACATGCTTGCATATGCCAAAACGGAAAAACGTCAAAAGCGAGAGATGTGGAGGCGAACATAGCTAAACACTAGGTTGTGATAATAGAGATGAGAGTTGGAGCGGGTCTGGCCATGCCCCCACCTGTTCCCGAGCATGAACAAAAGTAGATGCTGGGAAACATTCAGTGAAACACTAGTGATTATGCAGCCACTATGAAGAGCAGAATGGTTTATGCGACACAAGTAGGGTAGCAGGGAAAGGTTGGGTTACACAAGTAGTATAGAGATGGGTAGGTAGGGAGAGGTTGCAGCATACACGGGCATGGAATAATTAAATGGTCACATGCAAGACACGAAGAACACTAACATGGTGAAAAAAGAACAGAAGTACTGCCATTGCTCAGACCAAACACTGCAAGGCCTCAATTCTGAAATACTGGATCCTGACTTAAAATTGCTTAACACAAAGTTCCAGGCCTCATGACGCTCAGGCAGTTGCCCAAGTTCCAAGGTCAGTGTGTAGAAGGGAGTCCTGCTTAGAAGCTGAAGCAGCACTAGATAATGTTTCCCAGGGCACACAGCATGCAATTGTCAAAGTTAATTAGTTGCAGTTGGTAGCAGTGAGAATTAGAAATATACTTGAATGCCAGGTGAAAATAGTGGCTGCCGAAGGAAAGAACACACATGTTAGGATAGCAGAAAATCCAATGATCAAAGCAATGGTAATTTATTCCAAGCCCAATCATATAGTGCACCTGCCATTTTCTTAGTACACCCAGACACAGAGATGAGATGCCAAGGCCACAAACATACTGGCAGATAAAGCAACAAGCCAGGGGGCGAGAAGGGAGTAACTTCTTTAAACTGGGTCATAGCAGATCGCCCATCTCTCTTCCCCACCACATACATTGGCACTGCATAAACGTGCCCAAGGCCGGATGAGCAACAGCTGACCAACCAAAGCCTGTTCTTTTTATCGACTATTTTAGTAGAGTCCAAATAATAGCATATTACATTGAAATGTATCATTTGTAGAAGGAAGTATCGAGGAGGAGTTATTAGTTGTGAAAGAACCAATAGTAGAAGGTTCACTTATATATAGCTATATGCGCTACATTTCACTAACCCATTGAGTAAGAGAGCAGAAGTTTTTATGATGATTACTTTCATATCAGCTATGATGTTTCCTTATATAAAACCTTGTTGTGCCGAACGCCATTTTGAGATTGTCCTTTGTACTCTCTCCCAGCAGCTGTTTGTATTTGAAAAAAATTGGGTTGTGTCATGCACTTGAAGTTACACTGATATTGTTTTTATTTTCCTTTGATACATTTTGGGCTACCTTAACATTTGGAGGCACTGCTGAGGTACCCAGTATCTGGCAGAGGGTGGAGGACTCCTCGCTGCGTCTCCCTTGAACAGCGGAGACCGCCTCCACTGCACATTTAAGAGGAATTTGGCTGGTCTCGCAGGTGGCATGCTGGATGCAGAGGGCGGTGCAGGCAAGGGGAAGACTGTTGCATAAATCCTAGCCTCTTTCGGGGGCAGTAAAAGAGATAAAAGAGATAAAAGAGGAGATACCCCATATAAAGGGAAGACATCTGTGTAGATTATATTGCATTTGATGTTGATAGTTGTTCATATTGTTTTGATATATAATAGGATGGTAGAGGTGTTTTTTGTATGTTGGTAGAGTAGTAGTTAGGATTGTTAGGAAGCAAGTAAGGAATATATTGAGTTTGAGATTGTGTCTTGTTGGTGTGAGTTAGGGAGGACTTCTATTGATATTTAAAACAATTGTGAGGGAGGAGGGTGAGAAAAGGAAAAGAACCGTGAACATTTGTTGAAAGAGCTATGTTGAATCTTATTGGTAAGTTGAGTTTTTATATTATTAAAATGGCAGATACGCTGATTGCTCATTTGTGTAAGTCGCTTTACCAGTATAAGGAAAAGATCCTTAGATATCATGTACAGTGGGTCAAACACACGGCTGACAAAATGGTCCAGTCATGGCCCCAAGAAGGGACACATTTGAAGCATCTGCTGCAACATAGGCACACATATTTACCCGCTACACATAAGGGAAACAAATTACAGAACAGACTAAGCATACTTGATTTATGGAAGATGTTTGAGGAGAAGGAGCAGATTAAAAAAGAAGACATAGGTAGAAGAGTTGATGAAGAGAATGTGCAGCCCACAGCACTTCTTCCCCCTCAACCATGCACTCCGTTCTCAACCGTGCCAGGATTATATCCATTGCAAGCTGCTACAAGTTAGAGTAATTCCCAGCATGTGCCCCCGGAGGTGGAAGGTAATATTAAGGACAGGGAAAAGGAAGGTGGCACAAGCAAGCAGAAAATGATAAATGGCGCCGTTTAAAAGCACAGCTAAAGAAAGTGAAAGAAAAGTTGAAAAGGGTAAAAAGCATAAAGGAAGGAGAACGAGGAGCAGCAGTTACACCAGACAAACGTGTAGGGGGACAGATACTATTTAAATAAATGGACAGAAAATTGACAATGGCAAAGTGAAGGCCTAGGAAAGAGAGGTTGAACAGGAAAGAAGAGTAGAAGTACAGAAAAGAGGTTAATGATAGCATTAGTAGAAGCGTGACAGAGGACAGAGAAGAAGAAGAGAGCATGAATGAGAGCATGAATGAAGTTCCTGACAGCATTAGCATAAACATAATAGAAGAGAAAGAACGAGGAGTGTATGTTAGGGAAGGTCTTGGAGGAGTCAGCAACAACATGTTTGAAGAGGTAGCGCGAGATGAAGATGAGTGGGAAGATGAGGAAGAGGGGGAGACACAAGCACCTCAAACAAGTGGAGCCAAAACGCTAGTGGTACCACTAACAGATTTGTGGGATGACAAGCTACTACGGATCAGGCACCCATCGCTCCCGGAGCTTCTCACAATACATTCAAGAAAGAAAACAATATTTTAACAGTTTAAGGAATTTGCCAGGCCATCTAACAAGCTGCATGGTAATAGAGTCAAAAAGGAAAAAGGGTGCCGTTGCACCCGGATGCAAGGCAGGGATGAAACAGTTACCTTTGCTTCAAAATGGAGAGGAATGGCTCAGTATATGCCGTGGCCACAAACAAATACACATTATTTGATGGCTAACTTACCATTGTTGACAGCAGGGGCAGGAAAGTGGATTTATGAGCTGAAAACAAGGACAGCAGGAATTACATTGGCTCTAGGGGACATGCAGAGTTTACTTACTTCGATACTGGAAGAACAGTCAGATGATGTATGGAAAAGGGCAGGCACAAAAAAACACACATGATAGCACGCTGTTTAACAATTGCACAACAGACCTTTGGAGAGCATTGAGGGTGGAATATCCAGACATGTCAGACATGAGTGCAATTATGTCACGCAAAATGAAGCTAGAGAAGGATCCAGCAACATATATATAAGAAATACAAGAGAAGTGAAATTTAAAAACAAGGGAGTGCTGGGTCAAAAATATACCTCTATTATATCACATTTTATGCCGGGGTCTTCCCAAAGAAGTGCAGAAACAGCAATATTGTAGGGATTGAGATGAAGCAATGGGCCAAGATATAGTTGAATACTGTTCATTATTGTCGAATAAATTAAGAAAAGGAATGGAACGATGCAGAGAACAGGCAGAGAGAGGATGCTAAATTGCTGCAAAAGAAATTGTGAAAGATCACAGTAGAAGGATTAATGACAGCGAACGTTGGGGAGAAAATTATGAGCAGGAATATCAACAGCAGGGGGCAAGCAAATATTTGGGAGGAAGAGGAGAAAATAACTATTACCCCAGGGGTACGCACAGAACGGAAGAGGGTATGGGTTTGGTGGTGGATATGGCGGAGGTTTAGGTGGAACAGTAACATGATTTGGAGGGTTTGGAGCACAGTGTTATGATGTGTTGGAGGATCGGGTATTATGCACAGGTATGTACGTACGGAGGGGCAATGAACAAAGGATCGCAGTTATCCATGCCAAGATGGGGGCCTGCATTTCCCCCACAATATACTGTACAGACACAGCAAGAGCAGGACACATTTCAATATACTTAACAGAAACCCTTCCCACAACATAACACACAGCGACAGATGCAGACTCAGATGCAGCAGACACCATAGCAGAAGATGCTCCAGATACAGCAGCTGCAGCAGCCACAAATACAACAACAATCACTGAATCCATTAAAAATGCAAACACAACAGCCCAGACAGTGGGGAAGGAATATATTGCCACAAACTCCAGTACCCACAACAGGGGGTGCAACAGTGGTGGGAGGGAATCCCTTTACATTAACTCAGAGGAGTATTTACCCCTATACGACATCACACAGAGAAGCTTGATGTGTCCAGTTCAATCAGTAACTCCTGGCCCGGAAGCGGAACCCTGGGTGGGGGTGACAATAGGGGATAGGACATTTTTGTTTTTGGTGGACACAGGGGCAACACAATCTTGTGTCAGGGTAGCAGGATTTCCACTGTTACAAATAATGATGGACAAATAAGAGTTTTCTGGGTCTTTGACAAAGGTTTCATTCATAGAAGAACTACCTATAAAGGTGGGAAGAAACAATGGTTGCACCATTGCTGTATTCGAGAAAGACACTGGTTAACATATTGGCAAGAGATTTGATGACTAAGTTAAACATGACAATTTAATATACTGAGGAAGGGATACTATGCTCAACACCAGGTGTTTATTATGCAAATGCAAGAGAGTTCCTACAAGCATGTTATGCATGGACAGCATTATGAGACATACCTTTAAATCCAGAATTATTTCTTTATGGGGTACAGGTATTGCTAGAATGGCTTCCACGAAAACAGGATAAGGTTTTACGATTACCCACAGAATTTATGTTCAGAGCAGAAGTACCCATGGGTGTGGCAAAAGGGGTGTTAATAATAATACATTTAGAAGCAGCGGTGGTGCAAGAGGACAGAGTCATGGTACTCGGGATAGAGGAGGAAGGTGTTAACTGGTGCACAGCCATAGCACTAGACTCAACACAGCAGTTGTGCGACATGACAAATGACGAGCTGATACAGATGACAAAGTACTTTTTGAAATTTCCATTCCATACCAATTGCAAATACAGTACAGGGAAATACCTCAGATAATACTAATGGCTAAAAGTTACCATCTTTTCTGCAACACGATTTGACAAACGTACCAAGTGTACTGTGGACTAGCAGCCCCTAGGATGTAGGTCTGCTTAAAGGGATTGGAGAAGTCTGAATAAAAGTGAAGGAGAGAGCAATTTTACCCCCGAGTTACGCAGTATTCCATGTCATGGGAGGCAGATGAAGGCATTTATGAAACAATTGCTGTTTTGATGCAACAGGATATCATTGTGACATCTGAATCCTCATGCAACTCAGCAGTGTGCCCAGTGAAAAGAGCAAATTGAAAATCTTGGAGATTCATACAAGGTTTACGCCTCTTAAACAATGATGTAGAGGCTAAATTTACAGTTGTGCCCAACCCCGCTACTATTATGTGTAACATGCCACCTAATGCTATGCATTTTACAGTGATTGACCTAAAAAATTCATTATTTTCAATTCCATTACACATAGACTCTCAAAATCTCAGAGCATTTATGTATCATGGAGCTAGGCTCCAACACACAAGACTCCAACAGGGGTACTGTGAGTCTCCCAGTGTTTTCAACAGATTGCTACAGATGGACTTGGGAAATGTACAGACACCCAGTATGATTATACAGTACATTTATGATGTGCTAGTGTGCAGCAAAACAGAGGAAGAGTGTACGACAGACTCAGTAATATTATTAAAATTATTGGTTGAGAAGGGATACAAGGTGGACAAAGATCAATTGCAGTATTGCCAGGAACAAGTATTATATTTGGGCAAAATAATAGGATATGATGTGACATTTATAACACTCCTGTACACAAGTGTTACTAGCTCGACAAGACAAGGAGGGGGAAGCAAAGGATGACAAATAACGATCTTACTAGGCCTTGTGTGATTCAGATTGTGCAAGTGTGGGGAAGAGGGAAGGGGAGAAGTGCCAGGGGGAAGGGGAATGGGGAAGTGCAGTTAACTCATAAGTGCAGCCAGCGGGTGGCTCATAAGTGCAGAGAGAAGGGGCTGTAGGGTTGCAGATGCAGACCCTTAAGTGCTGGGGAGCCCAGAGGCAGTGTGAGGGCAACTGGACATGCAGTAGCCTGGGCCAAGTGCAGAGAGTGACCAGGTGACCAGTGCGCGGAGCAGTCAGCAGGGGAGAGGAAGAGAGAAAGCAGCTGAGAAAAGGAAGGTCTTAAGTTGCTTCCAGAACCGGTGGTGGTTCTGCTCAAGTTTGAGAGAGGCAGAGATTCTGTTCAAGAGGGAGGCCCCAGCCGAGCAGATAGATCTTCCCCCAACTCTCTGTTTGAAGAAGTATCTGACCATCAGAGAGTTGGAGGTGGATAAGTGGAGAGCTTGAGAAGGAAGATGTTTTGGAAGAGAAAGTTGGATGTAGCATGCGGTTCCAGTCCCCAGAAAGCCTTGTGCACAATGCAGAGGGTCTTGAAGTTGATTGTTGGAGCCACAGGGAGCCAGTGGAGAAATTTCAGAGCTGGAGAGATACAATCCCTAGGCTTGAGGCCAAGGACAAGTCTTGCAGTCCTGTTCTTGATAAGTTGTAAAGGCCAAAGAGTAGAGGCAGGAAGGTTTAGAAAGAAGTTGTTGCAATAGTCCAGCCTAGAGAGGACCAGAGCACTGGAGACAGTGAGCTTCTGGGGGAAAGTGAGAAAAGGAAGAATACCTCTGAAGAGGTGCAGCTGATAGTTTGACTTCTCAGAGATGTCAGAGATGTGAGGAGAGAAGGAGAGGGTGGAGTCGAAGATGACACCAAGGTTCTTAGCCTCACAGGATGGAGCAGGAAGAGGGCCCATAGTGGGCAGCCAGAGAGAGGGAGGAAAGGAAGGAATGGGTGTCCCAATGAGGAGGATCTCAGTCTTACTGCCATTAAGGCTGGGATCATTGGTGGCACACCAATCCTGAATTGCAGCCAGACAGTCTGGTATGAGAGAAGAAGCAGAGGTGGCTGAGGGGAGCCTGAAAGAGAGCTGAGTGTCATCAGAATAACATTGTAAATTGGAGCAGAAAATTGCGATGCAGTGGGCAAGAAGTGCCAGGTAGAGGTTGAAGTGCCAGGGAGAGAGGTTAGACCACTGGGTAACACCACAAGTAGAGAGAGAGAGATAGAAGAGAGGAAAGACCCCAGTTGGACCTGAGAGGGTCAGTCAGTGAGAAAGGAGGTCACCAGGCGAGGGCATGATCAGTAATACCAAGGTTGTGCCAGAGATTATTGAGCAGGATGGCATGGTTGACACCATGTCAAAAGCGGAGGATAGATCAAGGAGAATGATGGCAGAAGGGAGATTAGCGTCAAGATTGGAGAGCAAGTCCTCAGGGGTGTTTAGGAGAGCGGTTTCCATGCTTCTAGCAGCTCTGAATCCAGGCTGGTGGTCATGGGGTCAACCAACAGATTCAGTATGTAGATTAAGCTTGGAGATGACCAGCTTTTCCAAGAGTTTGCCCAGGAAAGGAGTGACAGAGATTGGGTCATAGGTAGCCAGAGAGGAAGGATTGGCTGAGGGCTTCTTTTGAAGGAGTGCTCAAGAGAGTGCTTAAGGGGCGAGGTAAAAGTTCCAGTGGCAAATGAGTGATTGCAGAAATCAGCCAAGGCTGAACAAGTCTGTCAATGTGGTCCTTGATTGTTCTGTATGAGCCGGGGAGGACCTGCTTTGACAAGACTTTCAGAGATCGGACTTGTCTAGAAACATTGTCATGGGTGAACAGTGGAAAGGAGGAGAAAGAAGGGGGAGAGACGGCCTCAGATGGTCCAGAAATGGTAGAGGAGGAGGAGGAAGAAGAAGAAGAGGAGGTAGAGGAAGAGAGGGTGAGCAGGATGTCCTGAATTTTAGTAGTGAAATGAGAGGCCAAGGCTGTGCAGAGGGCCTGGGAAGGAACAGAAGAGGTAGAGACTGCAGCTGGTTTGGCCAGCTCCTTGCAGTTTTTGAAACATTTGGCTGAGTTGTTAGATGTTGCAGAGATGTGGGCTTGGATGTAGGCATTCTTCTTAGAGGGGACAGAGGGTCTGTACTGCCTTTGGAGCAGGCAGCAAGCCAGTTTGTTAGGGGGTACCCCCGAGGCCCTCCACTTCCCCTCCGTTGCCCTACACTTGTGTTTAAGAGCAGCAAGGTCAGAATCGTACCCAGAGTTGCACTTGGATTTGGGCTTCAAGCAGATCCTCAGGACAGGGGCAAGGAAATCCAGAGTGTTAGAGAGATGAAGATTAGAGAGGGCTGTGTCAGGGTGTGAGTCAGCCAAAGGTGCAGGAGGAGAAGAGAAAGTAGAAGCAAAAGCCTCAACTGACACATGCTTCATGGGTCAGATGACCGAGCAGGTAGGTGGCAGTGCTGGAGTCGGCCTGACCTGCGGGGAAGAGAGAGAGAGAGAGAGAGAGAGAGAGAGAAAGAGGTGGGAATCAATGAGAAAGTTATCAGTCCAAAAGAGAGGAGTGGTGTGAGGTGTAGAGAAGGAGAGGACTGACAAGATCAGAACAACCAGCGTGTGCCCTGCCGAGTGAGCCGGGCTAGAGGGAAGAATAGAGAGAGAGAATCACAGAGGTTGCGAAAGAGTCCTGAAGAAGGGCTGGTACCATCCTTGTCAATGTTCAAGTCTCTGAGGAGGAGAAGTTTGGTGGTAGAGGCTAGGAGCTAGGAGGAGAGGTCAGCCCACTCAGAGAGGAAGAGGATGACTTGGCCAGGTGGCCTGTAGATAGTGCCCACAGTGAGAGAGAGGTCAGGAGAGATGGAGTGCCTGCAGACCAAGTATTCAAAGGAGGAGTGCTGCATTGGAATGATAGAAGCAGGGAGTCACTCTGGGAAAATCCCGGCTACACCCCCACCAGGATGGTTACTTCTGGGTTCGGAGAGGATCTTGTAGTCATCAGAAAGTAGAGTGTCGAAACTCGTGACAGAGCTGGCTGTGAACCAAGTCTCAGTGAGACCGAGTACATCCAAATCAAGCTCTTCCAGGAGATGGCAGATGTCAGAGGAGTGTTTTACAGCTGAACGAGAATTGAGAGTATCGATATGGAGCAGGTTGACACATTTGAAGCACTTCCGGGCAGGGGTACAGGCCAGAGGTACAATCTGCAGAAGTGTTGGAGGTGCCCGAAGATGGGCAGAGGAGGAAGGAAGAGAAGGAAAAGTAGACAGAGAGGCAGGAGAGTGCCAGAGGGTTGGCAGAGGAGGGAGGCAACAGGGTGGCCAAATAGGCATCAGGGGGTGCCAGAGAGGTGGCAGAGGAAGGAGTCCACAGAGGATCAAGAGAGGCATAAGAAGGGATAGGAGGAGAGGAAAAGAAGTTGATAATGCATGGGAAGCATCTATCAAAGAGGAGGATATTGGCCTGAGAGCCCTGGACCAAGACGGTGTCATTTAAGTAGACATTAATGATGGTATTAGAGGAGTGGAAGGGGGCCACCATTAATGGGTGAAGAGGAAAAAGGAGCGAGAACACAGATCATATGGGGGGTCCATATGCCTGGAGAGGGAACGACAAAGAGTATGTCTGTAAGGGTCTGTCGGGAGGAAGCACTGGTACAGGTATCAGCGATAGAGAGGCCTGGGTTAGTGACCAGGATGTCCCCTTTGAACTTCTTCCTGCCAGTCTTAGTGAGAGGGATAGGACAGTCGATATAAAAGCAGTTAGAAAAGATAGGTGAGACAGAGAGCACAATAGGGGTGCAGGGAGGAACAGGGGGGTAGGGAGAGGGGAGCACAGCCAGGGGATGGGGTAGGGGAGATCACGCGGGGAGCAGAGAGGAGGGAGGCACCGGGGGAAACAAAAGGGAGGGGGGGCACAACAACAAACAAGAACAATGGATGTAAAATCAGATGCAGCACAGAACCATCAGAAAGAAAAGAGCACAACAGGGAACCTAGAAGTAGAGAATGCAAATATAGTACAGAACCAAGGCAAAGCACAAATCACAAGAGGGAACCTGGAAGTAAAGAAATCAGATGCAATACATGACCAAAAGCAAAACACAGAGGTCAGCAGGGAACCTAGAAGTGAAGAATGCAGGCAATTGCAATGTGATGTCACAAACTGTGGATAGCAACACAATATAAAGAACCGTAGAGAGCAAATGTTAGGGAGATTTCTCATAAATGTGCTAATTTCCCTTATGTTTTGTTTTTTTGTTTGTTTTTATTATTTGCAAAGCGTACCTAACCCATGGGTAACAGGGCGCAAGCAACAAGAGGAGTGTACAACTTAAGTTACAGAACACGGAGTAAATTAATCCAACAAGGTTACAATGTTGGAAGCATCAAACATTTGGACCAGTTCGTCAAAGTATGCATTATAGGTGAATATACATCATTACAATTTGAGGATCAATCTAAACATAGAGGTGAGCCGATATACATTTATAAATTACAATTACAATTTACAATAGGTGCGGAAGTGGAAGTAATTAGGTGTCCTAGCATTAGATGTCGTGTTTTGAGACCCCCAGCAACTTTGATGTTTTCCAGGACTTTCATTTTACCTGGAAAGAGTGGGAGCATTTTTATTCCACTCTTTCATGTATTTTCATGTGTGTTTTACTTTTGTGTTCTTTGGATATGGGGTTTTAGAGAACTCCATAGGCATCATCTTTTTCTTGTGTGTCACACAGCACGCTCAGTGCAGTGGCACAGGGATGTCTTTTAGACTTCCCAAGGTTTAAATACCTTCTCTGGGACTGACTACTGTCTCCAAGTGAATGTAAAGTTAAATTGGCTTTACTAGTCTTTTTTAAATTGCTAGACCAAGCACGCACTGCCTTACAGCAGAGTGCTGGAGGGTATACCTAGTGTTTCCTATGCCTAGAAAACTCATGTAGCCCTCAAAAGCTACCCTTTCCTCTCAGAATGGCTGCTGGCAGTGGTATTACCATGATTTCCGCAACCGTGACCCGTTTAAATACTCCAGTAGCTGAAATCCCCCAGAGCCATGTTTTTCAAGATGGCGTCCGACCCCCCTCTGTAAAAACAGGTTCCGATCGACTTTTTTCCCCATTTATTTTTGGAAAGGTCCTTCTGGTGTTTGTCTCTGCGCACCAAACCAGGTTTGGTCCCTTGGTCTGTTTGCCTTTGGCGGGCTTCTGTACTGAACCCCCCCTCTGGCGCCTGAGTGTCTGGGTTGGACAGGATGTGAGGGAGGTGCCTGTGCTTAGTCTCCTAGGAGATCTGAATGCACTCTGGCATGATTGGCTGGCTGACTGTCCGGCAAGTACAGGCACCCTGCTGGGTGAGTGACAGCTAGGCTGGAATGAATGGGAGAAAACTGTTTAAAAGCAGGTCTCTGGGACTTGGATGGCAGAGTCGACCACTGGAATGAAAGAACCAAAGACGAGCTGAAGGAAGATGACTGCTGCATCTCCTGGACCGTTGGTTTGCCCGGTGAAGCCCTGCTGCAGGTCAGAATTGCCTGAAACTCCCTCGACAGAGAAGCCCCTTCAAGGACGACTTCTTCCCTTGAGCTGGTGGGAACAACCAACTCGCAAGCCACCTGGAAAACATCTCCATACTGGTTGAATTTTCTTCAGAGTGCTGTTGAAAACCGGATAGCCAGTGAGAAGGATACCAGTTTGTGGATTTTCCAACTTGTGGATCCGTCCCCGTGCAGTGCAGGAACCTCCCGACGTCCTCCCTCTTGTCCCCACGACTGAGGCTCAAGAAAAGCGAGATCTGCAGGAACTGCCAGGAACAACTGCCCCAGCTACAGCTTTTCTTCATTCAAAAGGAACTATGCAAACGCGGTAGAGAAATCCTCTTTGTCGCGGTGAAAGTTTGTGAAACTTTCCCAACTTTGGAGTCTTGCTCGCTCCTGATCCGACATATAACACTTTTTCATGCAAACTTCTTCTAAGAACATTGGCAAAGACTTAACCGTTTACTACCAGAACTGTGCTATCCTATCCAAGACACTGATCCATTGACTTTGGCCCAGGCCCATTGAAATTAACTGCCTCTTGTAGTGAATTGAGACTCTTTGCCCTGCTAATGAAAGTAATTGTGTTTGATTCGTATAACCTTTGTCTTTTTACCCCTTTTGAAACTTACTGAAGTGCCATTTTGCTCCCACTTCAGGGGAGCCTAACTTGTTCAGAACCATGTTGGTTTGGTACTGTAGTGTATTATAGTGTGATATTGAGCTGCTTATTTCTAGTAGAATGCTTTCTAACTAACTGTGTAAATAAATTAATATTGTTTTACCAAGAAACCTTGAGTAAGTGTTTGTTTGAACCACTGTGATTGCAAGTCCTTTGTGTAACACCTTGTACTGCTCACATCCTTCTTGAGATAAGCCTGCCTGCTCAGCCCTGCTACCAAAATACTGTGTAGTACAGACTTATACCAAAGGTGAGATTGTGCTTACACCTGTAGTCTTAATTGTGTCTAGTGTTCCCACAGGATACTGAATGTAATGTCTGCCTAACAGCAAACACCAAGTCAGTACAGTCAACAATACAGTTTAGAATTTGATCTTTAGATTTCATGCGCTAAGGAAAAATGATAGAATCAATTTTCATTTTGTTGTTTCTTTTTTCTCATTTTCCACAGTTTTTCCAGTAATCAATATTTTGTTTTCTTCCAAAATTAGAGTGTACATTGTTTTACAGAAAATTATGTAGGTTAATCAATGTATCACATACATTCAGTCCCTTTTAGAAGGATTGAAGGGAGCACAGAAAGAGAAGAGCCCCATAATATGGACAGACAAGATGATCAATGTATTTGAGGAACTGAAACAAGCAATGGGTACCGTCCTCATACTAGGAATACCTGATCATAAGGAAGAATTGAATTTATTCTCACACTCAAATTGATATGTGAAGACAGCTGTCCTCACTCAAAACAGCTCAATGGGGCACAAACCCTTAGCATATTTTATTTATTTTATTTGTATTCATTGGATATTTATAAGGTGCCTAAACAACAAATGGTGTTTCAAGGTGCCACACAACAAAAAAGGGGGGCAAGGGAGAAAGATAACAATAATGGTCCTACTAGGCCTTGTGACATTCGGATTGTGCAAGTGCAGTAACAAGAAGTGTGAGGGAGACAGGGGGAGTGTCAGTCTGCCCAAAAAGCGAACTGCCAGGATGAAAGGGAAGTGCAGGTTAAAGAGGCCAGGCGGGCAAGTGATAGGGAATGCAGGGGATGCAGGTGTTGAGGTTCCACATGTTAAGTGTGAGGTGGAGGGTGAATTGGGTGGGGGAGCAGGTGCCCTGTAGAACTCAGGGGGAACCAGGCAGTCAGTCACTGTGGCATACGTGGTGGTAGCAGGGGAGAGGGAGAGGGAAGTAAGAAGATAAAAGGAGGCTCTTGAGGAGCTTCTTTAACTTGAGGATATCCTGCTCAAACCTTATAGGGATAAGGAGACCATTCCAGAGGGAGATTCCTGTGGAGGAGTGAGATCTTCTCCCACTCTCTGCTTAGAGAACCATCTGATCTGCAGAGAGTTAGAGCTAGAAGACCGAAAGGCTCTAGCAGGGAGGTATTTAGGGAGAGAGAGAGTTAGATGCAGTGGGGTCCGAAGCCCCAGAAAGCCTTATAGATGAAGCAGAGGGTCTTGAGCTTGATCCTAAAAGTAACCGGGAGCCAGTGGAGAGATTTTAGGGCTGGAGAGATGCAGTCCCTGGGTTTGAGGCCAGGGATAAGTCTTGCAGTCCTATTCTGGATTAGTTGAAGGGGCCAAGGGAAGATAAAGGAAGATTGAGGAAGAGGCTGTTTTAGTAGTCCAGCCTATAGAGCACCAGAGCTCTGGAGACATTGGGGGCAATTCATGGATTATTTACGCCGAAAAAAGCGGGATTTGTGCGCCATTCTGCCCGCAAATCCACATTTGTTAAACAGGGATTTGCAGGCAGAATGGCACACAAATCCTGTTTTTTTGGGCGCTAAGAATCCATGAATCAGGGCAATGGAGTTTATGGTGGTAGGTGAGGAAAGGGAGAATGCCTCTGAGGAGGTGCAGCTGATAGTGGGACTTCTTGGCAAGGTCCACGATGTGAAGAGAGGAGTGAGAGGAGTCAAAGATGACACCAAGGTTTTTTGCCTCACAAGAGGGATAGTGGAGGGGACCCATAGAGGAAAGGAGGGAGCGGGGGCCCCATTGAGAAGGACATCAGTCTTACTGGCATTAAGGCATTAAGGCAGAGATCATTGGCAAAACACCATGCCTGAATAGCAGTCAGACAGTCAGGGATGAGAAAGCAGGCATTAAAGAGAAGCTTGAAGGAGAGATGTGTGTTGTATGCATAATACTGGAAGTAAGGAGAGAAGGAGGAGATTGGGTGGGCAAGGTAGATAGTGAAGAGCCACACCGAGAGGATAGAGCCTTGAGGGATGCTGCAGGTGGAGAGTGTGATAGGGGAGAGAAAAGGGCCCAGTTGAACCTTGGAAGGTCAGTTGGAGAGGAATGGGGACAACCAGTCCAGTGCCAGGCCCATGACGCCCGTAATATATATTACAGTGGGATCTTAGGGTTCTACATGTACAGATACACATGTCTACGTATCCCCAGTGAAAGTAACGTAGTTAGAGTGGGGAGAAATGGTCTTTGTTGGCTGTTCATTAATGATAGATCAGAGCCCTGGATTCAGGCACTCAGTAATATGTACATGTACAAATGGTGTATTAACAGAACGTGTAAATGATGAAAATATTAGTATTGGTATGTTGCAAAACTGCACGCATGCATATTGATTGTTTTTACAGAGTTTGTCTCTGTTAATATGTTGTGCATGCAGGAATGATTGTTTTAGCAGGGTTGCACACTTTAAAGGTAGGCAAATATTCAGAAATCGAAAAATGTATTTCCTGGCTATAAAAGTAGCCCCAATTCTTCTTTGCATCCATATAAATCTTGAGTAGAACAAAGATGTTTAGTGTATGATTCTAAAGTTCAGTAGTCTAAAGTTTAATTAATAGGGTGACTTCTATAAGGGAGGCATTCCACCCCGTTTGTCACTGTTTGCAGACTAACATGCATCCACAGCATTGTAACCCCCATCTGCCACAGTCCCACATTCCCCTGCTCCTATTCACTGCCTACCCACTCTCATTGGAGTTATGCGCTTCTTTCCAGGATGTCATTCCTCATCCTCTATCTGGACTCCATTACTCGATACAGCCTTCCTTATTCTTCTCTTTTCGAATTTGTGCAACTATCCTAACCCATCAGCTACATTACAAGATCAGGAACCCTTTCCTTCGTTCTTGCAATCCTGTCAATCTTATTCCTGTCCCCCTGCACCCTTATAATCCCCTTACTCCTTCTCTTACTCCAATTTTATTCGACTACTCAATGCATGCTCTATCTTCAATAAATCACATGCTATTCTCAACACCATCTTCAACTTTGGTCTTAATTTCCTCTGCATTACTGAAACATGGATATCCCCTTATGATACTGTCACTTTTGCATAATTTTCTACGTCTTTAACTAAATGCTCTCACTCACCCGACCCATACGGCAAAGGTGGCGGGACTGGCATTATGTTGGACTCTTTCTAAATTGCTTCTCTATCTTCTCAATCCACTCCATCTTTTCTGACATTTGAGTATCATTATGTATCTTTTATCAAGCCCTATGTATCTTTTATCAAGCCCCATACCCTTGCTTTCCTAATTATATATCATCTACATGGACAGTTTCTTCCTTCTGTGATGACCTTGATGCTCCTCTCTCACCTCTTCTCCCGTCTCCTTTTCCCTTTCTCCTTTTTTTCTCCTTGGCAATGTTAATCTATATCCCAATTCTACCCATGTGTCCTCTCCTTTAATTCCCATACTTGATTCATTCAATCTTTTTCGGTCTCCATACCAGGCATCTCACAGGTCTGGTTCCAGCTTAGATTAATTTGTTTCCTCTGCCTCGCCCACCTCTTCTGTTCTGGCTTTCTCCTTTTTTACCTCTGATCATCTACTTATTTCTTTGACCTTTTCTTTCCCCACCCTTCCGTCTCTTCTTTACCATCAACTTCCTTTCTTAATCTCAGCTTTTCTTCCTTCAATCCATCTACTTTCCTTGCTTCCCTACACACCTCCTTCCCACCTCTTGCAGACTTCTCTCTTCTTTCTACCAATAATGCATTATCCTCATTGAACTCCAATTTCAAAATAACTTGATTCTCTCCATCCTGCTCACCCTTTTTGGGTGTCCTGCAAACCGTCCCAGCCATGGATAACTCCTACTTTACTATCGTTTTGCTCAACTGTATGTCTTGCCGAATTGCTATGGAAAAAGTAAACATCTCCTGACCACCGTGCCTCACTCTCTACCCTTCTCTCTTCTTATGATTATTCTGGGATAGCAAATAATACTTCTCTGACCTTGTTCTTTTCTACTCCCCCTCACCCCTGTCACCTATTTAGACTTCTCAACCAATTCTGCCCCCTTGTCCTATTTCCCTCCGCTATATCTCTCCAAAATTCTTGAACAAGTTGTCCATTGTCAAATCTCCTCCTTTCTTGGGGCTAATTCTGTACTTCACCATGTCTAATCTGGCATGTGTACTTTGGCTGCACAGAAGATGCTCTTCTGTATGTTTCAAACTTACTTCACTCAGCTGCCACTCAAAACTACCTTCTATTCTTTCGATAATGTTGATAACCATACTCTTATTTCTACTCTTGCTTCATTTGGCTACTTGGGCTCCATTTAATAAGGTTTCACTCCTATCTCGACAATCACTTTTTCATTGTCGTGGACAAGCACTTTTTCTTTCTCCCAGCTGGCATTGCTATTTCCCAGCTGCATTTTCATCAAGTACATATTTGATCCCCTTGCATAATACAAATGTTATCACTGCTGAATGGTGACAAAATGGCTCAAAGGTTAGGCATGTGTTCACCAATGGTAAAGCTGGAAGTTCAAGTCCACTGCTTGGTATGAACATCATCACACATGTAGGATGATCTGTGTGTTGGGTGAAAACAGGTAAAATGTATAATGTGTGTTTACTTTAATAAATATATCATTGTATTTGTATTGCCTCCTAGCAGAAAGATCAACCTACCAGCTTATGTATTTCGATGCTTTGAAGGGAACTTGAACTACCAACCTTCCCGTTGGTGGACCCATACTCTAACCTCTGATCCACTGAGCTGCTTTACAGACAGCTTAGCCTTTTGCATCATGAAATGGTAGTCAAAGGTGTAATGGATACAGATGTATCTGGGAACTATCAATGCTGGTTGGGATAAACAAAGATGCTGGTCTCCCTCTCAGAGCCATTTGTAATAGAAACTGAGACAAAACAATATTTTTATAACAGTAAAAAACATTGTGGTGTTAAGCCCCCGTTCCAAGGGCTAGAAAGGGGGGGTAATGGCCAGGCAGCACAAGTTAATGACTCGAGCGAAGCAAGGGTCATTAGCGAGGTCTCCAGGCCGTTAGCCCCCATTCCAGCTCTTGGAACGGGGGCTCAAGGACGTTAGCACCCCGGGGTACCACAGCAGTAACCCAGAGTGCTAAAAAAAAAGGATTTTCTTTTGTTAAAAGGGATGCGTGTGTATTCCCATTGTATGAAGGGATATCATTTACAAAGATGGCTGCTCTGGAAAGGGAAGGCGGGGCTCTATACAGAGACCCTCTTCCCTTTGCCATTTTAGCTTTAATAGCCAGACCGAAAAACTCACAGACACACAAGATATTCCAGATCGTCTTATCTCTAAACTTGAACAAATTATTAGACGCAAGATCTTGCAAAAGCTACATGCTTCGACACTCGTTGAGTATTATAACTCCAATGTATACCAAGAGGACTGAGGGTTTATCTCAGGCCAACTTTATGTAAATAAAATAAGGATTTAATTACTAAATGGGATCAGATACTTAACAAGTGTTCAGCTTGAATGGTGTGCAGGGGACAGGAGTGTCTTTAGAATTAGACACTTTTTCTTTGTTCATCTACAAGAAACAAATTAGAAATCAGTCTTCCCTTTAAGACTGCTTTCACAGTTTCCTCAAGAACACCTATATGTCATGACCCTTACACCTGACCCTCGCTGGCAAGTCAGCCTCCCAGCTGAGGCCTCCATTATGGCCTCAAAGCTCTTCGCACCTCATCCAAGACTCTCTTGGAGTCAGTCCTGATGCCTTTGGCACCAGGCTCACAGTCATTATTGAGACCAACATTAGGATGGGACTATTTACATGGGATTACTTTATTTGGGGACTTCAGCTAACAAGGAGGCACTTACATAGCTCATGCACAAAGAACTGAGCTATGCGGTATAGTGTTTAGGGTGTGGCTGGGCCTGGGACTACTTTATCTGGACTACTTTACCCGAGACTATTTAAACCACACCCAAACAGCAGAACACGCTTCGCGTTATTCTGCTGTTTGCAGTCTGACGCTCACCGTGTCTAGATCAGGTCTCCAGTGTTCCTTGATGCCCACTTATCTTGACACTACAAACCCGAAGAGAAAGAGAACATCGTTAACATAATCTTACCTGTGAGTAGCTTCCTGTCTTTGACTTATCGCCGGCAGCAGATCCCACTTGCCTGAAGATACTCTGCCCAGCGAACTCCATCATTCCGGCGCTGCATGTCTTCTGAATACAACAACCTGGAAAGAAGAGAGAGAAAGGCAGCATTAGAGAGTGTTTAATCCTGAACGACAAAAGCCACAAGATGTTTACCTGGTTAGTCGTCTCTTGGTCAGTATTATTCCGGGAACTTCACAGCTCTCGACGAAGAACACAGCGGCCTGCGAAGAAGGGAGAAAACGCAGGTTAGCAAAAAAGGACAAACAGTGCTGCGCACCGCGCATTACTCACCGGACATCATTGCGCTCAACGCGCCTTAACTTGCTGGCTTGTGCTCATCACAACGCTGAAACATCTTTCCATACCTAAGGGAAAGCGAAAAACAGACATTATTCTTTAAATTCAGAAGGACAAGAAAGAAAGAACTAAATACAAAGACTGTAAAGCAGCAAACCTACCTTGTCAAAATGGAGTCGCAGCAGGCCTGGACTCCAGCAGGGCTCGCACCAGTGATGCAACTTGGTCGCTGCATGCCGTCCACAACTATGCGCCCCTGCCACGAGGAGCAGAACGGAGAATGCACCTTATAAAGAATCATGGCCTCACCTTCGTCTGAGACATTACCCAGGGATTGGGAACAGGGTTCGAGGTGCAAGTCATCCAACCAGGGCTGAGTGGTGTCCCTGTGGCTACCACATGAGCGTTACACTATATGAATATTATTAATCACTTCCATATACTCTAAGTCTCCAGATTGCCTCATAATAATGGTAAATTCCTAGAATTCAAACAATTCCAAAGGTTAAAATGACCAATACTTCCTAAACTTTTTTTGAGCATCCTTAGATTGCAACATTTTAAAAACGTGTTGACCTTTCACAGGAGTTAATTGTAACAAGTCTCCAAAAACAAGTATATGTTTACCTCCAAACAAAATGTTGTAGTTAGTCTTCAAAATGTCTTGCATTTGCAAGTGCAAGAAATCTATCATCAAGTTAGGCACCATACTTACTTCATCTACAATCAAGGTATTTAATTTTATACAAACATTTCCTACTTCTTGTGCTGCACTTGATGCAAGTTTCTGATATTATAGTTTGTTGTCATGCTCCACTGGTAACATTAACAGACAATGTAAAGTAGCACCTCCTACATTAAATGCTGCTAAACCAGTTGGAGCAGTTATAATACATGACAAAGAAGAATCTGTTACATTTTGCATCATAGGTCTCAATGCATTAATTTAAAAAGATGTTCCTGTTCCTGCTTGTCCACTAACATACAACAATACAGGTTTGTATTGCACATAAGAACATTCATGCTTGTCATGCAGTAAACCATGTAAGAACGTATCTTTAATTTTATTATACACTTCTTTTTGCTCTATATTATGTTTACTTACAATTTCTTCACAATTCGCACCTGCAACTTTGCTTTGTTGCATTACAAGTTCTACTTCCTCCATACAAAGCTCAACATCAGTTTGAATAATTGGCTCACCAAGAACATTTTGACTTCCCGCTGCAGAATCTTGACTGCCATCTGCAGTATCTTCTCCGAATTCAGCTGCCAAAAATTCTTCTTGATGTAGTTCTCTCTCCAGTAATTCCAAATACTGCTCAAATGTTGGAGTAACTAAGCATTTCTTTAGCAAAAAATTATTTTTCAAATGCTTTAAAACTTCCAAGTAAGCACTCGCTGCATGCCATGGGAAGAACAACTGCAAAATACAAAAATAAAATAATTCCCTTTTCTCTGCACTTTGGCAAGACAGTTTCCTATGGTTAATGAGAATTGCCTTTTCATTTCTCACTAGACAACCACTACATCCGTGTACTTTACACCGTCCTCTGTCAATGTTTGCTTCAATATTTCTGCATTGTGATACTTCATATAAACAAAGATCCTCCTCGATTTGGATAATATGTATCAATCAAGTTGTTTTTCAAAATCTCTGTACTGTCAGGTGATGCTTCAGCTAACTGCTAAATTTCAGTCAAAGGCTTCAATATCCAATTTCTAGTACTAGCTGGTCCAAGACTTAACCAAACTACATTAAGGCTACGTCCATACAGAGGCAAACGTGTTAGCCAATCTGCAGCTTCATAGCTACCAGACTCTCTATGTGAAAGCGACAAACCAAAGCTTACAAGTTTCTTACTGAAACTTTTATATGATGATAAATCTGCCCATACTTCAGCTGCATTGTTCTTTTCTGCTTCGTCATTTATGCTGTAAAATAACAAGCAACAGCTGTTAAATTATCAGCAATAAACTGTACATGAGTATTTGCATTCCATAGCTGAGCAATGACAGGATTGTAATCATTAATACATTGGTATTCTTTATTTCTTTTTAAGTGCTAGATATTTCTCAGTGACTTACCAGTAACACAGTGTTGAACAGATGACATTAGACTATTCGCTCAAGCAACTGATTTCACAAGCCTTGGAAAGCCAAATCTGCATTGAGTGTAGTACTTGTCTTCATGTTTGTATTTTCCTTGACAGTACTTTCCACGTGAATGCTTTTGAAACCTTTCCACCTGGTTGCGTAGATCAGCATTCACATGCATATTTTTCAAGGAGCTCCCTCACACAGCCACCACTTTCCTTACCAAACTGAGGAGCATATTTAATCCACAATAGCATATGTATGTGTGAAGCCTCACATGCCTGGTACTCTTTTCTCCAAAAGAAATGTTTTAAAGGGCCTAGTGGACCATTTTCTTTGTTAGATGTAAAGTGTAACATGGCTAAAAATATGATGAAAAAACTCAATACACTCACAACATCCATAGAACACAATTCTCCTTGTGTCATGTGTTCTATGCAGGGGTGGACTGGGAACTAAAAGAGGCCCTGTTAATAATTACTTGGGACCAAAAGAAGCCCTGCAAATATTTTTCAAAGTGGCCTCATATGACACATTTTCAGCAAACCCAATGCTTTTCCTATGAGAAAATATGGAAATGCCACAAAAAAAGAGGCCCAGGGTGCAGAGGCCCACTGGGAAATCTCCAGAGTTCCCTCTATGCCAGTCCACCCCTGGTTCTATGTTGTCTTTCTCTGCACTAGTTTCCAGAATCCACTCTGCAAGATCATCCCAACCATACTCAGTGCAACTTCAAGTCACAAACCGGGTTGGAGATCCCACGTTTCTGATCATGCATCTAAACTCAGAGTGTCTCCTATACCACTATTCTTTAGTTCCTCTCATTGTATCAAGAGTATTCATAGGTTTGCCCTCTAAACCTTTATTTTTTTATTTCACCGGTTGCAACATCTCAAATGCAGAAAGATTTTGAAATATTGTTCCTGTCTGAAGTGTATGAGCAACAGCATAACATAATGCTGAAAATGTGCTTGCATGCAATAAGTGAAAAATATCTTCAACATTGGTGCTGAATCGTGAATCTTCTGAATACATTCTTGTACAACGAGATTCTGAAGCAGATTCACACCTTCCGATCATCCAATCTCCCTCCAGTACCAGTTGGAAAAAGCATAGGAAAACAATGTGCTTCTAATGTCTTTTCCCAATTACTAATTGGTGTACCTTGCGTTGGTTGCATGTGATAACATTCTAAACTGTCTCCCATGACTTGACATGAGTGTAGAGGATGAATGTTCAAACAAACTAGTCCCTTCTGCAAAAAATAGATGCTGAAACAGAACTTCACTGCTTTTGTTTGTTGACTCAACATCAAGTATAGACAAGTCTGGTACAGGCAGACTGTCTTTGTATAAATCATTGTGCTCCAATAGAAACGCTAATGCATATTTCACTTTTCCAATATTGATAAGCTGTTGCCAAATTCTTTAGTGGCAACACCATTTACTAAAACAAACAAAGAATCTGCACTGTCATGCTTCATTCCTAGAGTACTAACATGTCTTCCAAATTCAGGGGTAAATACATAACTTTGCCTCTCACACCTTGCACTAATGACTTCTTAGTCAGATTTTACATCTTTGTTTGCAGTCTAACAATAACTTGAAAAGGATGAACAGTTTGCAATGCAATCACTTCAAACATGTTTCATTTTCGAAGCACAAGAGGGATAGCAGGCACTACCATATTATTTAAGACACTTAGGGCCTCATTACCCGGTAGGCGGTGAGCCATGGCGCTATTAGCGCCATGGCTCATGCCGGTAAAATACCGGCACCGCCTTGGCGGAAAGGGGATTTACCACCCCATTCCAAGGTTGGAGGGACGGTAAATCCCCTTTCCGCCATTGCCCTTCCCCATTCCCATTCCCATTTCTGCCCCATAGGGCTCTATGGGAATGGGGAAGGCGCTAATTACGGCACCGCAATTTTGCGGTGCCGTAATTAGCTCCGAGGTCCCTTAGCGGGTTGGATTTTAACGCCTGCAAAAAGCAGGCGTTAAATCCCCCAACCCGCAAAGGGACCTCGTAGTAAGGCGGTAGGGATTTACTGGTACCGGTATTTTACCGGTAGCGGTAAATCCCTAACGCCATCCGTGTAATGAGGCCCTTAATGGCGGAATACGTGTTTGATTATAAAATTCAACGCAGTGTCTACAAACATAAACTGCCTCACTTGTGTCCAATCGTTCTTCTACAAACAAATACAGATAAAATTATTTCCAAACATCTTCTACAGTATGTTTAATTTTGTTCTCAACATACACTTGTTGCACTTTACACTTATAAAAAGTGTGTTGACAAGACAGACAAACAATGTCAGGTCTTTCAGTAGAAGATAACTCAAACATTGAAATATTCTTTTATACTGTTGAAAAATCAGATCCTTTGAAAGCATAGCATCATCATTTCCACTTCCTGTAAGTTTTTCATCTACGTACACATACTCCTTTAAATGCATCATATTTATCTTTTGCATTGTAGAAACTAAACATTCTACAGTTCCAGTCAAAAGTATTTGATTTAAAACTGCAACAGACATACTTGATGTTTTTCACACATACAGTTTATCTTGAAGGTATCTAATTTTAGTATGTTGTGCAGCCAGCATTTGTATATGATGAAACTGACTCTTACATCTACTTTTATCAAGACAAGCTAGAGAGTGACCCAAAAGTCCTGTTTTTCACGAACCTCACAGTTTGTAGCATCTTGATCCATCTTTCAACATTATCATTTTTGTGCAATACTCACAAATTTTAAAATCTCTTTAAAACTTTACAAAAAAATGTATCAATATTGCAAAACAAATTGCAAGGCTGTACCTCACAATCCTTCTTTTGTTTAATTTTTGATTGACATTTCCATTTCCGTATTATTACACTGTATGATTTCTTCTTTTTTTAGAAATCACACCATTTCATACTTCATAGCTACGTCCACTCTCATCAATAGCTAGTGGAACATCCTTTCTTTGAAAGTAACTCTCCTCATCAAAAAATCATTCAGTATGAGAAGTGTGTTTCCACTTTCCACCAAAGATGTCAAAAAAGTTGTCACGTGTAAGCACATGAACTGTTTGTATATTTCTATAGAATGGTGTAGTCACCTTAAGACATTTCTTAAGTTTATTTAATACGAAAATGAACAATTCTCTTTTCATATCAAAAGCTTTGTTAATCATTACTTCTACTTTTTTCTTTTGCAAAATACGTTTTACCACATATCTAGATTATGGTTTCACACTTCTCCAAGAATTGGTAAAAACTCAAGAGTCATTTTCCTATATATATCCTTATTCCTCTGTTTCAAATTGAAAGCACATTCGCAACGTTTTTTTCCTAAAAAAATCTTTCATTTTTTACTAGTTAGGAACACATTTGAAACATTTCTTTTTTTCCTTTCAATAAAAACATTATCGGTTCCAGCGAAACTTTGTGTTGGCATATCTCTTATTTCAACTCCAGCATTTTAAAAACTATCCTCAACACTTGACATTGTTACATTATCTACAGGATTTATATCTAAAAATGTAAAAACACTACTTTAAAAAAAAATTATACTGTTTAAGTCTAATTCCCTGCAGGCAACCCTTTCTTATAGCTTGTTGTTGTTTTCTTATATGTATCGAACAAAAAAAATCTGTATAGAAAAATGTTAAATTATTTAGTTCACACATTGTGTTTCTTTATATTTTCAATATATATTATAACTTTCAAGCCCAGGCTAACAGATGGAGATGGACTTTAACGGCCCGCCAACCCAGGATATGTAAGGCCAAGTGAAACAAGAGACTCACTCAAAGCTGCAGAACAGAAAAATCTGTGTCTGCCCTTCAGTCCAAGTGCAATCATTAATCGCACCCTGGGAATGTTCCTGGGTGCAGATCATTTTTTTTATTTTTTATTCCTGACAAGATATATACTAATGTGAGTACACATACCACCAGAAAATAAATATATCATCACAATTTGAATCAAAAAGACACTTGTTCCCTTTTCAGATGACAACAAACATAAAAAAAACTGTTCCAAATTGACTACATAATTAAAAAAGGAACCTTTAAAATACAATTGCTACTACTACTCAACAAAACATATCAGCATGTCCGCCCTCCCTCCACTACCAAACCCCACTATCACTACAGTTTGAATGGCTAAGTCCCCTATCAGTGCCATAAAATGCCTCACAAACCTCTACTTAACAGCTAAACAGCAACTCCAAATGCAGAGCATTAAGTATATTAGTATTCACATAACTAGGCCCTACCACACCCTTGCTTCTCTCAACACCCATTTCATTACTCCACCTTAGCCATCCTCAACAAAAATCATGCACAATTAACTACCTCTCCTTATTCTACCCATTTCCGCATAACACAATAGCCTAATCCACTACCCTGCCTTTTCCCTACAAACTAATAAATACTACTGCTAATCAACAAAACAATATCAGCATGTATGTCCTCCCTTGACTGTCCCTCCCCGCTCTACTAAAGTTCCAATGGCCATATGCCCTAACCAGCCCCTGAACACTTTCTTAACAAACCTCATCAATAATACTGTTCCCCCAACACACTATGTACCCCCATTAATTTGACATTGTATACACCACATTACCAATTTCTTACATACCATAATAATTTGACAAACACACCACATCCAGAAAAAAGGGTGTGACATGTCAAAACCCAACAGAGAAAACTGAATTAGGAAAAAACAGGATGCAGTTAACCTAACACAACAGCTGCTGGAGATTCAGCCATTTGATTGACCTGCAATGCCGAATATAGCACATAAAACCACCAAAATAACCTCCACCACTAAGGAGGTGGGCATGACTGCCATGTGCTCTGAAAGGAATCAGAGATGCATGCACTTGACCTGCTGTGGACATGACAAGCCAACCTGGACCTCCGAGAAGACTCAGAGTACCAAACAACCTGTTGTAACCCTCCTGCTGCATCTTGTGGAGCTATCCCTACTGATTGAAGGCATAATAATATTCATGCAACTGATGGCCCTGCAAGTAAGGAGGAGAACATGATGGCCACACATACCCAGGGTCACACTGTCCCCATAGGGACACACAGAGAAAAATTCAGGAGACTGTATTAGCTGCACCAGTCCACAATCATCTACATACTCCAGCTCATTGAGAGAGATCTTGAATGCAAAGGAAATATACACACTGCCATGTCACACCATTTGAAGATGGTAGCTACACGACACTGTTTTAAACAGACTCCTCCCAAAACACTGTTGGCATGGTTCATGACCCAATACAGCCAACATTTCCACACACACTGACACAGGTGGTAATTGTTCCCCATACTCATGCAACAGCACACATGCTTACCCAAAATCCCAGGGGCAACAGAGGACATAAAAAGATGATTTTACATCATTGACCAGTTCCCAAAGACCAATGGTTTCCCGAACTGCACACATTGTGATATGCCATGTGTGTCCCCCATTGGGAGGAAGCATGTCTTCCACCACTGTAAACAATAGCAAACCCCAAATGTACAGATTATATGTGATGCAGACATGACCTGAACACCCTGTTTCACCAGTATCCGTAGGTCCACGCAGGACTTCATGGTAGTGTAAAACAGTATCATAGATGCATTCATGGCCACATACATTGGACAACTAGCATGTCTCCTAGGTAAATGGAACATAGAGGGTGGCAAGGGAGTGACTGAGCGGTTCAAGAGTGAGTGCCTGCTTAAGGTGGAGGGCTCAAGTGGGAACGCCTGTGAAAGTGGGGGTGATGGGACAGGTCTAATTGGAGGTGGACAGTTATCATATGACCTACAACTGTAAACTATATCCCCAAGAACATCCCAAATTATATATCATAAGTTATTTATAACGCGCCTGTACACAAGTGTTTCTAGGCATGACAGAACAAGGGAGGGAAGACAAAGGGAAGACAAGACAAACAATCTTACTAGGACTTGTGTCATTCAGATCATGCAAGTTCAAAAATGAAAAGTGTAAAAAGAAATGAAGGGAAGTACTGCAAGGGATAGGGGAGAGGGAAACAGGGCACAAATGCTCTGAGTAAGTGCAGCTAGGGCAACACGTCTCTGGATAGTGCAAGGAGCCTATTGGTGGCTTATCCTCTTTTAACTACGGTAGTATTATTCTCAGGAATTCTGGCACCTGTTCATGAAGAGAGGTGAAAATAATGTGCTTTACTTAAAGATGATGGTGATAAAATGTCTGCAGAAAATCAATCCAGTAAATACTGATACCATATGTGGTAAAGAGAGCTGTACTGGATGATTAGACCTTTGCCGCCACAAATGCAGTAACAGTAATTACTGGATGTAAAAACACGACAAACTTGCATTTGAGAAACCAGTATTGTATCATAGCTTCACGTAATGCTCACACCAGAAGCAGAAACACCACAAATGCTCAAGTAGGCACCTCAGAGGGCAGCCAGCATAGGATTTCAATCCATCAATAACAACCAGGGAAAGGCATCAATTTTTCAGGATGGTTTGCTAAGATGCCTGTGATTAGCAAGTGTACATTAAACAAGAACTCTTTAGGATGACATTTATGGTTAAAGCCTCTATGCCCATTGTACGCACCCATGTATTGACAATACAGTATAAAGACCTTTTTGTTTGTACAACATATTGGTAAAAACGATATGTATTACAACTTGCTTTAAAATACTCTATTGCATCAAAAACCAAATGCTCTTAGTGTACTGCTTTTGTGAAACTATGCTGCAAATTACACACATTATAACCCATTTTCCACTCTGTACTCCTGGGGAGAACCTTCCATTCCCATTGTGGAGGATATACATTCTCATAAACTCAGAGAACCCCCATTTATGCCCCACAACGTCATCAGCCATCAATCCTGCCAAAAATGCTGCAGTACAAAGAAATGTCCTATCTACACTTCACCTTTAACTGCTTCACTAATGTGGAATACAACTGAACAGCTCATATACCATACATAACTTACAAAAAGTAGAATGTCATTAACTGGCTATTAAGTTTACCAACTTCTAATATAACTGTGCTTGGGATCATATGTTTTTCAATGATAAACCTAAATAAAAACTGAGCTAATCTTATACACCAATCTACACATTTCTTACATAGCATAACAATTCTTAATACATCATAAACATATTCCAAGTAATATATACATAATCCATCCATGACAAAGGTATCAAGAGAAAAAAAGCTTCAAAATAATGCACTGGCACTGAGTTACTCCACCAATCTCCAGTTTTCAAACCTTATAACCCTTTGCTTAAGGACTGTAGGTCAACTCCAGATAGACAACATTCAGTCTACTGCTACTCACATAACTGTGTTCTGTCACAACCTTCATCCTCCTAACACCCATTTAATCAGTCCTTCTTAGTCAACCTCATCCAATAACTGTAAAGACAAATGCGTAACCTGTTTCTAACTATTCAACTGTCATTGGGCCAACAGCCAGTTCCACTATCCTACATTTCACCTAATCACTACTACTAATCAACAAAACATATCAATATGTGTGTCCTCTCTTCACTGCCCTTCCTCACTGCACTAAACTTTCAAAAACCATGTTAGTAAAGCACCTCCATATTACTGTTTCCCCCAACCCACTATGCACCCCCATTCATTGTACATCTCTCTATGTCAGTGCATTGCATAAAAACATATTGCATTACATAGCATGGTACCCACATAGATTTCTGTACTTCCAAAGCACACCGTTTGCAAGCAAATTGGAAAAATTACAAATATGTTTGTTCATTATTATTTCTAAATTACTACCAACAATTACATGACAGTGAAAATCCTCTGAAAATCCTGCAGTATAAAACGTGTCCCATATACTATCAAACCCTACCCTCTTAGCCATTATAACTTTACCTTCTTCACTTTGTAATTTCACACTTCCACAATTCTAACACAGTAGAAAATCACCAATATAGGGTCACAAAAAACAGCTTAATATCCAACTACAAAGCACACGCACAGCCACAATAGTTGTCAAGGCTAGTGTTATACTGCTTGGTTCACACTAGGATTTATTATGCACCCTCCTTCAAATTACATCTTCCAATGTCAATGAGAAACAACCTTTATTTGCAAATATATTTTCTGGCAAACATAAGCATAGCATACCATGCCATACTGCTTCATCACTCTCCTAAAAAAACTGATGTAAAATATAGAACACCCTACTTTGCAAACAATATTTATAAACTTGATCAACTGAGACACCTAAACATACTTCAGTTATCTTACAAATACAATAATCTAAACTGTACCTAAAATATATAAAAACACACTATCACTCACCTTCAACCACTCACAATAATGAATAGATCTTCACCATAGTCAAACACAGAACATGTGCACACTCTGAGTTCTTGAATTATACTGTCAAAAGTTCACAAATGTCACTTTCATAGCTTCCACAATTCAATAGCACAAAAAGAGGACTGTAGAAAGAAAACAAGTAAATGACAAACATATTTCTATTACAAGCTATATCAATCAATAAACCCCAACACAACCCTTCAAATAATACCTTATACAATATTTACACACTACATTAAAAAACCTTTTATTTTTGTCCTAATTTTTACCAAAACATAACTGCGGCTATAACCCCGGTTACACGACGAAAAAACCCACCTATAGACGTGGTTACAAAAACATGTTTCTAATGCGCTCAAAAACACATATTGGAAAGATTTCAAAATCAATTCACATTAGCCTTCAGGTGAGAATATCCAAACAGAAACACAGGTACAAATCTGAGCTAAAACATACATAATAAAATATGATTGCTGCACCAAAATACAACCAGCTATAGCCACGGGTACAGTGACAGATCCATACCCGTGTCTATCAAGGACCGCCAAAAAGAACGGCGTGCGATTGGAGCGTTCATACCCACGGATCGAGTCAACTGCCATTAGTCATGAGTAACCATACCATTTTTACAGATTCAAAAAGACATATTGACACACTGTAACAATTCAAACAACATAAACGGCATGGAATCAGAAACACATGTGAAATTGTGTGGTATAAAATCAATGGAACAACATGATCAATGCATAGAAATTGGAATGGTTATATCCGCGGCTAAAGCACAATAGTCATAGCTGCGGCTGCACCCGCCAACTGTAGTCATGGCTACCTGTTCCATTTTTACAGATTAAAAAAGACATATTTACAAGCTGTAACAATTCAAACAACATAAAGGTACACATGAGGGCATGGAAATTGTGTGGTGTAAAATCAATGGAGCAACATGATCAATGCACATTTTGAAACTGTATTATATCTTCAATTATTTAAAAATATTTCATATATTTTTAATCAGTTGAAGAAGTGATTCAAGTCTCTAGATTCTAATGATGGATACCATGACATAATTGAAATAACTATTAATGAATATTCAAAAGACATGCAATCAATGAAAAACTGTGTTTGAATATTCATTTACCGTTTTCAAGTATGTACACTTATATAGAAAACTGAGTGCAGTCATAGGTCAACCTATTGGTGAGTCCAAATTCTTAAATTTGTGGCTGGTTGTCTGCTATGTGGATGTCCCTGTATTGTGGCTGCACAATACAATATAAAATACGTTGCTGTTTCTGGTCATACAAATTGCGCCAACCTTTGGTATTGTAAATAAGTTACATACAAACTTGGAGAGTGTCCAAGCCAATATTTTTGTTTAATAGTATATTTCCAAAAAACTCAATCTCATTTGTTTTCTAAGGTACACCATCTGTGTTCTTTGTGCCTGTTAGGTTCAGTTTTGTAACTTTCTCAGATTGTGGTTTCTGATGCTATAAAGGTTTTTTCAGTGGTTTGGAACCTTTGTTTTAATTCTGGTTTCTGATCTATAAAGATGTTCTCAGTAGTATGGAATCCTTTTAGGACTCGGATGCTTTTGGATCCAGATTGCGGATCGCAGTGCCGACACCTTTGGACAATTGTATCCAAAATGTTCTCTTCTTTCCCGTAAAGAATTACTTCTTCTATAAACCAAGCATCACTTCAAGAGAAACACCCCTCCTAAAGGATTTGAAAACAAGGAAATGCTCTTTAATAACCTCCCGATGATCCACTCAAAACATAGTGGGGAAACACATGTCGAGGATGAACAATTGAGAATGTATACAAACTGAAAATCTTTTCTGACGAAAGCCCTACCAGAATCCAAAAAAGATTCCATATCCACTGAGAAAACCTTCATAGAATCAGTAACTAGAATCAAAACGAGGATGAATTAAAGAGGACATATATAAACAGAAGATTATTTCTGACAAAAACCCCCATCAGAGTGCAAAAAGGATTGCATACCAATGAGAAAATCTAGCAAGGAGCAGGTTAGTTGTAAGCGGTCCTACCAGGTTCCATATATTCTCCTGTAATCCTATAGGGATAATTGCCATAAGCATCTGCGAGCTTGCTCAGGATCTCTTGTTGCCTTGCGTTTCAGCGTTACTGCATTTGGCTAAAGAGAAAAATAATAAAAGCTATGACAGTATGTATATGTATCTGTCCTCTATCTACAGAACTGTCTAAGCATGTTCTTCGTATATACGAGTGTGTGTTCGTGCAATGCTGTGCAGGGCTGTGAGTGTGCTTCATGACTAGCGCTGCTATGTCGTGGAGTCACTAGTGTTGTGACCCAGTGTTTTCTTGGCATTTTAACTGATGCAGTCCATTGGAGTTGTTGCATCCACAATCTCCTACAAGTCCCGTGTATTTGAGAGGATATGCACTGGATATGGTTGGAATGGCTGTCTGAGGGGATACCTTTCTGGATACGTGCCGTTCAGTGGTACACTTGGGGTTTGTCTGAAAAATGATGGATGACTTTGAGCGTTCTTGACCCTTCAGCCCGTCATATTCGTGGCAGTGAGGAGGGGCATTCCTGGGACTCACTCTTCAGAACTGAAACACTTTTGTGGATTCCCAATGTTGACAAGTAAGATACAGTGAGATACAATGATTATTTTTCCTGGCTTATACATTTTAGATACTTTTTTTCTTTCTTTATTGCATTTCGATTTTACAATAAAAACCTTCAAAGACAGCACTTAACAAAACACAACAAGAGCATATACACATTGCAAAAACAGTCATCATGAATACATTTCCATATAGTGCATATTAACACTACTCAATTTAAAAAAATGTGCGTTACAAAGGTTACAACTGCTATTTTCAAGGAAATTTCCTGCGTATTCAGAATGCATTGCCAGAATTCTACAGCGAAAAGAGAATAGTCAGAAGAGCAGAATTCTCCCAAAAATGGAAGCCTTAGTGATTGTAATCCTGGACATTCACTTTATAAATGTGCTAGTGTTTCTACAGTTAAATGACAGAAGCGACACAGTCTAGCAGATATTTCAATTCCTAATCTAGCCCAAAAAACCAGAGCCGTAGGAAGTAAATTAAATTTAGACCTCAGAAAATTATTCCGAAAAAACACAGGAGGGATGTTTAAGCAAATAACACGGCACCACATCAAAGCCTTGACATCAAACCTAAAATGAGAAAATATTCAATAATTACAAATTTGAGCCCTGTTGCAAATCCAGAGTCCTGTCCGTAGACGTTCTGCTTAACTTTAACGGGATGCTTTATGAGCTCCTCAATAGAGGAGTGCACACTCTCAAGATTTTTTTTAATGTAATCTTTTTATTGCATTTAAGTCAGACAACTCTGAAACAAACATAGCGCAGCGTGGGCAAGCATGCCCAAAGGAACTTTTAAAGTTGTTCATGGCAAATTCCAGACAGTGTCCACATCTTATTCTAATAACTAACACACCCCAATCAACAAACTACCCAACCCACCCCGGGTGCCACCCCTTCCCCCACCTTCAACAAAACAAAACATTTGTCAAATCTAAATGCGCCTGTTAGTGAGCTGCACATGTTAAAGTCTCGTGTGTGTTCAGGGGCTCACAGCCCAAATAAAAATGTTTGCAAGTGTTCAAAACCCACACTGAGCCTGCATTCCTGCAAAAGCACACTTGCTCGGCTGTGCAGACTTTGGTCAGTAGCGTCCGCCATTTCCGTTTAGAATGGTGGGCTTGATCCTTTCCATTCCAGTACATCTTGCTTTTCTCAATACGTTATTATCACATGCATTGTACTGTTTTATCTCTTGTTTATGTTGTCCCACATGTGTTTTATAAGATGTATCTGATTAGTTTATTTATCCTCACACGCAGAGTAATGTTTAATTCTATGATACTCCTATTCATTGTAATTTACTCAACATGTGCTGGAATAACATGGATTTGATTCCGTCGTTATATGAGATGTCATATATTCCCCAATGCCACTTTTCTCTTGGCCCTGCCCCATCCCGGCCTCTCTGCTCACACACAGAGAACGGGACACGAGGTGCTGATGACGTCATGGCGCTCCCCTCTGCGTGACGTCACGACTCCTGAGGTTTCCAGGACAACACTACAAACACACGGAACTGGCATACACACGAGAGGTCACCTCTCCTGCGAACCGCCCCATACCTTCACAAGGTGAGCACAACTTACAAATGGATAATCATCACGCATTATGCTGGTCTGGAATGTATATACATTTTTTACCAATAGATTCAATTCATCATAGACTCAGAATGTTGTACAACTTACCTGTGGACCCCATACAACGTAGCCCAGGTATGGACTTTCCCTATCCTTTAAATGTAACTGCTTATTCCATCATACACATTTTTGACCCATACCAATTTGTTTGCAGATACACAGTCTCAGTATCTAAGTTATTTTGACCACCTCTTTTGGACTATTACTAATATGTGCATAACTTACCTAATCACTAATGTTGCCCGTGTTTTTATTTCCTTTACTTTTTCTGTTGTTTACCCTTTTTTTCTTTTCCAATTGCTTTAATTGTGGTATGTATATCATTTTGTATTAAACATCTACTAAATATCATATATATTGCACATGTTATCATTTACATGTACACCATATTTGCACATGCTATTAGAAAGAGCTCAGCCCTGAAGATGGAAACCTTTTCCGAAATGCATTGGCTTATGAGCTAACACTGCTGAGATTGCTTTTTGCCTTCTTGAATAATGATTAAACATCAATTTGGACATTTTATCTAAAGTACTCATGTACTGATTTTATAACTTACCAACTAATGGAAAACATACATGATGAACATTGCAGCTTCATAACAAGAGCATTCTGTGAGCACCTGGCCGACTGAGTGGTCACGCTCAGCCTTTCGTTCATGTGTATTTCGATCACTGTGTCACAGGATCCTTAACACCAGGCAGCTCCTTTAAGAAAACACAATTATTCTATATTGTAGCTTCTAAACTCATCAAGTTGAACATTTATATTTGGTTGATCCCACCTATTTCGCTTAGATTTTCAACCCATTTTTGGTTGTCATAAGTGCTAGAAACGTTCTAGCAGCCTACAAAATTGAAGGATGACTCTAAAGGGTTGAAAAGATCAAGGTGTCAAGAAAACACTGCACCTATTAGTGAATCTAATCTTGTAAATTACCTTTAAAAAGTGGTAAGCTGCAAATGCCATAGTTGGCTTGGATACCTGTGTGTATCATGTACATTATAAATACCCTTGTTTTGCGCTGTACTGATAATTGGATCTTCTTAAAAAAACTCTTACACTCAAATGCTTTAAGATTCAAATGAGTTTTAATAACAAAAATAATTCAGGATAATCTGCCTTTAGCGCATAATGTATTTAATGAGCTACATAAGCAACCTTAGCAACAAACTTTGCCAAGATTCACATACTGTTGCAACATAAGGAACTCCAGAATTGACTATGAAGGAGGAAAAGTATTCTACATTAGGGTGAAAGAAAGCAAGTTTGGGATTTGGTATTGGAGTGAAGGAAGACATACTGAATGGCAAATAATTGAGACAATTGTAACATATGAAACAATTTGGTGAAGATCCACGTGTTCTGTTGAATCATATTTGATACATTAGAACAAATCCAACCTGGGACCTTGTTGGAGTTGGAATGTACTGTTCAAATCATTTCAAAGTCCCTTCCATCAAGTGAAGACAGGAATTGCAGAAAAGAGCAAAACTGTTTCCCTATGTACTTCAGAGGGTCACGCGGTGTGAAGTTCAGCAAGAAAAGCCTGCTTGCTTCTGACATACACTCATACCCAAGACGGCCATTTTATACTGTGGCAAACAACCTGCAAGTGCCTTTTTACATCCGTCCCTGGCTGCGCTAAGCACAACATAGGGATTCATTTCTTCAAGGGATTGGCAAAAGGACCCACAGTGTATGCCACTTACAAAGCTGGTGACTTTGGCAATGCTGGTGCTGAGAACTGCATTTTTCTGATTCAAGAAAACTTGAAGAGAGTGGAGTTATGGCTGCACCACAGTGAAGATGCTAATGCATCGTTTGCCTGTCCACCACCTGTGTGATAAGCCTTAAATGCTTTCTTTAGCGACCTGGACCATCAGCCAGCACAGAGCATGAAAGCCATTCACCACCATCAAGCCTCATGCATGCTGGCTTCCAGCATCAAACCCTCATATCTTCAAGTTCGAGATACACAGCTCCATGTCGGGCCATGACTTCACTCAATGGAAAAGTGCCCAGAAGTTGAGGAGCTAGGAACACATTTCGTAGGGTTTAAGTTAACCGGAGGAATCCAAACGGTATTTTCTAGCTTATGATACCCTTGCACTTTGGGTCCTAGAAATGGCTGAATACTCCTTGCCTCTTCCTCGTTCAATTGTTCTTTAGAAGACTCTGTGCTGGATCACGCTTCTCTTTAAAAGTAGAGCCTTCCATCGGCCTATGCTACTCTAAGAATCGAAGGACATATACAATTAACGGTATGCCTATGTAACCTTCATGACCAGGCCACTGCTGCGCCAGTAGTAGTTCAGCATTGAGTATAGCATTGCTCACCCATATACCCCTACTTGGCAATACTCATTTCATCTGATTGGCAAATATAAAAATTCGTAAAGAAACATGTTAATAAAAAAGATTATGATTGTGTAGCAGCATTCAAAGTAATGTGAGACTACAAATTATTCTCTGAGTTTTGCCTCTACTTTCCATCACTACCTTAATAAGAAAGTGGGAAAGGCGCTGCCCAATGGGAAACTTGCGCTCTGAATCTCATCTGCGTCTCAAGATTCTTAAATATCGCCAGAAGCGTCTGGGCGGGCGTTCCTTCTCGGTCCTGGTGCCCAGCCTGTGGAATGCCCTTCTGCTATTCCTGAGAACACTTGTTGACTATTTTCCTGTTAGGAGTCTGAGGCAACTGATTGCTCTGGGCCTGCTTCCCCTCCCAGCGCCTTGATGCCTTTGGTCCTTAGTTTGCGCTTTATACATTGTATCATAATAATAATAATAATAATAATAATAATAATAATAATAATACTTTCAAGGCTTAAAGACACTCAGTGAAAGCTTGTGTATGTTAAGGCCATTGGCTTGTGGTCTTTGAGATAAACATGTAGCTTCTTACGATGCGTGATATCAAGAAAATATAAAGTTCAACATCAATGAATAGCTCTTTTGTGTGTCAAGTTAGCAGACATCATGGAAAGAAAGTAGAGAGTTTGGAGGAGAGTTATTTTGCGAGTCTTGAAAGACTCCGATGCGAATGCGGCCACTATAATTATCACCAAACAGTCACAGGTATTATGGGGTATGTTCCTGACAATGGTCCCTGGTGAAGGGACACTGGTCATTGTCACCTGCCTGATGCCAGCGACATCCTTCTCCTAACGACCAGCAATTACGAAGGGTTTGTAAGACCTTATGAGTGCAATTCCCGCTCCATGCTGTGCTTCGCCTGCGTTGGAGAGAGAGAGAGAGAGGGGGAGTTTGCTGCATTATTGTTAACATAAAAATTGGCATAACAGTGATATTTTAAGGAAAGTTGTTCCCAGAGCAGTTACTGTTGGTGGTCCCTCACAGCACTAGTTTTAAAAGATGCATTAATAAAGCAATAATAAAAAAAAGCATAACCAATAGACATTCTTCTGTGATATACGCTATTTTGAATGTTGCTGTCCAATGCAGTGGGGTACAGTCTCACGTGATTGCCCGTCGTCATTGGTACGTGCATCTGCGCCAGCAGGGGGGCCCAATGACTATAAAGCTTAATTCTCCAAGTTTGCAGTGCACTAAGCTGCTATGTGTTTTAACAGCGAAATGAAAGGCTGCTACTTTAAGGTGAAGCTTTTTCTCTCTCTTTTTTTCGTTTTTTTTTTTTTTTTTTTTTTTACAAAGTTTCCGTTCGTCCCGCTCTCTGCCTGTGTTGGTCCAGACATACTTGGCTGTGTTTCCGCCAGAGACGGCATGACCCAGCCGTTGTCTCTTGGCTCACTTTTCACCAGGTCCTCATTTCACTACACACTTTGATGATTCCATTAAGCGCTCTTATCTAGAACGCGTTGTAACCGTTTCTGCAGTGCTTCTCTGTGCAATGTCAGCTCATCCCGAGTCTGTATTTTGTCTCGTACGTTGTGAATGATTGTTCTTGGCCCGTCTCAATTCCTCTCTGGCCAGACACCGTTTCCCTCTTTTATCTCCATCAGCCACCGGATGCGTTTAACAGCACTGCCACCTACTGGTAGCTCGATGATTTATTCCATTTTAACCTTGACATCCTAATTCTAATACTATCAAGAGGACACACAAAGTAAATGCATCATGCTGATTCCTTTTCTCTAATCCCTTGCCTGGCCATAAGCAGGAACCCCTTAAATACAACGTGCAGCTCTGCAAGATCTTAATTAAAATTCAATTAAACACAAGGTGTAATCTGAACGATTTGTTGTTAAAATACATCTACACACCATTGAAATTCAAATCTGCTGAGCTGTCACATTGTGCTAGCGCATGCGTGATTAGCGTATTCTGTTATACTTATTAAACTTCATCATAGAGGGAGAGAGTGCGTCTTGAACAGCTTTTGTGGAGTACAGGAACTCCACGATCAGGTGGTAGGCTGGAACATCGAGGAGTCACTCCAAGAAGGTACTGAGCACGTACAGAAAGGACTCCTGTAGACCCGCAGGACATGACCGGCACTCTGTGACCAAAACAGGTAATCAGCGATGACTCACGGGTACGTATTACACTTCATCTCAACCGAAGATAGCCGAAGGCCCGGCCACCCACCCGCACACATCTGCAATCTGCTACTTGAAGACACTTGGCACAACACCTCTGCTACTAGAATGCAGCTAAGTCCCACGATAACATTTCGGTCTAGCTGGACACATAATCAGTCTTCTTGACTTGCATACCCTTCCGACAGCCTTCAAAGCACCCATCCACAAGCCAGCTCTAAATGGTCACTAGGAGGGACTTAGCTACCCCTACCTACCTTTGTACTGGTTAAAATGCACACAAACATGTTCTAAATTCCTCTGACCTATCTCTCATACTTCAGACTTTGGTCCTAGAAGGGCATTCACCTACGGCGCTTTGAGGCCATACCCATGGGAATAGGTGCAATACAAATGCCATATTACATTACATTACTGAAAGGACTTGCAGGAGGAATCCAGGGACATTATGGTTAAGTTGCGCTACTAAAAACCTATGAAATTCAGTAAAAAAACTTTGTTAAAGGGAAGTTATGGTTCAAAGTAAAACCGAAAAACCCCTGAAATTCGCTAGTTATGGTAAGCTAAGCAACTATAACTCGCGCCACCACCGTGCATTGCTAAGACTAACACCCAGGACATCAAACATGACATCACAAATGTCATTGATGACATCACTGATTACATCACATGTCTAACTCGCTGTTTTTTCTTTTAGTGATAAATCTTAGACAGTAATAGTTAAGAATAAATAAATCAAAAAGTACTATATTTGTAGACTTATGTTTCAAATGTGTCCTTACAATAATTCACTTAGGGTCCACTCACAGCATATGAAATATATACATAAGAAAAATGCACACTTAACAGATGGCAATGCTTTCTGTGTATGAAGATAATCAGTAAGGTTATCAACATTTCCTATTGTTCTGTTGTTTTGTTATTACTGTACTTTCTCTGGATGTGTTCATATTCATATTTGTAGCACCTTTTAGGGTGCAGTCACATCATGTGATATTTGTACATAGCGAAGTACTAGGTTTGAAGCAGAGCAATCTTTTCTGTGCATAAAGATAATCAGTTAGGTTGTGAACACTTTCTGCTTCTAATGATGCCATTTTTGCATACTTTACTTTATCTATACATATTTATATTTGTATGTGTTGTTGTGTCATTCTGTTTTGGATGTAGTAATGAAATTATGTAGTCAGGGGTTTTATTAGCTACTTATTACATGTTGCACAGTACAGAAAACTAATTAGAAAGCATTTATTATTTCACTATTCAAAACAGGAGAATTATGAATATTGCACTTCAATCATGTATGCTGCACCCAATCCTTATATTTATACATGATTAGCTTAGTATATTCTTAAGAACTTCATAATCGAATGCTATTTATATCAATGCATTGTCTAATCCACTACATAGCTCAAGATATCTATTCCAATCATCATTAACACTTTCTGTCAACATTATAATACAAATCCCTTGTACAGAGTTTTTATAAAAAGTAAATACACATGTGATGTCATCAGTGATGTCACAATGACATTTGTGATGTCATCTTTGATGTCCTGGGTGTTAGTCTTAGCAATGCATGGTAGTGGCGCGAGTTATGGTTGCTTAGTTTACCATAACTAGCGAATTTCAGGGGTTTTCGGTTTTGCTTTGAACCGTAACGTCCCTTTAACATAGTTTTTTTACTGAATTTCATAGGTTTTTAGTAGCGCAACTTAGCCATAATGTCCCTTTATCAAATTTTATTTTACTGAATATACATATTCATAGTGTGAATTTGATAGATGTTTACTAGGATTCCCTTACTTTATATACATGTAACATAAAACATACTGAACCCCCAGCTAGTGATTTTGATGTCCGCGGACTGTGCGTATGTCCGCAGACGGATGCGGACAACATCAACACTACCCAAAAACTCAGGGGGTATCTTAAATTGTTCTATCATGCCATATAAACACTGCACAAGTTCAAAAAGCAGCAATAAACACATTATATGTAATAATAAATAAGAAGTGGAACTTATATATCTAAGACATCAACCATCCATTTAAATACCATATGTACTAAAATGGAATATACCAAAACAAAAAAGATATGCTTCCAACATAATTACCTCACAAAAACTGTACAGCTAGGAGCAACAGCAGACCTACAGAACAGTAAGAACATGTTAGTGACTTCAATTCAGCACTCCAACTAAGTCAATGCCTAGTCTGGGATGCCCAAGGGAAGCCCTTATTTATATATTTTTATGACAAGTTCATAAATCTGGATGATAAACCCTTGTATAAGGCCTCTCTCTTTGAATCCCCCTGACCTCACTGAGCCAAGAAGTAGGTTTGTTTTGCAAATTAAAAGATTTATTTGAAAAATTAAACAATATATATATATATATATATGTATATATATATATATATATATCACTTTTATGAATAAATTAATATTTGATAGCACACTTATGAATGTAATGTTGATCAACAATTGGTAATGTTACAATTGCACACTCTTTTCAATCAGTGAGGAGTTAGTATAGAAAGGATAAGGTAGCAGAGAATACTTTTATGGTTTCAAGGAAAAGCAATGATGGAAAGAATGCAGCACAGAAATAAACTGAAATGGTTTCAACAAGAGATAATATGATCACTTTTTCTTTTGACAATTCACTCCCCCCCTATGCAATATAAGGAGATGGAAGGTGAGCACACAGTTTTCAGGAATACAATCAAATGCAATACAAATTCCAGTTCCCCCCTACCAAGCTTAGAGCAACCGGTATGCTTTAAAACAGGCAGAAATACTTTAAAATGTGATTTGCAATGAAGTGAAAAATATGCAAAAAATGATTTTAATTCCCTGTAGGAGATTCAGGGTAGGTGATAGCTACTTAAGATTGGTTCAGGTCAACACTATCAGTGATTCATGAATGATTATCAGGTTGAAAACGGAGTTCAGCAGTTCCAAGCAAAAGGACAGCTATTTTTGACAGGTGGAGAAATTGAGTCAAATTGCAATTCGCAGCACATTTTCTGAGTGCGTCGATCGTGATTACGGAAAAACTATAAGGAAAAAAAAGTTTTGGACTTGTTGGAAAGCTTAGGTTCTTAGCTTTAAAATGAAATTTAAATCTCGCTTCTAAGCATGCGTTTCAAAAGATACGGACGATTTAGTGGAGGTAGATTCTCAGTAATAAAGTAAGATTCAAATGACAAATGACACTTTCACAGGTTTGAAATCACAGAATGGACACACAATTTCTATGCAGTTCTAAATAGATTGAAATGGATGGGATGAGATTATTTTAGACTAAGAGATTGGTTCTGCACAGTTCTGGCTGGATACTCACACTATAAATTTGAAATAGGGCGTCAAGATCTGGTCAAAAGGTTTAGACTTGACTTCTAGTGGATGGTTCTGAAGTCACAGCTATCTGGGGCAGCTGTGCTCTGCTGGTCTTGATCTCTGGTTCTGGCAAAAGTTCTTGGTACTGCACAGCAGTCTGGTCTGCAGTTCTGGATACAGCTCTGCTTTCTGGGTCTGGTTCTGGTTCTAGCCAGAATCAAACAGCTCACCCGGCTGTTGAATAGTTTGGTTAGGTGGCTGGATTCTGAGGCCTGCTGAGAAGGATTCAGCTTTTGGTTCAGGCCTCTCTGCTTCAAGTTCTGGAGTCTATCTGGAGTCTATGGTCCTTCTGGATATTGTCTGGTCTGGCAAAGTGCTGCGCAATTAAGTGGAAAGAGCAGCCCCTACCTGGGTCTCAGTGGCTCTTTTTATGTCTTTTGAAAATGGGTGAGAAGGCTAACTTTCTATGCCTAACCCTCTGAGGATCCTGATAGGCTAGAGGATTCTCTGTCCTTTAACTGGATAGCTGAGTTGTGAGTCAGAGTGATGCTACCCTTTTACAATCTATTGAAGAAACGCCCCTTTGCTTTTACTTAGAAAATTATTTTTTTATAACAAACCGGTTTCCCAGATACACATGTGGTTCATAATACATATACACAACACAGATGAATTAAGACAGGTCTCTGTTCAAGCCCCATTTTCCTGTGAGCTTGGGTTCAGAAATGACAACATTTTGTGGGTTTTGCCCTGGTCGGTTCGGCATCAAATCTTCCCCGGAGGTACACCCCATCTGTGGGCACATTACAATAAGTTTTCAATTTTCTGAGATAACCACAGTGTCTGTAATGTTAATAAATCACGGGGTTTGGTCTCAGAACATCACAGAGAGTTGAGCTTAGTCTCAAACTGTGGGTACATTTTTCATATTAAGAATCTCCAAATCGTACTTTTCTGTCAGCTTGATACAATATTTTATATTTTGTAAGCAATTTAATAAAACATATATTTGCTGGGCTCTCTGAATCCACAATGGTTTTTCTCCTCCCCTAGCTGGCTGAATCAGATGTCACATGGCCTGTCTCTCTCAAAGCATTTGTTGTTCACAGTTCACACCCAAAATTAGCATATCACATTCAGCTGAAGGCATCCTTTGTCTGGTTTTTCCTGCTAGCAGGGCATCAGTCCAGGGTGCCATTCTCCATTTGATTAACAGAAACTTGTGATTTCCTGCCTTCTGGTGTGGAGTTCTGAGGTGTGACAGCTTCCCATGGACAGAGGCCTCTTGAACTTTTAATTAAATCAGACTGCCTTCTGGTATAGGGCCTGGGAACAGTAGGTGTGAAGAATTCTCATTGACCAGCAAGGCTTTGAAGTCCCAGCTGACTTCAACTCCTGAAATACAGGTCTCCTGTCAGAGTTTAGATCGCTAGCGCCGGTCAGTGTCAAACACCAGTACTGCACCCATTTTTTGGCAGCTGTCTTGAATTAATGCATTTCAAAAATGGGATTTTACTTGATGACATATGATCCTTGCTAACATTGTATTGATGTAGATTCTGCAGTAGAGTATTGTAGAACACCCAACCAGAAGTTGGATTTTTCTTTGGTGGTTTTGTGCCCATGATTTTAGCAATTTTTGACATCAATTAAAACGGATTTTGAACAGCACCATATTCCTTTGCACTGATTTCACTCTGTGTGCAGCCAAAGGATGGGGTTTGGCAAAGGTCTCCTTTATTAACTATCTTGCAATGTTTGAAATATGCATTTTGAGCTTGCATTCAGAGAAACAAAGGTGATTTCAAGTGCTTTTTGAGCTAACAGGCACTGCTGTTTTTGCTTTGGCCCCACGGTTCACTCATGGTGCTTCTGGCCCATCATGCTCGCACTGGTGGGTGGCAGGTTAGGTGATCATTTTGGTGTGCGCAAAACTGCGCGGTTTTCCTGGATTCTGGCGCAAATGTGGGCTTTTAGGCCATCTTGGATTTTCTAAGCCCACAGCACCAAATGTTGCAGCATAATAACTCGAACATGGGTCAATACACCTGACAAGCCCCCCCGCCCGACTGTGCTTTGATTTTGAGTTGATGGGAAGTCGGGTGCAAAGGATGTTTTGATCCACGCAAAGAGGGTCATCAGCTTCTCCTCGGTGCTGGATCATCTGGTTCTCCCAACCGGTTCTGACTGGAAGTATTGGGCAGTACCCCGGGCCCCTCGGATCTTTGCTCCCGGTCCCTGGGTCATCCTCCTTGGGCAGTCTCCGTGGTTTATCACTCTTAGGATGACAAAGCAAAGCGGCAGAAACATATTCGTAGACATTTCCCCATTCAAGAATCATAGAATTTTATAGGCTATATGTGGAATATTTTAGGGTTGGACTTGTATTACTCTGGAGCGGCCCCCTGTGGATTGCAGAGGATTCCTCCAGTTGCTGCAGAGTGTGCCTGGGATGGCCACACTTTAGCTGATTTATATGGACCCACTTGTCTTCCCCTTCCGCCAAACTACCCTCGGGGATGCAGGTCTTGTAGGCGACTGGTCAGATCTTGTCTACAATTTGAAAAGGTCCCTTCCATGTAGGCAGAAATTTCCGCTGTTTGCCTGGTTCCTTTGGAAATTGTATAGATAGACCCGGTCTCCCACATTGTATTCTTTCCTAGTAGTCTTTAAATCATAATGAGTCTTCATGCTATTGGCTGATCTTTCTAGGTTTCGCTGAGCATACGCAAAAGCATGTTGAAGGTGTTTCCTTAAATTTTCAACATACTCATGAGTTGTGGAGGCATTGATCAATGTTTGCTCTTGGGTCCTGTAAGGCAAATGCTGGGGAAGCACCATCGTGCGTACAGTCATCAGCTCAAACGGTGACATTTTAGTTGCAGATGAAGGGGTATATCTGATGGCCATTATGACCAGAGGTACTCGGATATCCCAACTTGGCCCAGAATCTGCCACAAACTTTTTTAATATGCTCACAATGGTTCGGTTGTAGCGTTCTACTGCCCCTGAAGAAGCTGGTAGGTAAGCAATGTGTAGCTTCCTTTTAACCCTATCTCCCACATCTTTGTCATTACTTTGCTAGTGAAATGGCTACCTCTGTCTGACTCAATCATTTGGGGTAGATCAAATCAGGAAAAGATGTGGTTGATCATCAGGGCAGCTGCTGTTTCTGCCTTGCAGTTTGGGGCCGGGAGATATTCCACCCATTTAGTAAATAAGCATGTCACCGTCAACATGTACTTATTCCCTCTAGAGGAGCGAATCACAGACCCTATGTAGTCAACTTGCAAATCTGACCATGGCAGTGTCATCTCCCTCTTTTGAGAGGTGCACAGTGTGTAAGGGATGTTGGCTGAAATTGTGCACACACAAGGCACCCCTTCAAGTATTGGTCGAGGTCCTGCCCCATGTGTGGCCAGCATGCAACCTCTCTTAAGATTTCAAGTGTTGTATGAAACCCCCTATGACCGGCGGTGGCCGCATCATGGGCGTGACCTAACATCAGGCTTCGGAATGAGGTAGGAGCCACCCACTGATCATAGCCAGCTTGGGATTTCCTTACCAACAAACCGTCTTGGATTCAAACATTTTTGGACATTTTATCAAAACTCTAAGGTCCTCTTTCCCAATGTAATCGGTATCCGTCAGGGGAAAGCTCTCAGGGTCCGCAATGTGTTGGTAAAACTTACCAATTATTGGATCCCCCTTCTGAGCCGTGATCAAATCAGCATCTGGGGTCTCCTTACTCCATTGTGCAGTTGAAAGATCATTGTGAGCATTTGTCTGGGACATAGTGATTGCAGTGACCTGGATTTCCCCCAACAGGGACTCAATCTCTATTAGATTCCCTTGGATGGCCCCAGTTTTGGCCAGCTGATCAGCTAAGTCATTTCCTGTTTTGTCTGGTCCCTCTACTTTGGAATGACCCTTGATCTTTTTCCAGTAGACGGTCATCCCATTCGAGGTGACCAGATCATCAATATTTTGGATTAACTTCCCATGTTTAAAGGGTTTGTTATTAGCACATAACATGCCTCTGGTTTTCCAATTAACCAGGTGCTCCATGAACCCGTTCCGTACATTGTCCGAATCTGTGATTATAACCAGTTCGTGGAGTAGATGTTGAACAGCAGTGAGGATGGCTTGATGCACAGCCATCAACTCTTCCACCTGACTACTTCGGGGACCAATTTTGTACCCAGCGGAGGGTTCTGGGGACTCATTCACCCATGCATTCCCTACGCCGGCCACAAGTTCTTTTTCCCCGTTGTTCTCAACATGGTAAGAGCATCCATCCACATAGACAGTGGGCATTCCCTCACACTTGTCTTCTTCAAAGACTTTGTGTGGGGAATTAAGGTATGCCTCCATGTTGCCCTTGCTTTTTAGACTTTCGTCCTCGAGACAGTTTTCTCTGGCACAATCATGCAAGTCATCCAGACCTTGCGCGAGGGGAATCTTCTTGTTTTGGCCATATCTGACCTCCACAGGAAAGCCTTGCATTGACAGAACCCAGGAAGTAATTCGGGAATTACTCACATTTCAGGCCCGGATTCTGTCACTTTGGAGATATTGCAGTGGCTGGTGTGGAGTCTCCACTATGATGTGTTCCCCCTGGATAAACGGGCGGTAATTCTTCAATGCCCACACCGTTGCCAAGAGTGCCTTCTCACAATCGTTGAATTTTTCCTCCTCAGAGGATAACGTTTTGCTCGCATAGGAGATTACTTTATTGACCTTGTCATGCTTTTGATATAATACTGCAGTCAAGCATGTATTAGAGAACCCTGTCTCCAAGAAAAACTCCTTGTTTCTGGCAGGGTAAGCTAGGCAAGGTGCTTGTGAGAGGCTTCTTTTGAGTTGTCTTACTGCCTTGTCTTGTTCTGGACCCCACTCCCACTTGACCCCCCCCTTGAAGAGATGAATCAGGGGTCTGCGTAGCCCTCAATGAACTTTCTGCTGTAATTAGTCAGTCCAAGGAGGCTCCTTAGTTCCCACAGAGTTGTGGGGTCTTTCAGTTTCTGGAGTGCTTCCACTTTCTTTTCCTGGGGAAAGAGACCCTGTGGAGTAATCTCATGCCCCAAGAAATTAACAAGGGTTCTACACCACTGTGCTGTCTGAAAGGAAAGTTTTGCTCCGGCGGCCCTCAACTGTGTCAGAACATAATGGATCTCCGCTATGTGTTCCTCCACAGATGAACTTTTGATGATCTAGATAAGACAGGTTACCCCTCGCACCCAGGTCGGGCATGGCCTTATGTAGGAAAATGTTGAATTAATTGCCGGAGTTGATTTATCCGAAGGGAGTCCGGGTTCATGTGTACTGCTGGCCCCCAAAGGTAAAAGCCAGCTTGTATTGGTCCTCCCTACTGACAGGCACAGTCCAGTATCCATTGGTCAGGTCTATTGCAGTGAATATCTGTGACCCCTGGATCTGGGCCAGCCCTTGGTCAATGTAGGGAAGAGGCCATCGGGAAGTATGGACCCGTTTGTTGAGCTCCCTAAGGTCGGCGCAGAATCTCCACTGGCCGTTTGGCTTCAATATTCCCAGCACCGGATTATTGAAGGTGCTGTTTACTGGACGGATTATCCCCCGGGACTCAAGGTTCTTAATTATTTCAGTAAGGGACTCCATGGATGCGAGAGGCAAGCAATATTGCTTCACAAACACTGGAGTCATGCCAGGGTCCGTGGGAATTGTTGTTGTGTGGATGTCGGTGCGACCACAGTCATATGAGTCTACCGCAAAGAGATCTTGGAAATCCAAGAAAACTTGTTTCAATTTTTGCTTCTGTTCCAAAGTCACACAGGCATCAGCTATGTTGATTCTCTCTTCCACATCTGCCTGAAGCCTGGAAAGACTTCTGGTTTTGCTATCTCAGCGGCCTCCTCCAGCTCGGTGGTAAAGCCCCTGGTCAGGGTGCTGATTTGGACTGGAGGCTTCAGGTGGGAAAGGCAGCCCTCATGGACCTGGAAAATCACCTCATCCCTTCTGAAGTCACAAGTCACATCTTCCTTACTATAAGGGCAGGAAGTGTCCACCAGGAAGTTCCCCCCATGCCGGGTAAAGATCCTGTCTGGTGTTGTATTGTCATCACTGTCACTGTCAAAACAGTCCTTGGGGATTGGTCTTAACAGTTAATTTCCTAAATCAATGGAATAATGTCGGTCATCAACTGCCATTCCAATAATGGTGCTTGTGGCTAGAGTAATACTCTTTATTTTGCTGTTATCCACCTCTATTGGAATGGTGTCATGTTCTATGTTGACTAATGGTGTGGAGTTTACCCCCAAACCCTTGCTGTTAGAGAGAAGCATTTAGATGAATATAAGCATCAGGGTTTTTCAATTTTTATCCTCTTTTAACTTTCACTTCCAGGGAGAATTGTCGAGTCCTTTCTGGGATGGTGACTTCCTCTTTAATCTGAATTTCAACTGCATAAGGTAGCAATTGAGCTGACCTAAATGCTTTTTCTGGATCATCAAAGCCCATGGGATTATCCGCTAATCGGGATCAAGTTTGAATTTTAATAGGACCATACTAATGGCAAAGCGATTGAGAATGTCACTGCAAAAAGGTGGCAGGGACGTCTCGCACGACCCAACAATTATGAATTATGCTCTTGTTGCCAATGGAGATTTTGAGCATACACCTGCTTGGCAGGAGATGTTTGGAATTGGGTGTTTCCAGATCCATTTCCCATTTGTCTATCAGTTTAAATGTGGGAATGGCTGGATCTTTTGGGAGTTGGCGGAACATGGCTTCGCTGATGAAGCTCTTACCATTGTTCACACTCACTCGGGCGAGAATAGAGTCCTTCCCATCATTTAACTGAACAGGGATGAACAACTGCTCTCCAATTTGCTGAATATCAGCCAGGCTCTGAGCTGATTTCACATCTTTCGGAACTATCGGAGTGGGAATGTCTGATTGTGGATTAGTAAAGAATTTCAGAGTGTTTCCTTCCAGTGTGGAATACCACCTTAAACTGGAAGGAAGGTTGATTTTCAGAAATAGAGAGGACCCCCCCATCACCGGTCTGTTGTCCTACTGCTATTACTGTCACGTCTGGAATTTGTTTGTTCTGGAAGTGAAATTCTACTTGGTCAGATTTTTTTTCAACCATGTGCCATGTGCCTTTTAAACTAACATGGTTGACACTCTGTTTTAATTTTATTGGTCGGCTAGTCTGGGTCCAGATGACCTTGTTTACGCAATCTATTAGGGGTGACAACCTTCTCAGGAGGTCATTCCCTAGTAAACAAGGGGTGCCCTCTGGAGTCACACTGTGACCGGGTGTTTCACCTTGTGTCGCCCAATTTTAATGTCCAAATCTGCAGTCCCCTTGACGGGAATTTCCTTCCGGTTAAAGTTCTGAAGTTGTCCAGGCAGAGAGGTGAGAGGAATACGGTAATTCTCCCCCCTTCCTGCACTTAGTTCATCAAAGGCCCTTTTGGACAAAAGGGTAGCTTGGGATCCAGTGTCCACCAGTGCCAAAACTGTACCCTGCCCCTGTACTTGTACCGGGGCATAGTATCTTCCTTCCTTCTCCTCAAGGGGGCAAAGGTAATGCACATTTTTGGACAACAGGTGGGCTAATTTTTTAGTTTTGGACATTGAGAGAGTAGAGATCTGGGCAGAATTCTGTGGAGAGTCATGGGAATCTGCAAGAAAAAGTTGGCAACTGGAAATCAGAGCCGTTGTGGGTTCCCCTGGTTCCGGTTCTGGGCCGCCCCCCCCTTTTTGGAGGCAGTCACCAGAATGGGTTTGAACCAGTGGATTTTGATGCTGTTGGTTCTGGGATGAGATGATGGGTGGCACTAGCTCAGTCCCCACATCTACCCAGTCTGGATGTGGATCCCTTGGGACCCATTTTTCTTTGGGAGGAGTTCCCCCATCTCTGAAGGAGAAGATCCTATTCCCAGGGTCCTCTGAGGATCCCTCTCCCTCAAATTGGAAGATCTGTACCTCCTCCACAAACTGGGTCTGTTTGCTCCTTTGTTTCTACTACCTCCTCTCTGCTCCTTGGGTGGCAGACTTTCAGGGGTAGGAGATTTTGTTTCTGGTTCCTGGGTTTCTAGGGGCTGTTTACAAGTGGGGAACGAAGCTTCCTCCAAGGCATTACACCCCCCTTCCCATTGTGCCTCCTCCTTGGGAACCAGTGGGTTATCGGGGTGCTGCCCCCATCATTGTTCTGGAGCACCAGGCCCAGAGTTTGGGGCATTCTGCGCCGGCATGCTCATGTGAGGGTTCTGTTGAGCCCTCAGCATGTGACCCAGATCCTGTACCATATTTTGGACCTGGTGCTCTAACTGTGAAACCCGCTCAGGCTGATACAGTGTTCGGTTTTCTCCCCCGGGCTGATCCCGGGAAGGGTAGCTATCCCTTCTCTGGTAGTACCCTGGGTTGGGAAGATCTGGGTACCCCTCCACCCTTGGCCTCCCCTCTCCCGGATTAAGTGGTCTGGGCTCAGGGAATTGGGGAAAGAAGGATGGATGATTTTGGGATTGGAAATTGGGTGGATACCTGGGAAAAAAGTTCTGCCCAGTATTTTGGGAATTCTGCCCTCCTGTGGGAAGTTAGGAGGGGAGTTCCCTGGGTTAGGCGCTTGGCTGGATCCCCCCCCTTGGGCTGGAGGAGTCCACACATAACCCAAGATGGGTCGCTTTCCCTTGCAATGGGGACTTACATAATCAGGGGAGTGAGGGATCCCATTTGTGGGACTACCTCCTTGACTCCCTGTTTGTGACTGGCCCGAGGGCCTTCTGGGCTGTGAATTATTCGATGCAGGCAGGTTTTTAGGCCCCCGTCTCCAAATCTAAAATGAGGGCAACCTTTACCTCTGCCACCTTAGCAGCAGCAGGGGTGCTGGTTGATTTGGGGCTTTTCTGGGTGTTATTTTTATTTTCTATGGGCTTCTGCACCTCATAGATCCGGGTAGCCTGTTCAATGACACAGTCTAGTGACCTTTTCTCATGAAAATCTCTCACTAGCTGGGTCATTATGTATTTGGGCAAGGCATGGAAAAACATATTTACAAACTCTTTACTGTCCGTGCGCACGCTTTTGGTAGTCTGCGCAAAGGCACACTTCAATTCCTGCACAAATTCTTGTGGGGCTTGATCCTCCCCAAATTGCAAATTGTAGGCTGCCTTGCGAGCCTCTTGGGGATTTCTGTGCACCGAAAAATGTTTCAAGATGGCCACCCCATATGTGGACCATCTTGAATGGTTTTGGTCCTCCAGCCCCGCAAAGAAACGTGAGTATTCTGGGGAGAATGTCCATTTTACATACTGAATGCAGCTACTACTGTCTTTCAAATGGAAAGTCTCCATCATTTGCTCGTAAAGCTCCAAGTGTTCTCAAACAGAATACTTGGCGTTCTTGTGATAAGGGGTGATGACACTCCTTATTGCCTTAATCTGTTTTACGGGGTCCTTAAGCAAGGCCCTTTTTGCCTTATTGGCCTTTTTGGTTCGGGTAACTCTGGTCCATTCATCCTTTGACTCAGAAGCACTGCTCCCAGAGGTGCCCATCTGATCTTCCAGGTTTTCCCGGATTCTGCGAGCCTGGGAATGGCTGGCAGAATGTGGGGACCTGGTCTCCTGTGTCCTGCGACGTTCAGAGAATTCTTCAGATTCCTCCTTGCTGCCAGGATTTGATGAGTACCTCCCCCCCCCCCACTGACCTAACTGGGCAGAGGTTTTTAGGATGCCCTTAGTGGGTCTACTCTCCTGGGGTTCCCCACTAAATTGCACTGTACTTGGGTGCCCATACCCAGATGCCCGCCCATCCATTCCTGGGTGGTACTGGCCTATGAGCCCCATACTTTTGGCTGGATAGTAATCTGCCATCCCTGTGGCCCTGTGCTCATGTGTGCCAGGGGACATGGGGGTGGCAGAGTCCAGGGACTGGGAGAGATGAAGGCCTCTGGTACTAGAGCTCCTGAGGTTATGCTCAGGTGTTTCCCTTTCCCAGCGAACCTCATCTCTATCAGCCCCTGCTCCCTGTTGCCATGCAAGAGCCTGTGCTTTCAGTTCCGTAGTCAAGGCCCTACTAGACTCTATCAGTCTCTCCTGCATGGCTACCTGTTGCTGGAGGCTATCATTTTCCTGGCAGAGAGCCTCATTCACTCTCTGTTCTTCCTGGTTAGTCTTGGAGTACTGGGCCAGTCTTTGCTTCAGGAGGGTTACCTCCTGAGTCCCATCCCTACTGACCTGCTCCTTTCTTGCCAGAGCATCTTCCACCCTCCTGGTGTGCTCCAACAAGTTCTGATGCTCTTTTTGGAGGTCACCCAGTCCCTGGAGGGCCAGGCGATTTTCTTCCATTTTTCTTTTTAAGTGGCAGACTTCCTGGCCTAAGGTGTCCCTTTCCTGACTAAGAGCCTGCCTCGGTGCCTCCAGGTCATCCCTCTGCCTTTGAAGGGCACCAGCTTTCTGGCGCTCTTCCTCAGATTCTGTCTGGGTATCCAGGTCTTTCAGAATCAGTTTGTTGCTCTCTGCCTTCTCCCTATCTAGGTGGCTTCGCAGGGTGACTACCTGCTCTGCGCATGCCCTATTGAAGTCCAGTTTTTGCTCCAGCTTTTTCTGGCTCTGCAGTAGGGCGTCCAAACCTTCTTGGTACTCCTTCTGCAAGGCCAGAAATCTGGTATCCTTGTCAGACTTTTCCTGTTGCAGGATACCCATATCATCTTTGATTTTAATGAGATACTGTCTACTCTCATTTTCTGACTCCTGGCTCTTGTGCCTCTGCTCAGAAGAGACCAGGTCATATTGAGCCTTCTCTAATGCCATCTGTTGCCTATTTGCCAGATCTTGGCCTTCAGCACATTTGTCCAGTATGGCTCCCATATATAAATATAAATATGCCGCTATCCTGACAATCTTGTCATGCTCATCTTTGTCATGATCTCTGCTTCCAAAAGGTCAGGGTTTTCCCAACTCCCTTGGAAGCAGATCCATAACCCAGGTTCCGAGTGCCAACCAGTCCCAATTGGGACCTTTTGGACCCAGTCCTGGCGCCAGTGGCACCAGGCTCATAAATATGCCCAGTCCCAGCGCTGGAAGCGCCGGGCTCATAATGCTTGGGTGGACTTACCTTCAGCAGACCATGCTGCTTACTTGCCTGCCAGTTGAGCCTCTGATCCTCTTCTGTTTGGAACTACTTTTCCTGTTGGGTGGGGCTGGAGCCACTCCCTAGATTCAGAACACTGGAACTCTTCTGGAAGGCAGGAACTCTTTTCTTACCAGGAACTCTTTTCTTACTTAGGCGTGGCTGTGGAAGGAGACACCTAAGCACTACAGGAGGCTATTTAAACCACACCCGGTGGATGAATCTTGCTTTGCGTTATTCTGCAACCTCTGCAGCAGAACGCTCATCGTGTCTTCTGCATCCGGTCCAGGGCCTAAGGAAAAAGGCTTACCATCCTGAATCCAGTCTTCAGCAACACCTATAAAGACAAGAAAGAACAGGTTAGCATTCCGGCATCTGAAAGGCAAAGGCTTACCATCCTGAATCCAGTCTTCAGCAACACCTATAAAGACAAGAAAGAACAGGTTAGCATTCCGGCATCTGAAAGGCAAAGGCTTACCTACTCTTCGTGCGCTCCGGAGGTCTTCACACTGCATTCCGGCATGTGAAAGACAAAACAAGGTGCGTTTAAAGACATTGGGGAACTTTAATACTCACGTGCCATTACTCCTTTCCACATCTAATCCAGTGGGTATTCCGGCACCCTGCAGCCGCTCCGAACTCGTACCTGCAAAATAAAAAGACAGTTAGAGCGCATAGTGAAGCAGGCAACAAGCGCTTACTTACGTGCTTCCAGGCGCTTCTATTCATCACACGGGCTCCATCTTCAACTCACTTCAGCCCGTCATCCGCCATCGCCGGAACCCTGCAAAACAAGAGACATCATTACTAAAGACTTTAAAGACATTTGAATGACTCGAAACTTACCGTTCGTGCAGTAAACGACGGACAGCAGTCCTCTGAAGTCAAGAGGCCTGCGCTACCTATCCAGTGAAGAAACTGGTTACAGCACCCTGCCCCGAGGCAGATGGAGAGCTCGGCATTCACTTACCTAAGGTGAGAGCGTTAACCTTTGGGGGTCTACAGGAGAGGAGAAGAGGAAAGAGATAGGGACACCCCAATAACCCCAGTTCATTAACCCCATATTTTCTATCTGCAGACATCTTACTCTACACGTCAGGCATACAGTGCACAGAGGTCCAGCCCAAAGAGCCAACCAGGTGCTACACATCACCTTTGAAGATACGGTAGTCGCCCAGTCAAGACCGGCGCCTCTGCGAGAATCAGGTGAGCGTTACAGAACGCAAAGCCTACCGCAAAACTCTCGCCCAGGCGCTATGGAAACCTCGGATACTGACCCCCTAGCCCAGTTACTTGGGGAACTAAGGGCAGAAGTGCATGCAGCTCGTCAGGAAACAAATGCTCTAAGAAGGGAACTAATTATTTCCAAGGAGAGAACAGACAATCTTGCTAGACAAGTGCTACAGTCACAAGCCGGACAGAACCCATTACCCGCATCAGGGGCAAATCTTCCTTCAACATCCTCTATGAATCCAGTGCAGATCAACCTACCTGGGAATGTACCACTGGCTCCGCCCGAACGATTTTCTGGTGACCCAAAGAGGTTTGCAGTATTTATCAATCAGTGCCGGTTGCACTTCTTATGCCGGCCAGCAGCCTTTCCAACTGATCAAGCAAAAGTAGCTTTTGTACTTTCGTACCTTAGTGGCAATGCGGCAGACTGGTCGATCCCTCTAGTTAATCAAGATAATCCGGTTCTCCATGATTTTCAAGCCTTTCAGCTTAGTATGGAAAAACTGTTCGCAAGACATTCACAGGGGCAGGCCTTGGACAATGAGCTTCTTTCGTTGCGACAGGGTAATCAAGACCTTTTGGCTTATATTGCATCTTTCAAAAGACTAATAGTGGAAACTCAATGGCCTGAGGACAAAAGGATTACGCTGTTTTATAGAGGTCTACGTGGAGAGCTCAAAGACGTTTTAGCCCAAGTAGTGAATCCCCCACAAGACTGTTCGGATTATTTAGACTTGGTCGTTCAAATAGATCACAGGCTGCAGAACAGGAAGGCCGATCGTTCCAAGTTTGATGCTCGAGTATTTTCCAAACCGCCAACTCCTTCCAAAGGAGTAGACTCCGGGGAACCCATGCAAATAGGGGGTCTGAAAGGTCCTCTAACACAAAGGGAGCGGGAAAGGAGGAAACAGTTGCAATTATGCCTATATTGCGGAAACTCAGGGCACTTTCTTCGAGACTGTCCGGTGAAACCTGCCAAGAAGGCAGTAGGAGCTGCAGTTACCAAAGTTACAAACTCTGAGCAGGGAAACGACCTCGCCCGACAAGAATAGAGGTCCTCTTGCCGAGCGTGAAAACCAGTTCCGTGACCTCGCATTTCGTGATACCTATGGTCCTCATTAGCCCTGATAATCCGGATCGATTACATGCAATTGAAGCTTACGTCGACAGCAGTGCCATCGGCAATTATGTGGATCATGAAATGGTTTTGAGGATGAATCTAACTCTTTGTCCCAAGGCTGTAAAGGACGTCATTACTACGGTGGATGGTACGGAGATAGCCTCTGGGCCAGTAACGCATACCACTCAAGAGGTGACGCTAGTAAGTCAAGATGGACACCATGAGAAGATCGTGTTCGATGTGATCAAGGCCCCTCAGTTTCAGATTATTCTAGGAATACCTTGGTTAGAGAAACACAATCCTCTGATCGATTGGCGAGCAAGAACGGTCCAGTTTCCAGAATGTGTCTCTACTTGTCACCCTCCACCTGGTGTTGCACTGGCCGCAATTTCTTCAGAGACTCCCCAGTTACCTCCCGAATACCTAGAATACCAAGATGTTTTCCGGAAGGATCAGGCTAACTCTCTACCTCCTCATAGGTCTTATGACTGCCAGATAGACCTGATACCTGGATCTACTCCTCCTTGTAGTAGAATTTATGCCCTCACCGAGCCTGAGAACCTTCACCTTCGACAATACCTGGATCAATACCTGGCAAATGGGTTTATTCGTCCTTCCAAGTCCCCTGCTTCTTCAGCTTTGTTCTTCGTTCCAAAAAAGGAAGGAGACCTTAGAACTTGTATCGATTATCGCTCCCTGAACCAGATCACCGTTAAGAATAGATATCCGTTACCTTTGATCCCTGAACTCCTGGACCAAGTCAGAAAAGCATGCATATATACAAAGCTGGATCTTAGAGGAGCTTACCACTTGGTACGAGTAAAAGAGGGCGATGAATGGAAGACGGCCTTCCGCACCAAGTATGGGCTATTTGAATATCAGGTCATGCCCTTCGGACTTTGTAATGCCCCAGCCGCCTTTCAATATTTTATGAACGATGTCCTCAGAGAGCTCATAGATGTATGTGTTGTTGTTTACATTGACAACATCCTCGTTTATTCTTCATCGGAATCTGAACATCGGAAACACGTGAAAATGGTCCTCGAAAGATTGCGTCAACACAAACTTTTCGCTAAATTGGAAAAATGTGTTTTCAAGGTGACTGAAGTTGAATTCTTGGGATTCATATTATCACCTGGCGGAGTGCGTATGGATTCAAAAAAGGTCGATGCAGTTCTCAAATGGCCATCACCATCCTCCGTAAAAGGTGTGCAAAGCATGTTAGGCTTCGCTAACTTTTACCGCAGGTTTATCCCCGAATTCTCTCGAATAGTCCAGCCCATTACTGCCTTGTTAAAGAAAAACAAACGTTTTGAATGGTCTACCGAGGCGGAACAAGCTTTCCAGGATTTGAAGACTAAATTTATCTCTGCACCAATCTTAAAACACCCTCGCCCCGAACTCCCCTACATCGTGGAAACTGATGCTTCAAGCCTTGCCATGGGGGCAGTTCTATCACAAAAGGACCCGGTAACCAATCAGTTGCATCCCGTGGCATTTTGGTCCCGCAAATTCTCGCCTCCTGAAATCAATTACACGATTACTGACAAGGAACTTCTGGCTATCAAGTCTGCCTTTAAGGCTTGACGGCATTATCTGCTGGGGGCCCGACACACCGTTACTGTGATTACGGATCACCGAAACCTGCAATATTTGAAGACCGCAAAAGCCCAATCCTCTAGACAACTCCGTTGGGCATTATTCTTTGCCGAGTTTGACTTCATAATTACCTATCGACCTGGTACAAAGAACGGTAAAGCCGATGCCCTTTCTCGGATGGGAGTGGAAGAACACTTGGTCAACCCTAAACCTGTACCAATCATTCCCGAACAAAGAATTCTGGGTGTAATCGCCACAGAATCCATAGAGGAAGTTAAGGATAAAGCCAGGCAACTTGTAACTCCAGCAGACATACAGAATTGGCATCTACAGGGAAAGGACTTTGCAGTAAAGGACAACTTATTGTATTTCCAAGAACGATTATACCTACCCAGCACAGATTTACAGAAAAAAGTAATCTCTTGTTATCACGACTCTTTAATGGAAGGTCATCCCGGTATAGCCAAGACCTCAGAAAAGATCAAGCGCTACTTCTGGTGGCCGTCTTGGAAAAAAGATATCAGAGACTTTATAATGTCCTGTGGAGTATGCGCCCAAAACAAGAGTCAAAAGGAAAGACCAGCAGGCCTCTTACGCCCTGTTGACATCCCACCTCGCCCTTGGCATACGCTTTCTATGGACTTCATCACCGATCTACCTCCATGCTCCGGATACAATACGATTCTAGTAATCGTGGACTTATTCTCCAAGATGGCGCATTTCATTCCGCTCAAAGGCTTGCCAACAGCAGCAACTCTGGCCCGAGAATTTCTCGAAAACATCGTCCGACTGCACGGTTTTCCTTCGGTTCTAATTTCGGATCGAGGTAGTCAATTTATTTCTCATTTTTGGCGAAGTTGCTGTCGGTCGGCTCAAATTGATGTGAGACTATCGACCAGTCACCACCCTCAGACCGACGGACAAACCGAGAGGACCAATCAAACTCTGGAACAGTATTTACGCTGCATGCTGCAACAAACTGAAAAAACTTGGAAAGATATCCTTTGGATAGCCGAGTATGCCTACAATAACTCTGTCCATTCGGGAACTGGGAAAACCCCGTTTTTTCTTTTGTACGGCAGTCACCCTCGAACCTCGGAGTTGGATCCCCTCCAAGATCTTGAAACACCAGCAGTAGACTACCTGCATTCTACAATCACCCAAGCCTTTAAGGAAGCCGTTTCTCACCTTCAAAGGGCTAAAGAACAATACAAGAAAGGAGCAGATCAACATCGGAAGGAAGCCCCTCACTATCAAGTAGGGGATCAAGTCTGGTTATCCACCAAATATCTATCTCTAAAAGGGCCACGCACATTCAACCCAAGATACCTTGGTCCCTATTCCATCACTACCATAGTAAACCCAGTAGCGGTCAAGTTGGACTTGCCCCCGCACATGAAGATACATCCGGTCTTCCACGTCTCTCTATTAAAACCCGTGCAACCTCAAACCCGACTAACCAAATCTCCAAAACCTATCCTAGTGGATGGAGAACTCGAGTTTGAAGTCAAAAGCATTCTGGACTCCAAGATCTCCAAATCTAAACTATTCTACCTAATTGACTGGAAAGGCTACGGCCCCCAAGAGAGATCCTGGGAACCTGCTGAATATGTCCACGCTCCTCGCCTAATCAAAAGATTTCACCGAACATTTCCTGACAAGCCAAAACCCCCGGAGAAGCCCGGTTTGGGAGGGGCCTTGAGGGGGGGTACTGTCATGATCTCTGCTTCCAAAAGGTCAGGGTTTTCCCAACTCCCTTGGAAGCAGATCCATAACCCAGGTTCCAAGTGCCAACCAGTCCCAATTGGGACCTTTTGGACCCAGTCCTGGCGCCAGTGGCACCAGGCTCATAAATATGCCCAGTCCCAGCGCTGGAAGCGCCGGGCTCATAATGCTTGGGTGGACTTACCTTCAGCAGACCATGCTGCATACTTGCCTGCCAGTTGAGCCTCTGATCCTCTTCTGTTTGGAACTACTTTTCCTGTTGGGTGGGGCTGGAGCCACTCCCTAGATTCAGAACACTGGAACTCTTTTGGAAGGCAGGAACTCTTTTCTTACCAGGAACTCTTTTCTTACTTAGGCGTGGCTGTGGAAGGAGACACCTAAGCACTACAGGAGGCTATTTAAACCACACCCGGTGGATGAATCTTGCTTTGCGTTATTCTGCAACCTCTGCAGCAGAACGCTCATCGTGTCTTCTGCATCCGGTCCAGGGCCTAAGGAAAAAGGCTTACCATCCTGAATCCAGTCTTCAGCAACACCTATAAAGACAAGAAAGAACAGGTTAGCATTCCGGCATCTGAAAGGCAAAGGCTTACCATCCTGAATCCAGTCTTCAGCAACACCTATAAAGACAAGAAAGAACAGGTTAGCATTCCGGCATCTGAAAGGCAAAGGCTTGCCTACTCTTCGTGCGCTCCGGAGGTCTTCACACTGCATTCCGGCATCTGAAAGACAAAACAAGGTGCGTTTAAAGACATTGGGGAACTTTAATACTCACGTGCCATTACTCCTTTCCACATCTAATCCAGTGGGTATTCCGGCACCCTGCAGCCGCTCCGAACTCGTACCTGCAAAATAAAAAGACAGTTAGAGCGCATAGTGAAGCAGGCAACAAGCGCTTACTTACGTGCTTCCAGGCGCTTCTATTCATCACACGGGCTCCATCTTCAACTCACTTCAGCCCGTCATCCGCCATCGCCAGAACCCTGCAAAACAAGAGACATCATTACTAAAGACTTTAAAGACATTTGAATGACTCGAAACTTACCGTTCGTGCAGTAAACGACGGACAGCAGTCCTCTGAAGTCAAGAGGCCTGCGCTACCTATCCAGTGAAGAAACTGGTTACAGCACCCTGCCCCGAGGCAGATGGAGAGCTCGGCATTCACTTACCTAAGGTGAGAGCGTTAACCTTTGGGGGTCTACAGGAGAGGAGAAGAGGAAAGAGATAGGGACACCCCAATAACCCCAGTTCATTAACCCCATATTTTCTATCTTCAGACATCTTACTCTACACGTCAGGCATACAGTGCACAGAGGTCCAGCCCAAAGAGCCAACCAGGTGCTACACATCACCTTTGAAGATACGGTAGTCGCCCAGTCAAGACCGGCGCCTCTGCGAGAATCAGGTGAGCGTTACAATCTTTGGCTTTAGGGGCCATATATAGTTCACTCAGGGCCACATGTAATGGACCCTGATCTTTCCATATGTCTGACCCTGTTGCAGTGATCTGGGGTGTGATTTCCTGCAACCACACCACGTCTGGTCCTGTTCCATCCATTCGCCTCTCACAAATAGCTTATGTAAGAGGTGCTCTCTGGCTATTTTGATATCTACCAAGGTCGTCATTCTGGAAATTGATTTCCTTCCAGACTTACAGAAGTTAGTATTTTATTTTGCAAAAACAGCACCAAATGTTGCAGCATAATAACTCGAACATGGGTCAATACACCTGACAAACACAACTTACCAGAAGCTAGTAAGTAAACTTAATGTTCCTTATACATTTCTAAACTTTCTGTTTTAGGTACACTAAAAGTAATATATATTTTTTTTTTTACACAGAAATGTCCAGTACTTTGGAATGGTTTGAGGAAAATTTCCCAAGTGAGGAAATGTCTGAAGACACTTCTCTATATAACCAATTTAATAATCATTACTTTATGTGCACTTAACATATATATTTCTTTTTAACAGACCATAGAAACATTGAAAATAATACACCAAAAGAGACATTGGAAAATACTCTGCAGTGCATGGAAGAAAAATTGGACATGCTCACGGGAAATTTCAATCTTTTGAAATATTTTGTGGAGGGCCACATAAAAGAAAAAATTAAATATCATTGTCCCACATGTACCTGTTCCCCCTCTCCATATCCCAGTCAACTATCCCCAAACCCTCAATACCAAGAAAAACGTTATGATGAGACTTCCATCCCTTCATCTCCTCCCATCCATCCTCTCCAAACCCCCAATTCCCCTGTGTTTGAGTCAGTTTCTGCTTTTCCCCTCTTTCATCATTTTATATCAGTATATATATAATAAAAAAATATTATGTGTTTTAATTCAGTCCTTTGTGTCTTATTTTTTTTAAAAAGGCAGTTAAGATGTCCGGGGATAGCACGGGTGTCCGGGATGTCCGTAATTAACCAAAATGGGGGTGTCCAAAGGACACTATACCAGTCCGTGCTGTCCGCAGGCAAAATGAAACTGTTCTCAGAACACACTAGGTGTCCTGAATGTCCGCAATTAACCAAAATGGAGGTGTCCTAAGGACACTATACCTGTCCGGACTGTCTGCAGGCAAGGTGATACTGTTCTAAGAACACACACGGTGTCCGGGATTTCCATAATTACCCAAAATGGGGGTGTCCTAAGGACACTATACCTGTCCGTCCTGTACGCAACTAAAATGGAACTGTTCTTAGAACACACTCGGTGTCCGGAATGTCTGAAATGAAACAAAATTGAGGTGTCCTAAAGTCACTATACATGTCCGTGCTGTACGCAAGCGAAATAAAACTTTTCTTAGAACATGTGCGGTGTCCGGGATGTCCGTAATTATCCAAAATGAGGGAGTCCTAAGGACACTTTACCTGTCCGTACTAACTCTAGATCATCTACGCACATGCGCACCAGACCTATAAGTCCTACGAACATTGCGCCTGTCCGTAACTGTCCGTCTCACTTGTATCGCACTTTTAATTAGTTTCAGGACCCGAAAAACTGTCCGTACAACACCCGCCTGCACGTGCACAACCGTTCCTGCGCAATTGGTGTCCTGCGGACACCCGTTCCCTTTGCGGACATGTTCGCGACGTCATCATGTGACCGGACCCACGCTGAGCGTGTGTCCTGAATTGCGGAGACTGTCCGGGTCCCTGAACATTTTAAAAGTACTTTATCAGACAATCCAAAGTATTTTACAGTAAAGATTCACCATTGCACATGTCCCAGACAATGACCCTGACTTTCTACATACTTTTTGGAACTTTTTGAGCCTTTTTAGAGTGTTTCATCTGTCCGTGAAGCACGCACCAGCACCCCTATAAAAGGCCACACTCCAGAGCTGATCCTCATTGTGCTTCTGGCTATTGCAAATTGAGTTTTGCTGCCTTTGCTGATCTGACTTTTGATTTGAGATCATCTCATCAATCCTGAAGGCATCGATGGCTGCTGCTGCTACATTTGCCTCAGCACCAACTCCCACCCCCTCCACCACCACCACCTCCCCAAGGGCCTGAAGCGGGGAACAGGCGTGAGGATATAGAGGAGGATGAAGAGGATGAAGATGATGAGGCAGTGGAAGTCCCTACTACCAGCACGCGCCGTGAGTCTTGGGTGTGGTGGTTATTTACCATTCATGGTGACATACCAAAATCACGTGCGAACAAGGTCACCTGCAACCAGTGCAAAATGGTACTGAGTCGTGGGAGGCCTGTTTCGTACAGCTTTGGTACGACATCAATGAAGCAACACCTAAGGTTGTTCCACGGTGGGGCCATTCACAAGGTTGTACTTTGTGATCAACGTAGGCCATGCACCCGACACTCTAGGCCCTTGTCACCACCACCGGAGCATATCACACCCATAGATCATACACATAGAATCAAACGGCCATGCACCCAAGACTCTAGGCCCTGCCCACAACCACCACAGCATATCACACCCATAGAATCAATGGGTGTGATATGCTCAAACGGACAAGACAAACACAACGGGGGTGCCCGCCAACTAAATAAATACAGCATTTGACCCATCTCTTACTCCCCCACCCTCCCCAAACACTCTTATACACCAAAACATGTGTCAAAGTTGTATTTCCCCCGTTTGTCACCGTGCTGTCCGCGGATGTCCGCAGATCCAAGATGACGGGCACATCGAAACAAAACGACGCACCTCACGCTTCATTCCAGCCAATCGGTGAACACGTCACATGTCCGCGGACAGGACATCAGCCGATTAGCCAATCAGTGTCCTGTCCACGGAGTGAACAGGGAAATGTGTCCGCTGAGCGGACATAAATTTCACTAATGTTTTGTGACCTACTTTTTGGTAATTTAAAAAAAAATATTGGATGGATTTTCACCAAATTTACAAAAGCCCGCTTTTGGGACCTGCTGCGAATTTGGTGAAAATCCATCCAGCGGTTTGGGCTGTAGGCGTGAGCAAAGTTTTTTCCCCATTCACTCTATGGGAAAAAAATAAGTTTTGGGACCCCCTCTGTAACTTTGCCCCCCCCCCCGGACCAAACCTTACCAAACTTTGCAGAAAAATTCAGAGTGGGCCATATACTTTTATTGCAAAGATTGGTGACGATTCGTCCAAGGGGAGCGAAGTTATAAGACGCCCAAAAAGTGCTCTTCCTATGGGATTAGCAACTTCACCATAACTAGACATCCACTAGCGTGGCTGTGTAATGCAAAAAATGTCCTTACAATGATTGCGGCTCATCAAGACTTAACTAATTTATTTCAATGTGCCTATATGATCCTCCAACAGGTTGTGCCAATTTGAAGTGAAAACAACCCAGCTGGGGTGAACTCAACCATAGATACAGCATCCTACATGTCTCATTGCGACCTGGAAGCACTGCAAGGGTTAACCATTAACAGGACGAGGCAGGTCATAATCAGAGCAAAGCACAGCTGTACTGATGGCCAACTACAAAGTCCGGCTTCTGCCTGTGCCTTTTGCCTCTCAGCATCATTCACATGTCTGCATCATCCTAGGCATCATTCTGTGTAAGAGATCATCTTTTGCTAGAAACCATAGTGCACAAACTGCAGTAAATGATAGGAATAAGGCAGTGATTCTTTCCCATGTCAATTTCAAAGAGATGTTTCGCAATGTAGCTTTATGTGTCCAGACATTGACCATATCTGTAAAAGTCCTCCAGAAGGCAAATATGTCAGCTATGCAATTACTACAAAAAGTGCAAGAAAAAGATGAGGTTTTACTATCAAGCATTACAAATCTTTTAGCAAACATGCCTGGTACTAAAGAGTACTGGTTCCAACGTCAGGGAGATGTTTGTTGTATGATAAGAAACCTTGGCCCACCCACTTGGTTTGTTACATTAAGTTGTGCAGAATATGAATGGGAAGATTTACCTGATTCCCTACGCATATCAAACAAAAACAAAACAAACATAGATGTACTAACACCTGGAAAACTTTGCTTTCTAGATCCTGTTAATGTTTCAAGATATTTCCATCATTGTTTCATTGCTATGCACAATTTATTTGTAATAAATCTGTTCCTCCCCTCGGAGAAGTGCAACACTTCTTTTGGAGAAAAGAATACCAAGCCAGAGGAGCACCACATATCCACATGCTTTTATGGATTAAAGATGCTCCTAAATTTGGTCAAGACAGTGATGCCACTGTTTTACAGTTTATTGAACAATATGTCACTTGTGAAATTCCATCAGAAGCAACAAATAGTGATCTTCATGCACAAATATGTACAATTTCAAAGACACAAATGTGGGAAATATTGTCGTTGCAAATACAAAAGCAAAGGGAAATACTACACCAAATGCCGCTTTGGTTTCCCTAGACCAGTTACAGAAACAGGTGAAGTTAACAACTTCATGTCATCAGTTAGACATAGTGTTAAAGGTAAATAACCTAGGAACACATATTACATAAAAAGAACAGAAGAAGCAAAATATATCAATGATTACAATGAAATCATTGTCCTCTTATGGAATGCAAACGTAGATGTGCAGTACATTGAAGACAATTCCACTGCATTTGCACAATATGTTACAGCCTACTTAACCAAAGCAGAAAAAACAGAGCTTCAAGACCTCTGGAATTACCAATTATTGGACAAAACACTGTCTCAGATATTGTACATCTTAGGCATAAAAATGCTTTCTCATAGAGAATGTGGCTGCTATGAATCTGCAGATCATTTAACCGGTACTGCTTTGTATGGAAAATATGAAAATATAGTATGGCTAAGTCTTGGTCCTGCTACATCTAGAAAAAGAGTTCTCAAATCATACGACGACACAGAAACAATAGTAAAAAATGATCCCAACAGCCAAGACATTTTGAAAAACAATTCACTAGACACATACTACCCAAACAGGAGTACCACTTTGGAAACCATGTGTCTATATCACATAGCCCAAAATTTCACAATACAAAAATAATATAAAACCTGATGAAAAAAAGGTAGATACAGAGTGAAAAATTATGAAGGCAGCTTAGTGAAACTTACTAAACCAAGCTTAATTAATCAAATGAAATTGTCATTAAAAACTCCTCAACATAAAGAACTATATTACATGTCCCTGCTACAACTTTTTAAACCATGGAGAAAAGAAGAAGGGATACTAGATATATATGACTCCTATGAAGACGCTTTCAAAGCAAATGAAAGCACTATAACCGATATAAACTATACACAGTACAAAACAATGGTGCACAATGAACAGAAACACGAAGAAGAACTCTAGGCCCAACTAGATAAGGACACTCCCGACATTAGTCAACCTTCTGTGACAGGAAGCCAAGAACCACTGGGACAGCCACTAATGGCAAATTAAGCAGAATTAGCTATGACAGAAGTAGAAAACACCATGTGTCACTGTGAAAAAGATACAAAAGACTTAAATGTACTACAATCAAAACTGAACAAAGAGCAGCGGACCATTTTTGAAGAAGTAAATAAAGAAATTGCACATGGTGTACAACATGGAAATAAAGTATGTACCTGCCAAAATGACAAACATATACTACTATACGTCAGTGGTGAAGCTGGATCAGGCAAAACATTCTTAATCAAAATCATCAGCAAGTTCCTTCACCAATTGACAAACAACAAACTGTTAGCTGTTGTAACTGCCCCCACAGGTTTTGCTGCCTACAACATAGGCGTTGTCACTTTACACTGATTACTACTTCTTCCAGTATAACACCAAAACAAATTAGAATATTACAAACTTTCTACAGAAGCTGCAATGGTACTACGCAAAATGTTAAAACAAATGAAAATGCTACTAATAGATGAAGTGAGCATGGTCTCCAACCTAATGTTGGCTTTGATTCACCTCAGATTGCAAGAAGTACTTAAAACAAACTACGAAGAGCTCTTTGGAGGAAAACACATTATTATTTTCAGAGATCTTCAATTGACACCAGTGAAAGGTGAACCTATTTTTAAAACCTTAGGATACAAACTCTGCCGTAAAACTGTTGGCAGCATAGGAAATGTCAACCTTTGGCAACATTTCCAATACAGAGAATTAACAGAAAACATGCACCAATCTGCAGACCTTACCTACGTAAACATTTTAAAAAGTATTAGAGTTGGTGTACTATCTTAACAAGCACAAGCAATATTTAAAACCCGGCACATCAATGCACTTCATGCCATAACTCATGTGCTACTGATGTCATGGAACAATTAGCACGCAAAAATTTCGATTGTATGTCCTTGATGCCAACTCTTGCAAGCTGTTCCAAATTCAATGAAACAATGTTGAAAAAAGAAATGCAACCAATAATTGAAATTTGCTCCACAGACAAACTGGACGTACATGGTATGACACTCCCCATGTGTCAACAAGCCACAACAAGACTAAATACCTTAGAACATTCTATCTCCAACACAGCTGGTTTGGAGAAAATATTAGAATTATCTTTAAACTGTAGAGTAATGCTAAACGTAACCTTGACGTGGAGCAAGTACTAGTTAATGGAGCACTGGGTACAGTTGTTCGCTTTCAAACATACCCATGTGACAACAACATTCAGTTTGTCAATATTCTCTTTGACAAACATTCAGAAGTAAAAAGGATAGGGCGCTCAACAGCCCGATTCCTTCTTTTCAAAGACATGTATGTACGCAGAGAACAATTTTCTCTAACTCTAGCCTACGCAGTCACCATTAACAAATCATAAGATCTTACCCTAGATAGATATTGGGAACACAGTCTTTGAAGAAGGCATGAGCTACGAAGCACTATCACGCTTACATACACATGACGGTCGATTTCGAATCAACTTTGATGCAAGTAAAGTAAACGCTGATATTCCTTGCATTTTAGAATACAATAGACTACGTTCACTATACATCCCCATCTACAAACATATCCTGTTCCACAAAAGCAAAATGTTGTAAAAGAAAACTACTTCAAACATAAATGCAACAGGATCTCACTGCGATTCCTTCAAAGAGTGTAAAAAAAGCTAATGCTTCATCAATTACTACAACCAAAGAAGAATCTATAACTCAAAGTAACTCAGGTACTTCTTCAAAGAAGCAACACACACTCCGAAAACTCAGAACTATCTGGTCCATTCAAATTTTCAAATATAACTGGTGTAAATTGTTACGCAAATGTAGCAATCAATACTCTATTTCAATTGCCACCAATTGTTGAAAACATTTACTTACACAGTACAGACCAATTGTGTTTGCAAATGTTAGTCCTTCATAGAAATGCAACCAACAATCCTGACAACACATATAGGGGGTAATTCATAGAAATCAGCGCACAAGTGGCGCACGCGGCTGGTGCACAGTGTGCAGTGTGCAGCAGTCTGCACCAGCCATGTGCGCCAAAATCCATTTCCGTGCACAGCGTATTCATGGATTCTAACATCCTTAACGAACCGTGGCGCAGAATGGCGCAGCGAACCTGCAGCAGCGCCAGTTAGGCCCCCAAACCCACCCCGTGCGCCCGTACATGGCGCACAGACCAGTGGACCAGCATCTTGCCCCCAACCATGAAAATGTTTGTAAAACTCCCCATGCACCCCTCCGAATACACAAACCCTGCTCGCAGCGGGGTGCGTGTGGAGAATCACACGCGACAGGCCTTGTGCAAGCGGGGTACGTGTATTTCAGTGGTGCGCATGGAGAATCACACGCGATAGGCCCTTTGCGAGCGGGGTACGTGTATTTCAGGGGTGCGCATGGAGAATCACACGCGACAGGCCTTGTGCGAGCGAGGTACGTGTATTTCGGGGGTGCGCATGGAGAATCACACGCGATAGGCCCTGTGCGAGCGGGGTACGTGTATTTCAGGGGTGCGCGTGGAGAATCACACACGACAGGCCTTGTGCGAGTGGGGTACGTGTATTTCGGGGGTGCGTGTGGAGAATCACACATGATAGGCCCTGTACGAACGGGGTATATGTATTTAGGGGGTGCATGTGGAGAATCACACATGACAGGCCTTGTGTGAGCGGGTACGTGTATTTCGGGGGTGTACATGGAGAATCATACGCGATAGGCCTTGTGGAGCGGGGTGCATGTATTTTGGGGTGCATGTGGAGAATCACACACGATAGGGCCTGTGCGAGTGGGGAACGTGTATTTTGGGGGTGCACATGGAGAATCACATTCGACAGGGCTTGTGTGAGTGGGGTACGTGTATTTTGGGGGTGCGCGTGGAGAATCACACGCGATAGGCCCTGTGCGAGCGGGGTATGTGTATTTCGGCGGTGCGCATGGAGAATCATACGCGATAGCGTCTGTGCGAGCGGGGTACGTGTATTTCTGGGGTGCACGTGGAGAATCACATGCGACAGGCCTTGTGCGAGCGGGTACGTGCATTTTGGGGATACGCGTGGAGAATCACACGCTATAGGGCCTGTGCGAGTGGGGTACGTGTATTTCAGGGGTGCACATGTAGAATCACACATGGCAGGTCTTGTGCGAGCGGGTATGTGTATTTCGTGGCTGCGCATGGAGAATCACACGCGATAGGCCCTGTGCGAGCGGGGTGCGTGTATTTTGGGGGTGCACGTGGAGAATCACACGCAACAGGCCTTGTGCGAGCGGGGTACGTGTATTTCGGGGGTGTGCATGGAGAATCACACGCGATAGCCCCTGTGCGAGCGGGGTACGTGTATTTCTGGGGTGCACGTGGAGAATCACATGCGACAGGCCTTGTGCGAGTGGGTACGTACATTTTGGGGATACGCGTGGAGAATCACACGCGATAGGCCCTGTGCTAGCGGGGTACATGTATTTCGGGGGTGCGCGTGGAGAATCACACGCAACAGGCTTTGTGCGAGCGGGGTACGTGTATTTTGGGGGTGCACGTGGAGAATCACACGGGATAGGCCCTGTGCGAGTGGGGTATGTGTATTTCGGGGGTGCGCATGGAGAATCAGATGCGACGGTCCTTGTGTGAGAGGTGTACGTGTATTTCAGGGGTGGGCATGGAAGATCACACGTGATAGGCCCTGTGCGAGCGGGGTACGTGTATTTCGTGGGTGTGCATGGAGTATCACACGCGACAGGCCTTGTGTGAGAGGTGTACGGGTATTTTGGGGGTGCGTGTGGAGAATCACATGCGATAGGCCCTGTGCGAGCAGGGTACGTGTATTTTGTGGCTGCCCATGGAGAATCACACGCGATAGGCCCTGTGGGAGCGGGGTATGTGTATTTCGGGGGTGCGCGTGGAGAATCACACGCAACAGGCCTTGTGCGAGCGGGGTACGTGTATTTTGGGGGTGCACATGGAGAATCACACATGATAGGCCCTGTGCGAGTGGGGTATGTGTATTTAGGGGGTGCGCGTGGAGAATCAGATGCGACCGTCCTTGTGTGAGCGGTGTACGTGTATTTCAGGGGTGGGCATGGAAGATCACAAATGATAGGCCCTGTGCGAGCGGGGTACGTGTATTTCGGGCGTGCGCGTGGAGAATCACATGCGATAGGCCCTGTGCGAGTGGGTTACATGTATTTCGGGGGTGCATGTGTAGAATCACACGCAACAGGCCTTGTGCGAGCAGGGTACATGTATTTCGGGGGTGCGCGTGGAGCATCAAATGAGATAGGCCCTGTGCGAGCGGGGTATGTGTATTTTAGCGGTGCGCGTGGAGAATCACACACGACAGGCCTTGTGCGAGTGGGGTCATGTATTTCGGGGGTGCGCGTGGAGAATCACACGCGACAGGCCTTGTGCGTTTGGGGTACGTGTATTTCGGGGGTGCGCGTGGAGAATCACATGCGATAGGCCCTGTGCGAGTGGGTTACGTGTATTTCGGGGGTGCATGTGTAGAATCACCCGCGACAGGCCTTGTGCGAGCAGGGTACGTGTATTTCGGGGGTGCGCGTGGAGAATCAAACAAGACAGGCCTTGTGCGAGTGGGGTACGTGTATTTCAGGGGTGTGCGTGGAGAATCACACACGACAGGCCTTGTGCGAGCAGGGTATGTGTATTTCGGGGTGCACGTGGAGAATCAAATGCGATAGGCCCTGTGCGAGCAGGGTATGTGTATTTCAGGGGTGTGCGTGGAGAATCACACACGACAGGCCTTGTGCGAGCAGGGTACGTGTATTTCGGGGGTGCGCGTGGAGAATCAAATGCGATAGGCCCTGTGCGAGCGGGGTATGTGTATTTCAGGGGTGCGCATGGAGAATAACACAAGACAGGCCTTGTGCGAGTGGGGTACATGTATTTTGGGGGTGCATGTGGAGAATCACACGCGACAGGCCTTGTGCGAGCGGGTACGTGTATTTCAGGGGTGTGCATGGAGAATCACAAGCGATAGGCCTTGTGCGAGCGGGGTACATGTATTGTGGGGTGTGCGTGGAGAATCACATACGATAGGGCCTGTGCGAGCGGGGTACGTGTATTTCAGGGGTGTGCATGGAGAATCACACGCCACAGGCCTTGTGCGAGCAGGGTACGTGTATTTCAGGGGTGCGCGTGGAGAATCACACGCGATAGGCCCTTTGCGAGCGGGGAACGTGTATTTTGGGGGTGCACATGGAGAATCACACGCGACAGGGCTTGTGCGAGTGGGGTACGTGTATTTCGGGGGTGCGCGTGGAGAATCACACGCGATAGGCCCTGTGCGAGCGGGGTATGTGTATTTCAGGTGTGCGCGTGGAGAATCACACGCGACAGACCTTGTGCGAGCGGGGTACGTGTATTTCGGGGGTGCGCATGGAGAATCACACGCGATAGCCCCTGTGCGAGCGGGGTACGTGTATTTCGGGGGTGCACGTGGAGAATCACATGCGACAGGCCTTGTGCGAGCGGGTACGTGCATTTCGGGGATACGCATGGAGAATCACACGCGATAGGCCCTGTGCGAGCGGGGTACGTGTATTTAAGGGGTGCACATGGAGACTCACACGCGACAGGTCTTGTGCGAGCGGGTACGTGTATTTCGTGGCTGCGCATGGAGAATAACATGAGATAGGCCCTGTGCGAGCGGGGTATGTGTATTTCAGGGGTGCGCGTGGAGAATCACACGCGACAGACCTTGTGCGAGTGGGGTAGTTGTATTTCGGGGGTGTGCATGGAGAATCACACGCGATAGCCCCTGTGCGAGCGGGGTACGTGTATTTCGGGGGTGCACATGGAGAATCACATGCGACAGGCCTTGTGCGAGCGGGTACGTGCATTTCGGGGATACGCATGGAGAATCACACGCGATAGGCCCTGTGCGAGCGGGGTACGTGTATTTCGGGGGTGCGTGTGGAGAATCACACGCAACAGGCCTTGTGCGAGGGGGGTACGTGTATTTTGGGGGTGCACGTCGAGAATCACACGTGATAGGCCTTGTGCGAGCGGGTACGTGCATTTCGGGGATACGCATGGAGAATCACACGCGATAGGCCCTGTGCGAGCGGGGTACGTGTATTTCGGGGGTGCGTGTGGAGAATCACACGCAACAGGTCTTGTGTGAGCGGTGTACGTGTATTTCAGGGGTGGGCGTGGAAGATCACACATGATAGGCCCTGTGCAAGCGGGGTACGTGTATTTCCTGGGTACGTGTGGAGAATCACACGCGACAGGCCTTGTGTGAGAGGTGTACGTGTATTTTGGGGGTGCGCGTGGAGAATCACATGCGATAGGCCCTGTGCGAGTGGGGTACGTGTGTTTCGGGGGTGCGCATGGAGAATCACACGCGACAGGCCTTGTGCGTTCGGGGTACATGTATTTCGGGGGTGCGTGTGGAGAATCACACGCGATAGACCCTGTGTGAGCGGGGTACGTGTATTCCGGTGGTGCGCATGGAGAATCACATGCAACAGTCCTTGTGCGAGTGGGGTACGTGTATTTCAGGGTGCGTGTGGAGAATCACACGTGATTGGCCCTGTGAAAGCAGGGTACGTGTATTTCGGGGGTGCGTGTGGAGAATCACACGTGACAGGCCTTGTACGAGAGGTCTACATGTATTTCAGGGGTGTGCGTGGAGAATCATATGCAATAGGCCCTGTGCGAGCGGGGTACGTGTATTTCAGGGGTGCGTGTGGAGAATCACACGCGACAGGCCCTGTGCGAGTGGGTTACGTGTATTTCGGGGGTGCACGTGGGGAATCACACGCAACATGCCTTGTGCGAGCAGGGTACGTGTATTTCGGGGATGCGCGTGGAGAATCAAATGTGATAGGCCCTGTGCGAGCGGGGTACGTGTATTTCAGGGGTGCGCGTGGAGAATCACACGCAATAGGCCCTGTGCGAGCGTGCGAGCGGGATATGTGTATTTCGGGGGTGCGTGTGGAGAATTACACGCAATAGGCCCTGTGCGAGCGGGGTATGTGTATTCTGAGGGCTGCGCGGGGAATACAAATGTGATTTCGCCGTGTGTGTCCTCCCAGGTGTGCCCTGTACCCCCTCCTCAGTCGCTGCAGCCAGCCCACACCACAGGGGACTACCCTGCACCCCTGGTCATGTCCCGTAGGCAGCCCATTAACCCTGGCCATGCCCCCCAGCCTGCCCACATGTCACCATGCACCAGTGAGCACCGAGTCATGTCCCACTGCACCCCCACCCACCCTGCATTGACGGGCACCTGCCAGCAGGTGCCCGACTCATGTCCCCTTGCACCCCCACCCACCCAGCATTGACGGGCACCTGCCAGCAGGCCGCAACTCATGTCCCCCTGCACCCCCACAAACCCAGCGTTGACAGGCACCTGCCAGCAGGCCCCGACTCATGTCCCCCTGTATCCCAACGCACCCTGCATTGACGGGCACCTGCCAGCAGGCCCCGACACATGTCTCCCTGAACCCCCACCCACCCTGCATTGACGGGCACCTGCCAGCAGGCCCTGACACATGTTCCCCTGGACCCCCACCCACCCTGCATTGACGGACAACTGCCAGTACGCCCCAACACATGTCCCCACCCAACATGTCATAAAGATGCACATTCATGGGCCTCATGTCCACCAAAATCCCATTGCACGCCTCCCCAGTCCTGAGACACAATCAATTTTCCCATCCACCCCACACTGAAAGGCCTATTTCTTGTCACAAACCAAAAGTCAACTATTCACATCAACACATGTCCGTCACACACACACACACACTGTATAGGCCAGTGATTGTGCAAACCCACTTTGTGACATGCAGTAAACCAATGAGCGAATACCACACATGGAAGTAAGAAATCAAAATGTATTGTGCACAAAATGAAGCAAATGGAATCAAAGCATGAAAATAATATTAATCAAAAAAAGAATGCATGTCCAAAAAAGAAAAAGAAATAATGAAGTCACAATCCAAAGTCATCCAAAATAAAGTCAGTGAAAACTCCATGTCCACCAAAGCAAATCCAAAGGAAACCTACATTTTCAAATCCATTGATCCATGGTGAAGTAAAATAACATTTTTGCAGAAATCCACAGTCCAACTATGTACAGAGATTGAAACCAGGGTCCATGAGCCCAACAAATGAAATGAAACCTATACAAAAAAAACGACCTAATTAAGAACTATATACAAAAACGTGGGGCATTGTCCAAGCGTCCCAAAAGAAAAAAAAAAAGAGAAAGGAAACATAACACTAACTAACTATATACAATGGTGGCGGGCAAGTCCTACGGCTCACTCTGTGATGTTGTGGGCCAGGGCATCACCGAACTCCATGTCAATCTCCTGGAGGCGGGCCTCTGCCCTGGCCCTGAGGTCTCGCAGGGATGCAACCATGGCCTGTTCCAACTCCCTGCGAGTTCCTCGAGGCATTCCGCCCGCCTCAACATCCGACGCATGGAGAACTCCGCCCTGACCATGGTGAGCCACGCCTCTTCCGCCCGCCGCTGCTCCGCATATATACGCTGGCCCAACCACAGCCACATGGAAGACACACCCATTCCAGGGTCCTCCTGCTCTCTGGCCGATGCCTGCCCCTCTGATGTTGATGGCCCCGAGCCATCATCGCTCCCACCTAGAGCCTGCTGCTGTCCATGTGCCCTGTCCGATGATGCCTGCACATCCTCCATCTGCTGGTCTCCAGTTGATGGGGTATCCACCCCTGCTGGACCGCCGACTCCCGACTGTGGCAGGGATGGGATCTCCACCAAGCTGGCTGTGTTGGTCAGGCCAGGTCCACAGGGGGCCCTGGTGGAATCTGGGCCGGAAGACGGCAGGGAGAACGACTGGTGCATAGTCTCCACAGAGGAGGAGAGGTCCGCCAGAGTGCGTGACACATGTAGGAACCCACCAACCATGGCTCCTCCCAACTGTGGCACGTTGCCAAGCAGCTCTTCATGATGGCATGCATGGTCTCCCCAGGAAGCATGCACGTCATCACGAATGACACGCATGCGCAATGTGACACCAATCAGGACGGAGCCCATACGGTCATGGGACTCCTCGTCCGCAGGTAGTGGAGAGACAGATGACCTGGGCCTCCCCCCTACCTGTGGACGGGCCTGGGACGGGGCATCCCTGCTGGTGCATGGTGGTTCAGTCACAGGGTCAGGGACAGCGACATGCAGAGGCCCCTCCGCGGCGACCTGTCCTGCCTCCTGGCCCTGGCCCTGGACTGTACCACTTGCACCAGTGGTACTACCCCCACCAGGCCCCATGTGTGGCTCAGTAGTGGGCTCCTCCTCCTCTGTGGAGACCACCAACCTGGATGTCTCTGCACCGTCTTCCGCCATTGCAAGCCCCAGTGGGGGCTCACCCGGCCGTTTCGCTATAACCGTAGTGGCAGACGCGGCACCAGTCCCCTCGCTCCCGGATGATGGCAATAACTGGGAGGGTGGCTGGGCCTTGACTCGCCGCCCGGTGGAGGCATCCCCGCCGCTTAGCTCCACAGCGCCGTCTCCGCCCTCTTCTTCACTCGGCGCTGCATAGAGGGAGACATAGAACACAAGCATCAGGGTACTGTACAATAGTCCTCTAGACAGGAAGCAATAACATATGAGTGGCACTGTCAAAAGTCACTTCCATCATGTCCCTCCACAACACATGGGTCAATGCAGGCAACACACATGCAGAAACAGGCACGGCTCATGCAATCAACATCAGCATCCATGTACAAGGGCCTCTATTGACATAAATGTTGCCTTAAAACTCACATGCATCATGGCTCATACTGATCCCATGCACACACATCACCAGAGGGTCATGCATCATGGCTCGTACACCACAGACACAGTGGATACAAGGGTGACCAGACTGCATAAGTGAATCTACACATTGTCACGGACATGTGTCATGCATCCATGACGTTTCAAAGTCACACACATGCTTCTCAGACACACAGACATGTACACCATACATGTACATGAGGGCAGCACCCATCTCTCACCCCCATCCATGTCCAAGAACAGGGACAGGCATGCATTCTTGTGTGCATTCTGCATGCTGCTCCCCATGTCCCATTGAAACACATGCACTATCCATGTGGTTCATGCATTACTAGTCTCACATGCATTACCATGATGTCCCTGCACACACACATCCATACATGGCCTATGTTACACATACAGGCAAGTAGCTGACTACCAGCACACTGCAACATGCCCTGTTTCACACAGCAATGCATAGCCACTTACCGCTCAACTCCAGACGGGTCTTCCTCTGAAGGATCTGGGTGTGGAGCACTGGGCTTATGCGTTCCAGGACCCTCATCTGGATGTTGGTCAGGCGTATCACGGGAGGTTCTTCATGCAGACCTACGTGTCATCGCTGCATAGAACCAGGCTCACCCGTCCGGTAGACTTGCTGCCGACGAGGGGCAAGCTGCGGCTAGGTGTGGTCAGGCTCCTGTGCCACATCCTCCTTTTCAGGAAGAGCCAAACTCGGACAACGAGGTATCTCCCACACAGGTCGGGCTGTGCAGGCATTGAGCCCATGGAGTTTTTTTTTTCCTCAACATGATCGCATGTGGGTGTTGAGCAGCACCCTGTAACTCCCCCCTCCTGGGTGCCCGCCCCGGGTTGTATGTGGCCATTTTTGATTTTTCTTTTTAGTTTAGTTAGTTAACTTTTGATTTGATAATCCTGACTCACATTAGCCACACCTGCTTCCCTTATCCATGGGCTCGCAAGGATGGTTCGGTGTTACAGCCTATTTCACAAGGGCTTTGGACTGTCATATCTGTGGCGTGTCTGCTGCTGTACTACTTGTGTTAACACCCCTAGTGGGGATTATAGGGGTCTTATCGACCGCATTTCATCTTTTGAGAGATGTGTGGTTTCATGATTCATGTGTACATTAATTGATATACATTGTGTAGTATGTTTCTTATCTTTACTGTACATGTGCTTGATGCAATTCATGCTGTAGACAGTGGCTACCATACTTTGCCTGTCAAAGTCACACTGATGGTGTGAATTCTGATGTATGTCTCTGACATGGTCCAGTCATGACCTGCCTGAAAAGACACACACACGGGAATTTCCAGCATTAATCATGTGTTTTGTGCCCGTTCTGCAGGGGAATGAGCCTCCAGACCACCTTTGCCAGCAGACATGGGCCATTGGATGTCTAGCAGCTGGACACATTTGGTGGTGCAGACATGCGCATGTGTGCGCAAGTGGAGCCACAGGAATTGCGCTCATACATCCAATTGAAGCAGACGTGTTTCCAGGAACTCCAGGCAAGGTGAGCAGCACAAGGGGGCCACACCACAGCCAATCTTCCACCAGGCCAGTTGCACATGCATGCTAAGTAGCGCCACTGACGGTCAGCTTAGACAGGTATTGGTGTTGAGCGCACAGTACAGCTAAGATGCATTGGTGGACTAATGGCTAGTTCATGACAAAGTTGTCAGGGGCGCACGCAGGGGCAGTTGCACATATCCTCCGGTCCGCCATGGTCCATTGAGGCAGATGTATTAGCCCTGTAGGGTTCCGAGCCAGGGAAAGTAGCAGCGCACAGGGACACACAGCGAGGGGCAGACTTGCGTGCAGTGCATGTCATTTGCATGTTGAAATTGACACATGCACTACCTACTTTATTTGGGGGATGCTGGAACACAACTTGTACTGAAGTCGTACCTTGCTAAATGCATCTAGCTGCTTACCCAGGGAAGATTGCATGTTGTGTGAATCTTTACACATTGGTCTTCCATTTGCCACACGCCCATGTGTTCCAGACTTAATGCATTGACTGTGTATGAAAAATCACGGGGGGAATCTTACGTATGGGTACGAAGCACCACACAAGACTGTTTGTTTGTAGAGGAGTTTGTTACTTTGGGGCATGTATGGTGTGTGTGTGTGTGTGTTATGGGCACACACAGATTAGTAACTCTGACTCTCTTTGCAGCATTGAACTGCTCCTGTTACCGGACCTGAGAGTGCACAGGCAGGAGGCCAGCACTCACCCCAGAGATAAGTTTCTCTTTGACTTCCATTTGAGTCATTTGGTACAATGTGCATGATGAACACGTTTTGTCTGATTGTGTATGTGTTAATGTGACTAGTAGATTTTGGTACATTCCCTACTTTCCCTTGACAATCCTACTCCCCTCTCCAACCCCTCTTCTGGTTATCCAGAATACCAATGCCTGTCCCAACAACATATCCCTGACCCTCCTTCCCCACCGGGGCCTCAGAGGCCTGTGTAAGTTTGACCTTGCAGGCACCCAGACCACGGTGGGGGTGGTTGGTTCATGCCACTCCTGCACCTGTACACCGGAGCTGTGACACTACACATCAGTTTGTGGTGCATCATTGTATATTATGTACCAAACATGGGACACATCCGGTTGGGGCATTGTTTCACTGTGCTACCTTGGTTGTTCCATCATTGTGCTAGTACTTGTGCTTTGTGATTTACTGCTACTTCAAGTCATCTACTGGAGACCCTTCTGGTGTATTTTGCTGCCTGCAGGCTTTCTGCTTGCCTTGTGTGTTTGGCTCCTTTGAGTCCTCTTTGATTAGGTGTTTTTGCCAGTCAAAGTGGGCTCGGTGGGTACTGGACACTTTTTTACATGCAAGGTGGAAGATGGAGACAAAGGGGAAGGGTGATCCTGTGGCCAGGTAGACTTCAAGGAAGAAGCCTACATACTCCAGTCGCAGTTGTTCAGTGGGTCATGGTGATATGTTAGGGGGAGGGGTATTTTGTTGTTGGACAGTTGGCTTGGCCTACAGTGTGATGGACACCCTGACATTGTAATTGTTGTGTCCTATGTAAATGATGTATTCTGCTGATCAATGCCTGTTCATGTGTTGTGTTTACCTTTCAGGTGTGAGAGGATTGGAGTGGTTTGACATGCTCGGGAGTACACACGGGGAATGTTCACATGTGATGTGTAGAGGACACTGATGGTCACTTGATTGCACATGCATGTATTGAGTGCATGTCCCTACTGACACACACACTCGCACTATGATCCCCAGCATGTACAACCACCCTTCCATGTCCACATGTGCACTCAGTTTGCCTTCTGGGGCCCACTGTGTCCCTGCAGCACATGATCTATGAACATGTGTGGATCCTGTACATGCGTCATTTATTTTTTATTTTAGTCGGTCGTTTTCATGTGATGCTCAGGGTGTGCGTCACACACAATGGCTGGTCACCATGCTGTGTGCCGAGCAGTGTGTTGCGGGAAATGGACATAGCACACGGATTCTGCAATGGTGACTTTGCCATGCCCAATGTGCATGTAAAGAGGCATTCATTGTTATGTTCATGCTACAACTGTTGGTATGCATTTGGGTATGACTTGTTTTGTGTGGGAGGTTGTTGGTCAGTCATCTCATCTGATTCCATGACAGGGATCATTGTCTGACGCCACTTTCCATTTTTCATATGTGAATTGTACATTATTGGTACTTTGTTGGGGTTTTGCTTTTGCTTTCCATGTCATGGTGCGGCAGGCAAGGGTGATGTGGTTTTGGAGGGTTTGGGTGACATACCAGTGATTGTCATGGCCTGTTTTGCAGGTGTGTGTGATACACACCTTGCATGTGTTCCTTTTGGTCACACAGGATTGGTTAGGTTTGAGTAGCTAGGGATGGGCACAATGTGGCACTTCCATAGTAACATTCTCAGGGTGGTAAGGTTGTGACAGTTGACTGTCTCTTTGTCATCATCGATTGTCACCTGGTATGTGCCAGGCCTTTGTGCACTCCGCAGGGGTGGGAGTTTAGGTGAAAAATGTGGCCACAAGCTGAGTTCCGGGCTGTCTCGCCACGTGCCCTATCCCCTCCTATGGGCAAGGCCTGTGCCTGTGCCTGGGGATTTGGGGTCACCACGATGTCCACCGGTACGCCCTGCCACAATGATCCTGCACACTACTGGGAGTGCATAGAGTAGCTGCCCGCCAGAGCGGTCAAGGGAGTGGAAGCATGTCTTGAGCACTCCGAATGTGCGCTCCACTATGCCCCTGGTTGCAATATAGGCAGCGTTGTATCTTACCTCGGGTGGTGTGGTGGGGTTCCGGATTGGCGTCATCATGTGGTTGCTCAGAGGGTAGGCACTGTCCCCTGGAGAGGTGATAATGGTTGTGATTATTGGGGTTTGTGTATTTGTCTGTGTGTGACATGCATGCATGTGCACGGGCATTTGTACTCACCTCGGAGCCATGTGTCACCATGCTGCCCAGCTTCCAGGGCCCGGCTCAAGGCGAGCATTCTGTACATGAAACTGTCATGGGTGGAGCCTAGGTAGTTTGCATAGACAGAGGTGATGATTCCCTTTGCATCGCATACCGCCTGCACATTGATTGAATGCCAGTGCTTGCGGTTTTGGTAGATGTGCTCAGTGGACCTAGGTGGATGTAGGGCCACATGGGTGCAATCTATGGCACAAAGCACTTTGGGGAAGTGTGCCACCCTGTAAAAGTCCTGGACAAAGGCCTGCCTTTCTGTGGGTGTTCTGTGCATGTATATGTGCCTGCGGACTGAGGGGCGTGCAGTCAGGATTGCCAAGACCTGGTGTAGGCAGCATGACTGCGTGGCCTGTGAGTCCCCCCCACTATGGCAGTTGTCCGCTAAAATGACCCAGTGGCCAAAAAATGCAGGTCATTGAAGACCTTCTCCAAGGGGCTCAATGCTTGGGAGCAGAGGGTGGGGGATGTAAGGTCATCATCCCACTCCCTGACCAGGAAGAGGATGATAAGAGGTGGAAACCTATACCTGCCGTAGACCTAGTCGGCAGGGATCCAAAAAAGGCTAGTCCGGGGGGAAAAAATGCGGGCCTGGCTATTCTCCTCCTCCTGCGGTGTCCCATGATCAGTGCTGCGACAAATGGGGCATTCATCGTAGCGGTATAAACGTGTTTGTTGTTTGCGCGCACTTTTATACTGTGCGTGGGGATGCTTACACCTGCTTTCCTGTGGCAGACATGTTGACGCCTGTGCGCATCTTTTTGCATGCGCTTGTTTCCCGTATTCGAATCCATGAATACGAGTTGTTCGCGTGTGGGCGTTCTGTGTATTTCCCTGCAGTACTTCCCCAGTTACGCCTTCTTTTTCACGTGTTGTTCAACATTCCACGCATTACGCCCCGTGTCCCTCCCCCTTTTTGGTGTATGTGCGGATGTTGTGCGCTTTCCCTGTGCGCATCGCGCACAGCGTTCGGGTTGTTGCAATGACGTGTGTGCCCGTGTGCGCCACGCACGGATTTGGCACACTACCAGTGGAAAACACACGCAGCCCCTTCCTTGAATCGCACGCGTGCGCGTGCTCTTGCTTTCTCACGCTTGCTCCACCTTGTGCCAGCTTGCGCTGTGATTTTCGGCGCACGTTTGTTCCCTGAATCGGCCCCATAGTGTTCATGGAATAAGACAAGAATTGGACTACTGTGCTGGAATGGTGAAATTAACTATAAACTCACAAGAAGATCCACAAGAATTTCTAATGTATTTACTACAAGTACTGGAAAACAAAAGCATACTTATAAATGAAATCTTCCAGATTTCATACATGTGGAAACATACATGCACTCTTTGCAATAATATGCAACATGAAGCAATCCCTAATGAACGTTTTGTGTATGTATCCATACCTAACTGTGAATCTGTTCCATTTCAGCAACTTGTACAAAATGCAAACCATGACAGATTATGCACTACCTGCAAATCAGATAATCGCTCCACCTTACTAATACAAACACATAGGGCCTAATTACACGTTGTGCGGTAAAAATCGCAAATTACCGGCATGGCGCTATTAATGTGTCCGCCCTCGCAAAAGAGGGCGCTCATAGCGTACCATTATGAGTACGTGGACACAAGCATAGGCCATGCCGGCAATGACCCCACCGCCATACCACTAAAGTTCCCAAAAAGTCCCTTCCCGGCTTCCACGAAAGTGCAGATAGCACCTCTGCCCTCACGCTACATGCAAACAGCGGTCACCGGAAATAGCGTCATCGCACAGGAATAGGAAAGAGCATGGCGGCCATCTTTAAAAACACAATCCATTGCCAGCCTCTGCCCCCTGGACCTGTTCTGAGTAGTGTGCAATAGGAAATCCACAGGGACACCCTCGACATGCCTAAGGCTGTAAAAAAAACTACCGACCGTCAGAGGAAAGAAAAATTCACCACGGAGGAGCTAATGATGCTAACCCAGACCCTTGCTGCCAATGCTGCAGAAAGAAGGCAATCTTGGCTGATGTTGCCTTGAAAGTCAGTGCTGTGGACACCAGCACCCGCAATGTGCGTGAGTGCAGAAAGCGGTGGGATGATCTCTGCCTACGTGTTAGAAGTATCCTATCAGCAAACCACAACATTGCCACCCACATCAGATGGATCTGATTCCCCTATTAAATTGAAGGAATGGGAAGAGACCTGTGCCAACCTCATTGGAGTGGAATGCATAGAGTGAGTCGGAACGATGGAGCATGGCGTGGCAACCACTTCAGATGGAGGTGAGTGTACACATGAAAGTATGCAATGTGAATCTACTGGTCGGTCCCCCCATATGTGAGGCCAGAATCACCTCGTGAATGGCCAAACATCCACAGATGCATTCAACCCTGGCTATGTCAGTGTCAAACCCAAACACACACACATGCACACATCACCAGAGACAAGTGTCACACACAACCATGCATGGATGAGCCACTGAACTGACACATCACCTGCATCCTTAACAATGAAGTCAAAATGCCCACAACTGCATTATTGATGTATACTGCATTAAGTACATATAACCGTAACCAATGCCATCCCCCTCTTTGTCCCTGACAGGCTCACATACAGACAGTGAGGATGCTGGCACTGCATCTCAGGCACCCCCTGTGAGTAAGAAATCAAGGGCACAGGACACAGAGGACACCCCCACAACATCAAGGGGCAAAGGTAGAAGGGTCCACATGCAGAGTGGCAAACATCGGTGGAGCGCCACTGCCAAGATGCAAGTGTCCAAACCACCAACAACTGCCCCACCTCCGGAGGTGAACCCACCACCACCGATCCCAGCCACGGAGGGCCCACCCTCAGCTGCAGCTCGTTCTGCAGGAGAGGCAGCAGCCACTGCATCACTCTCTGATGTGGAGGATACGACCTCTTTCCACATGGAGATGCACACCCCAACCCCCCACTGGAGCCCCCAAGGCATCACCACAGCAGACACCTGGGTCTAGTGTCACTGGCGAGGACAACGTGGGAGGTTTTAGTAGCCCTCCGGTGGCTACACCTGTTGACCTGGTTGCATCCCAGGGCACAGCAGCCACACCACCAGAACGCAACACTGCCCTCGACCTGGCCAGCATCAGCCAGCGGCAACAGGAAATAACTGTGCTGGTTGGGCAGCATGTGGAGGAGGCTGCCCGTCTCAGGGCTGAGATTGCGGAGACAGCAAGGCACTCCAGGGAGGGGATGGAGGCCTGTACAGACAGGCTGTGTGGGGAGATTGTCCGATTTAGGGAGGTCCTCACAGGGATATCGGACGCAATGGACCGCCAGTTGCCACCACCACCACCTGGACAGTCAGCCACTTCCTCATCCGCCAGTTTGAGGCAGACAAGCCCCCTCCGCCGCTCCTCACGCACCACCAGGCGCACGTCTAGGCAGCCTCCCAATGCTGGTGGTGGCAATGGCGAATAGGGAGTGCATGGTCAGGCTTCCGTGTGTATGGCTGGGTGAAAACATTGTGGCAGACACATGAGGAATTTTTGTGGGGGTGGGGGGAAGGGTGTTTTTGGACTGTTGTGGGGGGTGAGAGGAAGGGTGTTTTTGAACTGTTGTGGGGGGTGGGGGGAAGAGTGTTTTTGGACTGTTGTGGGGGGTGGGGGGAAGGGTGTTTTTGGACTGTTGTGGGGGGTGGGAGGAAGGGTGTTTTGGGACTGTTGTGGGGGGTGGGGGGAAGGGTGGTGGGATGTTTGGGGACATGCACTTTTACAACTTTACATTTCTCAATACACTGGTGTTTGATCCATACACAGGCTTGGACTTCTTCATTGTGTATGTGTGTTTTATTGGCGACAGGGTCCATTGTGCGCTTCCAAACAGACACCAGTGCATAACTGCCCATATCCATTCCCACAAAAAGAAAAAATGTAACTCAGAATACTTAGTTGATCAGATGCTGTCTCACAGCACATCCCTCCTGGCCATCCCATCTTGCATGACCTGCATCCCCGTCAACTCCGTCCTCATCACCATCATAATCCTCATCAGGTGTTTCTATTTCTACGTCCGGGGGCAGTGGCACATTCCATCTGATACACATATTGTGCAGCATGACACATGCCATGGTGATCTTGGCCACCTTCTCATGGCCATACTGGAGAGCGCCACCAGACCTGCTAATGCGCCTAAACCGTGTCTTCAAATGGCCAAATGTCTGCTCGATCACGACTCGGGTACGGACATGTGCACGATTGTAGTCCTCTTTGTGCCTTTTCTGTGGGTTCCGTACAGGGGTAAGCAGCCACCTCTTCAGGGGATAGCCGGCATCACCTGTATGGGGGGACGAATGGGGTCTGGTTACTGTTCACCTCAAGAACAGCCTGTTCATATCACACAAATTGACTTTGTATTGTGATTGAAGTCCACAATTAACAGCATGCATGCAGACGATCTGTGTGACTGCAATGTGCAACGTTGAGTTTGACCCTGCAAGTGACCATGCCCCATTAATGCCTCCAAAAGTAATTGACATGTCCTGGGTGAGGCCAGGTCTTACGTGTCCCTGGGCCCAGGCAGAATTGGTACCACACTGCTAGTGTACTGCCATTCAAACATTTATGTTACCATGCTGAGAGGCATCACTTCAGTGGTGCTATAGGTCCATGGTACAATGCTATGGGTAGGGGTGATCCCTTTGCATGCATTCAGGGGCACATTGCATTATTGTGGTTGTGCAGCGCTGAATCTGTATGACTATCTTGATGGCATGTAGGAGATTTGTGTATCTTGTGGTGTTGAATGTTGTGCAATGTGTATGTGGATGGATGTTTAATGTTTCTAGACCTAGATTGTTCTCTATGTTGTGTAGCTTATACTTGCATGTCGGTTCATCTCAGGTAGATTGCGGCCTTCCTAGATGGACATTGGCGTCCATCTGTACGTGCATTTGTCCTACGGACGACAAGCTACACCCAGTTGGAACATGTATCTCCCCCCCAATCACACCCAGTTGGAGTATGTATCTCTCCCCCAATCACACCCAGTTGGAGTATGTATCCCCCCCCCATTCACACTGCCATGTGCTTGCCCTGCTACTCACCAAGTAGCCACGAACGTTGTCCGGCTTGTCGCTCCATGTAGCGAGGGATGGTTGAGTTCCATAGGACCATGGAATCATGGGTTGATCCGGGGAAACGGGCACAACAATGTGTGATTACCTTGTTGGCGTCACATACCATTTGGACATTGATGGAGTGGAATTGCTTCCTATTTCGGTAGACAACTTCATTGTGATGTGGGACCACCAATTCCACATGGTTACAGTTGATGGCCCCAATTCAACTTGGGATGCCTGCCAGTGCATAGAAGCCAACTTTGGTGTTTGCAATCTCCTGGGCAGTCCGTGGCATGAATATATGTTCAGGTGCATGCCTCAGGAGGGCATCGAGTACCTGATTCAGTGTGCGTGAGAATAATGGTTGTGAGATGCCATGCATGTACCCCACTGTATGCTGGTAGGTGCCTGTGGCCAGGAAGTGGAGCACGGTCACCACCTTTAGTAGAGGGGGGATGGCAGTTCTGATGTCTATGAACCTCACAATGTCATCATGTATCATGTCCACGATGCTGGTGATGGTATCTCGGTCGAGACGGTACAGGGTCTGTATCTGCTCAGGGGTCAGGTTAAATGAACTGGCTCTGATCCTAGGGATTGGTGGCTGCCTCTGTGGTATGACTAGGTGCCGTGGTGGTGCTTGCTGTGCCTGTCTTGCCCTCCTCCTCCTCCTCCTTCTCCTCCTCCTGTGTCTCCTCTGTTCTGCCTGTTGTTGTTGCTGCTGCACTGCAATCATGTCCTCCAGCCCATGCAATGCTGCTAGTATTGGGACCATCTTGTTGTGGGAAGTGGTGTGGGAAGGGGTGTGGGGTGCTCCTTTTGTGCTGCCAGAGTCTCCATTGCCTCCACCTGTGCTGATTGTGTCCACCTGTGGCAGGTGGGAACACTGCCCCTTTCTCTTAACGGGTGGTTCGCAATGGCGGTATTAGCGCCATGGCGGTAAGGGATTAGGGGGTCTTTTCCATGCCGCTTTTGGCATGTCCGCTCGGCTTGTGATGGTGTGCTATTAGCAGCATGGTGTTATTTATGGGATGGAGGGTCGCATGCACGCAAACTGCCCACTATTAGTGGCACCGTACTTAGCGGTGCCGCTAATAGCGGTGAGCCGGGTCGTAATTCGCATGGGGATTTAACGTTACCGGTATTCCATTACTGGTAACGTTAAATCCCTACCGCCTACCGTGTAATGAGGCCCATAGTAAATACGTAATGCAAATGCTTCTACGTTACAATGTAAATGGTACTAAAAAGAACTTCAAGCTGACTGGATTCACACATGGTCAAGTATCACTTGGTAAGAAAACCTTCACAACCATAGGTATAATCTACCATGCAGGAACCACAACCAATGCAGGTCACTACACTGCATATATAAAAAAGAATTGTGGATGGTTCTAATGTAATGCTAGTACCATTACTTTAAATCAAAGATTACCAGCAAATTTTATAAACGCTTATTTGATATTCTGAAAACCAAAATTTAATAACTAATCTGTGCATAAACATTAATAAAACTTAAATTAGAAAACTATAAACAGTTAGGATACGCCAACAGGTATCTAACTGCCCCAAGATTTTACAACAACCAAACAGATAAATCAATACCACTGAAAAATAACAAGAAATAAACAGTTAAAATATGTCAACATGTATCTAACTGCTCCAAGAATCTGCAACAACCCAACAGATAGATTAGCAACTTGCGAATATAAATAAAAAACTATAACCAGTTACAATTCAACAAGTATCTAACAATCTGCAACAAGCCAACAGATACAACATTACCCAGAAACAACAAGTAAACACTGAAAACACAGAAATAAATGTACTGTACCAAAGCAAAAAAAGGATTTTTTTTAATCCAACACAGATTTTTTTTCCCACCGACCCAATGATTTAAGCAACAAACACAGAAACTGAGCAAATTGCACAGTACACTGGTTTGTAAACTACTAAATATGAGGGTCAAAATGAATCAGAAATGTCTATTATTGAATGTGATAAGTCTTTATAAACTACCAACACTAACATGATCTTTTCTTTCATCACAGAAATTGACAAAGAATATATGGGCTCCAGTTACCAAATCAAACAGTAAGTATATTATATTAAATACAAATCATTAATACTGCTCCATAACACAACCATTGAAGCAAACATGTAACCGTACACCACAATACAGCATGTTTACTTCCATGGATATGTTATACTCAGTGCTTGTTACCAAACTCTACAATCTTAATGACATGACGTAGCCAAAACTTCACATACAAACTATACAAATCAAATAGTAAATAAACTGTAGATTTGTAAATATTTCATAGATATTCAATTCTATGGATGTGATCTATGGGTGTGATATGCTGCAGTGGTTGTGGCCAGGGTCTAGAGTCTTGGGTGCATGGCCTATGGCCTACGACCTTTGGCCATGCACCCAAGACTCTAGGCCCTGGCAATAACTACCGCAGCATATCACTCCCATAGATCATACACATAGAATCAAACGGCCATGCACCCAAGACTCTAGGCCCTGCCCACAACCACTGTAGCATATCACACCCATAGAATCAAACATTTTAACTGGCTATATGAGCTACCGCATTCATTTTTTTATGCCTGCGGACAGCGCGGCTGTCCCCGGACATGACGAACACAACAGGGTTTTGTGTACAGCATGGACAGTTATAGTGTCCTTAGGGCACCTCCATTTTGGTTAATTACGAACATTCCGGACACCGAATGTGTTCTAAGAACAGTTTGATCTACCCTGTGGATAATACGGAACAAGTCCGCAAAGGGAACGGTTGTGCACGTGCACGCGGGTGTTGTACGGACAGTGTTCGGGTCCTGAAACTAATTAAAAGTGCGACACAAGTGAGACGGACAGTTACGACAGGCGCAATGTTCGTAGGACTTATAGGTGTGGTGTGCATGTGCGTCGATGATCTAGAGTCAGTATGGACAGGTATAGTGTCCTTAGGACACCCTCATTTTTGATAATTACGGACATCCCGGACACTGCGCGTGTTCTACGAACAGTTTGATTTTGCTTACGTACAGCACGGACAGGTATAGTGTCCTTAGGACACCTCCATTTTGGTTAATTGCGAACATTCCGGACACCTAGCATGTTGTAAGAACAGTTTCATCTTGCCTGCGGACAGTACAGACAGACATAGTGTCCTTAGGACACCCCCATTTTGGATAATTACGGACATCTCGGACACCGAATGTGTTCTAAGAGCAGTTTCATTTTGCTTGCGTACAGCACGGACAGGTATAGTGTCCTTAGGACACCCCCATTTTGGTTAATTACAGACATCCCGGACATCACGGCTGTCTGCGGACAAGACAAACACAACGGGGGTGCCTGCCACCTAAATAAATACAGCATTTGACACATCTCTTACTCCCCCACCCTCTCCAAACACTCTTACACACCAACACACTTGCCAAAGTTGTATTTCTCCCGCGTTTGTCACAGCGCTCTCTGTGGATCCAAGATGGCGGGCGCACCGAAACAATATGACGCACCTCACGCTTCATTCCAGCCAATCGGCGAACACGTTGCATGTCCGAAGACATAACGCGAGCCGATTAGCCAATCGGTGTCCTGTCCGCGGAGCGAACAGGGAAATGTGTCTGCAGAGCAGACATAGATATCACTAATTTTTTGTGACCTACTTTTTGGTCATTTTTTAAAACACTACTGGATGGATTTTCACCAAATTTACAAAAGCACGCTTTCGGGACCAAGCCGCTGCTCCCGCTGCAAATTTGGTGAAAATCCGTCGAGCGGTTTGGGCTGTAGGCGTGTGCAAAGTTTTTTCCCCATTCACTCTATGGGAAAAAAGAAATTTTGGGACCCCCCTATAACTTTGTCCCCGCTGGACCAAACCTCACCAAACTTTGCAAAAAAATTCACAGTGGGCCATATACTGTTTTGCAAAGTTTGGTGAAGATTTGTCCAGGGGGAGTGAAGTTATAAGACACCCAAAAAGTGCTCTTCCTATGGGATTATAGAAACTTAATCATAACTACACAGTGGCTATGTAATATATATATATATATATATATATATATATATATATATATATATATATATATATATATATTCAAAAAAAAGAATGAAAAGGCAAACTGCACATTCCCGCAGGCAAAGGCACTAATGCCATATTCCAAAGTCCGGACAAAACACAGCAGACACAGTGTAAAAATTACTGATGCCTTTAATGTTGAAAAGGTAAAAAATGCATCGTGCAAAGCAGTGAACGACACATAAACAGTACAAAGAGACAAGACACAAGCAGGACGCCGTGGTGTAGCATCCGGCAGACAACGCATTTCGCGCTACGCTGAGCGCTTGATCACGTGAGGGGGGGAAATTTGGCAGAAACAAATACACTTCTGAAAAACGGTCCCTTGACTATGTCAATAACATCAGCTGGATGAGGCTGCATGAGGTGACAGGGGCAGCCATATTGGAAGGGAGTAAAAGTACATGGAAACTCATAGTCCCAGTAATAAGAGCACTAAACCAACCCCTCAAAAAATGACAATATGAGGGAAATGCTAAAACATAGGTGCACAGTGCATGAGTAAATTCTATACATGTTACAATATTGCAGCTGGTTACAAATAGCTTAAACAAATAGCTTAAACCATGATGAAATAAACAATAGTGCCAATAATAAAAGCACTAAGTCAATCCCTCATAAAGATAACAATATGGGGGAAATACTCAAACGTAAGTGCACAGTGCACAAATAATTAAAAGCATATTACGGTATTGCGGCCGGTTATAAGTGGCCAACACCATGGTAAAAAAAACAATGCATTCCCAACCTTATATTACAATATGCCTTGATAAAAGATAATGAATATGCAATATTAATAAATCGGCCAGATCATCTAATATGAACATAATCAATAAATAGCAGTGGATATGTACGTAAACAACAGCCCGGATGCCCCATATTAGCAAATGATCAACATCAAGGAATAGCAATCATTCCATATCGGAATCACAAATACATATGAGGAATGTTGTCAAGACCAAGACATACAGAATAAAACCGCACATTTTTTTGTCATCCTCGTGGGTTAAGCCAATACATCATATTGTGCCCATAGATCAGATAAAGTAGAAATAAAAGCAAGCCAGCCAAAATGGTTGATAAAGTGGTCAGGAAATACGCCTGGTCCAACACTGTGTGTCTAATAAAGTGCTAGTGTCAGTGCAAAAAACATATTATTCTGTGCAAAATTGCAAAATTAGCAGCAAGACAACAACGTGTCTATCCAGCCCCATAAAATGAGGATGTGTTAAAGTGCAAGTGCATAAGCAGCAACAACATGCCTGAATGGGAATACCATAATGGGAATGTGAATGGGCACACAATATTGAAAACCTAAAGAAACATGACCAAACATAATTAAATCAACGGCTGGACAGGCAAAATCAACGATTAGGGCAAAATAGACAAGTCCAAAGAAAGAAGGGAAAACCACAGACATGCAAAAGACCACATATAGACCTCGAAATTAGGTAAACATTATAGATGTATCACTCCCCCTGCATTGCAAAATGATCAGCTAAATCATACAACAGGAGTTGAATAAAATGAAGCAATCAAAACCTAAACAGAAACAAAGAAAGTGAACCAGGAAATATAAAATCAAGTGAAAATCCCACTGGGGAAACAAAAAACGACAGAGAAGGACAACAGAGCAAAAATGTCAAGAATGACAAAGCATGATTAACTGCAGAAGTGCATAGATGGAAAACAAATAATTAAGTGCCCAGACAAGTATATAACTCCTCGTCTACATTGTCACCCTTGGGATATTTAGTGTCAAAGTTCAGAATAAATCTGGCTTCAAGTTGTCTCAGCTTCAAAATACAGTCACCTCCTCTGGGATGAGGAGGTACATGTGCCACTGCAAAGAACGTTAACTTTTTCACATCATTGTTATGATCAGATTTAAAATGTTTTGCCATAGGGTATGTCGGGTCAGAATTCTTAATGGCTCTTATGTGTTGCAGAATTCTGATTTTCAATTTACATGTGGTACTCCCGACATACCATCGCAAGCAAGGGCAAGAAAGTACATAAACAACGAAAGTGGTATCATAGTTGATAGAATGTCATATCATCTGCTGAGTTTTCGTGATGGGATGTACAAATGATTTCTGTGCAGTGGCATGAGCACATGCTTTACACTTCATGTATATATATATATATGTATATATATATTCAGTAAAAAAACTTTGTTAAAGGGATGTTATGGTTCCAAGTAAAATCGAAAAACCCCTGCAATTCGCCAGTCATGGTAAGTTAAACAAACATAACTCGCGCCACCACTATGTACTGCTAAAACAAACACCCAGGACATAAATGATGGCATCACAATTGTCATTGATGACATCACTGATGACATCACATGTGCATTTAATTTTCATAAAAAGTCTGCAATGCATTCTTATTATAATGTTCACAAAAAAGTGTCAAGGATCATTTGCATAAATATCATGAGCTACTTAGTGCATTAATCAATACATTGATATAAATACATTCTATTATAAATTCTATCAAGTATACTAATGTAGAAACAAACGCATTGTGTGCAACATACATGATGGAAGTGTAATATACATAATTTTGCGATATTCAATACTGAAATAATAACTACTTTCTTATAACAGTTTTGCATACTATTACACATGTAATAAGTGGCCATAAGAAGCAAAGAAACAGGTGGTTTTGATCCCTGAAAGTCCACAAACACTCCAGATGTCCTGGGACAGCCCTGTGGTGTTCGCATTTCTGCATTACAGGGTTGGTGAAAAGCAGTTTTTGGATGGATTATAACTTTGGCACCACTCAATGAAAATGCATGTAATTTTGGAATTTGATTCTAGACCTAATTCCAAATGGTTTTGCAAAGATTTGTGGGATTCTGTCAAGAGGGGGCAAAATTAGAGGAGGGTCCCACAATATGGTAAAGGCTTACAAATGTGGTGCCATTTGACATATCTGCACAACAGTTGTCAAAAAGATTTTGGATCTAGATATAAATGGTTCTGAAAAGTTTGGTGGAATTCTCTCGAGAGGGGGCAAAATTAGGGAGGGGTCCCAAAATAGTCTGAGTAAAATGTGTACAAATATAGTATTAAAAAAAGAAATATCAAAAGTGTTGCTAACCCTAATGATTATCTTAATGCACAGAAACAATCACTGTCTTCCAAGCCTATGTCTTCCCTTATGTATATGTTTCATAGGATATGACTGGACCCTAAGAGAATTACTGTGAAAAAAAACTTGAGGGATAACTCTACTAATATAGTACCTTTTCAATTGTTATTTCCTGCCCCCTACTGAAGAAAACCATGTGCACTAGATATGTCAGTAAAGGAATAAAGGGGGAGCCAGACATGTGATGTCATCAGTGATATCATCAATGACATTTGTGATGTCATCTTTGATGTCCAAGGTGGCGCGAGTTATGGTTGTTTAACTTACCATAACTGGCGAATTTCAGGGGGTTTTCGGTTTTACTTGGAACCATAACATCCCTTTAACAAAGTTTTTTTACTGAATTTCATAGGTTTTTAGTAGCACTACTTAACCATAACGTCCCTTTAACAAAGTTTTTTACTGAATTTTATAGATTTTTAGTAGCGCAACTTAACAATAATATCTCTGACTTTATGTACATGTAACATGCAACATGCTGAACCCCCTCTACTGAATTTGATGTCCGCAAACTCTTCTAATGTCCGCGGACATATGCGGACAACAGCAACACTACCCAAAAAGTCTGGGGGGTATGTTTAATTATTATATCATAACATATGAACATTGTACAAATTCACAAACCAGCACACATACACATCATATGTAGTAATAAATAAGAATTGTAACCCATATATATAACACATTAACCATTCCTTTAAATACAATGGGCCTCATTACGACCCAGGCGGTAAGGGGTTTACGCCAGCGTAAACAGCGCCGACCGTTACCGCCTGAGTACGAGGTCCCTTAGCGCCATGGCGGATTTAACACCTGCTTTTAGCAGGTGTTAAAATCCATGGCGCTAAGGGACCATGGAGTTAATTACGCCACCGTAATTTACGGTGGCGTAATTAACGCCTTCCCCACTCCCATTATGCCCTATGGGGCAAAAATGGGAATGGGGAAGGGTAAATGGGGATTGGGGACTTACCGCCCCGCCAAGGTCGGAATGGGGCGGTAAGTCCGCCAACCACCATGGCGGAATTGCAACCTTAGCGCCATGGACCATGGTGCTAATAGCACCATGGTCCTCCGCCAAGGTCGTAATGAGGGCCAATATGTTCTAAAATGGAATATACCAAAAAAAGAAAGATAGGCTTCCAACATGATTACCTCACAGAAACTCCACAACTAAGAGCAACAGCAGATCTACAGACCAGTAAGAACACACCTCACCAGAAGCTAGTAAGTGTACTGCATTTTACTCATATAGTTGTAAACTTTCTGTATTAGATACAAAAAAAGTGATATTTTTTTTTTTTCTCACAGAAATGTCTAGTACTCTGGAGTGGGTAGAGGAGCATTTCCCACGTGAGGAAATGTCTGAAGATAGAGAACCTAATGGTAGACACTTTACTATATAAACCAATTAATAAATATTATTTTATATACATTTAACATTAACATTTTGTTTTGTAGAGACCATACAAAAATTTTAAATAGTAAAGAAAAAGAAGTATTGGATAAGACTCTCGAGCACATGGAAGAAAAAATGGACCTACGCATGGCAAATTTCAACAATTTAAAAAACTTTGTGGATGATCACTTGAAACAAAAAACTAGATACCATTGTCCCACATGTACCTGTCCCCCCTCACCATATCCCAGTCAATTATCCCCAAATCCTCTCCATGAACCAAAACGTTTTGATGAGACTTCCATCCCTTCTACACCTCATATGAATCCTATTGAAACCCCCAATTCCCCTGTTTTTGTTTCAGTTTCTGCCTCACCTTCTCTGTCTTAAATTTAACATCCATATAAAATAAAGTAAATTATTATATTGTGTCCTAATTCATTTCTTGTCTTTTTTTAAAAAGCAGTCCAGGTGTCCACAGACAGCGCGGGTGTCCGGAATGTCCATAAAGAAACAAAAATGGGGGCGTCCTAAGGACACTATATCTGACTGTACTGTTTGCATGCAAGTTGAAACTGTTCTAAGAACACACCTGGTGTTCGGATGTCCACAATCAAACTACCACATGCGGTGTCCTGAAATGTTCGAAAATAAACAAAATGGGGGTGTCCTGAGGACGCTAGACCTGTCCATAATGTTCGCAGGCAAGTTGAAACTGTTCTAAGAACACAGGCAGTATCCTGAAATGTTCGTAAATAAACAAAATGGGGGTGTCCTGAGGACGCTATACCTGTACGTATTGTTCAGAGGCAAGCTGAAACTGTCCTAAGAACACACACAGTGTCCTGAAATATTCGTAAATAAACAAAATGGAGGTGTTCTGATGACGCTATACCTGTCCGCATTGTTCGCAGGCGAGTTGAAACTGTTCTAGGAACACACGCGGGTCCTGAAATGTTCATAAATAACCGAAATGGGTGTGTCCTGAGGACGCTATGCCTGTCCGTATTGTTCAGATGCAAACTGAATCTGTCCTAAGAACACACGCTGTGTCCTGAAATGTTTGTAACTAAACAAAATGGGGGTGTCCTGAGGACGCTAGACCTGTCCGTATTGTTCGCAGGCGAGTTGAAACTGTTCTAAGAACACAGGCAGTATCCTGAAATGTTCGTAAATAAACAAAATGGGGGTGTCCTGAGGAAGCTATACCTGTCCATATTGTTTGGAGGCAAGCTGAAACTGTCCTAAGAACACACACGGTGTCCTGAAATATTTGTAAATAAACAAAATGGGGGTGCCCTGATGACGGTATACCTGTCCATATTGTTCACAGGCGAGTTGAAACTGTTCTAGGAACACACGCAGTGTCCTGAAATGTTCGTAAATAACTGAAATGGGTGTGTCCTGAGGATGCTATGCCTGTCCGTATTGTTCAGAGGCAAACTGAAACTGTCCTAAGAACACACGCTATGTCCTGAAATGTTCGTAAATAAACAAAATGGGGGAGTCCTGAGGACGCTAGACCTGTTCGTGCTGTTCGTAAGCAGGTTCAAACTGTTCTAAGAACACATCAAGTGTGCCGGGATGTTTGCAAATAAACAAAATGGGGGTGTCCTGAGGATTCTATGCCTGTCCGTATTGTTCGCAAGTGAGTTGAAACTGTTCTAAGAACAAACGCCTGTTCGTAACTGTTAGTTTCACTTATGACGCACTTTTAATTACTTCCAGGACCCGAACAGTGTCCGTAGAACACCAACGCGCATGCGCAAAACAGTTTCAGTGCATTTGATGTCCTGCGGACACCCGCTCCCTTCGCGGACATGTTCGCGAGGCTATCATATGACCGCACCCATGCTGAGCGTGTGTTCTGACTGCAAACACTGTTTGTGTCCCTGAACAATTTAAAACTATCTTTTCAAGCAATCCACACTATTTTCAATAATAACTCACCATAGCACAAGTCCCACCTAGTAATCCTGAGTTTCTACATACTTTTTGGGACTTTTTGAACCTTTTTTTGGTGTTGGAACTGTCCGCGGACAGCGCGCGTGTCCGCGAACCGTGCACAAGCACCCCTATAAAAGGCCACACCCTAGAGCTCATTCTAATTGTGTTTCTGGCTATCTTACAGAACACAGTGCATTTTGCTGCCAACTTTCCAGATTTTCATCTGAAACCTGATGGCATCCATGGCTGCAGTACTGCCACCTGGTGCTACATCTGCCTCAGCACCACCCCCACCCCCTCCACCACCACCACCTCCCCAAGGGTCTGAAGAGGGGAACAGGAGTGAGGATGCAGAGGAGGCTGAAGAGGATGACGAGAATGAGGTAGTGGAAGTCCCTACTACCAGCACTCGGCCTGAGTCTTGGGTGTGGCGGTTATTTACCATTCATGGTAATGTAGCTAAGACACGTGCAAACCAAGTCACCTGCAATGAGTGCAAAATGGTACTCAGTCGCGGGAGGCCTGATTCATACAGCTTTGGGGCAACTACCATGAAGCCATTCCACACTGGGGCCATTCGCAAGGTTGTACCTTGCGAGGAGCATAGTAGGTTGACTTCCTCTACTACATCCTCCGTTTCCGATCCTGTCACCACAAGGAACACTCCTGTGGGACAGCGTACTCCTCAAACTGCCTCACAGGCCATACGCAATACTGATTACCCTTACCTTTCGAGGGTCACAGTTGTGTGTATGTACTGCGACGTAGTACTCTACAGGGGGGAGAGACTTCGAAGTGCTTTTGAGACTCTGGTCTCAGAACACGAGAAGATCTAATCACTACCCAAGTAAGACCCACTCTACATCTTACTCTCTCCACCCGCCCTTTCTTATCCCCGTGGTTGGTGTCCCCCCTTACCCTCCTTTTGCCACCTCTCTTAGTGTGTCGTGTATAAAAAAAAAAAAATATATAAAACAACAAAACTAAAAAAAGGCTCTTTTCAGAGCCGCCTTTCACAGTTTAAAAATAGAAGTGAAAATAAATGAAGCAAGGCCCTGTGTATTTTTTAGAAGTCCGCAGACAGTCCGCAAACATCTAAAATTTTGGGGTGCTGCCCTATCATAACCATTGCAGTTTTGTCTGGGAGGAAGTGGTGGCTTTGAAAAGAGCCTTTTGGTGGTGTTTGTTTGTGTTTGAAAAATTTGAAATGCTCAACACCTACTACAAAATGGATGCTGTAATTCCAAAAAAGGTTGCAATGCATTTTGTACATTTCTCAGAAAAATCTGAATGCCAGCATAAGTAAGATGGACTCCATCTCTGCGAAAAATGTATGTGCTACGAAACATAATATTTTCATTGTGAAAAGAGGAAATGCCAAAATCTCTTAGAAAGCCACAAACAGCCTTATTGACATTGCGCCTTGCTTTCTCCATTTGTGGACCAAATGAAGAAGAACAAAGCCACATTTGTCTCTGCGCAATCCGTGAAAAAAGTTACTCGAGAATTTGGAAACATGTCCATGACCTTTCCAAATCCTTCTTTCATTGCAAATTACAAAGAAATTCCAGACACATGTCGTAAAGTGTTCCCTCTACAATGAATTACAATTATGTCTGGATGTTGTTCTGTCTCCAAAGTAGCACAGAGAGGTAGCAAGTCCAACCACTTCATTTCACGTACTCCATGCCAGTGCACTTCCATATGTGGGAATCCAAGATCTACAGCTACTCCACAGCTTTCTGCAAGCACCTTCAACCAATGTATCCACGAGCCTCCCAAGATCTGTTTTCTGAAACACACAGCCATAGCTATCTGTTCTTCGCTCAGCAAAAAGAGTATCTGAGAAACTCTCTCCTGGCACAACACACCCACTAAACTTTACTGACCAATCCCTTCCTCTGTCCATTCTCATTTGCATGCCTCCCACCCCAAAATCCCTGAATGTAACATGCGATGTCCGCAGACTACCGCCATGTCCGCCGACATCTCGTAACATGGACAGTCCTACCATTTCCATTTCACTTTCTGTGCCATTCCCTCATTGGATATAGCTAAGCAATCACACGACCATCCACCAATCACATCCAACACCTCTACATCTAACTGCATCATCATTGGAAAGCACCTTCTACAAGAAATACTCCACAAGTCTCCAAGATTTCTACTTGCAGCTGCATGCATATCCATATGCATGAACACAAACTATAGGTATGCATATTTTCCGTATAGCACATGTACAATTCGTATACATTCATATAAACAGATTAACTGACTTTCATCTTGTATAACATGTATAATGAACTTACTGTCATTTTTCCCATCTCCTATAATCAACTGTCACTTCCAAAACTATCTGCTATTTAATTTCTTTTTACACACACATTTGCAAAGCATGTTGAACTAACATATTTAAAGTACAATATAAAGAGTTAACACACTCAAACAAAATTGCATTCACACACTATGTTCAAATATCAAACAAAAATACTTGTACAAAAACATAAAAATCAATGTCTAAATTAAAATCAGTGCTATATACAAACAAAATTACTAATTTGTTTCCTTTACAATTGCAGTGAAGACCACTCTCCTGAAAAGAAGCAGCCAAATTTGAAGTACAAAGAACAACTAAGAAGAAACCTGCTCATTCCAGAAAAAAAGTAAGTTAAATACCACCATAATATGTGTACTATTACTCAAACACACTGTAAGGTTAATGCATGCTATTTCTGCGCCTAAAATAGAGATTGTGTACCATTCTGTACACAAATCGCCATTTCTTAAACATAGATTTACAGGCAGAATGGCACACAAATTCCCATTTTTCGACGCAAAAATGACCCAACTCAGCCCCTAGAATTTTGATATTATAGATCAAATAACTGTTTTAATTATATACTATTAGATTTACTATTTGTACTTCTCCACACCACTACCTTACTTTCTACTGTCATCTGAACCCCAGTTTAGTAGCACATACATTCAAGAATACCCTCCCCAACTAGTTGTAGTTGCCCAATGCACAATCACACACCATCACATACATCTTGATCATCATACTCAGACACTCATGCACACAGCACACATACATTGCAGAACACCCCAACCCATACCTTCTTTATTTTTTTCAACAGACCCTAAAGAATGCCTACCAAATATAAAGTCTGTAGAAAGCAACGCAGAAGAAGAGCAAATGAAAATAGAAGTGTCCAAAATAAGAATCCATCTCTAGCAGAATTTGTAAAAAAAAGTTCAAACAAAACCACTAATACAGTCATTTAGCGAAACAATACAAGCTTCAAGTACAGAAACTTTGCCTCCTCTATCAAAATGTAAAACGAAACAGAAAACAATTAATAAAAATTCAGCTACCACTACTGATAAAACTGTTCCTATAAATCTTGATATAGTGCCAAGTAAGCATACTAAAAAAAGCATTTTAGCAAAAATATTCCATCACACAATCCTTTAAAATCTTATAAAAACAGGAGAGAAATCAGGCACAACCCTTAAAACCTATCGTAGGAAATTAATCTTAGAAGTTTTGATAGACGGTGCAATCCTTCTAAAAGTTATTTATTTAAGTGTTAAACAAAATGAAACCACTAACAAAACTAATGACTAAATTACAAAAAAGACTTATCAATAAATGAAATGTCAACAGAAATAACTTTTTAAATATCTGTGGAGGTGAGTGGAGTCACACTATATACACAGAACCATATTTTAATGAAGAAGCATACAAACAAAAGCAAACAAATACAATTGCCATACATAGCAGTGGACGAGGTTATGAAAAAGTTAATAATACCATAATGGAACAAGAAAAACTGCTTACAAAAATATCCCCAGAAAATTTAGAATTACCTCTCAATTCAACTGAATCAGAACGTCTAGTATACAAATGGCCATGCACGTCAATGTGTAACTTTCCCAAAAAATCTTTCAAGTCTTTACGCCAATTCCTCATTCAATATGTGAAAGGCAAAGACAAAACCAAAATTAAACTACTGCAAAATATGGATACCTGTCCAGTGCGCAAGTACACAGGACTACAAGGACATTCATTGGCCTGCATTTCAGGACCTACTTGCAAAACCACCTTCCATTATATCAAAATGATATCAACACATCATTCAACTATAAGAAATCTAGTCTATAAACAGCACTATGCTAAAAGTCCTGCTTTAGCACTATCCAATTTAAATAACATTTTTCAACATGGTACAGCAAAAGACTTACTTGAAGAAATCGACTATATCCAGAAAAAATATTTTGGAAGTGAAAGCCACTTACAGAATGAAATAGCTTTAAAACAAATTAGCAACAATTCTATGCATGGCAACCTTCTACTACACACATAAAAAAAAGAAATACTGAAATTTAAAAGTACATCTGCTGAAGTACCAAACCATGTGTGTGTACGTTGCCGCAGAACTTTTCATAAAAATAACACAAAAACTGTACACCTAACATACAAAATAGAAGACAATGAAGATTCTAAATGGTTTGACTTAGCTTTCTACCTTATAGCAGAAAACAAATACTAAATAACTGACCCCTTAATACTTTGCAGTTACTGCACTACAAAACTTGACAACAACCAAACTCTTTCACTTGCTATCACAAATAACTTGGAATTACATCCACTACCAAAACCCCTACAACAACTCAATGTATATGAAAGCATCATATTCAAACAGTGCACCACTTTCAAGCAATAATACGCCTTCAACCAAAAACAGCAAAATTACCACCATCTGAATTGGTGATAGGTATTCGTGGAAAAGTAGTGTATTTACCATTAGATCTAAAACAAAATGTGCACACTCTGGGAGTGCAACGTCCAATGGAGCAATCTTTAATTATCTTAGTAAATGGTGTACATACAAAAGACAAAAAAAAATTGGCAACAACTGGTAGATTTACATAAAGTTAGACAAGCCTTGCAATATCTAAAAGACAATAATCAATACTACAAAGACATTAATATTGAAGAAAACTTGAAGGAAACCACTGAAATAATTCAAGAGTCACCAGAAGCTGGTCAATTTGAGCTTCTAGATCCTGCTACAGTATCCAATACTTTAGACCATTATACAATTCATCCATTGCACTCTAATGACACTGTAGAAGATGCACTAGAAACGTACTAAAAGCGACAAACAAAAGGATCACCAATCAGCATATGGGAAAAAAGTATAGAAGAACGTGCTTTTCCTCTACTCTTTCCTACTGGCAAAGGAAGAAGATACAATGATAGACCTATTCAAATAACAGCATCAGAATACCGCTCGTTACGGATGTATTCTGAAGATCCCAGATTTAGACAAAATGTGGAATACATATTCCACCTACTCTTTGAAAGTGAACTAGCAGCTTTATGTTACGGAGTTGCACACACATTAAAATCAGGATCCCACTTTCAAAAGATGTCAGCTACACAATTATTACAAAAAGTGCAACAAAAAGAGGAGGTTTTACAATCAAGTATTACAAATCTATTAGCAAACATGTGTGGTACTAAAGAGTATGGGTTTCAACGTCATGGAGATGTACGTTGTATGATAAGAAACATTGGCCCACCGACTTGGTTTGTTACATTAATTTGTGCAGAATATGCATGGGAAGATTTACATGATTTCCTACGCATATCAAACAAAAACAAAACAAACATAGACATGCTAACACCTGGAGAACTTTGTTCTCTAGATCCTGTTAATGTTTCAAGATATTTTCACATCGCTTCATTGCTATGCTACACTTTATTTGTAATAAAACTGTACCTCCCCTCGGAGAAGTGCAACACTTCTTTTGGAGAAAAGAATACCAAGCCAGAGGAGCACCACATATCCACATGCTTTTATGGATTAAAGATGCTCCTAAATTCGGTCAAGACAATGATGCCACTGTGTTACAGTTTATTGAAAAATATGTCACTTGTGAAATTCCATCAGAAGCAACAAATAGTGATCTTCATGCACAAATTTTACAATTTCAAAGACACAAATGTGGCAAATATTGTCGTCGCAAATATAAAAACAAAAGGAAATACTACACCAAATGCAGCTTTGGTTTCCCTAGACTGGTTACAAAAACAGGTCAAGTAAACAACTTCATGTCTTCAGTTATACATAGTGTTAAAGGTAAATCACCTAAAAATACATATTACATAAAAAGAACAGAAGAAGAAAAATATATCAATGATTACAATGCAATCATTGCCCACTTATAGAATGCAAACATAGATGTCCAGTACATTGCAGACAATTCCACTGCAGTTGCATGATATGTTACAGTATACTTAACCAAAGCAGAAAAAACAGAGCTCCAAGACCTCTGTAATGCCCTGTTATCAGACAAAACACTGTCTCAGAAATTATACAGGTTGGGCAGCATAAGCATGCTCTCCAATAGAGAATGTGGCTCCTATGAAGCAGTAGATCATTTAACTGGTACTGCTTTGCATGGAAAATCTGAAAATATAGTATTGCTAAGTCTTGGTCCTGCTAAATCTAGAAAAAGATTTCTAAAATCATACGACGATATAGAAACAATAGCCAAACATGATACCAACAGCCAAGATATTTTAAAAAACAATTTACTGGACACATACTACCCAAACAGAAGTACCACTTTCGAAACCATGTGTCTATACCACATAGCCCAAAACTTCACATACAAAAATAATATAAAACCCGATGAAAAAAAAGGTAAATGCAGAGTGTCAAATTGTGAGGGCAGCTTAGTAAAACTCGCCAAACCAAATTTAATTAATCATATCAAATTGTCATTAAAGACTCCTCAACATAAAGAACTATATTACATGCCCCTGCTGCAACTCTTTAAACCAAGGAGAAAAGAAGAAGAAATACTAGATAACTATGACTCCTATGAAGACGCTATCAAAGCAAATGAAAGCACTATAACCGATGTAAACTTTACACAGTACAAAACAATGTTGCACAATGAACAGCAACACAAATAAGAACTCCAGGCCCAACTAGATAAGGACACTCCTGACAGTAGTCAACCTTCTGTAACAGGAAGCCAAGAGCCACTAATAACAAATGAGGCAGAATTAGCTATGACGGAAGTAGAAAACACCATGTGTCAGTATGAAGATAAAGAAGACTTAAATATACTACAATCAAAACTAAACAATGAGCAACATAGCATTTTTCAAGAAGTAACAAAAGAAATTGCACGTGGTGTACAACATGAAAACAAAGAATGCACCTGCCAAAATTACAAACCTATACTACTGTACGTCAGTGGTGAAGCTGGTTCTGGCAAAACATTCTTAATCAAAATCATCAGTAAATTCCTTCAACAATTGACAAACAACAAACTGTCAGCTGTTGTCACTGCCCCCACAGGTTTAGCTTCCTACAACATAGGCAGTGTCACTTTACACTGATTACTACTCCTGCCAGTAGAACACCCAAAAAAAATTAGACTATTACATTATTTCTACAGAAGCTGCAATGGAACTACGCAGAGTATTAAAACAAATGAAAATGCTACTAATAGATGAAGTGAGCATGGTCTCCAACCTAATGTTGGCTTTGATTCACCTCAGATTACAAGAAGTACTCAAAACAAACTACGAAGAGCTCTTTGGAAGAAAAAAACATTATTGTTTTCGGAGATCTTCTTCAATTGACACCAGTGAAAGGTGAGCCTGTTTTTAAAACCTTAGGACACAAACTCTGCCGTAAAACTGTTGGCAGCATTGGAAATGTCAACATGTGGCAACATTTCCAATACAGAGAATTAACAGAAAACATGCAGCAATCTGCAGATCTCACTTATGCCAACATCTTAAAAAGTATTAGAGTTGGTATATTATCTCAAGAAGCACTAGCAATATTGAAAACCCGGCACATTCATGCACTTTATGGCGATAATGCATGTGCTACGGATGTTATGGAACAATTAGCCCACAAAAATGTCAATTGTATGGCCTTAATGCCAACTCTTGCAAGCTGTTTCAAATTCAATGAAACAATGTTAAAAAAAAAAATGATACCAATAATTGAATTTAGCTCCTCAGACAAACTAGACACACATGGTATGACACTACCCATGTGTGAACAAGCCACAACGAGACTAAATAGTTTAGAAAATTCAATCTCCAACACAGCTGGATTGGAAAAAATATAAAATTATCCTTAAATTGCAGAGTAATGCTTAAACGTAACCTTGACGTGGATCAAGTACTAGTTAATGGAGCACTGGGTACAGTTGTTGGCTTTCAAACATACCCACATGACAACATTCAGTTTGTCAATATTCTCTTTGACAAACATTCAGAAGTGAAAAGGATAGGACGCTGAACAGCTCGATTCCTTCTCTTCAAAAACATGTATGTGCGCAGAGAACAATTTTCTCTAACTCTTGCATACGCAGTCACCGTTCAGAAATCACAAGGTCTTACCCTAGACAAAGCATTGATAGACATTAATAACACAGTCTTTAAAGAAGGCATGAGATACGTAGCACTATCACCTTACGTACACTTGATGATCTATTTCTAATCAACTTTGATGCAAGTAAAGTAAACACTGGTATTCCTTGCATTTTAGAATAAAATAGACTCTACACCCTCTATCTACAAACATATCCTGTTCCACAAAAAGTAAAATGTTCTAAAAAAACTTAATCAAACAGAAATGCAATAGGATGTAACTGCAAATCCTCCAAAGAGAATAAAAAAAAAACGAATACTTCATCAAGTACCATAAACAAAAAAGAAACTATTAGGGAAAGTAAACCAGGTACTTCTTCAAAAAAGGAAGACAAACTCAAAAAAAAGCACTCAGATACAGAACTGCCTGGTCCTTTTAAACTTTCAAATGTAATTGGTGTAAGTTGCTACGCAAATGTAGCAATGAATATTCTATTTCAATTACCACCAATTGTTGACAACATTTACTTACACAGTACAGACCAATTGTGGTTGCAAATGTTAGTACTTCATAGAAAGGCAGCAAACAATCCTGACAACACGTATAGTGTTTATGGAATAAGACAACAATTGGTCTACTGTGCTGGAATGGTGAAATTCACTATAAACTCACAGGAAGATCCACAAGAATGTCTAATGTACTTACTACAAGTACTGGAAAACAAAAACATACCTATAAATGAAATCTTCGAGATTTTATACAAGTGGATACATACATTCACTCTCTGCAACAATGTGACACAAGAACAAATCCCCAATGAGCGCTTTGTGTATGTATCAATACCTAATTGTGAATCTGTTCCATTTCAGCAACTTGTACAAAATGCAAACCATGGTAGATTATGTACTTCCTGAAATTCGGATAATCTCTCCACCTTTCTAATACAAACACATAGTAAATACGTAATACTAATGCTTCTACGTTACAATGCAGATGGCACCAAAAACAACTGCAAGGTGACTGGATTCACAGATGGTCAAGTATCACTTGGTAAGAAAACCTTCACAACAATAGGTATAATCTACCACACAGGAGCCACAACCAATGCAGGTCACTATACTGCGTATATAAAAAAAGAATGTGGATGGTTCGAATGTAATGATAGTACCATTACTCTAAAGCAGAGATTATCTGCAAAATCTTAAAAACGCGTATTTGATCTTCTTAAAACCAAAATTTATGAACTAAACTGTACTTAAACATTAACTAAACTTCTATTAGAAAACTATAAGCTGTTACGATATGCCAACAGCTATATAACTGCCCCAAGATTCTACAACAACAAAACAGATACATGAATACTACTAAATTATATCAAAAAATAGATAGTTAGAATACACCAACTGGTATCTAACTGCCCCAACATTTTACAATAACCAAACAGATAAATCGATACCACATAATTATAAAAAAACTATAGACAGTTAGAATACGCCAACTGGTATCTACCTTCCCCAAATTTTACAATATCCAAACAGATAAATCAATACGACTTCATTATAACAAAAAATAGACTGTTAGAATATGCCAACAGGTATCTAACTGCCCCAAGATTCTACAACAACTAAACAGATAAATGAATACCACTAAGTTATGAGGCCGATTCATGGAATTAATGTGCGCTGAAAATTCACGCGCAAGCGTGCCAAACCGTGCGAATCGCAGTGCAAGTGCGAAAATCGCAGCAAAACCTGCGCACATCGATTCATGGAAGTCTGTGTGTGAGTAAAATATGGGATGTGCACTGAAAATCTGCGTGGCGCATGCCGGCGCACAGGTCATCTAACGGCATACGCTACGGCCTCAGCGAAAGTGCACATAGCGCGGCGCACATAACAAAAGTAGGCATAACACAGGGCGTGACACGCGGAATGGGGAACAACGTGTGAAATTGTGGGCGTCATGGGGGAAGTACAGGAGGCAAGTGCATGGACCGCCCACACGCTTGCCTATAACACGTATTCATGGAATCGAATAGGGCAAACCAGCGCACCAGCGAAGACGCGCACAGGCCTAAACACGTACGCCACACGAAGGCAGGAGGTAGTGTCCCTGTGCATGAAAAAAATGTACGCCAAAATGTGCGCTATCAAAAAGCATGTATGTACAGCTGTGATGATTGTCCCATACTGTGGCCCTCTAGGACAAATGACGTGCAAAGGGATACGCGACAAACACGAACACCCGCTGTGTCATAAATAGTGTGTGCGTGTATTTCGGGGGTGTGCGGGAAGTTTCAAATGTGATTGTCCTTGGGTGAGCGGGGTGCCTGTAAATCTGGGGTTGTGGGAAGTTTTACACGCGATAGGCCCTGTGCGATTGGCCTGGGTACGTGTAAATCTGGGGTGCGCGGGAAGTTTCACACACGATTGGCCTTGGGCGAGCGGGGTACGTGTATTTCGGGGTTGCGCTGGAAGTTTCACACGCGACAGGCCCTGTGCGAGTGGGGTATGTGTATATCTGGGGTGCAGGGGAGTCCTACACGTGAATTGGCAGTGTGGCTCCTCCCAGGTGTTCCCTCTACACCCTCCAGGGCCCCTGCAGGCAGCCCACATCACAGGGGACTACCCTGCACCCCTGGTCATGTCCCGCAGGCAGCCCATCCACCATGGACATGCCCCCTAGCCAAGCCACATGTCATCTTGCACTACTGATCACCAACGCATAACCCCCTCCACTCCCACCCCCCAGCATTGCAGGGCACCTGCCAGCAGGCCCCCACTCATGTCCCCTTGCACCATCACCTCCCAGCAGTGCAGAGCACCTGCCAGCAGGCCCCCGCTCATGTCCCCTTGCACACCCACCCCCCAGCACTGAGGGGAACCTGCCAGCAGGCCCCCACTCATGTCCCACTCATGTCCCCTTGCACCCCCACCCCCCAGCACTGAGGGGCACCTGCCAGCAGGCCCCCACTCATGTCCCCTTGCACACCCACCCCCCAGCACTGAGGGGTACCTGCCAGCAGGCCCCCACTCATGTCCCCTTGCACCCCCACCCCCCAGCAGTGCAGGGCACCTGCCAGCAGGCCCCCACTCATGTCCCCTTGCACCCCCACCCCCCAGCACTGAGGGGCACCTGCCAGCAGGCCCCCACTCATGTCCCACTCATGTCCCCTTGCACCCCCACCCCCCAGCAGTGCAGGGCACCTGCCAGCAGGCCCCCACTCATGTCCCACTCATGTCCCATTGCACCCCCACCCCCCAGCAGTGCAGGGCACCTGCCAGCAGGCCCCCACTAATGTCCCCTTGAACCCCCACCCCCCAGCAGTGCAGGGCACATGCCAGCAGGCCCCCACTCACGTCCCCTTGCACCCCCACCCCCCAGCACTGAGGGGCACCTGCCAACAGGCCCCAACTCATGTCCCCTTGCACCCCCACCCCCCAGCACTGAGGGGCACCTGCCAACAGGCCTCCGCTCATTTCCCCTTGCACCCCCACCCCCCAGCAGTGCAGGGCACCTGCCAGCAGGCCCCCACTAATGTCTCCTTGCACCCCCACCCACCAGCACTGAGGGGCACCTGCCAGCAGGCCCCCACTCATGTCCCCCAGCACCCCCACCCCGCCAGCATTGACAGGCACCTGCCAGCAGGCCCCGACACATGTCCCCCAGCACCCCCACCCCCCAGCAGTGAGGGGCACCTGCCAGCAGGCCCCCAGTCATGTCCCCCTGCCCCCCCCTACCCCCCCAGCATTGAGGGGCACCTGCCAGCAGGCCCCCACTCATGTCCCCCTGCACCCCCACCCCCCAGCAGTGAGGGACACCTGCCAGCAGGCCCGACACATGTCCCCCAGCCCCCCCACGCCCCCAGCATTGACACGCACCTGCCAGCAGGCCCCAACTCATGTCCCCTTGCACCCCCAGCCCCCAGCACTGAGGGGCACCTGCCAACAGGCCCCAACTCATATCCCCTTGCACCCCCATCCCCCAGCACTGAGGGGCACCTGCCAACAGGCCCCACTCATGTCCCCTTGCACCCCCAGCAGTGCAGGGCACCTGCCAGCAGGCCCCCGCTCATGTCCCCTTGCGCCCCCACCCCCCAGCACTGAGGGGCACCTGCCAACAGGCCCCAACTCATGTCCCCTTGCACCCCCACCCCCCAGCACTGAGTGGCACCTGCCAACAGGCCCCCACTCATTTCCCCTTGCACCCCCACCCTCCAGCAGTGCAGGGCACCTGCCAGCAGGCCCCCACTCATGTCCCATTGCACCCCCACCCCCCAGCACTGAGGGGAACCTGCCAGCAGGCCCCCACTCATGTCCCATTGCACACCCACCCCCAGCACTGAGGGGCACCTGCCAACAGGCCCCCACTCATGTCCCCTTTCACCCCACCCCCCAGCAGTGCAGGCCACCTGCCAGCAGGCCCCCACTCATGTCCCCTTGCACCCCCACCCCCCAGCACTGAGGGGCACCTGCCAGCAGGCCCCCACTCATGTCCCCTTGCACTCCCACCCCCCAGCAGTGCAGGGCACCTGCCAGCAGGCCCCCACTCATGTCCCATTGCACCCCCACCCCTCAGCACTGAGGGCACCTGCCAGCAGGCCCCCACCCATGTCCCCTTGCACACCCACCCCCCAGCACTGAGGGGCACCTGCCAGCAGGCACCCACTCATGTCCCATTAATGTCCCCTTGGACCCCCACCCCCAGCAGTGTAGGGCACCTGCCAGCAGGCCCCCACTCATGTCCCATTGCACCCCCACCCCCCAGCACTGAGGGGCACCTGCCAGCAGGCCCCCACTCATGTCCCCTTGCACACCCACCCCCCAGCACTGAGGGGCACCTGCCAACAGGCCCCCACTCATGTCCCTTTGCACCCCCACCCCCCAGCAGTGCAGGGCACCTGCCAGCAGGCCCCCACTCATGTCCCATTGCATACCCACTCCCCAGCATGAGGGGAACCTGCTAGCAGCCCCCCACTCATGTCCCACTCATGTCCCCTTGCACCCCCACCAGTTCAGGGCACCTGCGAGCAGGCCCCCACTCATGTCCCCTTGTACCCCCACCCCCCAGAACTGAGGGGCACCTGCCAGCAGGCCCCCACTAATATCCCCTTGAACCCCCACCCCCCAGCAGTGCAGGGCACCTGCCAGCAGGCCCCCACTCATGTCCCACTCATGTCCCACTGCACCCCCACCCCCCAGCAGTGCAGGCCACCTACCAGCAGGCCCCCACTCATTTCCCCTTGCACACCCACCCCCCAGCAGTGCAGGGCACCTGCCAGCAGGCCCCCACTCATGTCCCCTTGCACCCCCACCCCCCAGCACTGAGGGGCACCTGCCAGCAGGCCCCCACTCATGTCCCCTTGCACACCCACCCCCCAGCACTGAGGGAACCCTGCCAGCAGACCCCCACTCATGTCCCCTTGCACCCCCACCCCCAGCAGTGCAGGGCACCTGCCAGCAGGCCCCCACTCATGTCCCCTTGCACACCCATCCCCCAGCACTGAGGGGCACCTGCCAGCAGGCCCCCACTCATGTCCCCTTGCACCCTCACCCCCCAGCACCCCCACCCCCCAGCAGTGCAGGGCACCTGCCAGCAGGCCCCCACTCATGTCTACTTGCACCCCCACCCCCCAGTACTGAGGGGCACCTGCCAGCAGGCCCCCACTTATGTCCCCTTGCACCCCCACCCCCCAGAAGTGCAGGGCACCTGCCACCAGGCCCCCACTCATGTCCCACTCATGTCCCCTTGCACCCCCACCCCCAGCAGTGCAGGGCACCTGCCAGCAGGCCCCCACTCATGTCCCACTCATGTCCCCTTGCACCCTTACGCCCCAGCAGTGCAGGGCACCTGCCAGCAGGCCTCCACTCATGTCCCCTTGCACACCCACCCCCCGGCAGTGAAATGGCGCTCTCATGACACAAACCAAATGTCAACTATGTACATCAAAACATGTCCGCCACACGAAGGCAGGCGGTAGCGTCCCTGCGCTAACAAAAAGCCTGTATATACAGCTCTGATGAATGTCCCATACTGTGGCCCTCTAGGACAAATGACGTGCAAAGGGGTACGTGACAAACACGGACACCCGCTGTGTCAAAAATAGCGTGTATTGCGGGGGTGCGCGGGAAGTTTCAAATGCAATTGTGCCTGGGTGAGTGGGGTACGTGTACTTCAGGGGCTCGGGGGAAGTTTTACACGCGATTGTTTCTGGATGAGCGAGGTACGTGTACTTCAGGGGCTTGTGGGAAGTTTTACACGCTATTGGGCCTGGGCGAGCAGGGTACGTATATTACTGGGGTGGGTGGGGAAGTACATGAGGCAAATGCGCGGAACGCCCACACGCACATGCCAAAAAAGACGTGCTAATGCCAAAACACGTACGCCAGCAGGAAGCAGGCGGACGTGGACCCGCGCAGCATAAAAGTGGGCGCAAACAACAAGCAAGCTCAGACGCCAGGATGAACATACCGTTCCAAGAAGCAGTGGTCGTGGGATACCGCAGGAGGAGGAGGAGGATAGTCAGGCCCAGAATTTTCACACCCAGAACCAGCCTTTTTGGCATGCCTGATGACCAGGTGTATGGGAGGTACAGGTTTCCACCTCACATAATACTCGACCTGGTCAGTGAGTGGAGGATGACCTCACATCACCCATCCTCTGCTCCCAAGCACTCAGCCCCCTGGAGAAGGTCCTCGATTTACTGCACTTTTTGGCCACCGGATCATTTCAGCGGACAAGTGCCATAGTGGGGGGGGTGTCACAGGCCACGCAGTCACGCTGCCTACACCAGGTCTTGGCCATCATGACTGCACGCCCATCAGTCCGCAGGCACATATACCTGCCCAGAACACCTGCAGAAAGGCAGGCTGCCATCCAGGATTTCTACGGGGTGGCACAATTCCCCAAAGTCCTAGGTGCCATTGAATGCACCCATGTGGCTCTACGTCCCCCCGGGGCATGAGAGCACATCTATAGAAACCGCAAGCACTGGCATTCCATCAACTTCCAGGTAGTATGTGACGCATCATCCCCTCAGTATATGCCAACTATCCGGGTCCTCCAACGACAGTTTCATTTACAGAATGTCAACCCTAAACCATAAATGCCACAGCACATGCATGCATGCCAGATACTGAGTAATATCGCAACCCTACTAATGATACCCATCACAACCTCCCCAGGGGACAGTGCCTACCCTCTGAGCACCCACATGATGACGCCAATTCCGAACCCCACCACGCCACCCGAGGTAAGGAGCGCACTTTCGGAGTGCTCAAGTCATGCTTTCGCTCCCTTGACCGTTCTGGTGGGCAGCTGTAATATGCTCCCCCAGTAGTGTGCAGCATCATAGTGGCAGCATCTGTCCTGCACAACGTTTCAACACGCCGGGGCCTGCCGGTGGACATGGTGGTGCCCCCACATCCCCAACCACATGCACGCCTGCTGCGCATGGGAGGGGAAAGGGCACGGTGTGAGGCAGCCCGAACGCAGCTGGTGGCTAATTACTTCACTTATAATCACACCCCTGTGGAGTGCACACAGCCCTGCCACATACCAGCTGACAATCGATCATGACACAAGGGACAGTGAACTGTCACAACCATGCCAGCCTGAGATTGGTCACCTGGAAGTGTCACAATGTGTGCATCCCTACCTACAGAAACCACCAATGCTGTGTCATCAAAAGACACATATGCTGCTAAATGCATTACCCCCTTGCAAAATACACCATGAGAACAGTGCCATGTCACCCAACCCCTCCCAGCACCACCACCCAACACACCATGGCATGTCATGCTATTTGAGAGCAAACAAAGCAATCCCGAAAACCTGACGCAAGTGTCACAAAGTACAGTGTCCCTAATGGAAACTGGCCACAAACAATATGCTCCCAGTAATGTTGAACTAACAACACACATGACCAAATACTTACCAACAATACAATGCAGCGTCACAAGCTCCAACATAACTAAAACATGACAGTACTAAGTTAAAGAAGTCGTAGTCTTAAAACCTGAATATACCACCACATCGCCCCTTTCCAACTGTAGTCTTGCAGGCTTCAAAACTTGTCTGTGTACTGCATAGAACATGAACTCCATCTCCAAAGTAGACGGCCTTGTGAAGACATGAGGAATGAACCTGCAAATTCAGAGGGACACATGTAAGCAGAAGCATACATAATTCCAACATGCAGTGTACAATACAACAACAATATACACAAGGAATGTCTACACCGTATTGACTACAGACTGCCCACACAGCTCATGGGAGCCCAACATCACTGTGTACATCACTGTCACTTGGTCACACCCTTTGCAAGCCCATGGAAATGGGAAGCAGGAGGGGTGTGTGTCTCACGAACCCAAGCATCGAACCCAAAGTCAGGACAAGCCTGCATGTGCCCAGCCGGAATACAGTGGATGCCCACGGGAGCCACACAAGGCAACACACTGTTAAAAAATAATCGAAAATCAAAAAATCAAAAATCGAAAATGGCCATGTGGGGGCCGGGGGGGGAGGCCACACAGGAGGTCCGAGGACATGGTGCACACCAACAGCAGCCTGTGTGGATGTTGGGAAAAAAAAAACACCTCCTTGGGCTCATGGCCTGCACGGCTATGCCAATGTGGGAGAACTGCTGCTGTCGCTCTGAAAACCCTCTGCTGCTGCCACAGGAGCTGGTGGTGCTATGGGAGGCAGCCCACGCAAAGCCCTGGTATGGTCCTCCATGGCAGCAAGCATGCGGGTGTGGAAGGTCTCATTCTGGAGGATTATAGTGCGGAGATCCCCATGCAGCACCTGACGTGATGCCCGGATCTCCTCCTGAGTTGTCTGCATCTCAGCTGAGAGCGAACGTGTGAGCCGCTCCAGCTGCTGTTCTGTCCTCAAGTTAGTGGAAGTCTCAAGGTCAACAAGAGTCTCCCTGAGGTGATGGAATTCTACCCTCAGGGCTTCCCTGTGTCCCTGGGACTCTATTGATATATATTGGCATAGAGTCTCCCGTGCCGCCCGTCTGTCCCTGATGGACGCCAACATGTCCTCCGGGTGTGATTGGCAAATGGAGTCTGTTGCCTGCTGTAGTAGCTCCATCTGCCTTTCAGGGGGGACAATGGAAGTGGCCACCCTCTCCATTGCTTGAGCCATCATCTCAACTAATGCTGCCTTTTGGGTTGCCATACCGTAAATGGATTGTTCCCATGCGGTATTGCCTGGTGGCGTACGGCCACCGCATCGGCGGGCACCACACCTGTTTGGGGCAAGGCGATCTGTGCTTTGCTGTGCCGGCACTGCCTGAGGCTGCAGGACTGCATTCCCCCTCTGATCTGCTGACCCAGGAACAGGATCAGATGTTGTGGAGTGTGACCCTGCACCCGTAACCGCCAAAGGCTGACGAACCAACACTGACAACCCCATAGAGGGTTCTACCTCTGGTGCAGGTGGGTTGGACAGAACAGAACCCCTTCCAGAAACACTTACCTGCGACGCCACATATGTCTCATCCTCCAAATCAACACCTGAATAGAGGTCTGGGGAGGTGCAACCAGAGACACCCCTTGACAGTATCGTCTGCATCAAGAGTGGGTTCTCACTCACCACCACACCACGTCTCCCACTTGTGGCCGGTTGTGCCTCAGGTTCCTCCTGGGTCTGCACCATCTCCTCAACCTCACCAGCATCAAGTGCGTCATCCACTGCAAAAACATGAAAGACAAAAAATGGAAACAGGCATTAGCACCATAGCACACAAATAGGCCTGACAAGCTACAGAACGGGTACATGATTTACACATGTCCCACATGACTATAACCCTCCCATGCAGGCACTGTCACAGAGTTGGAAGGGGAGGCAAATGTCTGACACTGATGACACCAAGATGGAAGAGCAACACATTTGCTGCATGCTGGGTAGCACTGCCATCACACATTGGCCTGTGAGTGGCATGTCCTATACATATAAATGACACATGCCATCATGCAGATGGCATGTACCATAGCCAGGGTACATTCCACAAGTACATCCATATGTCAGTGAATGAGTACTGTCACCCATCCATGTGAGAAGGACATGAAGAGATGAAAAATGCCACAGTTTGAAATGATACGCCATGTGCCACACACTGCAACACATCCAGTGTACAAAAATACAGTGATTGCAGGGCCATGTACACATCAATGGTTGTGCACTTCAACATGACAGGAAACAACCAGCATGTTCCACATTCAAACAGGCCCAAAAACATCATGTGATCAGGACAATATTCATTCAGCCTGAGTGGTCAAATCTTTCAACTGCCAAGGTGACACATGTGGGCCTATGTAGGGTTCTGCACTGACAGAAGCATGTCATATATGTCACAATAGGGCTGAGAAATGTGTTGCAAAAGTGGGAGAGTTGAAACAATCAGCCTGAAAGAACACTGAAACAGTGTTGTTGCATTATGCCACCTCAAGGGCAACTGCCGTAATGTTGCGCTAAATCACTACTGTGGGCAGAAGGGATAGTGTCGCACCCAAATTCAAGGCCGCAGAATGTTTTGGATGAAGCACATGGGTGACCCATACTACTCAGCCACACACCCTCACCTGCCACTCAATCAGAACCTGTCACCCAAACAACATACACATGCATTACACACACACACGCATGGGCACTCACCGGACAATGTGCATTAATCGGGTACTTCTCCCACACCTCGTATCTATTCCTCTGTGACGAACGTCCCAGCAACAGACTCATGTTCAGTGAGTTTGTTGTCCTCTTGTGGAGACCCACCGCCAGTCAACAGAGTAGCGGCATGACTTGAGGCCAGCTTGTCCTTTGCTCTGCGTTTCAGGTTGTTCCACCACTTGTAGCAATTATCAGCTGAGCGCCTCACAAATCCAAGGGCACTTATGTCGTTGGCAATGGTCTGCCAGTGTGCCTTACGTTGACCAGGTGTGGTCTTGGACCCTGCAGTCACCACGATTTCGTGGCTATGTTGCAACACATAGCTCACAAATGCATTAAGCTCCGTGTCATTAAAGCAAGGCTTCCTTGATGTGTCGGAGTGTGTAGCCGTGCCTGGGGTCTCAGCCTGTCATGCCAGACCACCCTTCTTCCTCTTTTTAGAAGGTGGAGCGGAGCCAGAGTGGCTAACGCCGCTCTGGTCAGTAGGGGTAGAACCACCGGTGGACTGGGTTGTTGGAGTGTGCGAATGCACATTGACCATAGGACTTGGTGCAGGCATTGTCTGAAGTGTGATGTTGGCAGGGGGAACATCAGTATGATGGACCAGGAACGACACTGTCCTGGCTGGGAGAGTCAGAGCTGGGGCGGATGGAGCTGCAGCTGCCCCTGCAGCCTCACCACCCTGCATACTTGGGGCAGCAGATGACATAGCTTCCCCAGATCCACATGCCTTGGTGACAACTTGCACCGCCACACGTGGCCTAGACTTGCTGACCTGGAATGCAGCCAGGGAATCATCCTGTGCCAGGTCAGGTGCCACGATGGGCTGGTCCAACAGGGGCTGAGCTGGGATGGTCTCAGCCACGTTTCCCTCAACCATGGGGGGGAGCATGGGTTTCCCTGATTGGTACTCCACACCTGGGGGTCTAGGGGCAACCTGCAAATCCTGGCCACGTCCCCTACCCCGCCCACCACGTCCACCTTTTGAAGGTCGGCCACCTTTGCCTCCCTTACCGCTTGGTCGCCTCCCAACCATGGCACTGATGTTCTTGTGCGTATGGGAGGAGCAGTTAACTATTCTCCTGGGTAATTGGGGGTCAAATGGGTAGGGTACTAGATGGAATTCGTACCCTAGTGCTCTAACAAGGCTGTCTGTGACCCCTGGGGGAAGATGACGGGTCACGCAACGCACAGGCAGCCCAAAAACAAAAATAAACGTGCACGCAACCCCTCGTAGACCACGTGCGTGGAAAAATGAACCCGCACTATGCTGTGGCACCCAGAAATACAAAAATAAGAGTACGCGTGATACACGCACCCTACAATGACCTCTGAAGGGGTACGCGACACACAGGGCAAGCACAGTTGCTAACTTCTTGCGGAATTCACTGTCTGCCTGGAAAAAGGACGTGACCCCCGCCAAAAGAAGAATTGTACGGTGTCTGAGGAGACAGGACAAAAGGAAAAGTGAACACTGTTTGAGGAAACAGGCCCATGAAAGCTGTCAAAGGTAATAGGGAGTATGATATTGAAAAACTGTGAAGTAATAGCGTGTGAACCGACAAGAAGTACAGAATCCACCAACTCGCTCTCCACAAAAAGCACGTACAAGGAAATGGCGTCCTACACTTACCTTTTAAAGCGGCCCACACGTACACGTCACTTACGCGTGTACGCGCCCTTTCCTCCAATTACAGACGCTGACACTCGGACGTGCAGCTTTTCAACGTGTGCTCTGTCATCACGTGCTGTGTGGGAAACACCCCCGTGTGTCACGTCACAGACGCGCTTACACGCTAAGGGCCTTTGGTCCAATGAAATTGCATACGTGCGCTAACGCGCTTACGCTCTAAGGGCCTTTCCTCAAATTACACGCTGACGTGCAAGATTTTCATGTGCCAAATCACTCCATATCAAGCTGGCCATGCGTTCACACACGGAAGACCACGCTCCTGCCCAGAAGGCCGAATTACTGCCCCCTAGAGCCCCAAGCACGCGCCCACCTGCCATCTGCTGCTGCCTGATTGCCTTCTGCCCACGTGCCCTGCCATTTGCAACCTGCACGTCAGCCAGGGGTGCTGTTGCTGTGACCACCCCTGCTGGAACCGAAGACTCCAGAGTGGGATTCCATCGCTCCACAGCCCAGCCCCAGGACCCAGTTGGCCACCCAATCCTGCCTCTGGGGTTGCCATGTCGGCACACCACCATCTGAGATCACTGGCAACCCCCAGCCAGAGAGGCAGAGGGCCACCAGCTTCACTGCAACCGAAGTTGGTGTCCTGGTGGAGCAAGTCCTGGGGCAGTATGATGCCCTCTTCGGAAGGTCGCGCGCCGACATGGAAGGATGGACCAGGATCTGGACGGACATCGTGACTGCCATCAATGCGGAGGGGGTGGCAGTCCACGAATTCCATCATGTCAAGAAGCGCTGGGAGGACTTCAGGTCCAGGACCCTAAACAAGGCCCGGCGCCTCTTGACCTGTCGGAAGACCAAATGAGGGTCCTGGAACGCGTATGCCCAGCGCTCCACGTTCAGGTCCTTGAGAGGCAGACCCGTCTGGAGTCAAGCGGTAAGTGTACATGCATACTGATTGGAAGCTGTGCGTGTGGTGGTGTGCCAGTAGTGTGCAGGTTGCACATGTGGTTTGGAGGGCCATGTATGGATGTGTATGTACAGGGCCGTGAGGCTGACACATGCGAGTCCTTTCATGTGTGAGACACATGGATGGTGTATTTGTCGGTAAGCATGCACGCCAAATGCAGATGTGTGAGCACACATGTTTGAATGACTGTGTATGTCAGTTGTCAAGGTTGTGGTGTCACACAGGGATGTTGGTTCCAGCTGCATGTATCTGCACTGTGTACATGTGCATGTATGTGTATCTGACAAGTGTGCAACTGTCATGCAAGATGGATGCATGTGAGACTGATATGTAGAAGACTGATTGCCAGATGTGACATGGATGCCGATCTCATCACTGCGACACTTGGTGGAGGTGTACACATGCATGTAAGTGTGGTGGCGTGTGTGCATGCCTAGTGCACTCCCTGTGTCTCATGTGATGTCTGGCTCACCTTTGCCTGCTCATGCTGTTGTATGTGTACGGATGGTGCTGGCTGTTGCGATATGGCTGTGGAATAGCTCATGTGTGTGATTTGAAATGACATGTGTGTTGGGGATTGTGATGCCATGTCTGAAGTTTGACAATGACACTCGTGTGCAACTGTCATGTGTGTATGAGTCGATTGTACAGTGCCCTGATGCCTGTGTCCTATCTCTCCCTGTCTGCAGCGTCGACTGATGAAGAGGGCGGAGAGGGTGCTGTGGAGCACAGCGGCAGGGATCGCACCGCCAGCCGGAGGCGCAAGGCCCGGCTCCCCTCCCAGGTTGTCATCTCGTCGGGGAGTGAGGAGTCCGGTGCCGCGTCCCAGGTCGCAGTTGCCGAGGGGAGGTCCAAGAGGCGGAGGTTGGAGTTGGATTCCTCGGCAGCTGAAGGGGCAGCTGAGACCCCACAGGCCCAACGGAGGAAGATGGCACGGAGTCATCCAGGTTGGTGGGGGGTTTGGTGAAGGAGGAGGCCGTGCAAGGGACAGAGACGGGGTCTGGAGGTGGGGATTACACTGGTGCTAGTGGTGCAGTGCAGGGGCAGGGACAGAAGGCAGCACAGGCCGCCGCGGATGTGCCTGTGTGTAATCCTGTCCCGATCCTATGACTGTATCATCTTGCACGAGCAGGCATACCTACGTCCAGACCCGTTCTCAGGGAGGGGATCGGTTTACACCAACTGGCCTTCCTCTCCCTGCGGATGTGGCTATCCGGCACCGGGTTGAGCCTGTCCTGGGTGGGGTGGCGTTGCGTCAACCTGCCATGCGAGCTGACCTGCAGTCTTTTCATGAGGAGACCGCACGTCTTCTCGCATGGCTCGTTGACCGCGTTGAACAACTGGGACAGCTCACCAGGGCCGGATTCCTCTGTTTTCTGGACCTTGTTCCGACCCCCTCCTCAACTGAGCCCCCTATGCGCCAGTCCTCCTCCGTGCCATCTTCCCACCCATGTGTCACCTGGGTGCCCTGTGGAGCTGCCTCTGACCCTGCGGCCAGGCTGGTGGAGGACACATCCCTGCCACAGTCGGGAGTCGGACGTCCAGCAGGGGTGGCCACCTCAACAACTGCACCCCAGCTGGAGGAGAATGTGCAGGCAGCAGGAGCCAGGGCACAGGCAGTGGCACAGCAGCAACAGCAACAAGGTGGGAGCCATGATGGCTCGGGGCCTTCATCATCGGAGGGGCAGGCATCGGCCGGAGGGCAGGAGGACCCTGAAGGGGAAGTGTCTTCTGTGTGGCAGCGGTTGGGCCATGCGATAGATGCGGAGCGGCAGCGGGCGGAAGAGGCACGGCTCACGATGGTCAGGGTGGAGAACTCCATGCGTAGGGCCCTGACGCGGGGCGAGTGCCTCAAGGCCATTCGCAGGGACCTGGAGATCCAGATGTCATCATCCCTGCGAACCCTCGGGGCCATGGAAGAGGACCGCCTCCGGGACATCGAGCAGGAGTTCGATGATGCCCTGGTCCGGGACATCCACAAGTGAGCCGTTGGACTTGCCAGCTGCCCTTGTAAATAGTTAGTTAGTTAACATTAGGTTTCCTTTCGTTTTTTCTTTCATTTGGGACTGCCCGGACAATGCACCACATTTTTGTGGGGGGTGGAGGTGCAAGGGGGTAATGCATTGTGATCACTAGTGCAAGGTGACATGTGGCTTGGCTGGGGGGCATGCCCATGCTGGATGGGCTGGCTGCGGGACATGACCAGGGGTGCAAGGTAGTCCCCTGTGGTGTGGGCTGCCTGCAGGGGCCATGGAGGGTGTAGAGGGAACACCTGGGAGGACCCACACTGGCAATTCATGTGTAGAACTCCCCTGCACCCCAGAAATACACGTACCCTGCTGAAATCATGTGTTAAACTTCCCCGCACACCAGAAATACACGTACCCTGCTGAAATCGCATGTGGAACTTCCCACGCACCACAGTAATACATGTACCCTGCTGAAATCCCGTGTTAAAATTCCCCCCACCCCAGAAATACATGTACCCTGCTGAAATCGCATGTGGAACTTCCCACGCACCACAGTAATACATGTACCCTGCTGAAATTGCGTGTTAAACTTCCCTGCACCCCAGAAATACACATACCCTGCTGAAATCGCGTGTGGAACTTCCCGTGCACCCCAATAATACACGTACCCTGCTGAAATCGTGTGTGGAACTTCCCGCGCACCCCAGAAATACACATACCCTGCTGAAATTGCGTGTTAAACTTCCCTGCACACCAGAAATACCCGTACCCTGCTGAAATCGCGTGTGGAACTTCCCACGCACCCCTGTAATACACGTACCCTGCTGAAATTGCATGTTAAACTTCCCTGCACCCCAGAAATACACGTACCCTGCTGAAATCGCATGTGGAACTTCCTGCACACCCCAGTAATACACGTACACTGCTGAAATCGTGTGTTAAACTTCCCCGCACCCCATAAATGCACGTACCCTGCTGAAATCGCGTGTGGAACGTCCCGCGCACCCCAGTAATACACGTACCCTGCTGAAATCACGTGTGGAACTTCCCGCGCACCCCAGTAATACACGTTCCCCGCTTGGCGTTTGCTGTTTGGCAGCCCTGTATACTGGTCCAGGGTTAGCGCAGCCCTTTGCACTGAATTGGGAATTTTGATGCCTTTTCCTTGCGCGAGGGTGTTTTTGGGGGCGTAACTGGCGCTGCTGCAGGTTCGCTGTACCACTCTGCGCCTTGGCTGGTTTTGGAGGCTAAAATCCATGAATACGCTGTGCGTGGAAATCGATTTTAGCGCACGCGTGCACCACTTTTGTGCAAATTCTCAGGGTAATTCATAGAATTTCATAGAAGCCCTCATTCATGTCCCCCAGCACACCCACCCCACAGCAGTGCAGGGCACCTGCCAGCAGGCCCCCATTCATGTCCCACTCATGTTCCCTTGCACCCCCACTCCCCAGCAGTGCAGGTCACCTGCCAACAGGCCCCCACTCATGTCCCACTCATGTCCCCTTGCACCCCCACCCCCCAGCAGTGCAGGGCACCTGCCAGCAGGCCCCCACTCATGTCCCACTCATGTCCCCCAGCACCCCCACCCCCTAGCAGTCATGGGCACCTGCCAGCAGGCCCCCACTCATGTCCCACTCATGTCCCCTTGCACCCCCACCCCCAGCACTGAGGGGCATCTGCCAGAAGGCCCCCACTCATGTCCCCTTGCACCCCCACCCCCCAGCAGTGCAGGGCAACTTCCAGCAGGCCCCCACTCATGTCGCACTCATGTCCCCTTGCTCCCCCACCCCCAGCAGTGCAGGGCATCTGCCAGCAGACCCTCACTCATGTCCCACTCATGTCCCCTTGCACACCCACCCCCCAGAAGTGCGGGGTACCTGCCAGCAGGCCCCCACTCATGTCCCCTTGCACACACACCCCCCAACATTGAGGGGCACCTGCCAGCAGGCCCCCACTCATGTCCCCTTGCACCCCACCCCCAAGCAGTGCATGGCACCTGCCAGCAGGCCCCGACACATGTCCCCCAGCAAACACGTCATCACAATCTAGATCCCTGGCCCTTATGGCCACCCTCCACATGCCAAAGACCCATCCAAGTATTGAATCCACCCACATAGAAATGTCTATTACATGATACAACCCCATTGGCAAGTATGTAAATGAACACATGTCCATCAACACAATAGGTGCAAGTGAATGTCAAAACCCATATCATGACATGCATGAAACCAATGAGATAATACCACAAATGGAAGTATAAAAAAATGTATATTAAAGATAACATGGACGTAAATCAAATTAAACACACAACAATGGGAATAACAAAAGAAATGGTCCATGTCCGATAAATAATGAAAATCAAGAAAACATAAGCAAAAGATATCCAAAAAAAAAATGTTTTCCAAAGTCACAGTCCAAAAAAGCAAATCCAAGGGAAAATAAAAAGTAAAAACCATTGCTCCATGGTGAACACAAAAAAATATTAAAAAAGATGAATCCAATGTAGAACTATGTACAATTGAAGAATCCAGGGTCCATGAGCCCAACTTAAGAAATGAAACCTACCAAAAACTACTACCTAATAAAAAAACTATATACAAAAATGTGGTGCATTGTCCAAGCGGTCCAAAATAAAGAAAAATTGAAAGGAAACCTAATACTAACTAACTAACTATTTACAAGGGCAGCAGGCAAGTCCAACAGCTCACTTGTTGATGTCCCGGGCCAGGGCATCATCGAACTCCTGCTTGATGTCCCGGAGGCGGTCCTCTTCCATGGCCCCGAGGGTTCGCAGGGACAATGACATCTGGATCTCCAGGGCCCAGCGAATGGCCTCGAGGCACTCGGCCTGCCTCAGGGCCCTACGCATGGAGTTCTCCGCCCTGACCATCGTGAGCCGTGCCTCTTCCGCTCGCTGCCACTCTGCATCTATCGCATGGCCCAAATGCTGCCACATGGAAGACATTCCTGCCCTCCGGCCGATGCCTGCCCCTCCGATGATGAAGGCCCGAGCCACCATGGCTCCCACCTTGTTGCTGCTGCTGCTGTGCCGCTGCCTGTGCCCTGGCTCCTGCTGCTTGCACTTCCTCCTCCAGCTGGGGTGCAGTTGTTGAGGTGGCCACCCCTGCTGGACGTCTGACTCCCGACTGTGGCAGGGATGTGTCCTCCACCAGCCTGGCCGCAGTGTCAGTGGCAGCTCCACAGGGCACCCAGGTGACACATGGGTGGGAAGATGGCATGGAGGACGACTGGTGCATAGGGGGTTCAGTTGAGGAGGGGGTCGGAACAAGGTCCAGAAAACGGAGGAATCCGGCCCTGGTGAGCTGTCCCAGTTGGTCAACGCGGTCAACGAGCCATGCGAGAAGACGTGCAGTCTCCTCATGAAAAGACTGCAGGTCAGCTCGCATGGAATGTTGACGCAACTCTACCCCACCCACGACAGGCTCAACCCGGTGCCGGATAGCCACATCCGCAGGGAGAGGAAGGCCAGTTGGTGTAAGCCGATCCCCTCCCTGAGAACGGGTCTGGACGTAGGTATCCCTGCTGGTGCAAGATGATGCAGTCACAGGATCGGGGACAGGATTACACACAGGCACCGCCGTGGCAGCCTGTGCTGCCTCCTGTCCCTGCCCCTGCACTGCACCACTAGCACCAGTGGAATCCCCACCTCCAGACCCCGTCTCTGTCCCTTGCACGACCTCCTCCTCCACCAAACCCCCCACCAACCTGGATGACTCTGTGCCATCTTCCTCCGTCGGGACCTGGGGGGTCTCAGCTGCCCCTTCAGCTGCCGAGGAGTCCAACTCCAACCTCTGCCTCTTGGACCTCCCCTCGGCAGCTGCGACCTGGTACGCGGCACCGGACTCCTCACTCCCCGACGAGATGACAACCTGGGAAGGGAGCTGGGCTTTGCGTGTCCGGCTGGCGGTGCGATCCCTGCCGCTGTGCTCCACAGCACCCTCTCCGCCCTCTTCATCAGTCGACGCTGCAGACAGGGAGAGATAGGACACAGGCATCAGGGCACTGTACAATCAACTCATACACATATGGCAGTTGCACACGAGTGTCATTGTCAAACTTCAGACATGGCATCACAATCCCCAACACACATGTCATTTCAAATCACACACATGAGCTATTCCACAGCCATATCGCAACAGCCAGCACCATCCATACACATACAACAGCATGAGCAGGCAAAGGTGAGCCAGACATCACATGAGACACAGGGAGCGCACTAGATATGCACACACGCCACCATACTTACATGCATGTGTACACCTCCACCAAGTGTCGCAGTGATGAGATCGGCATCCATGTCACATCTGGCAATCAGTCTTCTACATATCAGTCTCACATGCATCCATCTTGCATGACAGTTGCACACTTGTCAGATACACATACATGCACATGTACACAGTGCAGATACATGCAGATGGAACCAACATCCATGTGTGACGCCACAACCTTGAGAACTGACATACACAGTCATTCAAACATGTGTGCTCACACATCTGCATTTGACCTGCATGCTTACCCACAAATACACCATCCATGTGTCTCACACATGAAAGGACTCGCATGTGTCAGCCTCATGGCCCTGTACATACACATCCATACATGGCCCTACCAAACCACATGTGCATCGTGAACACTACTGGCACACAACCACATGCACAGCTTCCAATCAGTATGCATGTACACTTACCGCTCGACTCCAGACGGGTCTGCCTCTGAAGGACCTGGACGTGGGGCGCTGGGCATACGCGTTCCAGGACCCTCATTTGGTCTTCCGACAGGTGGCCCCGGCGCCCCTTAGCATCCGCTGCCTTCAAGTGGCACCTGGCCTTGTTGAGGGTCCTGGACCTGAAGTCCTCCCAGCGCTTCTTGACATGATGGAATTTGCAGACTGCCACCTCCTCCGCGGTTGATGGCAGTCACAATGTCCGTCCAGATCCTGGTCCGTCCTTCCTTGTCGGCGCGCGACTTTCCGAAGAGGGCATCATACTGCCCCAGGACTTGCTCCACCAGGACACCAACTTCGGTGGCAGTGAATCTGGTGGCCCTCGCCTCTCTGGCTGGGGGTTGCCAGTGGTCTCAGATGGTGTTGTGCCCGACATGGCAACCCCAGAGCCAGGAGTGGGTGGCCAACTGGGTCCTGGGGCTGGGTTGTGTAGCGATAGAATCCCAGTCGGGAGTCTTCGGTTCCAGCAGGGGTGGTCACAGCAACAGCACCCCTGGCTGATGTGCAGGCAGCAAATGGCAGGGCACGTGGGCAGCAGGCAATCAGGCAGCAGCAGATGGCAGGTGGGCGCGTGCTCGGGGCTTTCGGGGGAAGTAATTCGGCCTTCTGGGCAGGAGCGTGGTCTTCCGTGTGTGAACGCATGGCCAGCTGATACGGAGTGATTTGGCACGTGAAAATCTTGCACGTCAGCATGTAATTCGAGGACAGGCCCTTAGCGCGTAAGCACGTCAGCGCACGTACGCGATTTCATTGGACCAAAGGCTCTTAGCGTGTAAGCGCGTCTGTGACGTGAAGCACGCGGGTGTTTCCCTCATGTTAGGGAGAATTCTCTGATTAGGCTGAATTTCCTAACCTAGTGAGTCCCCCAGCAGCTTTGCTGGATTTCTGGAGTTTGTTTTTTTCCATCCTGCCAAGAGTGAGACTCTTTTTCTCCCACTCTTGGACATGAATGTGTGTAATTCCTTTGAATGTCAATGTGTTCTATGGGCTATGGGGTCTTTTACTCCATAGGGTCTCATATGTTTTGCTATGTGTGTTACACCGCACCCTCCGTGCCGTAACACTGAGGCGTCCTAGCGGACCTCCATCCTAGACTCCATACCCGGGGACTGACTACTGTCTCCCCGGGTATGTAAAGTCACCATTGGCTTTACTAGACCTAAATTTACCAACAGAACTAGTACAAACCACCCTATTGTGGACATACTAGTAGGGGTAATTCAATTACTCCTAGGTCTGTTATTTGAGGGGGCACTGTCCAGTCCCCACTCGTCGAGTTTTGGCTGGTGGCAGTGGAAACTACTTGTTATGTTTGACCCCGAATATAACCCTATGGGATTCTTCTCATTGTTGGAGATTGATACTTTTTCTCGTTAGTTTCTAACATACCACCGGTCTACTTATCTTAAATAAGTCTATCGGATGGTATTTTCTGCCAGAACTCGGTTTTTTAAAATGGCGTCTGTGTTCGTCTCTGTGACTCCTAAACCAAAGGTTGAGCCCTTTGTTCCACTTTTGGCGGGCTTCTGTACAGAGACCCTCCAAAGTGGTGCCATTCTGTCTGGGTTACCACAGGGGTGTGGGAGGGGGTTTAGGCGCCCTGGACCGAGTTGCGTTGCCAACTCCGGTCGCACTCTGGTGTGATTGTCCCAAGTGGTGAGCCTCCCCGCTCACCACTTAGCGTGTGTTGATTGACAGCTAGGCTGAATGAATGGGTTTTTTCTGCATAAAAGCAGGGCTTTTGGGACTGGATCTAGAGAAGTCACCACAGGACCTAAGAATCCAAGGAGGGTAAAGCTGAGCCGACCTGCAACGACGACACCTGCTGAACCGACTCACCACTTCCCGACGACAGAGGAGATCTCCCTGCCGGAGAGTCTCTTCCCCTGACTGGTGGGAACAACCAGTCCCCTTTGCTTTTTCTTCGCCTCAGGACGCAGTGGTCAAATTGCCCGTGCAGAGCACCTCAGCAACCGGATAGCCACTACCCCTGTACTGGGACCAAAAGGTGGTACCTTGTGACGGAGCACTCCGCGGCTGGTCTCTTCCCTGGTGGTGCAACGATCTTCAACTTTCCTTCGACGACGAGATCATCTCTTCTCTTGGCAAAGACCGGACGTGAATCCACCACCAGGAACAACTGCCCCCGCCGGAGCTGTCTCTCCACAATCAAGGTACTGTGTCCGCCTGGCTTCCCTTGTTGCCGGATAGAGTGAGGGGTCTTAATCCTCGCCTCTCCATAGGGTCGCCTCCAAGCTTTCTCTAGCATGTTGTTCTGAACTGGTCCAATCTGCCGATAACAATTTGCTGCAAAGACTCGAACGCATTTCCACTAAGATACTTTTTGGGACATATCACCTTGCCTCTCTCCGAATGGGCCTGGCCTCTGAACTTAATGATCTACCGTGGTTCTTGTCTTCTTGCCTTGCATTTGTCCGTGAAGTATTGGAACCGTGTTGATTTCGTAACCTGCTTATTTTTCTCTCCCGTCCTAACGAATACTAGAGTGCCATCTAGATTGAAGCATACACCTCTGTCTGCAAATAAGTGATGCTGGTAAACCTAGACTTGTCGAACTATTGTTAGGGGGATTGATCTTTTTCTTCGTAGAGTAATTGTAATTGAAGTGTTTGCCGTAATAGTGCCAGAGTGTTTTCTATAGATGTGTCGTTATAAATAAATACCTTTATATTTTTACACTGAAGCCTTGTTGCGTGTTTGCTTGTCTTACTGTGTAGGATTGCCCTATGTTGTATACTCCACATGCTGCCTAACTCTTCTTGAGGGAAGTCTGACTGCTCAACCACAGCTACCAAGTGAATCTGTGTGGTACAGACTGCTACCAAGTGGGTTTACTGCCAAACACCTGTAGTCCTAAATCTTTTGCAGTGTTCCCAGAGGGAACTGCACAGGTTTCCGCCTAACACCTCATAGCACATGATGACAGAGCACACGTGGAAAAGCTGCACGTGTGCTCCTTGTACGTGCTTTTTGTGGAGAGCGAGTGGCTGGATTCTGTACTTCTTGTCGGTTCACACGCGATTACTTCACAGCAGTTCAAGTTCGCACTCCCTGTCACCTCTGACAGCTTTCATTTTTCTACTTTTTTTGGGCCTTTTTCCTCAAACAGTGTTCACTTCTCCTTTTTTCCTGTCTCCTCAGACAGCGTACAATTCTTCTTTTGGTGAGGGTGTTGCCAACATGCACACGCATGTATTTTTCACGTTCTTTTTCCAGGCAGACGATGATTTCCGCATGTACTTAGCAACTGTGCTTGCCCCGTGTGTCGCGTACCCCTTCAGAGGTCATTGTAGGCTGTGTGTATCACGCGTACGCTTATTTTTGTGTTTCTGGGTGCCACAGCATAGTGCGGGTTCATTTTTCCACACACGTGGTCTACGAGGGGTTGCATGCATGTTTATCTTTGTTTTTGGGCTGCCTGTATGTTGCGTGACCCGTCATCTTTCCCCAGGGGTCACAGACAGCCTTGTTAGAGCACTAGGGTACGAATTCCATCTAGTACCCTACCCCTTTGACCCCCAATTGGCCAGGACAATAGTTTACTGCTCCTCCCATACGCACAAGAACATCAGTGCCATGGTTGGGAGGCGACCAAGCGGTAAGGGAGGCAAAGGTGGCCGACCTTCAAAAGGTGGACGTGGTGGGCGCGTTAGGGGACGTGGCCAGGATTTGCAGGGTGCCCCTAGACCCCCATGCGTGGAGGACCAATCAGGGACACCCATGCTCCCCCCCATGGTTGAGGGAAACGTGGCTGAGACCATCCCAGCTCAGCCCCTGTTGGACCAGCCCAATGTGGCACCTGACCTGGCACAAGATGACTCCTTGGCTGACTTCCAGGTCAGCAAGTCTAGGCCACATGTGGCAGTGCAAGTTGTCACCAAGGCGCGTGGATCTGGGGCAGCTATGTCATCTGCTGCCCCAAGTATGCAGGGTGGTGAGGCTGCAGGGGCAGCTGCAGCTCCATCCACCCCAGCTCTGACTCTCCCAGCCAGGACATTGTCGGTCCTGGTCCATCATACTGATATTCCCCCTGCCAACATCACACTTCAGACAATGCCTGCACCAAGTCCTATGGTCAATGTGCATTCGCACACTCCAACAACCCAGTCCACCGGTGATTCTGCCCCTACTGACCAGAGCGGCGTTAGCCATTCTGGCTCCGCTCCACCTTCTAAAAAGAGGAAGAAGGGTGCTCTGGCATGACAGGCTGAGACCCCAGGCATGGCTACACACTCCGGCACATCAAGGAAGCCTTGCTTTAATGACGCGGAGCTTAATGCACTTGTGAGCTATGTGTTGAAACATAGCCACGAAATGGTGGTGACTGCAGGGTCCAAGACCACACCTGGTCAACGTAAGGCACACTGGCAGACCATCGCCAACGACATACGTACCCTTGGATTTGTGAGGCGCTCAGCTGATGATTGCTACAAGCGGTGGAACGACCTGAAACGCAGAGCAAAGGACAAGCTGGCCTCAAGTCATGCCGCTACTCTGGTGACTGGCGGTGGGTCTCCATAAGAGGACAACGAACTCACTGAACATGAGTCTGTTGCTGGGACCTTCGTCACAGAGGAACAGATCTAAGGTGTGGGAGAACTACCCAATTATGACACATTGTCCGGTGAGTGCCCATGCGTGTGTGTGTAATGCATGTGTGTGTTGTTTGGGTGACGGGTTCTGATTGAGTGGCAGGTGAGGGTGTGTGTGACTGAGTAGTATGGGTCCCCCATGTGCTTCATCCAAAACATTGGGCGGCCTTGAATTTGGGTGTGACACTATCCCTTCTGCCCACAGTAGTGATTTAGCACAACATTACGGCAGTTGCCCTTAAGGTGGCATCATGCAACAACATTGTTTGTATTTTTCAGTGTTCTTTCAGGCTGAATGTTTCAATTCTCCCACTTTTGCAACACATTCCTCAGCCCTATTGTGACATATGTGACATGCTTCTGTCAGTGAAGAACCCCACATAGGCCCACATGTGTCATCTTGGTGGTTGAAAGATTTGACCATTCAGGCTGAATGAGTATTGTCCTGATCACATGTTTTTGGGCCTGTTTGAATGTGGAACATGCTAGTTGTTTCCTGTCATGTTGAAGTGCACAACCATTGATGTGTACATGGCCCTGCAATCAGTGTATTTTTGTACACTGGATGTGTTGCAGTGTGTGGCACATGGCGTATCTTTTCACACTATGTGGCATTTTTCATCTGTTCATGTCCATCTCACATGGATGGGTGACAGTACTCATTCACTGACATATGGATGTACTTGTGGAATGTACCATGGCTATGGTACATGCCATCTGTGTGATGGCATGTGTCATTTATGTGTATAGGACATGCCACTCACAGGCCAATGTGTGATGGCAGTGCTACCCAGCATGCAGCAAATGTGTTGCTCTTCCATCTTGGTGTCATCAGTGTCAGACTTTTGCCTCCCCTTCCAACTGTGTGACAGTGCATGCATGGGAGGGTTATAGTCATGTGGGACATGTGTAAATCATGTACTCGTTCGGTAGCTTGTCAGGCCTATTTGTGTGCTATGGTGCTAATGCCTGTTTCCATTTTTTGTCTTTCATGTTTTTGCAGGGGATGACGCACTTGATGCTGGTGAGGTTGAGGAGATGGTGCAGACCCAGGAGGAACCTGAGGCAATAACGGCCACCACTGCGGGACGTGGTGTGGTGGTGGGTGAGAACTCACTCTTGCTGCAGATGATACTGCCAAGTGGTGTCTCTGGGTTCACCTCCCCAGACCTCTATTCAGGTGTTGATTTGGATGATGAGACCTATGTGGCGTCGCAGGTAAGTGTTTCTGGAAGGGGTTCTGTTCTGTCCAACCCACCTGCACCAGGGGTAGAACCCTCTATGGGGATGTCAATGTTGGTTAGTCAGCCTTTGGCGGTTACGGGTGCAGGGACACACTCCACAACATCTGATCCTGTTCCTGGGCCAGCAGATCAGAGGGGGAATGCAGTCCTGCAGCCTCAGTCAGTGCCGGCACAGCAAGGCGCAGATCGCCTTGCCCCAAACAGGTGTGGTGCCGCCGACGCAGTGGCCGTACGCCACCAGGCAATACTGCATGGGAACAATCCATTTACGGTATCGCAACCCAACAGGCAGCATCAGTTGAGGTGATGGCTCAAGCAATGGAGAGGGTGGCCACTTCCATTGTCCCCCCTGAAAGGCAGATGGAGCTACTACAGCAGGCAAAAGACTCCATTTGCCAATCACACACGGAGGACAAGTTGGCGTCCAACAGGGACAGACGGGCGGCACTGGAGACTCAACGCCAATCGATATCAATAGAGTACCAGGGCCACAGGGAAGCCCTGAGGGTAGAACTCCATCACCTCAGGGAGACTCTTGTTGACCTTGAGACTTCCACTAACTTGAGGACAGAACAGCAGCTGGAGCGGCTGACACGTTCGCTCTCAGCTGAGTTTTAGGCAACTCGGGAGGAGATCCGGGCATCACGTCGGGTGCTGCATGGGGATCTCTGCACTATAATAATCCAGAACGAGACCTTCCACACCCGCATGCTTGCTGCCATGGAGGACCATACCAGGGCTTTGCGTGGGCTGCCTCCCATAGCACCACCACCTCCTGTGGCAGCAGCAGATGGTGTTCAGAGCGACAGCAGCAGTTCTCCCACATTGGCATAGCCGTGCAGGCCATGAGCCCATGGAGGTGTTTTTTTTCCCAACATCCACACAGGCGGCTGTTGGTGCGCACCCTGTCCTCAGACCTCCTGGGTGGCCTCCCCCTTCCCCCCGTGCCCCCACAATGATTTTTTATTTTTGCTTTTTTGATTTTTGATTTTTGATTATTTCTTAACAGTGTGTTGCCTTGTGTGGCTCCCGTGGGCATCCATTGTATTCCGGCTGGGAACATGCAGGCTTGTCCTGAGTTTGGGTTCGATGCTTGGGTTCGTGAGACACACACCCCTCCTGCTTCCCGTTTCCATGGGCTTGCAAAGGGTGTGACCAAGTGACAGTGATGTACACAGTGATGTTGGGCTCCCATGAGCTGTGTGGGCAGTCTGTAGTCAATACTGTATAGACATTCCTTGTGTATATTGTTGTTGTATTGTACACTGCATGTTGGAATTATGTATGCTTCTGCTTCCATGTGTCGCTCTGAATTTGCAGGTTCATTCCTCATGTCTTCACAAGGCCGTCTACTTTGGAGATGGAGTTCATGTTGTATGCAGTACACAGACAATTTTGAAGCCTGCAAGACTACAGTTGGAAAGGGGCGATGTGGTGGCATATTCAGGTTGTAAGACTACGACTACTTTAACTTAGTACTGTCATGTTTTAGTTATGTTGGAGCTTGTGTAGCTGCATTGTATTGTTGGTAAGTATTTGGTCATGTTTGTTGTTAGTTCAACATTACTGGGAGCATATTGTTTGTGGCCAGTTTCCATTAGGGACACTGTACTTTGTGACACTTGTGCCAGGTTTCCGGGATTGCTTTGTTTGCTCTCACATAGCATGACATGCCATGGTGTGTTGGTGCTGGGGAGGGGTTGGGTGACATGGCACTGTTCTCATGTTGTATTTTGCAAGGGGGTAATGCATTTAGCAGCATATGTGTCTTTTGATGACACAGCATTGGTGGTGTTTCTGTAGGCAGGGATGCACACATTGTGACACTTCCAGGTGACCAATCTCAGGCTGGTATGGTTGTGACCGTTCACTGTCCCTTGTGTCATGATCGATTGTCAGCTGGTATGTGGCAGGGCTGTGTGCACTCCACAGAGGTGTGATTCTAAGTGAAGTAATTAGCCACCAGCTGCGTTTGGCTGCCTTACCCCGTGCCCTTTCCCCTCCCATGCACAGCGGGCGTGCATGTGGTTGGGGATGTGGGGGCACCACCATGTCCACCGGCAGGCCCCGGCGTATTGCAACATTGTGCAGGACACATGCTGCCCATATGATCCTGCACACTTCTGGGGGAGCGTATTACAGCTGCCCGCTTGAACGGTCAAGGGAGCGAAAGCGTGACTTGAGCACTCCGAATGTGCGCTCCACTATGCCCCGGGTTGCAATATGGGCTGTGTTGTATCTTACCTCGGGTGGCGTGGTGGGGTTCCGAATTGGCGTCATCATGTGGGTGCTCAGAGGGTAGGCACTGTCCCCTGGGGAGGTGGTGATGGGTATCATTAGTAGGGTTGTGACATTACTCAGTATCTGGCATGCATGCATGTGCTGTGGCATTTATACACACTGAGCAGCCATGTATCGCCATGCCGCCCAGCTTCTAGGTCCCGGTTTAGGGTTGACATTCTGTAAATGAAACTGTCGTGGGTGGACCGTGGATAGTTGGCATATACTGAGGTGATGATTCCCTTGGCATCACATACTACCTGGACGTTGATGGAATGCCAGTGCTTGCGGTTTCTATAGATGTGCTCTGATGCCCTGGGGGGATGTAGAGCCACATGGGTGCAATCAATGGCACCTAGGACTTTGGGGAATTGTGCCACCCCGAAGAAATCCTGGACGGCAGCCTGCCTTTCTACAGGTGTTCTGGGCAGGTATATGTGCCTGCGGACTGATGGGCGTGCAGTCATGATGGCCAAGACCTGGTGTAGGCAGCGTGACTGCGTGGCCTGTGACACCCCCCCACTATAGCACTTGTCCGCTGAAATGATCCGGTGGCCAAAAAGTGCAGTATATTGAGGACCTTCTCCAGGGGGCTGAGTGCTTGGGAGCAGAGAGTGGGTGATGTGAGGTCAGCCTCCCACTCACTGACCAGGTCGAGTATTATGTCAGGTGGAAACCTGTACCTCCCATACACCTGGTCATCAGGTATGCCAAAAAGGCTGGTTCTGGGTGTGAAAATTCTGGGCGTGACTATCCTCCTCCTCCTCCTGCGGTATCCCATGACCACTGCTGCTACAAACGGTATGTTCATCCTGGCATAAGCTTGCTTGTTGTTTGCGTGCACTTTTATGCTGCGCGGGTCCATGTACGCCTGCTTCCTGCTGACGTACGTGTTTCCGGATTAGCGCGTCTTTTTTGGCGCGTGTGTGTGGGCGTTCCGCGCATTTGCCTCCTGTAATTCCCCGTCCACCCCAGTAATACACGTACCCCGCTCGCCCAGGCCCAATCGTGTGTAAAACTTCCCGCGAGCCCCTTAAGTACACGTACCCTGCTCATCCAGGCACAATCGCGTGTAAAAATTCCAGCGAGCCCCTGAAGTACACGTACCCCGCTCGCCCAGGCACAATCGCGTGTGAAACTTCCTGTGCACCCCCGTTAGGGACGCTACCACCTGCCTTCGTGTGGCGGACATGTGTTGATGTACATAGTTGACTTTTGGTTTGTGTCATGAGATCGCCATTTCACTGCTGGGGGGTGGGTGTGCAAGGGGACATAAGTGGGGGCCTGCTGGCAGGTGCCCTGCACTGCTGGGGGGTGGGGGTGCAAGGGGACATGAGTGGGACATGAGTGGGAGCCTGCTGACAGGTGCCCTGCACTGCTGGGGGGTGGGGGTGCAAGGGGACATGAGTGGGACATGAGTGGGGGCCTGCTGGCAGGTGCCCTGTACTGCTGGGGGTGGAGGTGCAAGGGGACATGAGTGGGACATGAGTTGGGGCCTGTTGGCAGGTGCCCCTATGTACTGGGGGGTGGGGGCGCAAGGGGACATGAGTTGGGGCCTGCTGGCAGGTGCCTGTCAATGTTGGGGAAGTGGGGGGGCTGGGGAACATGTGTCGGGGCCTGCTGGCATGTGCCCCTCACTGCTGGGGGGTGGGGGTGCAAGGGGACATGAGTGGGCCTGCTGGCAGGTGCCCTGCACTGGTGGGGGGTGGGGGTGCAAGGGGACATGAGTGGGACATGAGTGGGGGCCTGCTGGCAGGTGCCCCTCAGTGCTGGGGGTTGGGTGTGCAAGGGGACATGAGTGGGGGCCTGCTGGCAGGTGCCCCTCAGTGCTGGGGGGTGGGGGTGCAAGGGGACATGAGTGGGGGCTGGCTGGCAGGTGCCCTGCACTGCTGGGGGGTGGGGGTGCAAGGGGACATGAGTGGGGGCCTGCTTGCAGGTGCCCTGCACTGCTGGGGGTGGGGGTGCAGTGGGACATGATTGGGGGCCTGCTGGCAGGTGTCCTGCACTGCTGTGGGGTGGGGGTGCAAGGGGACATGAGTGGGGCATAAGTGGGGGCCTGCTGGCAGGTGCCCCTCAGTGCTGGGTGGTAGGGGTGCAAGGGTACATGAGTGGGGGCCTGCTGGCAGGTGCCCTGCACTGCTGGGGGGGGTGTGGGTGCAAGGGGACATGAGTGGGACATGAGTGGGGGCCTGCTGGCAGGTGCCCCTCAGTGATGGGGGGTGGGGGTGCAATGGGACATGAGTGGGGGCCTGCTGTCAGGTGCCCTGCACTGCTGATGGGTGGGGGTGCAAGGGGACATGAGTGGGAGCCTGTTGACAGGTGCCCCTCAGTGCTGGGGGGTTGGTGTGCAAGGTGACATGGGTGGGGTCCTGCTGGCAGGTGCCCCTCAGTGCTGGGGGGTGGGTGTGCAAGGGGACATGAGTGGGGGCCTACTGGCAGGTTCCCTGCACTGCTGGGGGGTGGGTGTGCAAGGGGACATGAGTGGGGGCCTGCTGGCAGGTTCCCTGCACTGCTGGGGGGTGGGGGTGCAAGGGGACATGAGTGAGGGCCTGCTAGCAGGTGCCCCTCAGTTCTAGGGGATGGGGGTGCAAGGGGGCATGAGTGGGGGCCTGCTGGCAGGTGCCCTGCACTGCTGGGGGGTGGAGGTGCAAGGGGACATGAGTGGGGGCCTGTGGGCAGGTGCCCCTCAGTGCTGGGGGGTAGGTGTGCAAGGGGACATGAGTGGGGGCCTGCAGGCAGGTGCCCCTCAGTGCTGGGGGGTGAGGGTGTAAGGGGACATGAGTGGGGGCCTGCTGGCAGGTGCCCTGCATTGCTGGGGGGTGGGGGTGCAAGGGGAAATGAGTGGGGGCCTGATGGCAGGTGCCCCTCAGTGCTGGGAGTGGGGGGTGCAAGGGTATATGAGTTGGGGCCTGTTGGCAGGTGCCCCTCAGTGCTGGGGGGTGGGGGTGCAAGGGGGCATGAGTGGGGGCCTGCTGGCAGGTGCCCTGCACTGCTGGGGGGTGGGCGTGCAAGGGGACATGAGTTGGGGCCTGTTGGCAGGTGCCCCTCAGTGCTGGGGATGCAAGGGGACATGAGTGGGGGCCTGCTGGCAGGTGCCCTGCACTGCTGGGGGTGGGGTGCAAGGGGACATGAGTGGGGGCCTGTTGGCAGGTGCCCCTCAGTGCTCGGGGGTGGGGGTGCAAGGGGACATGAGTTGGGGCCTGTTGGCAGGTGCCCTTATGTACTGGGGGGTGGGGGTGCAAGGGGACATGAGTTGGGGCCTGCTGGCAGGTGCCTGTCAATGTTGGGGAAGTGGGGGGGCTGGTGGACATGTGTCGGGGCCTGCTGGCATGTGCCCCTCACTGCTGGGGGGTGGGGGTGCAGGGGGACATGAGTGGGGGCCTGCTGGCAGGTGCCCCTCAATGCTGTGAGGGTGGGGAGTTAGGGGGGCTAGGGGACATGAGTGGGGGCCTGTTGGCAGGTGCCCCTCAGTGCGGGGGGGTGGGGGTGCAAGGGGACATGAGTGGGGGCCTGTTGGCAGGTGCCCTGCACTGCTGGGGGGTGGGGGTGCAAGGGGACATGAGTGGGGGCCTGCTGGCAGGTGCCCCTCAGTGCTGGGGGGTGGGGGTGCAATGGGAAATGAGTGGGACATGAGTGGGGGCCTGCTGGCAAGTGCCCTGCACTGCTGGGGGGTGGGGGTGCAAGGGGGCATGAGTGGGACATGAGTGGGGGCCTGCTGGCAGGTGCCCCTCAGTGCTGGGGGGTGGTGGTACAAGGGCACATGAGTGGGGGCCTGCTGGCAGGTGCCCTGCACTGCTGGGGGGTGGGGGTGCAAGGGGACATGAGTGGGACATGAGTGGGGGCCTGCTGGCAGGTGCCCCTCAGTGCTGGGGGATGGGGGTGCAATGGGACATGAGTGGGGCCCTGCTGGCAGGTGCCCTGCACTGCTGGGGGGTGGGGGTGCAAGGGGACATGAGTGGGGGCCTGCTGGCAGGTGCCCCTCAGTGCTGGGGGGTGGGTGTGCAAGGAAACATGAGTGGGGGCCTGCTGGCAGGTGCCCCTCAGTGCTGGGGGGTGGGGGTGCAAGGGGACATGAGTGGGACATGAGTGGGGGCCTGCAGGCAGGTGCCCCTCAGTGCTTGGTGGTGGGTGTGCAAGGGGACATGAGTGGGGGCCTGCTGGCAGGTGCCCTGCACTGCTGGGGGGTGGGGGTGCAAGGGGACATGAGTGGGGGCCTGCTGGCAGGTGCCCTGCACTGCTGGGGGGTGGGGGTGGAGGGGGTTATGCGTTGGTGATCAGCAGTGCAAGGTGACATGTGGCTTGGCTGGGGGCATGCCCATGGTGGATGGGCTGCCTGCGGGACATGACCAGGGGTGCAGGGTAGTCCCCTGTGGTGTGGGCTGCCTGCAGGGGCCGTGGAGGGTGTAGAGGGAACACCTGGGAGGACCCATACTGCCAATTCACATGTAGGACTCCCCTGCATCCCAGTTATACACGTACCCCACTCGCACAGGGCCTGTCGCGTGTGAAACTTCCCACGCACCCCCAAAATACACGTACCCCGCTCGCCCAAGGCCAATTGCGTGTGAAACTTCCTGCGCACCCCCGAAATACATGCACACGCTATTTGTGACACAGCGGGTGTTCGTGTTTGTCGCGTACCCCTTTGCACGTCATTTGTCCTAGAGGGCCACAGTATGGGACAATCATCAGAGCTGTATATACGTGCTTTTTGTTAGCGCACATTTTGGTGCACATTTTTTTGTGCGCAGGGACGCTACCGCCTGCCTTTGTGTGGCGTACGTGTTTAGGCCTGTGCGCGTCTTCGCCGGTGCGCTGGTTTGCCCTATTCGAATCCATGAATACGTGTTGTAGGCGAGTGTGTGGGCGTTCCACGCACTTGCCTCCTGTACTTCCCCCGTGGCGCCCACATTTTCTCGCGTTGTTCCCCATTCCGCGTGTCACGCCCTGTGTTACGACTACTTTTGTTATGTGCGCCGCGCTATGTGCGCTTTTGCTGTGGCCGTAGCGCACGTCGTTAGATGACCTGTGCGCCGGCGTGCGCCACGTAGGTTTTCAGCGCACATCCCTCATTTTACTCGTGCACAGACTTCCATGAATCGATGTGCGCGGGTTTTGCTGCGATTTTTGCACTTGCACTGCGATTCGCACAGTTTCACATGCTTGCGCGGGAATTTTCAGCGCACAATAATTCTGTGAATCGGCCTCTCTATGAATTACCCTGTAAATATCAATATCAATATCAATACTACCACTTCTACTTGACATGGGACTAAGAAGTACGAGGGAATCAATGCAATTCCTCATCAATGCACTAGAGTGGCAAGTGGCAGTTGCTTCTGCAAGGTATGTCCATCGCGTCTGGCCTCTAAGAAGCAGGTTGACAGGCAATGAGCTAAACCATGCGTAGGCTACTTACGAGATTGCGAGCGGCACACTCCTCTTGCAGTCTAACCAGATTTTGATAATGCAATATCGAGGCTGCAAGTTTTGCTCTCCTACCAAGGTTGAAATCTAATCCTACAGTTGTTTTTTAATTTGTTTTACTTTCTCCTACCAAGTGCATGGTCCTACCTTTTTTTGGAATTACTGTTTGTGATTTTATTGTATTTTATGCTAATTGAAAGTGACTCTGTTAACTGTGATTGTGATTGTGTTGTTCTGTGCTAAAGGATTACTCTGAATAAAGCTTAAACAAACAAAATGTTATATCACTGTTTTGTGTACTTACATTTTAACACTTTCAAAAAAATAAAACACTGGGCATATTTGCAAAACCATGTTTTGAAGTTCTTGCTGACCCTCTTTGTGCATATTTGCTGCAATCCCATCCTGGACTTCAACCTGTACCCTCGAGCAGATATGTGCGCCGTGCTATGTGCGCTTTTGCTGTGGCCGTAGCGCACGTCGTTAGATGACCTGTGCGCCGGCGTGCGCCACGTAGATTTTCAGCGCACATCCCACATTTTACTCGTGCACAGACTTCCATGAATCGATGTGCGCGGGTTTTGCTGCGATTTTTGCACTTGCACTGCGATTCGCACGGTTTCACACGCTTGCGCGGGAATTTTCAGCGCACAATAATTCTGTGAATCGGCCTCTCTATGAAATACCCTGTAAATATCAATATCAATATCAATACTACCACTTCTACTTGACTTGGGACTAAGAAGTACGAGGGAATCAATGCAATTCCTCATCAATGCACTAGAGTGGCAAGTGGCAGTTGCTTCTGCAAGGTATGTCCATCGCGTCTGGCCTCTAAGAAGCAGGTTGACAGGCAATGAGCTAAACCATGCGTAGGCTACTTACGAGATTGCGAGCGGCACACTCCTCTTGCAGTCTAACCAGATTTTGATAATGCAATATCGAGGCTGCAAGTTTTGCTCTCCTACCAAGGTTGAAATCTAATCCTACAGTTGTTTTTTAATTTGTTTTACTTTCTCCTACCAAGTGCATGGTCCTACCTTTTTTTGGAATTACTGTTTGTGATTTTATTGTATTTTATGCTAATTGAAAGTGACTCTGTTAACTGTGATTGTAACTGTGTTGTTCTGTGCTAAAGGATTACTCTGAATAAAGCTTAAACAAACAAAATGTTATATCACTGTTTTGTGTACTTACATTTTAACACTTCAAAAAAACAAAACACTGGGCATATTTGCAAAACCATGTTTTGAAGTTCTTGCTGACCCTCTTTGTGCATATTTGCTGCAATCCCATCCTGGACTTCAACCTGTACCCTCGAGCAGATTGTTCTTTCCCCATTCAAACCTATCCTTATTTTTAAAAACGTTACCACATTGCTGGTGCCTGGTGGCCATACCCACTTCAACCCCATTGCTGGTCCCTCATGTCCATGGGCAGTAACCAGATTGTTCGGGTCATGGCCACAGGCTATACCTCAGCCACTAAGGGTATATCACTTTGTTTTGCACATACATTATGACATTTTTCAAAAAATAAAACACTGACACACCTGCCCAATAGCCAAATAACCTAGCCCCCACTTGACAAAATACATGCAGACTTTACACAAACATTCAAGGTTGGATCTCTAATATTTCTGAAAACGTTTCTCCCCATTCATCTAATGGCAACAAAGTTATAAGCCATCTAAAAATGTTGAGACCCCCCTCCTTATTGTGCCTCCTCTTGAGAAAAATCCCACCAAACTTTGCAAAAACATTCATCAAATGGCACCACATTTATGAACCTTTAAAATATTTGCAGACCCCTCCCCCCTCTAAATGTGTTCCCTCTTGGCAAAACAGCACCACACTTTTCAGAACCATTCAGAGACAAGTCTAGAATTTTATAATTATAATTGGTTATTTATAACACGCTTAATACCCAGAGGTTTCAAAGCATAGCCCCGGGGATTGAATCTGTGTTTCTCTGCGTCCTCTTATTTCCAATGGGAGCGTATGGCCCCTGAGCCATCCTCCCGAGATCTGAGCTATCCTCCGGAGAATGAAATTCCAAAATGCCATGCAGTTTCATTGAGTGGCGCCAAAGTTATATGCCATCTAAAAGCTGCTCTTCACCAACCCTGTAATGCAGAAATAGGCATGGATGCCCCGAAACATCCCAGGTGTTCGCAAACATCACAGGACTGCCTCGGACATCACGACTGTTCATTGACGTCAGAGTTGAAAAAGCACCAATTTTTGGGGCTTTTTAAGGCCATATCCCATCCTATCATCATCACCCCTCACCTCCTCAGATATTGTCTCATTAGTTTGACAAGTGCAATGCAGTTGTTCTTAAATATATTTTTACTGCAATGTTTGCGGACACCAGCTATTGTCCGGAAATCCAACATGGCAGACGTTTCCAAAAATCAGACGCACCTCAAGTTTTTTTATTGACCAATCAGCAGGTGCATCTGTTGTCCATGGACATCAGGGTACTCTCTGGGCCAATCAAAGGCCCACCTGCAGACCAAAAAGGGAAATTAGTCCGTAGTCCAAACCCAAAAAAACTAATTATTTTTCACCTACTCTTTTGCCTTTTAAAAAAAAAAAAAAACGACTGATGGATTTAGTCACATGACCTGTTCTGGGGAACACTTTGTCTACCATTGGTACGCCCAGTCTTAACAGTATTAGTGAATGTTTGCTCGCTGACGGCACATGGTCAGAACTGCAGGGATTTGCTAGAATATCATCTGCCTGATTGTTTTTTCATGTCAGAAACTTGGCTGAGCAATCACTCAAAGCCTGCCATTGTTCAATTCCTCCCTTACGATTATGATATACTCCGCTGTGATCGCAGCCCTCCTCGTCTTGGTGGAGGAGTTGCTGTTGCTTTTAAATCTAGTTTTAAAGCACGTTCAATTCAGCTGGAACATGATTTTATTATGGATGGGATCCTGATTGGGATTTCCCTAACGCTATTAATACTTTATATGTTCTTTTGATTTATCGCCCCCTGGGATATGATCGTAGGTTTTGCAACGAGTTTCTTGGGTTGGTTGCTTCGCTTCATCTGAAATACTCTAATCTGGTTATTATGGAAATTTGAATCTTCCTACTAATAAAACCAGTTGTGGTTTGGCTAAACAATTTATGGTCTCAATGTCCGATCTGGGTTTTTCCCAGTTGGTTACTTTCCCTACTCATCCACTTGGGAACACTCTTGGCCTTATTTCTGCCCTGCCCACAACCCTGTCGGTTTCCCCTGCATTGCCCATTACTTGGTCTGACCACTGGGTGGTTACTTTATCCCTGATGACGGTGGCAACACCTCCTTCTCGCCTGCAACAGTTTGCTTTGAAGCGAGGATGGCATACAATCTCCCTTCCCAATCTCTTGTCCTTAATCCTTGAATATTGTAGTCCAGTCCCTCAGTGTACTCTGGCGACTATTTCTCAGACGTTTATATCGGCGGCTGATGCTCTTGTGCCTTGCAAGCGCTGGGATGTTAGGACCCACCAGTCTGAGCGTGGTTCACTGCAGAACTAAAAAACTTGAGGCTGTGTCGTAGACAGGCGGAAAGGAAATGGAGATGAGGCTACTTTTTGAGTGATCGTGCTTCCCATCACCTGGTCACTCTTGAATATCATAAAGCTATTAGGGTTGTTAAACAATCTTACTTTAGCTCTAAGATTGAACAGGCTATTAATCAACCCAGAGCTTTATTTGCAGTTGTCCAATCTCTATTGGTGCAGGCTAAACCGCAGTCTGTCATTCCTCCATCTCAGGACCTCTGTGACTCCCTCTCTCTGTTTTTTATGAGAAGATAGCTACCATCTGCAAAGTGATTGACATTTCTCATTCTTCAGAGGTGTTGCCTGTACCTTACCTATGTCCACCTGCTTCAGTTGTTACTCAAGCAGCTCAGTGGTCTTCCTTTCGAGTATTTTCTGAGAAGGAAGTGCTGGCCGCACTTAACAGTCTTAAGTCAGCCTCTCTGAATAATGCCATTCTGCTTTCTGTATTAAAGCATATCTCTAATGACATTGTTTTACGACTCACGGAGGCCGTTAATGACTCCTTTCTTTCTCGGACCATCCCCAATAATTTATAGAATGCCCTTGTCCTCCCGCTGCTTAAGAAGCCTGGCCTAGATCCTGCAGTTCTGTCCAACTTTTGACCTATCTCCTTGCTGCCCTGTCTCATGAAATGACTTGAATCTATGGTATCCCCTCTTTTCAGCGCTCTGGAGTATTCTGGCTTTTTTGAGTATTTTAAAACTGGCTTTCGTCAGGGTCGGGGTACTGAGTCAGCCTTGGTCACTGTCTTGGATGACTTGACTCGCCGAGTTGGCCAAGGTGGGTTGGGGACCCTGATTTTGTTAGATCTGTCTACGGCATTTGATACCATCGACCACCCTACCCTGATCACCCGACTTACCTCGGCGGGCATCTCTGGACAAGTTTTAGCCTGGTTTATTTCTTTTCTGACAGGGTGCTCTCAATCTGTTTCTCTTCCTCCTTTTTGTTCTCAGTTGATATCCTTGCTATGTGGTGTCCCCAAGGTTCTTCACTGTCTTCTACCCTATTTAATCTCTATATTCAACCACTTTTGAGTATTATTCATGCCTTTGGCTTCCTGTGTTATTCTTAAGCTGATGACACTCAAATAATTGTGCGGTTGGATCTTACTCAATCTGAGATTGTGGATCGATTGAGTAACTGCCTTCAGGCCATTGGTGATTGAATGGCCTCGAATTGGCTTAAGCTCAATGGAGAAAAAACTGAGGTGTTGGTGGTCATCCTCGCTGTTTTGGACCCCTCAGTGCTGGCCTGAGAGCCTTGGCCTGTTGCCCCACCCAGTCTCTTTAGTCAAAGACCTCACTGTCAAGTTCTCTGCCTCCTTATCCATGGCCGATCAAATCCCCCTCGCTTGTCAAAAAGTCGATGTTAAATTTTTGACTCTTTGGAAAGTCCTGCCTTCCATCCCCCAGAAGTTTCAATCACCAGTGGTCTCCTCCCTGGTTATCAGCAATATTGACTATTACAACGCTATATGTCTTGCCCTGACATGACATCTGCTTCAGTGTCTCCAGTTACTGCAAAACCTGGCACTCAGGGCTGTTCTTCACCTTCCGTTTGGGGCTTGCATGACCCCACTTCTATGTCAACTTCATTGGCTCCCAGTCGAGAAACGTATCACATTTAAATTCTTATGTTTGGTCCATAAGGCTCTCCACAAACTAGGAGCTAAGTTCCTCCAGACTAAGTTCTGTTTTTACAAACCTGCTAGCTCACTCCGCTCAGAAGCCTTGAAGACCATTCAGCCTCCAAGGGCTAGGTTTGCTTACCTCGGCGGACGTGCATTCTCAGTGGTGACTGCGAAGGCCTGGAATCTACTTCCATTTGCCATGCGTAATATCGAGATTCATTGGCCTTTCCGCCGGGCATTGAAGACCTTCCTCTTTTAAGCTCTTTAGTTCTGATGCTCTGCTCTGATCTTAACTTGCTAGCTCTAGCGCCAAGATGCCTTTGGGCTTACGCTGCACTTTACAAGTGTTATTAAGATAAGAAAAGATAAGATTTACACCAAATTTACAAAAGCACACTTTTAGGACCAAGCTGCCGCTCCTGCTGCAAATTTGGTGAAAATCCATCCAGCGGTTTCGGCTGTACGCGTGAGCAAAACTTTTCTTCCATCACGTCTGTGGGAAAAGCCACACATTTTGGGTCCCCCCTATAGTTTTGCCCCACTTCACGAAACCTCACCAAACTTCGCAGATGGGGCAATATACTTTTCTGCAAAGTTTAATGATGATTTATTGAGGGGGGGAAAGTTATATAATTAGAGGGCCTTATAGTTAAGGTGAGTTGGACTCCCATAGGAACCCATCAACATTTTATTGTTAATAACTTTTGATCCGAGTAACGGATTTGACCAAAACTTTGAAAGTGATTAAGTACTCACAGGCCTTGCCCCAGACTGCAAAGTTTCGTAAAGATTTGTTAAAAAATGAAAAAAAGTTATTAGGCATCGAAAAAAAAAATTAAAAAAAATGCAGCCTACTTCCCATTCATTTTCCCATAGACAAACAAGGTACATTTTTTGCCAAAGCACGCAGGCCAAACCTCTGAATGGATTTGCACTAGGTCCAAAACAACTTGGGCACGAAGCGTTGACTTGCGATCCATGCATGTTTTGGGGTTATTCTGTGCAGTGGTTATTTAAATATTTGACAGAGAAGGGGGTGTCCCTTCACAAAAATAGATAGCTATATCTCTGGAATTTACCCAAAACAGTTTTGAAATTATCGCCATCTTGTTTTTCTCTCAATGCAAGAGATATTTGAGGTTATAGCCGAGGATATGGGAAAATGAAACACAGGAAAAAAGCTATTTGCATGTCAACAAACATGTAAATGCCATCAGGCTAGAGGTGGTGTGTGGCTAGTCGACACCAAGTGAAATTTGGGAGTGGAGTGGTTCTAGGGACTGTGTTTGCAGCACAATGCTTTCTGTAGCCTTGAATAGCCAACATCTCAAAGCAAACTGCGTCACAGAAACAGCATGTGTTGTGGGGGAAAGGGAGAGAGCAGGGGAGTTGAGGAAGCCATCTGGGAGTGGGGGAAGCTGGCACAGACTAAGGGCACTTGGTGAGGGCAGGAAACATTTTGTTTTCAACCATATTGCTGATATTCGTAGCTATAGTCGAGGCTATAAAGAACTACAGATAGCCAAGGGTATGTGTAGTTCAGTACATGCAGTTTTCTTTCAAAGATATTTTTACAGCTAAAGTGATGTCGAGGGTGAAAAATCATTGGCCATGACCAATAACACAATTGCCACCTAGGTCTCCCATGCATGCAGTTGCCCAATAAACGAGCCAAAGTCACTAGAACACTTAGCGAATAGTCCGTCCCTTTCCTTGATGTGAAGCTAAGTAAGGTCAGTCCCGGTTACTGCATGGGTGGGCATCCAAATTATATATTTTTTTTAAACCGTGCTCCTATCAGTCCTTGAATATTTAGCACTCAAAGAAAATGTTTTGCCTGTTGCTGAATTGCAGTCTGCTATTTGTAGTCTCCCAGTCAATAATACGAATAAAATAGATATGTTTACAGCAACAGTGGATTTCCCTTCCTGGCAGTAACTGAGACAAACCCTGCTTAGTTTAAAAGGAAGGAAGGGGTCAGCCCCCTAAGGCCATGTTGCCTAATAAAGGAGCCGACCTTACAAGACCACTTAGAGAAACATGGCCTAAGGGGGCTGGATCCTTCCTCGCTTTGAAATTATGCTGGGTTAATCCCTGTGACTTCATGGATGGGAGACAGTCCACAGTCCTGAATGCTGTGTGTTTTCTTAGTTTTAAATATCTCATAACACACAGCATCTGCATTATTTTTTTCAACCGTGCTACTGTCAAACCTTGAAGGTTTTGCACTCAGAGACCATTTGTTTGCCTTTTGCTGAATTGCATTCTGGTAGTTGTAGTCTCATAGTCAAGATGGGGGGAATAATGCCACAATTGTACACTTTTTGCCTAATAATAGTTCTATCAGGATTTATATATTTGAGTGACACTATGGTATGTGTACTTTCCAAGTTAGCTTTATAAAGAAGAGTTTTTTGAACGCCAGACATGGAGTGAGGAGGGCAAAGGATGAGATTGAAAGTAAGTCATGAGTATTTGCCACGATGTGGCAAGAGAATTTGCAATCCTGGACACTGGTGCAGTAATTTTCCCCTGGTTGTGCCAGCTTTTTAGGGGACCAGTAATGGACACATGTGGTTGGACAGCGTAACATTTGTCTTCAGAGGGCGGACGCAACCCTTTGGGTTTTTCCGAGGTTGGCAAGCTTGCTCAAGTATTTGGCTACCAGGATTTTTCTGAGGTTGTCATGTTCCCAGTGCAGACACTTACTCACAAGACCACAACCACTTGTTTCATATTGAGATTTAGTTTTCCAGGGAATATTTCATGACAGTTTGCTGGTTTTAAAAAGATAGCACCTTTTATACTTTGCCAGCATATTTATTGGAACATTTCCTCTCTCAGGTTATTTTTCTGGTGTTCATTACTTTTTTTTAAAATCCAATTCTATTGTGTCTTGCACTGTTTCATCTAAGCAGTAGGTCTATTGAACTACATTTGTATATTTTGCTTTAAGATATATTTTCACTTACTGTGCATATTTTCATGGATGCCAGCTTTTGATTTTCGCTATGGGGCAAAAGTACTTTTGCATGAGTTATTTTTGCAGCTAGTCATTTCTTTCCCTTTTACGTGCTGCTTAAATGTGGTTAGATGGGGTTTTGTGATGTATGACAACAGTCACCAAGAGACTGGGCATAAAACAAGGGGCTTGTAGCACACTGTTTAACCAAAGTATGTGATCCTCAGCAAATAATGTAATCACACAGGGCATTAACTAAAACATTGGGAGTTCTCAATGCCTGCAATGTTTTATACATAATACAAAAGATAGATATTTTTACAGCTAGATTGGGGGTGAAAAATGACTGGTGACCCGGGTCTCCCATCCATATAGTAACCGGGAGCAACTCTGCTTAGCTTCAAAATGAGAAAAAAGGCCAGTCCTCTAAAGTTATGGTGCCTAATAAATAAGTCATCGTTACAAGACCACTTAGAGCAACATGGCCTGATGGGGGGCGTGCCCCTTCATCACTTTTAAGCTAAGCAGTGTGTGTATATTCATAGGTGCCAGCTTTTGATTTTCGCTATGGATATGGATATGTTATTCTTGCAGCCGGTCATTTTCCCCCCGTTTCCGTGCTGCTTAAATGTGGTTAGTTGGGGTCGTGCGATGTATCACAACAGTCACCCAGAGACCGACCATAAAACAAGGGGCTTGGAGCACAGGACAGGACATTTCGGCATGGCCAGTTAGGCGCACGCCATTATGGCATGACCGTTTCACCACAGGTACCATTTGGGCGCTCAGTTAAACGCAGCCAGTTGGGCGCACCAACCTCTTGGCACAAGGATATTTTGGCACAAGTGGTCACAATTGGCATGCATGAACCTGCAGGCACTTATTAAATTGTAGGCTAAGTATGAAATGTATGCACCATGAATCACTAAGCCATTGTGGTGTAGTGATTGAATGCTGGTCTTTGAACTCTCGCAGACCAGGGTTCAAGGCTGTATGTTTTTTATTTTATTTAACTAATTTAACTTAATTAAAAGAAAAGCAAATCAACTTAGAGGTGGCGAGGTTTGTTACAGTTATTTGGCATGAGGGCGTTTAGACGTGACTGCAATGTCAGCCACGTCCAAACATCCTTTGTGCCAACATAACAGCACCGGAATGGCTGTTGTGCTGAAAAGGGCACGCCAAAATGGGCACTGCGGCGGAATGGCTGTGCCAAATTGGCCCGCGCCAAAATGAGGGCGGTGAAAAGGGGTGTACTGCTTGATGCATCCTGCTTAACCAAATTGTGTGGTGCATGGCAAATAATTTTACTTCTCTGCAAATTGCCTAAAAACATTGTGAGTTCTCAAAGCCTGCAATCCAAATCCAATGGCTAGTGGTCTGGTAGCGTTTTAAAATGGACAGTGGGCATGCCCAAAGGCCAAAGGCCAAAGACCATGCTAGTGGTCTGGAAGCATTCTAAAAAGCTATGGAAGAATGTAATGCAACAAAACCCCTGAAATTCAGCTAAAGCCACCTTAACTTTGTGCCCCCTGTTGAGCAGCCTATGACCACAATGATGACATCACAGATCACATCACTGATGCCATCACTGGTGACAACACTAATTACATTGTATATAACTCATTAGATCAATAATGGAATTAGACATAACATCATTTTATAAATTAGCTCATGAGAACTTTGATTACCTTAATAACAATTTAGGCCCTGGACTTAGCCATGACAAAGGCTGGGGTCACTGGTCAGCACCCAAGGCCATAGCTAGTGGTCGCTTAGTGTACCAATATGCATGTTTAAAAGCCCTTCCTCGTAGCCCATCACTGTTTTAAAAGGCACACGTAGAAAAATTCAGAAAAAAAGAAAGTATGGTAACATTGTTTGAATTATAGAACACTAAAATTTCGTACATCCAAAAATGTCAAACAATGCTACTGTGTGATCCCATTATAGCGAACAGGGGGAGCAGGATTGCAGGGGTGGCTGCCGCTCCCTTATTTGCTATAACGGGAACAAGAATTGCGGGGGTGTCCCCCACTTTCGGGCACGCAGACAAATAAAGAAATTAAACTTTATTATTAAAAAAAGGACCCTGTGGCGCCGGTTCCCATCCACGTAAGTGAAGGGAAGTGGCATTGCAGGGAGGCAGGGGAGTTAATCATACATGATCGTGTAACGTACCTCTTCTTTTTTGTATCATTAATTCTGCACGCTAACTTCACTTTTACCTTATAATTTAATAGCGTTTATTCCTGCACATATAATACTAACCATAATTTGCCAATCCAAAATGATGGTACTTTACTAACAAATTCATTGCGTTGTTTTGCGGCACACACTTTTCTCTTTGGTATTTTCACATACATCCTTTTAAAATATTCAGTGGGCAATGTTGAAAGCTGTAGTCAGTGGCCATGGCAAAAAGCCATAGCTGGTGCCCATTAATATGTTTGAGTATTCAGTCAGCGCAGCCAAAGGCCGTGGACACTAGCTAGTATTTTGTTGAAGACCATGACTATTGGCCGGTTAGTGTATATAATATAGTCGGCACGGCCGAAGGCCATAGCTAGTCACTGGTTTGTGTTGTATAATACACAGTGGGCATTTCAGAAGGACATTGCTTATTGCATTTTATTATTTTAAAATATACAGTGGACATGGCCAAAAGATGTACAAACTGCTCAAGCTCAAAGGCCATGGCTAGTGGCCCATTTATATGTTAGAATATATAGTGGGCACAGCCAAAGATTGTGGCCACATGCCAGTATTGTGCTAAAGACCATAGGTAGTGTCTGACCAGTGTATGTAATATACAGTGGACAAGGTTGAATGCTGTATCCACTAGTAAAGGTCAAAATCTATGGTTGGTAGCCAGTTAGTGCTTTAAAATATTCAGTGCACATGGGTGAAGGTTGTGACCACTGTCCATAACTGAAGGCTATAACTAGTACCCAATCATGTCTTAAAATATATTTGGCCATGTACACTGACCATGACTGAAGGCCATGCTTAATGCCAGTTTATGTTGTAATGTAATTAGTGATGTCATTAGTGATTGTTGCATTAAGTTCTCACCTTAACGTCCCTACAACCAACATGCTCATCATTTTTGCTATACAGAATGAAACTCTGATCCCCATGTATTTCCCCTTCTTTCCTCCCTTTCTCCCTTACCTGTACCCTGTCTACCTTTACCCTCCAGATTATTGCTGCTATGTACTTTGCACTTTGCACTTTATCTTTAGCACTTTGCAGCTCGCACTATTGTGCATGCACTAAGCACTTTATCCTTGGTTTAATATTGCTATACATCAGCGGCAATACTTAAATTTGTAAATCACCATTTATAGCGCAGCATTTTATCTAATGGTTTTATTTCAGACTATTATGGTTAGTATGAGGTAACACTTGGTCACTACAATATGGCTGATTGCTTTTTCTCTACGTTTGAGCTATGTGGTGTATGAGACACTCTATACATTGTAACCAGAGAGTTTGTATTGTGTTTATATGAGTCCATTTTCTGTGTTTACCCTACTATCGTGAACAAGCGGTCAGTTGATTGCGAAATGCGTCGATGTAACCTTTTTCTCCCTTGCCATGCACCTTTTATGAATAAAGAACATTTGGTGCTATCTGACTCTTGCCGTGCAGCCCCTTATTGCCAAGCCCTGGATTTACTGGACCTGGCTGCTCTTGGGAGTGCATTCCGCAGATTCGGCCCTCTTTTGGGCTTTATTTTTCGTTTGAAAATATTTTCGCGCCGTGGGATTTACGACGCTGGATCTTGCACCCATCGATTTATGAGAAGCGCACGAGGAGTTTCCCTCTTGGATCCTGCAAAGGGCTCGCTCGAGTGCTCCGGTATATCCATTTTGACTTCAACTCGTGTGGATACAGAATTGCAGTGCTCTACCGTGCCTTGCCTGGGACACGGAGTGGACTTTTCTCTGCGTCGGAGGACACGTGAAATTTGCATTTACCCAGGTAGGACTAGGTTCTGTTACTGCTTCTGTCTTTCCACCTTACCTGCGCTTATTGGATATACCGATTAACGAATTATAGCACACACTGTATTACATTGGTGTGCTCGAGAGCTAACACTGTTTAAAGTTTAAGGGCTTCTACGTGCACACAGATAGCATAGTGCACCTATATTATGGCATCACAAGTCGAAAGGGAGAATCTTAGAAAAACCAAAGCGGCCACGCTTTTTTGTGAAATGCAACCTGTCAACAAACCTTTATCACAGGTGCCTACATTGGATCCTAAGTCTAATACTGAAATCAAACTACTCAAGGAATTGGAGAAATACAGACGACGTGAGATTAGCAAGTGGTGGGAAGAACACTCCTTACAAAATTACATTGATGTTGGACGCATTCCAAGAGGTCTGCGAATACACACCACACCCTCCTTTGAGGAACAAGATCCAGCTATGCTGCAGGAATGGGGCGAATCCAGTAACACTTGTTCAATTACATTTCTCAATATCTTGATTAAATATGCCCGTACTGATCGCCAAAAGATTCTAGTCAAAATTCAGGATATTGAGAATGAGCTGGAACAACTCGAACAGAGCGATGAAGGAAAGAGCTTCCGTACCAGCATTGAGAACGGATACAAAACCTATGAGGAGGAAATTCAATTGCGTAAACAAAGGAAATGTATTAGAGACAAACAAGATTATGAACAGGGAAGAGTATTGACCTTTGCTAAACGGTTTGATAATCTACGCAAAAACCTTCCCAAACCTACTGCAAGTGCAACTGAAGATCCTCCTACCGATGTTTCCTCCTCGGACGTTGATACTATTGAAAGTGAGGGTGAACAACATCCTTCTAGGAAGCTTAATTTTTTAGAGGAGATGAGACTGTTGGGAATGGAGGGCAGGTTAAACAGTGGAAAGAAATCCAGAGGTCGAGGAAGAGGAAAACCTCCGGGCCAAAGAGACCGAAAAAAACTAGGAGGGGAAGGCGTGGCCTCCACATCCAAAGTGGACAAGCCGGAGCGACTAACACGCTCTGGAACCAAGAAATAACACTTGTAGAAAATAACACGTTGGATATGTCCATTGTAAACCTGTCCACACACTCCCTTACTGCAGATGAAACCAACATATTACAAAAAGACCTCGACTTTTGTCCCTCATCACGCTATAATTATGCTGAAACCAGGATTGATTTTGACAAATACATGCGTTAAGTTAGACTAAAGAAATTCTTCGCTACGTATCCACCAAAACCCAAACCTCATATCAATCTCCAGGGCGGCACTGACGTTTCTATCACAGATGCGCTCATCCTCAGAGATTTGGAACACCTATATTCGGACAGTAATCCGGACACTGATGTTTGGGACCATGAATCTGCCTCCATGTACGTTGATACTTCCTGGCCAGGGAAGACCTTGCTTAAAGTTCAGTCACGTTTTAATCCAGTATTTAATCCTGGAGGACATGTTGAGGCCTTTCAGGACTTGGTCATTGATGACCTAAAGAAGATTAGGAAACAACGAGAGACTTATAAATCTAATCTCACAGCACCACAACAAGCCACCATGGAGTACTTGAGTATGATGACGGATCTTATTATTAAACCATCGGATAAAGGCACGAACATTGTCCTCATGAATCGTATAGACTATGTCAAAGAGGCACATAGACAATTGTTAAATAAGGACTGTTACGCTATCTTGCCTGGTGATCCATCAGAAAATATGAGTAACACACTAGGTCATCTTTTACAAACTTGGAGGGAGAAGGATTTATTAGACGAGGATATTTGTCTATACTTACATCCTAAATTCCCAGTGATACCGACAATTTACTTTTTGCCAAAAATCCACACGAGTCTTATTAGGCCTCCTGGTAGACCTATTGTCACACTATGTGGGGCCTTATTAGAACACACCTCTAGGTTTATAGACGAGACTCTGGCATTATTTGTTACCTCTCTGCCCTCCTACGTGAGGGAAACCAAAGACTTCTTGAGTCGTATAGATGGCATTCCATGGGAATCTACCTTCCTACTTACAACACTTGACGTGGTTTCTTTATACACGTCTATAAGACATAGTGATGGCCTGAAGGCGTGCGAATATTTCTTACATACACGCTCTCTCAATTATCTTCAACATTCCCAGATGATTCTTGAGATGATTAATTTGTGTCTAACCAATAATTGTTTCCTCTTTGACAAACAGTTCTATATGCAACTTCAGGGGACTGCGATGGGTTCCACCTTTGCACCCGCTTATGCCAATTTGCTGATGGGTTGGTGGGAGAAATTTGTAGTTTGGAATCCTAGCAACAGTGAATTTACATCTAAAATTGCCCTTTGGCTTAGATATATTGATGATCTTTTTATAGTCTGGGAGGGTATCAGTGCTGACTGGCTAAAATTTGTCAATGTACTTAACATTAATGATTTGAAATTACAGTTCACTGAGAGCCACAGCAAGACTGCTATCACGTTTCTTGATATTCTTGTTACTGTGGCCCAGGGTGAACTTATCACTAGCCTATACAGAAAGCCCACCAGCTCTAATATTCCACTACATGCTTTGAGTAATCACCCCACCGCCCTCAAATGGAGTATCCCCTATGGCGAGTTCATTCGTATACGCAGAAATTGTACAAAGATTGAAACCTTCGATTACGAATGCGCTCTCATAGGTAATAGTTTCAAACAACGTGGTTATCCTAAAAAAATTCTGGAGAGATCCTTCCTGAAAGCGAGAAGTATGGATCGCTCACAGCTATTGTTGCAGGAATCTACTGAACATATTACCACTGATTTGAATCAGACACGTCTTATTTTAACATTTGGAGCCAAATCACACAGTATACGTAAAGTCATGCAACGCCATTGGCACATTTTGAAATCTGATGAACATTTAAACACTATTTTGGGCGACCATATTAATATTACTTTTCGACAGTCGGTCTCAGTCAAAGACACCTTAGTTCCTAGTTTTATGAAGCCCATTGAGAATGTTACAACCAATGCCTGGCTTAACACTAAATCTTGCGGCTTTAACAAGTGCTCCAAATGTAAAGCATGCACATACGCTGCTAATAAGACCCATTACACCCATCCCATTTTGGGTATAAACATTAAGATCGCATCCAGAATTACTTGCGATACTGATCATGTGGTATATGTTCTCAATTGTCCTTGCAACAAGTGGTATGTGGGCAGTACCAAAGGCAAATTGAAACTTAGGATACTTCAGCATATTCGGGCCATCAGAAATACTGACTCCAATTATCCAATGGCTTTGCATTTTCAGTCCCAACATGACAATAAACTTGAGGGCTTTTCCTTCTTTGGGATCCTCACAGTGCCTAAGTCACCAAGAGGAGGCAATCGAGAATTATTGCTAAGGCAACTGGAGACTAAATCTATTTTGGACCTTGAGACCAAGAAACCCAGGGGTCACAACCTGGATGAAGAATTATATACTTTTCTGGGAACCTAAGAGAACACATTGTGATGTATTATTATTTTTTGCATGTACTCTTGCTCTTTTTCTGGGTTCCTTGATACAACATTCTCCCTTTGCCCTATGATAATACGATTATTTCATCATTTTACTTTGCCTTGGACTCTCCCTTGATACTTTATCTGATACCTTTTGTGATACTTTTATGACATTTGTTTGTTGGTGATTTCTTCATTAATTATGAGTGGCCTGCTCTATATTTACATTTCTATCTGGTTTTAACATGCATTTTAGTAGGGAGTATATCTATCTTTTTAGATTGATAACCATGTGTTATATTGACTTTTACAGAGTGTTTTCTGGACTCTTTTTAGACACAGTCTACTCATAGTGCATTTGCCTCGTATTTTGAAATCATTTGTTTAGGGTATAATGGATAAAATAGGTACACTGCATTTTCATGAGCAAACGGGCCTATATAATATGTGTGCACTTTTTAGGTGATTTTTAAGGAATATTAGGAAAGCTATGTGCCCCTTAAGTTGGAGCATTTTTATAGTCTATGCACTTTGCACTTTACTGAGGATCTATATATGTTTTTATCATTCTTTAGCTGTCCATGGCTGCACGTTCTTCTGCCATCCTCCTTGTTTTACATGGGAGGTCGGGCTGTTTTTTTTTAAAACTGTGACTACACGAACCGTGCACCCATGGACGTAGAGCACTATGCTCATCATTTTTGCTATACAGAATGAAACTCTGATCCCCATGTATTTCCCCTTCTTTCCTCCCTTTCTCCCTTACCTGTACCCTGTCTACCTTTACCTTCCAGATTATTGCTGCTATGTACTTTGCACTTTGCACTTTATCTTTAGCACTTTGCAGCTCGCACTATTGTGCATGCACTAAGCACTTTATCCTTGGTTTAATATTGCTATACATCAGCAGCAATACTTAAATTTGTAAATCACCATTTATAGCGCAGCATTTTATCTAATGGTTTTATTTCAGACTATTATGGTTAGTACGAGGTAACACTTGGTCACTACAATATGGGCGATTGCTTTTTCTCTACTTTTGAGCTATGTGGTGTATGAGACACTCTATACATTGTAACCAGAGAGTTTGTATTGTGTTTATATGAGTCCATTTTCTGTGTTTACCCTACTATCGTGAACAAGCGGTCAGTTGATCGCGAAATGCGTCGATGTAACCTTTTTCTCCCTTGCCATGCACCTTTTATGAATAAAGAACATTTGGTGCTATCTGACTCTTGCCGTGCAGCCCCTTATTGCCAAGCCCTGGATTTACTGGACCTGGCTGCTCTTGGGAGTGCATTCCGCAGATTTGGCCCTCTTTTGGGCTTTATTTTTCGTTTGAAAAAAAAAAAAAAAAAATATATATATATATATATATATATATATATATATATATATATATATATATATATATATATATATACATATATAAAATCAGGTGCCTTACGAAAGTAACATTAACCTCAAAGGGCAGGTGATTCAAACTAGAGAGGATTATTATTCGCATATGCAAAATGCAATTAGTAAGCGTCACTGGAGGAGGTGGTCGGGTCAGGTTGTGAGGATGGAGGAGAGGGCAGGAGGAACTCCCTCTTCAGCAAGTTGGCTCCAGTGGAGCGGGGTAAGTAGGTACAAAGAGCGGAAGCAAGAGGAGGCACCGGGCATAGGATGGTGGGGTTGAGTGTGACGGAGGATTGGAGGGAACAAGATGGTTAGTAAACTGAGATACAATCAGTCAGGTACCATTCATAGTTTTGTAGACTAGGCAAAGAAACTTGAAAAGAGAGTGGTTATGCATGGAGAGCCATGCATCATGTTATTGGTAGGTAGAAGTGGGGGGGGGTCTGGGAAGGTTGCAGGGGGTGTGAGCATCAAAGTTGAGGATTTTGCCTAGAGGAAGGCAAGAGTAGATAGTAAGGCCAATGAGTTGGCTTGATCAGTGGTCAAGTTTGATGAGCACGAGAGTTAGAATTAGCGATTTAGGTTTGGTTTGTAAGAAAAGAATCACTTTTCTGAATGTTAAGGAGCTTAATACGAGCAGAAAAGGCAGTGGTAGTGATGGATTGTTGTAGCTGTAGGTTACTATTAAAGTGGAGCCAAATACTATAGGTAAGGGAGTAAGAAGGTCAGGTGGGGAAGGGATGGTCGGAATTGCATTGGATGTCAGGAGAAATATTACTTTTGAAGAGTTTAGCAGAAGGCAGCAGACAGCCATCCAGTGATTCATTGCAGTGAGTCAGTTCATAATCTGTTCTGGGATGGCTGGGGTGAATGAGGAATATATGAAAAATGGCCCTTTTTATTTTATTTAGTTTCTTTTGGAAGTTAAAGTTCTTATATTCCTCCACTTCTTTATTTATGACTTCTATTTTTTTGGGCATTCTAGATGGCAGTGTTGTTGAGAAAACATTTTTCAGAAATCTCTAACTCCTGCCTAATATTAGCTGATAGTCTTGCAGCTGTATTGTTAGTGTGTAAAATCAAATCGTGTAAGGGAATCTGTAAACCCAACTTTATTATCTTAGCTTTCATGTATTCTTTAAGAAGGTGTCCATGCAGTTCCTTTCCGAAGCATTTCATTTAAAGTCAAATTAGTTCATACCCTGTAATGATGATGTGGGAAGTGTGGTGACAAGGAATGACGAGACTGACCAAGTGATGCCATGATGGTTGCTATAGACTTTTATTTAACAGAAACATAAATCTGTCGTTAACTCTAACGGGTCTCCCTACCTAAACAAGATAAACTCAGGTGCTTGTCAGGAAGTCTGTGTAAATCCAATCAAAAGGCACCGTCCAAGTCAAAAAGGCTCCTACAAGATCCCTGTCACTACAATAAATCATATAACATTTGGCTCCTGCAATTCAACTCCATTCTCCTGGATGTAAAGTGTACAAACGACTGTCAGGTTGTTGAAAACAAAAGTTCCATAAATGTTCTGGAGTACTTGTAACCCAAAAGAAAAAAAAGAATACAGCTCTAAAGGATCATTGTGGGGCTAGAATAATGAATCCCTTCACCTTGCTGGTTCCCCACTGTGTCTTACAGTTCTCAGAAATACTCGTAATTCCTTTACGGAGGTTTGCACAAACTCCACTTTTTTCATATTCTTTATTTTGTCCCCCCTGGGATGACGAAGTGCTCCCTGAGACCCTCTTGACTCTTCAGCACCACACTCTTGTGGAACCCTCAGGGAGTTATGTTACAAAATGATTATCAACTCCCTTGACTTCTTCACTGTTTACAATCTCACATTTTCCAGGCCCCTTCCCTAACTTATATCTGTTCCGGTTACCTTCTACCAGGGAACTCTTCATCAGTTTTGCCAGGGGTCGTGGATCCAATTTCTCTGCTTCAACTTCTTTCTCAATATTTTTCATACAGCCTTTTTCTATCCACAGCTAGTTTCTGCTGGCAGGCTCAGTGTAGTTGTCAGACCCCTCGGTTCACCCACGACAGGTCACGCCACCACCTTTCCATCCCTCCAGATCCACTATGCTGGTTCTCAACCAACTTGCAAGATGCTTTTTGGGTGTCCCGTTGCTTCTTTCTTCAGTTTTGGTGACATGCTTAGCTGCAGTCTCCTGAAGCCCATGTTCAGTCTTACGGTTTCGGCATGACCCCTTTGGTCGCCGGGTTCTCCTTCTGTATGTCCAACAGCTTTTAGCATACCAGAACCACACAGGCCATCACCAGAGGATGACAAAGACCCCAAAGGAATTACACTTCTTCTTCCAACTTCACTCTCAGGTTTAGAGATTACAATCTCCGGAGTCTCATTGGTCTCCTGCCGGCTTACCCTTTTGCCTCTCTCTCTCTCTCTTTAGTCCCACATTTGTTTCTAATTTATACAATTTGGTCCTTGCCAAAGTAACATCAGTTTGATTGACAGAAGCTGTGGAAACACTCTTCACAATTCTCTCTAATGTTCTAGTTCTCTTCTTCGTCTCAGTCTTTTTAACGGTCAATGAAGGGATAGTCTGTCTTCCTTCACTGTTCTTACTTACAGTACTGTTAAAAGAAGGGCTAGAATTAGTTAACTGGTCTACCTTATGCATTTTAACAAGATCACAAATAACAGACTTAGAAGAAAGGGTATGATCACAGTATGCATTAGCACTTTCTGAATAACTCTTCTAAGATCTTACAGGCTTCAGAGACACAAGGGAGCAAGAGTAAAAGAGATCCATCATGGGATCAGAATGTTTATGCCTAGAAGGATTCACTGTTATTACTGCACTGTGGGGTTTAGGGTTAGAGATACCTTGTCCCAGTCTCTCACCATTTTCCCAAGTAGGCGACTTCCTGCCCATGAAGTTTCCCTGCATGGTACCACCCCCAGTGAGACTATCGGTTAGCGGCCTCACCTCCCTGGCGACATGGAAAGGTGCTGCTCTCTGGGGAGAAGTGACACCATCTGTTGGTTCATCACAGTAGATATGCTATCTGGGAGGCTATCAAATATGGTTGTGCTGTAATAATATTGGAAACAATTATTAAAGAGATTATTTAAAGCAATACAGTAATTATATGGTCATTAGAAAAAAATAATATTTTTGATTGACAAACATTTATTATATGTACAAGCAGATGACAAAGGCCAAGGCATTTCGGACCGGAATGGTTCTTCCCCAGGGCGAAGTTTCTGTTGTGTAATAAAAAATACAAAACAGAGAAAGAATGTAAGCATGCAATTTAAAACAAAAACTTGTGTCACCGATAAGCAAAGGCAAGGTGCCTGACCTGTGCCATTGAAGAGAACTGTAAAGACTGAAGCGGGTATCTGTACCCTTGCCCTCTATATGGTAGGGTAAAGGCCCAGAACACCCCAGCCAGGGCTCTCAGTTTAGTAGCAATGGACGAGCAACCAGGCTTAAGCTTTCAGGAGGTGATGCAGGCTGGATCTTGAGTACAGTGAATCCCCAAAGCCCCCATAAAGGAATGTTCACACGCTATGTTAGGTGATAACACAGTTTCTTTATATAAAATAAAGTTTGATACCCAAAAATATATACATATAAGTAATAAAACTTTGTCAATGCCATACTTATTCAAAGAATGGGAAATATATACACTATGTGGTACCACACAATACTTAAATAAATTCAGTAATAGATGCACTAACTGCAGACAGTTTTAAATAGACATGTGAATTCTTAAGTGAGGTGTATCAGTATAGATAGGGAAGAAAGGCAGGTTAGTTGTGAACAGTGGCAGAGTGCTTTCTCTAGACTAGATATACAATTCTGTGTGAAGATCCCCCCACCTGGGCAACCTGTAAGGGAAACGTTAGAGATTAACTTATCTTGTCTTTAACAGCCCAGTCCAATCATGTTCAATAACCTTTTGCTTTCTTTTTTATAGGTTCCACCATCCCAAAGTACCTGAGAGGCCACAGGTGAACAGGATCCAAGACGAATCTGTGACCCCTGGAGGACTCCTGAGGCTAAAAGATGCTCTTCCTCATCAGAGTACCTTTGGTGCCTTGGCAGGAAAAGTGGCAGAGTTTCACTCGATGATTCCCTCTGAAGATGGACCCCCCCCCCCTTGGAATAAGGTGCCACTGGGATGCTGAGTCCATGAGAAAAAATTGAACTAATGTATTTCTGAAGTGCAGCAGTTTTACTCTTTGCAGTGCTCTTCTTTGGTCTATGATTTCTCTGACCGTAGATGTTCTGTGAAGATGAACTTGTTACAGGCTCCTTAAAGGCTCAGCAGATGAGAGTAAGACCCATGGGACCCTTCGATGACTTCTGGCCGTGACGGTGCATAGGTCACTTTTGATGTCGGGTTTCGGAATATCGCAGTTTTCTGACTTTCGGTTCATTGGTGTTGCATTCGCAGCACAGATGTCTGGCTAGATTCTGGCAACCTTGATTCGACTACTTGATTCGACCTCGGACTCTCATCAAGTCTGGACCCTCGGGAGGTCTTCATTAGCTTCTGGTGGTGGGATACCCACCAGCAGACATTCCACTCAGCACTGGCACTGGACTCTCTCCAGCAGGAAAAAGTGGTCAGTGGTGATAGCAAGGATGTCCTTTGAAATGTTCTTATGCAGTTTGGAACTTTAACAGCTCTGGGTGTCCAGCAGCACTGTGCCAGGGTACTCCCTGTTCTGGGTAGAAGACAGCATCGGCTTCCAGCATTTATGAAATGCACCTCTGGACCCTGGGCAACACCAATTGACTTCTTCAACTCGAGTTGTCCAGGCACTCCTTTTTGGGACTCACGAAGACCGCTTCTCCGGACAGCAGGCACACAGGACTGGATTCCGGGGCACTTCAGATGAAGAGCAGCTGTTTTGCATGATGGTGTGTTGTAGTTTGGGGAGAGGTCTCCGTTGCATGTCCTTTCTGGATCAGTACTTGGGAGACACGACAGCTTTCGGATTACATTGAAGACAATGTAGCAGCAGACTTCTATTCCAGCAGGGCTTCAAGGAACAGCTTCCTCTTGTTTCAGCTTCGACTTGAGCTTCTGAACAAATTGGTGAGTGAGAGGTCCCCAGATATAAACATCTGTTCTCCATTCACTCCCGCTGAGACAGGCTCAGTCAGCTAATCATGCAGAAGGGCATTCATGCAGGCAGGCAGCCAATCAGGCTCATGGGCATTCATGTCATTCAATCCACCCAAACACCCTTAAGAAAGACTGTGGATTAGGGAAAGTACCCAACCTTTCAGCACACTACACTGCATTCATGTCAGTTGGAGTCAGGGCTGTCTCATTCATTGTGTCACAGACACAGAAACCAGACACCCACAACAGAGAATGTGAGTTGACTCCCCATTCCATTGACACAGGTCCCACCCCTAGGGTGTACCCACAACACACAGCCCTGGGGAAGGCTCCAGTCAGTCTGACAGGAGGCAGCCCCAGAGCCATATATGGTATTTCCACCTAACAGGCAGTAAGGGGGAAAGGGAAAAGAGACATATATGGTGTTTCCACCCACCAGCCATTCAGGAGGAAGGGACAGGGTCAGGGAGGTCTTCCCAGGACTTTGGGAAACAAGGTAAAAGGCAATAGAAACCAAGAGACCACAGTGACCATCTTACCTTTGTGTAGGTATCCATTGATTCCTATGACAAGGCCTCGGCATTCCAAACATGGAGGACACTCAGAGCCACTGCAAAATCAGCATGTAGATGCCACAAGCCCATACACCGCTCAATGGGCAGCACACAAATGCCCAAAAACACACATAAGAGGTACATGGGTATATGCTCACCTATGGGTGGCATAAGAGTATCCCATGGGTGCTGTTCACCAAAAAATAAAACAAAGAGCTGCACTGCCAGGGTTCCAGGCTGGACCTCAGTGGCAGAAAACAGAAAAAACACACCACCAAGAGAAGTGGTAGTACAAGGACTAGAAGGCCCTGTCCCTCCATAAGGAATGTCCAGCATTACAAGAACAAATCAACCAATCCAGTATTGTGTAGTAAAACCATCTGTAAAGGATAAACAAGTGAAGAAAGAGGAGAGAGGCATGTGTATGTGTAAATAATAAAAGCTGAGTTGTTAAATCAAGGAAGCAAGGGAAGTGATGAAACACGGTGAGAATGTGTACCTGGAAAAATAGCCAGGATGCTAATGCACAAATTGCATTGTCAACTGTCTTATGTTATAGGACAAAACCATGCGTTGCCATATGGTGGCCCTCAAGAGCACTCCTAAGGGATGATATCCCAGGTAGGGTACAGTTGTCTGTGACTATGGCCCAGCGTAACATACATGAAGACCAAATGCCAGGACCCCAACCGTAAATATCACTCAAGACCAGGCGGTCAATTCATTACATATAATCAATAAATGTTAATACTCCTGGGCAATAACCCAACCAAATGGAACATATTAATAGTAGACCAACTCAATTGCAATGTACAAGTAAGCTTTATCTTATTGTTTTGACAAAACACATACATGAATTCAATTCAAACACATAGGATAATGGCATGATGATAAGACATAGTATACATGTCATAGAGGCAATTAATACATGTCAGCACAAGTCCAGTTCCTCACACTGTCCTCAAAATTTCTACACATGTCCTGAGACTTTACAATAATCCAGGATATTTTTACAGTATTGATATGTTGCCAACGTGTTTCGGATCATATATGATCCATCTTCAGGGCGATGAAAACTATCTGTTCAACTTGTTTCGTATATACTGAGCTTCTACATGTCTAAAGGCAATACCAAAGAAATAATCCCAATGATTAACTGAAATCTCAATGTCTACTTCATTTTAGATAAATAGCCTTAACTTATAATCCTCTGATCTTGAGTGAAATGTCCCAAAGTCAGAAAGTCAACAACCTGTTTACAAAACGAGAAAAGAACCCATCACTATTGTAACCCAACTGCAATACTTTCAGGCAACATTAAATGATCCAAAGAGCCAGTAGACATCACATATTGTATAAAAGTACTCACCCAGCTTGCGAGGGCAGAACCCACAGAAGCAGGGAGTACGATAGGCGTCAGGCAATATACACATGCTAGAATACAATAAATAAAGCATGATTGTAACATAACCGATTTATTGGAATACATGGATAAAAAATGTATTGATTTATAAACATCATGTCCATATCTGGACCTGATATCAAAATCTATACACAGGCCATAGACACCCTCTCCTAAAATACACAAACATCAGTGTCAAATACTGCTTCATTTCGAACCCATCAAGCACACTCCCAAGAGCGACTTCAACCCATGAGCCAGGAGCCGTGATAGCAAGCACCTAGACTGCCAATCCACATCAGTTAAGAAGTGGAAATCATTCCCTTCTCGGAAAGAGCGCCTCCCAACCAGGAAAGAACTTGAAGCGTCTTACCCTCCTAGTAGCCGCTGAGATGAAAGCCGCACTGACACCAACATAAATAGTTGTCATGACAAGCCCACACACGTGCATCGGTGTCGGTCCTGGTCGTCTGCCATCTTAGTGTGGGCACTACAACCCACTTGCGTCACCTGATAGAGGGCCTGATCACGTGCTGTAGCAGCCCGCCTGTTTAGCACCCTAAATCAAATATTCAAGAATATCCATGAAATGAATGGGGGGAAGAATGCATAAGTCAATTCTGCTGGTGCCCCCCAGGTCAGTTAGAGGAAGTTTAACACTGGTAAAATATGAAAAAGGTGCCGTTTGTTATAAAAATGTCATCAATGATGTCATCAATGAGATTTGTGATGTCATCTTTGATGTCCTGGGTGTTAGTTTAGCAGTGCACGGTGGTGGCGCGAGTTATGGTTGCTTAGCTTACCATAACTGGCGAATTTCAAGGGTTTTTCGGTTTTACTTGCAACCATAACGTCCCTTTAACAAAGTTTTTTCACTGAATTTCATAGGTTTTTAGTAGCGCAACTTAACCATAACGTCCCTTTAACAAAGTTTTTTTCACTGAATTTCATAGGTTTTTAGTAGCGCAACTTAACCATAACTTCCCTTTAACAAAGTTTTTTCACTGAATTTCATAGTTTTTTAGTAGCAAAACTTAACAATAATGACTTTGACTTTATATACATGTCATATGGAACTGAATAGATCTCTTCTCATAAACGTGATGTCCGCAAACTTATTTAATGTTCGCGGACATGTTCGGAGAACAGTACCACTACCTAAAAACTGTGGGGAGGGGGTGGTGGGGTATGTTTGATTGTTATATCATAATATAGGAACATTTAACAAATTCAAAAAGCAGCACACAAACACATTATATATAGTAATACATAAGAAATGTAACCCATATATGTAACACACTAACCATTCATTTAAATACAATATGTTCTGAAATGGAATATACCACAAGAACATAAATTGGCTTCCAACATAATTACCTCACAGACACAACAGAACTGAGAACAAGACCAGACCCACTGAATACATAGGACTTATTTTACCAGAAATAGTAAGTGTACTTCATTTTACTCATATATTTATAAACTTTCTGTATTAGATTAAAAAATATATTATCTTTTTTATTTTTCTCACAGAAATGTCTAGTACTCTGGAATGGCTAGAGGACAATTTCCCACATGAAGAAATGTCACAAGATAGTGAAACTAATGGTAAACACTTTATAATATAAACCATTTAAATATTATTATTTTGTATACATTTAACATGTATATATTTTTTTGTACAGAGCATAACAAAATAGAAACTACCTCTGAAGAAGCTGTTATGGAAAACATGCTTGACAACATAAAAGAAAAAATTGATTTACTGTTGACCAATTTTAATCATTTGAAAACTTTTGTTGAAGAGCATTTTAAAACAAAAACGTCATACCATTGCCCCACATGTACTTGTCCCTCCTCACCATATCCCAGTCAATTATCCCCAAACCCTCTCCATAATCCAAAACGTTTTGATGAGATTTCCATCCCTTCTTCCCCTAATGCCAATCATGTTGAAACCCCAAATCCTCCTGTTTTTGTTTCTGTTTCTGCCTCACCTTCTCTGTCATAAATTATTAATATATGTTAAATAAAGTTTAATTTTTATATTGTATTATGAATAGTTTCCGTTTTTTTTTAAAAAAAAACAATAAAAGTGTCCGCGGACAGTACGAGTGTTCTGAAATGTTCGTACATAAACGAAAATGGAGGTGTCCTGAAGAACACCACACCTGTTCGCACTGTTCGCTAGCAAGTTGAAACTGTTCTAAGAATACACGTGGTGTCCTGAAATGTTCGTAAAGAAACAAAAATTAGAGTGTTCTAAAGAACACTATATCTGTCCGTAATGTTCGCTATCAACTTAAAACTGTCCTAAGAACACAATTGCTGTCCTGAAATGTTCGTAAATAAACTAAAATGATGTGTCCTGAACAACAGTACAACTGTTCGTAGTGTTCGCTAGCAACATGAAACTGTACTAAGAACACACGCGGTGTCCTGAATTGTTCATAAACAAATAAAAATTAAAGTGTCCTAAAGAACACTATACCTGTGCGTAGTGTTCGCTACCCAATTGAAACTGTTCTAAGAACACAATTGGTGTCCTGAAATGTTCGTACATAAACTAAATTACACGTGTCCTGAAGAACACTATATCTGTCCTTACTGTTCGCTACCAAGTTTAAACTGTTCTAAGAACACACACGGTGTCCTGAAATGTTCGTTTCACATGTGATGCACTTTTAATTACTTCAGAACCCGAAGAGTGTCCGTAGGACATCAATGCGCATGCGCTAACCAATCTCCGTGCACTTGGTGTCCTGCGGACAGGCGCTTCCTTCGCAGACTAGTTCACAAACAGATCATATGACCGCGCCCACGCTCATCGTGTGTCCTGAAATGCGGACACTGTTCGTGTCCCCGAACAATTTAAAAGTACATTTTCAGTTATTCCATAATATTTTTCAATAAAATCTCACCATGCCACAAGTCCCACATAGCAATCTTGAGTTTCTATATACCTTTTGAAACTTTCCGATCCTTTTTTTGTGTTCGATCTGTCCGCGCACAGTGCGCATGTCCGCGGACCAAGCACAAGCACCCCTATAAAAGACCACGCCCAAGAGCTTATTCCCATTGTGTTTCTGGCTATTCTTCAGAACACAGTGATTTTTGCTGCCACCTGCAGACTACACCATCATCGAGATGGCATCCTTGGCTGCTGAACTGCCACTTGGTGCTGCACCAGCTTCAGCACCACCACCACCCCCTCCACCACCACCACCTCCCCAAGGGCCTGAAGAGGGGAACAGGACTGAGGATGCGGAGGAGGACGAAGAGGATGATGAGAATGAGGTAGAGGAAATCCCTACTACCCGCACTAGGCGTGAGTCTTGGGTGTGGCGGTTATTTACCATTCATGGGAATGGTCCTAAGGCTCGTGCGAACCATGTTACCTGCAATGAGTGCAAAATGATACTTAGTCGCGGGAAGCACGGTAACTACAGCTTTGGGACCACTACTATGAAGCGACACCTGAGGTCATTTAATTCTGGGGCTATTCGCAGAGTTGTACCTTGCGAAGAACGTAGCAGGTTGATTTCCTCTACTTCATCCTCTGTTTCTGATCCTGTCACCACAAGAACCACCTCTGTGGGACAGCGTCTTTCTCAAGCTGCCTCACAGGCGACACAGAATGCTGATGACCCTTACCTTTCGAGGGTCACAGTTGTATGTATGTACTGTGACACAGTCCTCTGCAGGGGGGAGAGACTTCGGAGTGCTTTTGAGACTTCAGAGCACGAGAAGACCTGCTCACTACCCAAATAAAACCCACTCTACATCTTCCTCTCCCAGCTCGCCCTTTCTTATCCCTGTGGTTGGTGTCAACCCCTTTATCCTCCTTTACCCTCCTCTCGTAGTGTGTCGTGTCTGAAAAACCAAAATAAATACAAAATTACAAAAATCAGAGCCACCTTTCCCAGTTAAAAAATAGAAGTGAAAATAAATGAAGCAGGGCTCTTTGTATTTTTTAGAAGTCCGCGGACAGTTCGCGAACATTAAAAAAATTGGGTTGCTACTCCATCTCAAACATTGTAATTTTCTCTGGAAAGAAGTGTTGTCTCCGAAAAGAGCCTTTGGGCGGTGTTTGTAAGTCAAAAATTGTAAATGCTTAACATCTACTTCAAAATCGTTGTTGTAATTCCAAAAAAGGTCGCAATGCATTTTGTACATTTCTCAGAAAAATCTGATTGCCAGCATAAGTAAGATGGACTCCATCTCTGCGAAAAATGTATGTACTACAAAACATAATATTTTCATTGTGAAAAGAAGACATGCCAAAATCTCTTAGAAAGCCACATACAGCCTTATTAACATTGTGCCTTGTTTTTTCCATTTGTGGACCAAATGAAGAAGAACAAAGCCACATTTGTCTCTGCGCAATCCGTGAAAATATCACTTGAGAATTGGGAAACACGTCCATAACCTTCCTCAGTCCTTCTTTCATAGCAAATTGCAAAACAATTCCAGTCACATGTCCTAAACTGTTCCCTCCACAATGAATTACAATTATGTCTGGATGTTGCTCTGTCTCCAAAGTAGCACAAAGAGGTAGCAAGTCCAACCACTTCATTCCATGTACTCCATGCCAGTGTACTTCCACATGTGGGAATCCAAGATCTACAGCTACTCCACAGCTTTCTGCATGCACCTTCAACCAATGTATCCACAAATCTCCTAAAATCCAAACAATCTGTTTTCTGAAACACACAGCCATAGCTATCTTTTGTTCTCTCAGCAAAAAGAGTATCTGAGAAAATCTCTCCTGGCACAACACACCCACCAGACTTTCCTGACCAATCCCTTTCAGTGCTTATTCTCATTTGCATGACTTCTGAACCCAAAAATCCCCGGATGTAACTCCCGATGTCCGCGAACTACCGCCATGTCCGCTGACATATCGTAACATGAACAGCCCTTCTACCATTTCCACTACACTCTCTCTGCCATTCCCTCATTGGATGTACCTCAAAAATCACATGACCATGCACCAATCACATTCAAGACCTCTACATCTAACTGCATCATCATAGATCAGCACTGCAAATGTACTCTGAATCTCTCTGAGTACAAGTGTCATATCATTGGCAAGCAGCATCTACCAGAAATACTGTACAAGTCTTCAAGATTTCTACTTGCAGCTCCATGCATATCCAAATGCATGAACACAAACTTCAGGTATGCATATTTTCTGTATAGTAGATGACATAGCTCTCAACCATTTTTGTTTTACAGGCGGGTGAAATCACCCGATTTTGCTTTTGGCGGGTGAGACGCCCATTGGAATGAATGGGCGTGCAGGAGGCTTGGCGGGTGAGTCTGCCCTTTACAAGGCGTGTGACACCCGCCAAAAGCGTGTGAGTTGAGAGCTATGGTAGATGAACACATTTTCAAACAGACTTTTACCTTGTAAAATCTGTAAAATGAATTTACTGTACTTTTTTCAATTTCCTAAAATCAACTATCACTTATAAACCTTTATACTTTTTACTTTCTTTATACACACACACTCAAATCATGTTAAACTAACATTTTTTTAAATGAAATATATAGACTACATATATTCAAACAAAATTGCATGCAAACACAATCTTTGTTTAAACCTTTATAAAAATTCTTATACAATTTCATATTTTTTGTTTTTATTTATTTATTTAATTACTTTAAATTAGACATGACATTGAGGCGCTATTACCTAGAACAGTTTACTTACAGAAATAGTGGTATTAACTAATATATCATAAATTTCACAAGACATAGTAAAGATATTTTTTTTTGCTACAGTTAGTCATTCAATACAATTTGTTCATTAAGAACATATCATATGTACTGAACTGATGCAATGTATCTTATGTAAATAAATTAGTTTAATGATTTTACAGAAGGCACTGAGGATTTCAATTAAAAAAATCAATATCTAAATTAAAAACAGTGCTATATACAAACAAAGTTACTAATTTGAAGCTTTTACAATTGCAGTGAAGACCAGTTTCCTGAAAAGAAGCAGCCGAATTCGAAGAAGAAAGAAAAACTAAGAAGTTACCTGTTAATTTTTTAAAAAAGTAAGTAAAATATCACCATAATATTTGTATTATTAATCAAATATACTATAACATTAATACGAGCTATTTTGGTTTCTTAAAATAGAGATTTTGTACCGTTTTGTCCAAAAATGTCCATGTCTTAAACAGCGATTTACAGCCAGAATGGCCCACAAATTTCTATTTTTGGACACACAAATTAGCCAACTGAACCACTACAATTTTCATATTATAGAACAAACACTGTTTTAATTGTATACATTAGATTTACTATTTGTACTTTTCCACACCACCAGCTTACTTGTTTTTTGTCATCTGAACCCCAGTTTAGTAACACATAAATTCAAGAATACCTATCCCTACTAGTTTTAGTTCCCAATGCACAATCACACACCATTACATACATCTTTATCATCTTACTCAAACACTCATGCACACAGCACACATACATTCCAGAACACCCCAACCCATATCTTCTTTATTTTTTTCAACAGACCCTAAAGAATGCCTACCAAAAGACAACTCTGTAGAAAGCAACGCAAAAGTAGAGCAAATGAAAATAAAGGTGTCCAACATAAGCATCCATCTCTAGCAGAATTTGTAAGAAAAAGTTGAAACAAAACAGCTAATACAATCATTTAGTGAAACACAAGATGTTTCAAGTACAACAACTTCGCTTCCTCTATCAAAATGTAAAACAAACCAAAAAACAATTAACAGAAAATCAGCTATCAGTACAGATAAAACTACTTCTTCAAATTTTAATATAGTGCAAAGTAAGCATACCAAGAAAAGTATTTTAGCCAAAATATACCGTCACAAAGTCCTTCAAAATCTTATAAAAACAGGAGAGAAATCAGGTTCAAAGCTTAAAACCTATCGTAGGAAATTAATCTTAGAAGCATTATTGGACAGTGCAATTCTTCTCAAAAGAAATTTATTTATTTTACTGTTAAACAAAATGAAACCACTAACAAAACTAATAACTAAATTACAAAAAAGACTTCTCAATAAGCAACATGTCAACAGAAAGAACTTCTTAAGTATCTGCGGAGGTGAATGGAATCACACTACAAGCACAGAACCATATTTTAATGAAGAAGCGTACAAACAAAAGCAAATGAATATAATTGCCATAAATAGCAGTGGTCGAGGTTATGAAAAAGTGAATAATACAACAATGGAACAAGAAGTACTCCTTACAAAAATATACCATGAAAACTTAGAATTACCCCTCCATTGAACTGAATCAGAACGTCTAGTGTACAAATGGCCATGCACATAAATGTGTAACATTCCCAAACAATGTTTCAAATCTTTACACCAATTCCTCAATAAATATGTAAAAAGCAAAGACAAAATCAAAATTAAATTACTACAAAATATAGATACCTGTCCAGTGCGCAAGTACACAAGACTACAAGAACATTCATTGCATTACAGGACCTACTTGTAAAACCACTTTCCATGATATCAAAAGGATATCAACACATCATTCAACTATAAGAATTCTAGTCTATAAAGTGTACTATGCTAAAAGTCCTGCTTTAGCACTAGCAAAGTTAAATAACATCCTTCTACATGGTACAGCAAAAGACCTACTTGAAGAAATTCACTATATCCAGAAAAAATATTTTGGAAGTGAAAGCCATTTACAGAATGAAATAGCTTTAAACCAATTAAGCAACAATTCTACACATGGCAACCTTTTGCTAAACACATACAAAAAAGAAATACTAAAATTTAAAAGTACATCTGCTGAAGTACCAAACCATGTATGTGTATGTTGCCGTAGAATTTTTTATAAAAGTAACACAAAAACTGTGGACCTATCATACAAAATAGAAGACAATGAAGATTCTAAATGGTTTGAATTAGCTCTCTACCTTCTAGCAGAAAACAAATATGAAATAACTGAGCCCTTAATTCTTTGCAGTTATTGCACTACTAAACTTGACAACAACCAAACTCCTTCACGTTATATCACAAATAATTTGGAATTATACCCAGTACCAAAACCTCTACAACAACTTAATTTATATGAGAGCATCATAATTCAAACAGTACACCCATTTCAAGCAATAATACGCCTTCAACCAAAAACAGCAAAATTACCTCCCTCTGAATTGGTAAAAGGCATTTGTGGAAAAGTAGTTTATTTACCATTAAATCTAAAAGAAAATGTGCATACTCTAGGAGTGCAACGTCCAATGCAGCAATCTTTAATTATATTAGTAAATGGAGTACCTACAAAAGACAAAAAAATATGGCAACAGCTGGTAGATTTATATAAAGTTAGACAAGCCTTCCAATATCTTAAAGAGAATAATGAATATTACAAAGAAATTAATATTGAAGAAAACTTGAAAGATACAACTGAAATAATTCAAGAAACACAAGAAGCTGGTTAATTTGAGCTACTAGATCCTGCTACAATATCAAATACTTTAGACCATTATACAATTCATCCTTTGCACTGTAATGACACCGTACAAGATGTACTAGAAACTTACCAAATGCGTCAAACAAAAGGATCGCCAATCAGTATATGGGAAAAAAGTATAGAAGCACATGCTTTTCCTCTACTCTTTCCTACTGGCAAAGGAGGAAGGTATGATGATACACCTATTCAAATATCAGCTTCAGAATACGGCTCATTACGGATGTTTTCTGAATATCCCAGATTTAGACAAAATGTGGAATACATATTCCACCTACTCTTTGAAAGTGAACTAGCAACTTTCGTTACGGAGTTGCACACATATTAAAATCAGGATCACACTTTCAAAATATGACAGCTACACAATTATTAGAGAAAGTGCAACAAAAGGATGAGGTTTTACAATCAAATATTACAAATCTATTAGCAAATATGCGTGGTACTAAAGAGTACTGGTTTCGATGTCATGGAGATGTACGTTGTATGATCAGAAACCTTGGTCCACCCACTTGGTTTGTTACATTAAGTTGTGCAGAATATGCATGGGAAGATTTACATGATTTCCTACGCATATCAAATAAAAACAAAACAAACATAGATATTCTAACACCTGGAGAACTTTGTTCTTTGGATCCTGTTAATGTTTCAAGATATTTTCACCATCGCTTCATTGCTATGCTACATTTTATTTGTAATAAAACTGTTCCTCCCCTTGGAGAAGTGCAACACTTCTTTTGGAGAAAAGAATACCAAGCCAGAGGAGCACCACATATCCACATGCTTTTATGGATTAAAGATACTCCTAAATTTGGTCAAGACAGTGATGCCACTGTTTTACAGTTTATTGAAAAATATGTCACTTGTGAAATTCCATCAGAAGCCACAAATAGTGATCTTCGTGCACAAATTTTACAATTTCAAAGACACAAATGTGGAAAATATTGTCGTCGCAAATACAAAAACAAAGGCAAATACTACACCAAATTCCGATTTGGTTTCCTGAGACCAGTTACAAATACAGGTCAACTAAACAACCTCATGTCTTCAGTTAGACATAGTGTTAAAGGTAAGTCACCTAAAAATACATATTACATAAAAAGAAAAGAAGAAGAAAAATATATCAATGATTATAAGGCAATCATTGCCCACTTATGGAATGCAAACATAGATGTGCAGTACATTGCAGACAATTCTACTGCAGTTGCACGATATGTCACAGCATACTTAACTAAAGCAGAAAAGACAGAGCTCCAAGACCTCTGGAATGACCTGTCATCAGATAAAACAGTATCTCACAAATTATACAGCTTGGGCATAAAAATGCTCACCCATATAGAATGTGGATCTTATGATGCAGCTGATCGTTTAACTGGTACTGCTTTGTATGGAAAATCTGAAAATAAAGTATGGCTAAGTCTTGGTCCATCTAAATCTAGAAAAAGAGTTCTACAATCATATGAAGATATAGAAACAATAGCCAAACATGATCCCAACAGCCAAGACATTTAAAAAAAACAATTTTTGGACACATACTACCCAAACAGAATTAATACTTTGGAAAACATGTGTCTATACCAAAAAGCCCAAAACTACACATACAAAAATAATATGAAACCTGATGAAAAAAAAGGTAAATATAGAGTGACAGACTGTGAAGGCAGCTTAGTTAAACTCACTAAACCAAATTTAATTAATCATATCAAATTGTCATTGAAGACTCCTCAACATAAAGAAGTATATTACATGTCCCTGCTACAACTCTTCAAACCATGGAGAAAAGAAGAACAATTACTAGATAACTATGACTCATATGAGGATGCTTTCAAAGCAAATGAAAGCACTATATCTGATGTAAACTTTACACAGTACAAAACAATGTTGCACAATGAACAGCAACATGAAGAAGAACTCCAAGCCCAACTAGATAAGGATACTCCTGACAGTAGTCAACCTTCTGTAACAGGAAGCCAAGAACCACTGGGAGAACCACTAATAACAAATGAGGCAGAATTAGCTATGATAGAAGTAGAAAACACCGTGTGTCAGTATGAAGATAAGGACGACTTAACTATACTACAATCAAAACTAAACAATGAGCAAAGTAGCATTTTCCAAGAAGTAACAAAACAAATTGCAGATGGTGTAAAACATGAAAATAAAGAATGTTCCTGCAATAATTATAAACCTATACTACTGTACGTCAGTGGTGAAGCTGGTTCTGGCAAAACATTCCTAATCAAAATCATTAGTAAGTTCCTTCAACAATTGACAAACAACAAACTGTCAGCTGTTGTCACTGCCCCCACAGGTTTAGCTGCCTACAACATAGGTGGTGTTACATTACACCGATTACTACTATTACCAGTAGAACACCAGAACAAATTAGACTATTACAAACTTTCTGCAAAAGCTGCAATGGAATTACGCAGAGTATTGAAACAAATGAAAATGCTACTAATAGATGAAGTGAGCATGGTCTCCAACCTGATGTTAGCTTTGATTCACCTCAGATTAAAAGAAGTACTCAAAACAGACTATGAAGAGCTCTTTGCAGGAAAACACATTATTGTTTTTGGAGATCTGCTTCAATTAACACCAGTAAAAGGTGAACCTATTTTTAAAACATTAGGGCACAAACTCTGCCGTAAAACTGTTGGCAGCATTGGAAATGGCAACCTTTGGCAACATTTCCAATACAGAGAATTAACAGAAAACATGCGACAATTTGCAGATCTCACTTATGCCAACATTTTAAAAAGTTTGAGAGTTGGTATACTTTCTAAAGAAGCAGAAACAACATTGAAAACCCGGCACATTAATACACTATGGCGATAATGCATGTGCTACAGATGTTATGGAACAATTAGCCCACAAAAATGTCAATTGTGTGGCCTTAATGCCAACTCTTGCAAGCTGTCTCAAATTCAATGAAATAATGTAAGTAAAGAAATGCACCCAATAATGGAAATTAGCGCCACAGACAAACTAGATGTACATGGTATGACACTACCCATGTGTGACCAAGCCACAACAAGACTAAATAATTTAGAAAAATCAATCTCAAACACAGCAGGCTTAGAAAAGATGTTAAAATTATCCTTAAATTGCAGAGTAATGCTTAAACGTAACCTTGACGTAGACCAAGGACTAGTTAATGGAGCACTGGGTACAGTTGTTGGCTTTCAAACATACCCACGTGACAACAAAATTCAGTTTGTCAATATACTCTTTGACAAACTTTCAGAAGTAAAATGGATAGGACGCTCAACAGCTAGATTCCTTCTCTTCAAAGATATGTATGTACGCAGAGAACAATTTTCTCTAACTCTTGCATACGCAGTCACGATTCATAAATCACAAGGTCTTACCCTAGACAAAGCAATGATAGATATTGGTAACACAGTCTTTAAAGAAGGCATGAGCTACGTAGCACTATCACGCTTACGTACACTTGACGGTCTATTTCTAATAAACTTTGATGCAAGTAAAGTAAACGCTGATATTCCTTGCATTTTAGAATATAATAGACTTCGCTCACTATACACTCCCCATCTAAACACATATTCTGTTCCACAAAAACTAAAACGTTGTAAAAGAAAACTAAATCAAACAGAAATGCAACAGGACGTCACTGCAAATCCTCCAAAGAGAGTAAAAGAAACTAATACTTCATCAAGTACCACAAGCAAATAAGAATCAATTAGAGAAAGTAAACCAGGTACTTCTTTAAAGAAGGAAGACAAATTCCAAAAAAGCAGTTAGATACAGAACTACCTGGACCATTTAAATTCTCAAATATAGTTGGTGTAAATTGCTATGCAAATGTAGCAATGAATATTCTATTTCAATTACCACCAATTGTTGACAACATTTACTTACACAGTACAGACCCATTGTGTTTGCAAATGTTAGTACTTCACAGAAATGCAGCAAACAATCCTGACAACACATATAGTGTTTTTGGAATAAGACGACAATTGGACTACTGTGCTGGAATGGTGAAATTCACTATAAACTCACAGGAAGATCCACAAGGATTTTTAATGTACTTACTACAAGTACTGGAAAACAAAAACATACCTATAAATGAAATCTTTCAGTTGTCATACATGTGGAAACATACATGCACTCTCTGCAACAATGTGACACAAGAAGAAATCCCCAATGAACGCTTCATATATATATCAATACCAAATTGTGAATCCATTCCATTTCGGCAACTTGTACAAAATGCAAACCATGGTAGATTATGCTCTACCTGCAATTCAAATAATCGCTCCACGTTAGTAATACAAACACATCGTAAATATGTGATACTAATGCTTCTACTTTACAATGCAGATGGTACCAAAAATAACTGCAAGCTGACTGGATTCACACATGGTCAAATATCACTTGGTAAGAAAACCTTCAAAACAATAGGTATAATCTACCACGCAGGAGCCACAACCAATTCAGGGCACTACACTGCATATATAAAAAAGAAATGTGGATGGTTTGAATGTAATGATAGTACCATTACTCTAAAGCAGAGATTACCAGCAAATCTTACAAACGCTTATTTGATGTTCTTAAAACCAAAATTTGATAAATAAACTGTATTTAAACCTTTAAATAAATTTGTGTTAAAAAAATATAAACTGTTAGAATACTCCAAAAGCTATCTAACTGCTCAAAGATTCTACAACAACTAATCAGAGAAATGAATACCACTAAATTAGACCAAAAAATACACAGTTAGAATACGCCAATTGGTATCTAACTGTCCCAAAATTATACATTTGTGTTAAAAAAATATAAACTGTTAGAATACTCCAAAAGCTATCTAACAGCTCAAAGATTCTACAACAACTAATCAGATAAATGAATACCACTAAATTAGGCCAAAAAATACACAGTTAGAATACACCAATTGGTATCTAACTGTCCCAAAATTTAACCATATCCAAATAGATAAATCAAAACCACTAAAATATATTAAAAAAATAGACAGTTAGAATACGCCAATTGGTATCTAACTGCTCCAAAATTGTATAATATCAAAACAAATGAAGAATCTGTTACTGCTCCAAAACAAATACAACAAAGCAAAGTAAAAGCATTAGCCAGAAACAACAAGTGAACACTGAAAACAAACAAACAAATAAACTGTAGCATAACAGAAAAAGTTTTTTTTTTAATCCAACATGGATTTTTTTTCCTCCCACAGACCCAATGATTTTAGCAACAAATACATAAACTGAGCAAATTGCACAGTACTTTGATTTGTCCTCTACTAAATATGAGGGTCGAAAAAAAAATAAAAGTATATTGCTTATACAATGTAATAAGTCATTACAAAATACTAATACTAACATGCTATTTTCTTTTATCACAGAAATGAAGAAGAAAAACATGGACTCCAATTACTAGATCAAACAGTAAGTATACAATAATAAGGACAACCATAGCAGCATATCACATCCATAGTATCTAATACCTTTGTTCCTTATACATTTGTTTTTCACCCAAAGTTATAAGCAAATATGAATGTGATATGCTGCGGTGGTTGTTGCCAGGGCATAGAGTCTTGGGTGCATGGCCAAATGGCCAAATGGCCATGCACCCAAGACTCTATGCCCTGGCAACAACCACCGCAGCATATCACATCCATAGAGTCAAACATTTCAACTATGATCTATGGGAAACTTTTAATGTCCGCGAACAATGTGAGTGTTCTTAGAACACTTTCAACTTGCCAGCGAACAATACGGACACCTTTTTCAGGACACCCCCTACGGACATTTCAGAACAACGCGATAGTTCTTAGAACACTTTCAACTTAACAACGAACAATACGGACAGCGTCCTAATGACACCCCCTACGAACATTCCAGGACACCGGGAGTGTTCTTAGAAGCGTCTTCAGAACACCACCGTCTTGTTTATTTGCGAACATTTCAGGACACCGCAAGTGTTCTTAGGACACATTCAACTTGACAAAGAACAATACTGGGACAGCATCCTCAGGACACCCCCTACAAAAACTCCCCGGACACCGGGAGTGTTCTTAGAAGCATCTTCAGAACACCACCATCTTGTTTATTTGCGAACATTTCAGGACACCGCGAGTGTTCTTAGGACACATTCAATTTGACAAAGAACAATACGGACAGTGTCCTCAGGACACCCCCTACGAACACTCCCCGGACACCACGAGTGTTCTTAGAAGCGTCTTCAGAACACCCCCATTTTGTTTATTTGCGAACATTTCAGGACACCGCGAGTGTTCTTAGGACACATTCAACTTGACAGAGAACAATACGGACAGCGTCCTCAGGACACCCCCTGCGAACACTCCCCAGACACCGCGAGTGTTCTTAGAAGCATCTTCAGAACACCACCATCTTGTTTATTTGCGAACATTTCAGTACACCGCGAGTGTTCTTAGGACACATTCAACTTGACAGAGAACAATACGGACAGCGTCCTCAGGACACCCCCTACGAACACTCCCCGGACACCGCAAGTGTTCTTAGAAGCGTCTTCAGAACACCCCCATTTTGTTTATTTGCGAACATTTCAGGACACCGCGAGTGTTCTTAGGACACATTCAACTTGACAGAGAACAATACGGACAGCGTCCTCAGGACACCCCCTACGAACACTCCCCGGACACCGCGAGTGTTCTTAGAAGCGTCTTCAGAACACCCCCATTTTGTTTATTTGCAAACATTTCAGGACACTGCGGGTGTTCTTAGAACACATTCAACTTGACAGAGAACAATGTGGACAGCGTCCTCAGGACACCCCTTACAAACATTTCAGGACACCGGGAGTGTTCTCAAAAACGTCTTCAGAACACCCCCATTTTGTTTATTTGCGAACATTTCAGGACACCGCGCGTGTTCTTAGAACACATTCAACTTGACAGAGAACAATACGGACAGCGTCCTCAGGACACCCCCTACGAACACTCCCCGGACACTGTGAGTGTTCTTAGAACAGTTTGTTTCACTTTGCTTGCGAACAAAACGGACACATATTGACTCCTTAGAACACCCCCTAGTCAGATTATTTAGAACATTTCAGAACACCCGTGATGGCCGCAAACAAATCGAACACAAAAAGAACGTCTAACACATAAAAAACACAACTTTCATCCTATCTCATACACTCCCACCCTCCCCAAACACTCCTACACACCAACACACTCTACAAAATACACATTTTGAACAAAGTTTCACCGCGCTGTCCGGGGACGTCCGCGAATCCAAGATGGCGGGCGCTGCCGAAAAATCTGACGCGCTTCACGCCGTCCAATCAGCGAACACGTTGCATGTCCGCGAACATCACGCAAGACGATTGGCCAATCAGGACACTGTCCGCGGAGCGAACAGGGAAGTGTGTCCGTGAACCGAACACAGATATCACTAATTTTTTTTGACCTACTTTTTGGTCATTTAAAAAAAAAACTACTGGACGGATTTTCACCAAATTTGCAAAAGCACGCTTTCGGGACCAAGCCGCTGCTCCTGGTCCAAATTTGGTGGACGTAAAAAAAATTTCCCATTCACTCTATGCAGAGTGAGTATAATGTATACAAATATGAGCATATAGAGGGAAGGTAGAGTAATAAAAATAAAACTATGAGAAACTGCTGATAACCATAATGATTATCTTCATGCACAGAAAGGATTGCTCTCTTTCAAGCCTGTATCTTCCGCTATGTATATGTTTCATATGATGTGACTGGTCCCTAAGTCTACAAATATAGTACCTTTTCAATTTTTATTTCCTGACTGTTACTGAAGAAAACTATGTGGCTTCGATATGTCAGTAAAGGATAAAAAGGGAGAGCCAGCCATGTGATGTCATGAGTGATGACATTTGTGATGTCATCTTTGATGTCCTGGGTGTTAGTCTTAGCAGTGCACGGTGGTGGCGCGAGTTATGGTTGCTTAGCTTACCATAACTGGCGAATTTCAGGGGTTTTTCGGTTTTACTTTGAGCCATAACGTCCCTTTAACAAAGTTTTTTCACTGAATTTCATAGGTTTTTAGTAGCGCAACTTAACCATAACGTCCCTTTAACAAAGTTTTTTCACTGAATTTCATAGGTTTTTAGTAGCACAACTTAACCATAATATCCCTGACTTCATATACATGTAACATAGAACATACTAACCCCCTCGTAGTGATTTTCATGTCCGCGGACTACCGCCATGTCTGCGGACACATCGAAAATCTGAGCGTGGTGAATGTAAATTTAAATAGTGTGCCCCATTTCCCCTTTGAAGTTGGTTCTGAGCCGTTTTTTTTGTTTTTTTTACAGATGCTTGACAGACACCTGTTATTTTGTATTTTTTTTCTTGTTTTTTTTCTTACTTTACTCCTAAAATCTTCACATAACCTTCTCCAAAGCAACCCTTACATTCCAAAATAGAAAGGCATTTCCCGTAAAAGATAAAGAAATGCCATCTTCTTTAAAATTAACAGCATTACTGGCATCAATATTCTCATTGTTACAGAAGAACATACCAGCTCTAAGCATGAAGGCACACATGCCTCGGTTGATGACACACCTAGCAATATTTTGCTGAGGACAAAAAACTGAACTATTGTCCCATATTGCCCTAGGTTGTAATCCAGAAAAAATTACTTTTGCATTTGGAAGGATCTTCATTACTGCTTGAACCAAGAGTTCCAAATCAGCCAACAAAGTAGGGGCACTGACGTTGCCCAAATGGAAAGCACCATAGTGCAAAACTACCACATGCGGACTGTTCATCGTGGCCATATCTTCACAAACGTGTACAATTCCTTGTACATTGCAATCAGGCACACTGCTCCACACCACCTCCACTCCTTCCACATCAAAGTTCTTTGCAACATGCCTGCATTTAGCGTACTGCTGTAAACCATGCACAAACATATCTCTGAGCACCAACACCCTGACTTTCTCCACTTCTGTCATCTTCACCACACACAGTCTCTTTCAACACAAATCCACAACCTTGACATCTGATTGGCTGATCCGTACAGTCTTCTTTCCATGTTGGATTTCCTGGAAAAACCAGGATGTAGCACGCCCTGTCCACGAACAGCCGCAGTGTCCGCGGACGGCGTCCACTTTACTCTCTGTGCCATTCTCTCATTGCATAGGGCTAAGCAATCACACAATACGAATAACGTCCTCAGAACAACCCCATTTTGTGAATTTTCAAACATTTCAGGACAATTATTATTTCATTATTCAACATATTAACATTACAAATATTATACTTTCATCTTGTACTCTGCACACAATGCTATGTTTCTCCATTAGTAGCTCAGTACACTAGATAGAATCCCATAATACAATGCTATTTATATCAATGCATCGTTCAAAGCACTAATAACGGTATGATATTTATTGCAATATCCTTGACACTTTTTTCACAACATTAAAATAAAAATCCCTAGTACACAAATTCCATGAAAAGTACATACCCACCTGATGTCATCAGTGATTTCATCAATGACATTTGCGATGTCATCTTTGATGTCCTGGGTGTTAGTCTTAGCAGTGCACGGTGGTGGCGTCAGTTATTTTTCAAAGTTTACCATAACTTGCAATTTTCAGGGGTCTTTCGGCTGTACTTAGAACCATAACGTCCTTTAAACAAACTTTTTTTAATATCACGCAAACAATATACAAACATGGCGTGCAAAAACCAACTTCTACAGATCGCTTTACACAGAATGTTGCAAAGTAAGAATTTATGCTCGTTCACAGTGAAGGTCAGCTGCTTCCACAACTTCTACAGATGGCTTTACACAGAATGTTGCAAAGTAAGAATTTATGCTCGTTCACAGTGAAGGTCAGCTGCTTCCATTTTTTTCTTGGGCCCCGGAGAGGCTCACAAAGCGGACTATAAGGTTGTATTGTGTTTTGACCTTGACAGACAGAGATTGTGATGAAAGACTTCTCTTGAAGGAGTGTTGCTAAAACGTAAGAGAAGATAAAGATGACATTTCTGAAACGAAACAACTTTTATATATTATATCACTATGCGAAAGATCGTTGGCACACGCGGAGTCGTATTTTGGGACTGCACCACTCGTAGAAAATGGAAATTGCAATTGTACTGTAAGTAACCCTTTAGATTATTTTATACCAAATATAATTACAATAGCGTAGCATTAAAGACCGCTGAAGTTGAACTTGTTAGTTGAAAATGGCATAATGTTTTCTACCGCGCACTATCACCGCCGAATTGATCCCCTGTCGTTTAGAGGGCTCTGAAAAAGGCAGACGATACAGGGTGGGTTAATAGAAATAATTTAACCGGTCTATAGGCGGTCAAGCACTCTACTCGCTGTGCCACTTCACTGTAGCCTGTCAAGTGGCACAGCGAGTACAGCGCTCGCTTTGACATCCGTGCACAGCTTGCTAACGCAAGTTTGAATCCCGGCAAGGCCAAACTCAGCCTTTCATCATTCCGTGGTCGATAAATGAGCACCACACACCGTGGTTAATAATAAGCACCACTTAGATACCTCACGGTTCTTAGTGCTATATGAATGGGAAAATATTATTATTTTATTATTAACATACTCTGTTGCACTATCTTCGATAGCAAATAGTTTCACGCCCTAATAAATAAAATGATGATTTTTAATGAAGATCGGCTGGTGAGACTAATTTATGTTTTTTAAAACAGGTATGTGGCTCCATTTTGCCTATGTCACGATTTACAGACTACAGCGGATGGGGTCTTCAACTGCCAGGTGCAGGTCCAAATATGCAACTTCATGACCCTAACCATTTTATGGGACAATCACCAAGGACCAATATGCCCTTACGCAGTACTAGCAGCTACAAACAACATACCAACCAATAGGGTGGTCTAATGGCTCGTTGTTGGAGCAACCTTCCGATTATCAGAGCGACCATTTACTGCTTTTATCATAAACCAACAGCCTATCTACCACAAAGGAACAACGCGTGGCTCCAAATAAATTTTTGCTGATCGACAGCAGAGACAATAGCAAATCAGTGAATATTCACTAAACATTTCATGTGAAATAAATGTACTTTACCAAATGTACAATCCTGCTGTTTACTTTTAAACCACAGTTTCATATTCCGAATTGTGGCGAACTGAGTTGTAAGCTGATCTAACACCCTCTGTACTGCAAAGGAACATTGCGTGCCTCAACATGAACTTTTGCGGATCGACAACAAAGACAAATGCAAATTGCTGAATATTCTCTAAACATTTGATGTCAAATAAATGTACTTTACAACATTTACAATCTTGCTGTTTGCTTTTAAATCACAGTTTCATATTCCAAATTGTGGTGCGCTGTGTTGTGACATAATGTGTGTTGTCTTCCGGGTTCTGTGAAAAGTCGCGTAGGACTGGAGACGACTGGGCGCGTTTGATTATGCACCCTGTAACGTCACGGAGAGAGGCGGGGAATATGCATACCTTGACAATATCAGGCTTAGGGGCGGGAGATATGATTTAGTGTCGTAAAAGCAAGTCAACCAAGTCAATAGCACCAGTCATAGGATTATCACATAATGTCGGCGCACACCAGCCGGATTTATCGTTTCTTTAGTGGACAAAAAGTCGGTTGACGCCCCTAGGAAATTCTACTATTAGCAGACAAAAGGAGTGGTCTTAAAACACTTTCACCCTGACAACGAACAATACAAACAACATTCTCAGAACACCCCCATTTTGTGTAATTGCAACCATTTCGGGACACTGCAAGTGTTCTTAGAACACATTCAACTAGACAGATTACAATACGGACAGCGTCCTGAGAACACCCCCAGTTTGTGTATTTACGAACAATTAAGTACACCGCGAGTGTGCATAGCTCATTTTTACCTTCCTTCCGAACAAAAATGACACATACTCCGTCCTCTAAACACCCCACCATTTAGTTTCTTTACAAAATGTCAGAACAGCCGTGTTCTCCGCGGACAAATCGAACGCAACAAAAACGTCTAGCACATAAAAAAACAAAACATTGAACCTATCTCATACTCCCCCACCCTCCCCAAACACTCTTACACACCAACACACGGCACTAAATACAATTTTTTATCCACGTTTCACTGCGCTGCTCGCGGTTGACTGCGAATACAAGATGGCGGGCGCCACAGAAAATCTGACGCGCTCCGCGCCCCTTGCCGTCCAATCAGCGAACACGTCGCATGTCCGCGGACATGACGCAAGGCCTTGGACCAATCGGGGTGCTATCCGCGGAGCGAACAGGGAAGTCCGTCCGCGAAGTGAACACAGATATCACTAATTTTTTTGCCTTACATTTTGGTCATTTTTAAAAACACTACTGGACAGATTTACACCAAATTTACAAAAGCACGCTTTTGGGACCACGCCGCCGCTCCTGCCGCAAATTTGGTGTAAATCCGTCCAGTGGTTCGGGCTGTAGCCGTGCGCAAAGTTTTTTCCCATTCAGTCTATGGGAAAAAAAAAAGTTTTGGGACCCCCCTATAACTTTCCCCCCCTGGACGAATCCTCACCAAACTTTGCAAAATAATTCAGAGTGACCCAACTACTTTTTTTGCAAAGTTTGGTGAGGATCCGTCCAGGGAGAGCGAAGTTATAAGCCGCCCAAAAAGTGCTCTTCCTATGGAAACAGCAACTTAACCATAACTACATGGCCACTACCGTGGCCATGTAATATATATATATATATATATATATATATATATATATATATATATATATATATATATATATATATATATATATATATATATATTATACAGCCACGGTAGTGGCTGTGCAGTTATGGTTAAGTTGCTGTTTCCATAGAAAGAGCCCTTGTTGTTTCTGTCTAATGCTCTATATATTGGCTTGTTGCAGATTTTTGGAGCAGTTAGATACCTTTTGACACATTCTAACAGTCTGTTTTTTGTTATAATGTAGTGGTATTGATTTATCTGTTTGGTTATTGAAAATGTTGGGGTAGTTAGATACCAGTTGGCGTATTCTAACTGTCTATTTTTTTTTATATAATTTAGTGGTATTCATTTATCTGTTTAGTTGTTGTAGAATCTTGGGGCAGTTATATAGCTGTTGGCATATTGTAACAGTTTATAGTTTTCTTCTAATAGAAGTTTAGTTAATGTTTATGTACAGTTTAGTTAACACATTTTGGTTTTAAGAACATTAAATAAGCGTTTGTAAGATTTGCAGGTAATCTCTGCTTTAGAGTAATGGTACTATCATTACATTCGAACCATCCAAATATTTTTTATATATATGCAGTATAGTGACCTGTATTGGTTCTGGCTCCTGTGTGGTAGATTATACCTATTGTTGTGAAGGTTTTTTTACCAAGTGATACTTGACCATGTGTGAATCCAGTCAGCTTGCAGTTGTTTTTGGTACCATCTGCATTGCAACATAGAAGCATTAGTATTACGTATTTACTATGTGTTTGTATTATTAAGGTGGAGCGATTATCCGAATTGCAGGTAGTGCATAATCTACCATGGTTTGCATTTTGTACAAGTTGCTGAAATGGAATGGATTCACAATTAGGTATTGATACATACACAAAGCGCTCATTGGGGATTTGTTCCTGTGTCACATTGTTGCACAGAGTGCATGTATGTTTCCACATGTATGAAATCTGGAAGATTTCCTTTATAGGTATGTTTTTGTTTTCCAGTACTTGTAGTAAGTACATTAGAAATTCTTGTGGATCTTCCTGTGAGTTTATAGTGAATTTCACCATTCCAATACAGTAGTCCAATTGTTGTCTTATTCCATAAACACTATACGTGTTGTCGGGATTGTTTTTTGCATTTTTATGAAGTACTAACATTTGCAAACACAATTGGTCTGTACTGTGTAAATAAATGTTGTCAACTATTGGTGGTAATTGAAATAGAATATTAATTGCTACATTTGCGTAGCAACTTACACCAATTACACTTGAAAGTTTAAATGGACCATGTGCTGCTGTATCTGAGTGCTTTTTTTGGAGTTTGTCTTCCTTCTTTGAAGAAGTATCTGGTTTACTTTCCCGAATAGGTTATTTTTTGATTGTGGTACTTGATGAAGTATTAGTTTCTTTTAATTTCTTTGGAGGATTTGCAGTGACATCCTGTTGCATTTCTGTTTGATTTAGTTCTCTTTTAGAAAATTTTACTTTTTGTGGAATAGGATATGTTTTTAGATGGGGTGTGTATAGTGAAGAAAGTCTATTGTATTCTGAAATGCAAGGAATATCAGTGTTTACTTTACTTGCATCAAAGTTGATTAGAAATAGACCGTCAAGTGTATGTAAGTATGATAGTGCTACGTAGCTCATGCCTTCTTTAAAGACTGTGTTACCAATGTCTATCAATGCTTTGTCTAGGGTAAGACCTTGTGATTTATGAATGGTGACTGCGTATGCAAGAGTTAGAGAAAATTGTTCTCTTCGTACATACATGTCTTTGAAGAGAAGGAATCGAGCTGTTGAGCGTCCTATCCTTTTCACTTCTGAAAGTTTGTCAAAGAGAATATTGACAAACTGAATGTTGTTGTCATGTGGGTATGTTTGAAAGCCAACAACTGTATCCAGTGCTCCATTAACTAGACCTTGATCCACGTCAAGGTTACGTTTAAGCATTACTCTGCAATTTAAGGATAATTTTAATATTTTTTCCAATCCAGCTGTGTTGGAGATTGAATTTTCTAAACTATTTAGTCTCGTTGTGGCTTGTTCACACATGGGTAGTGTCATACCATGTATGTCCAGTTTGTCTGTGGCGCTAATTTCAATTATTGGTTGCATTTCTTTTTTTAACATTGTTCCATTGAATTTGAAACATCTTGAAGAGTTGCCATTAAGGCCATACAATTGACATCTTTGTGGGCTAATTGTTCCATAACATCCGTACCACATGCATTATCACCATGAAGTGAATGAATGTGCCGGGTTTTCAATACTGCTTGTGCTTCTTGAGATAATATACCAACTCTAATACTTTTTAAGTGAGATCTGCAGATTGCTGCATGTTTTCTGTTAATTCTCTGTATTGGAAATGTTGCCAAAGGTTGACATTTCCAATGCTGCCAACAGTTTTACGGCAGAGTTTGTGTCCTAAGGTTTTAAAAATAGGCTCACCTTTCACTGGTGTCAATTGAAGAAGATCTCCAAAAACAATAATGTGTTTTCCTCCAAAGAGCTCCAAAGAGCTCTTTGTAGTTTGTTTTGAGTACTTCTTGTAATCTGAGATGAGTCAAGGCCAACATTAGGTTGGAGACCATGCTCACTTCATCTATTAGTAGTATTTTCATTTGTTTAAATACTCTGTGTAGTTCCATTGCAGCTTCTGTAGAATGTTTGTAATAGTCTAATTCGTTTTGGTGTTTTACTGGCAGGAGTAGTAATCAGTGTAAAGTGACACTTCCTATGTTGTAGGCAGCTAAACCTGTGGGGGCAGTGACAACAGCTGACAGTTTGTTGTTTGTCAATTGTTGAAGGAATTTACTGATGATTTTGATTAAGAATGTTTTGCCAGAACCAGCTTTACCACTGACTTACAGTAGTATTGGTTTGTAATTTTGGCAGGTGCATTCTTTGTTTTCATGTTGTACACCATGTGCAATTTCTTTTGTTACTTCTTCAAAAATGCTACGTTGCTCATTGTTTAGTTTTGATTGTAGTATAGTTAGGTCTTCTTTATCTTCATACTGACACATAGTGTTTTCTACTTCTGTCATAGCTAATTCTGCCTCATTTGTTATTAGTGGCTCTCCCAGTTGTTCTTGCTTCCTGTTACAGAAGGTTGACTACTGTCAGGAGTGTCCTTATCTAGTTGGGCCTGCAGTCCTTCTTCGTATTGCTTTTCATTGTGCAACATTGTTTTGTACTGTGTAAAGTTTACATCAGTTATAGTGCTTCCATTTGCTTTGAAAGCGTCCTCATAGGAGTCCTAGTTATCGAGTATTTCTTCTTCTTTTCTCCATGGTTTAAAGAGTTGTAGCAGGGACATGTAATATAGTTCTTTATGTTAAGGAGTCTTTAATGAAAATTTGATATGATTAATTACATTTGGTTTGGTGAGTATTACTAAGCTGCCTTCACAATTTGTCACTCTGTATCTACCTTTTTATTCATCGGGTTTTACATTATTTTTGTATGTGAAGTTTTGGGCTACGTGGTATAGACACATGTTTTCCAAAGTGGTACTTCTGTTTGGGTAGTATGTGTGCAGCAAATTGTTTTTTAAAATGTCTTTGCTGTTGGGATCATGTCTGCCTATTGTTTCTATATCTTCGTGTGATTTTAGAACTCTTTTTCTAGATTTAGCAGGACCAAGACTTAGCCATACTATATTTTCAGATTTTCCATACAAAGCAGTACCAGTTAAATGATCTTCTGCTTCATAGGAGCCACATTCTCTATGGGAGAGCATTTTTATGCCCAAGCTGCATAATTTCGGAGACCGTGTTTTGTCTGATGACAGGTCATTCCAGAGGTCTTGAAGCTCTGTTTTTTCTGCTTTGGTTAAGTATGCTGTAACATATTGTGCAACTGCAGTGGAATTGTCTGCAATGTACTGCACATCAATGTTTGCATTCCATAAGTGGGCAATGATTGCATTGTAATCATTGATATATTTTTCTTCTTCTGTTCTTTTTATGTAATATGTATTTTTAGGTGATTTACCTTTAACACTATGTCTAACTGAAAACATAAAGTTGTTCACTTAACCTGTTTTTTGTAACCGGTCTAGGGAAACCAAAGTGGCATTTGGTGTAGTATTTCCCTTTGTTTTTGTATTTACGACGACAATATTTGCCACACTTGTGTCTTTGAAATTGTAAAATTTGTGCATGAAGATCACTATTTGTTGCTTCTGATGGAATTTGACAAGTGACATATTTTTCAATAAACTGTAAAACAGTGGCATCACTGTCTTGACCAAATTTAGGAGCATCTTTAATCCATAAAAGCATGTGGATATGTTGTGCTCCTCTGGCTTGGTATTCTTTTCTCCAAAAGAAGTGTTGCACTTCTCCGAGGGGAGGAACATTTTTATTACAAATAAAGTGTAGCATAGCAATGAAGCGATGATGAAAATATCTTGAAACATTAACAGGATCTAGAGAATAAAGTTCTCCCGGTGTTAGTATATCTATGTTTGTTTTGTTTTTGTTTGATATGCGTAGGAAATCATGTAAATCTTCCCATGCATATTCTGCACAACTTAATGTAACAAACCAAGTGGGTGGACCAAGGTTTCTTATCATACAACATACATTTCCATGACGTCGAAACCAGTATTCTTTAGTACCACGCATACTTGCTAATAGATTTTTAATATTTGATTGTAAAACCTCATCTTTTTGTTGCACTTTTTTTAATAATTGTGTAGCTGACATATTTTGAAAGTGGGATCCTGATTTTAATGTGTGTGCAACTCAGTAACATAAAGTTGCTAGTTCACTTTCAAAGTGTAGGTGGAATATGTATTCCACATTTTGTCTAAATCTGGGATCTTCAGAATACATCCGTAATGAGCGATATTCTGATGCTGTTATTTGAATAGGTCTATCATCGTACCTTCCTCCTTTGCCAGTAGGAAAAAGTAGAGGAAAAGCATGTGCTTCTATACTTTTATCCCATAAGCTGATTGGTGATCCTTTTGTTTGACGCATTTGGTACGTTTCTAGTGCATCTTCTACCGTGTCATTAGAGTGCAATGGGTGAATTGTATAATGGTCTAAAGTATTGGATATTGTAGCAGGATCGAGGAGCTCAAATTGACCAGCTTCTTGTGTCTCTTGAATTATTTCAGTGGTATCCTTCAAGTTTTCTTCAATATTAATTTCTTTGTAGTATTCATTATTGTCTTTTAGATATTGCAAGGCTTGTCTAACTTTATGTAAATCTACCAGTTGTTGCCAAATTATTTTGTCTTTTGTAGGTACAATATTTTCTAAGATAATCAAAGATTGCTCCTTTGGACGTTGCACTCCTAGAGTGTGCACATTTTCTTTTAGATCTAATGGTAAATGAACTACTTTTCCCCGAATACCTTTCACTAATTCAGAGGGAGGTAATTTTGCTGTTTTTGGTTGAAGGCGTATTATTGCTTGAAATGGGTGCACTGTTTGAATTAGGATGCTTTCATTTGTACTTTGTATTTGTATTTGGTTTATTTATAAAGTGCAACCAGGCCCAGGGGCAGAGGTGCGCGTTTTCATATAAATTCATTTGTTGTAGGGGTTTTGGTAGTGGAAATAATTCCAAATTATTTGTGATAGCACGTTAAGGAGTTTGGTTGTTGTCAAGTTTAGTAGTGCAGTAACTTCAAAGTATTAAGGGGTCAGTTATTTCGTATTTGTTTTCTGCTATAAGGTAGAGAGCTAATTCAAACTATTTATAAAAATTCATTGTCTTCTATTTTGTATGTTAGGTCTACAGTTTTTGTGTTACTTTTATGAAAAGTTCTACTGCAACATACACACACATGGTTTGGTATTTCAGCAGATGTACTTTTAAATTTCAGTATTTCTTTTTTGTATGTGTGTAGTAGAAGGTTGCCATGCATAGAATTGTTGCTAATTTGTTGTAAAGCTATTTCATTCTGTATGTGGCTTTCACTTCTAAAATATTTTTTCTGGATATAGTCGATTTCTTCAAGTAGGTCTTTTGCTGTACCATGTGGAAGAATGTTATTTGAATTGGCTAGTGCTAAAGCAGGACTTTTAGCATAGTACAGTTTATAGACTAGATTTCTTATAGTTGAATGTTGTTTTGATATCATTTTGATATTATGGAAGATGGTTTTGCAAGTAGGTCCTGAAATTCAGGCCAATGAATACCCTTGTAGTCCTGTGTACTTGCGCACTGGACAGGTATCCATATTTTGCAGTAGTTTAATTTTGATTTTGTCTTTGCCTTTCACATATTGATTGAGGAATTGACGTAAAGACTTGAAAGATTCTTTGGGAATGCTACACATTGACGTGCAGGGCCAATTGTATACTAGACGCCCTGATTCAGTGGAATGGAGAGGTAATTCTAAGTTTTCTGGGGATATTTTTGTAAGCGGTATTTCTTGTTCCATTATGGTATTATTAACTTTTTCATAACCTCGTCCACTGCTATGTATGGCAATTGTATTTGTTTGCTTTTGTTTGTATGCTTCTTCATTAAAGTATGGTACTGTGCTCGTAGTGTGACTCCATTCACCTCCACAGATACTTAAGAAGTTATTTCTGTTGACATTTCATTTATTGAGAAGTCTTTTTTGTAATTAAGTCATTAGTTTTGTTAGTGGTTACGTTTTGTTTAACATTAAAATAAATAACTTTCTTTTGAGAAGGATTGTACTGTCTATCAACGCTTCTAAGATTAATTTCCTATGATAGGTTTTAAGGGTTGAGTTTGATTTCTCTCCTGTTTTTATAAGATTTTGAAGGACTCTGTGATGGAACATTTTTGCTAAAATACTTTTTTTGGTATGCTTAATTTGCACTATATCAAGATTTATAGGAGCAGTTTTATCTGTAGCGCTAGCTGATTTTTTGTTAATTGTTTTGTGGTTAGTTTTACATTTTGATAGAGGAGGCCAAGTTTCTGTACTTGAAGCTTGTTTTGTTTCGCTAAATGACTGTATTCGCTGTTTTGTTTTAACTTTTTTTTACAAATTCTGCTAGCGATGGATGCTTGTTTTGGACACTTTTATTTTCATTTGCTCTGCTTCTGCGTTGCTTTCTACGGACTTGATTTCTGGTAGGCATTCTTTAGGGTCTGTTGAAAAAAATAAAGAAGGTGTGGGTTGGGGTGTTCTTAATGTATGTGTGCTGTGTGCATGGGTGTGTGAGTAAGATGATAAAGATGTATGTAATGGTGTGTGATTGTACATTGGTCAACTAGAACTATTTGGGATGGGTATTCTTGAATGTATGTGCTACTAAACTGGGGTTCAGTTGATAGTAGGAAGTAAGCTGGTGGAGAAGTAGAAATAGTAAATCTAATGGTATACAATTAAATCAGTTGTTTGTTCTATAATATCAAAATTCTAGGGGTTGAGTTGGGTTATTTGTTTGTCGAAAAATAAGAAATTGTGTGTCATTCTGCCTGTAAATCTCTATTTAAGAAATGGGGATTTGTAGACAGAATGGTGCACAATCTCTATTTTTAGACACAGAAATAGCATGAATTAAACTTACAGTGTGTTTGAATAATAGTACAAATAATATGGTGGTATTCAACTTAATTTTTTTCTGAAATGAGCAGGTTTCTTCTTAGTTGTTCTTTGTACTTCAAATTCGGCTGCTTCTTTTCAGGAGAATGGTCTTCACTGCAATTGTAAAGGAAACAAATAAGGAATTTTGTTTGTATATAGCATTGTTTTTAATTTAGACATTGATTTTTTTAATTGACATTGACCCTCAGCGCCTTCCTCAAAATCATGAAAACTATCTTATTCACATAAGATGCGTCGCACCAGTTGAATACATATCATATGTTCTTAATGCTTAAACTGTATTCTAATGACTAACTGTACCAACCAAAATATCATTTGTATGCCTTGTGGAATTCATAATGTACCACTGAATACCACTATTTCTGTAACTAAGCTCTTGTAAGTAACAGCGCCTCAATGCCATGGGCTGCTTGCGCAGTATATAAATATAAGTAAATAAATGTTTATGTTTTTGTACAAGTATTGTTGTTTGATTTTTGAACATATTGGGCCTCATTACACGGTAGGCGGAGAACCATGGCGCTATTAGCGCCATGGTTCATGCCGGTAAAATACCAGCACCGCCTTGGTGGAAAGGGGAATTACCGCCCCATTCCAAGGTTGGCGGGGCGGTAATTCCCCCTTCCACCATTGCCCTTCCCCATTCCCATTTTTGCCCCATAGGGCTCTATGGGAATGGAGAAGGCGCTAATTACGGTATCGCAAATTGCGGTACCGTAATTAGCTCCACTGGTCCCTTTGCGGCTTGGTTTTTAACGCCTGCAAAAAGCAGGCGTTAAATTCCCCAACCCGCAAAGGGACCTCGTGGTAAGGCGGTAAGGATTTACCGGTACCGGTAAAATACCGGTACTGGTAAACCCTTACCGCCTACAGTGTAATGAGGCCCACTGTGTGCATGCAATTTTGTTTGAGTATGTTAACTCTTCATATTGTACTTTAAATATGTTAGTTCAACATGCTTTGAAAATGTGTGTATAAAAAGAAATTAAATAGCAGATAGGTTTGGAAGTGACAGTTGATTTTAGGATATGGAAAAAATGACAGTAAATTCATTTTATAGATTATACAAGCTAAAAATCAGTTAATCTGTTTATATGAATCTATACACATTGTATATGTACTGTATAAAAAATATGCATATCTGTAGTTTGTGTTCATGCATATGGATATGCATGCAGCTGCAAGTAGAAATCTTGGAGACCTGTACAGTATTTCTGGTAGAAGGTGCTTTCCAATGATATGACACTTGTACTCAGAGCGATTAACAGTTCATAACATGCTAATCTATGATGATGCACTTAGATGTAGAGGTCTTGGATGTGATTGGTAGATGTTCATGTGACTTCTTAGCTATATTCAATGAGGGAAAGGCACAGAAAGAGAAAAGGAAATGGTAGAAGGACTGTCCATGTTACGATATGTCCGCAGACATGGCGGTAGTCCGTGGACATCGGGTGTTACATCCGGGGATTTTTGGGTTGGTGAGCCATGCAGATGAGAATGAGCAGAGAAAGGGATTGGTCAGGAAAGTTTAGTGGGTGTGTTGTGCCAGGAGAGAGTTTCTCAGATACTCTTTTTGCTGACAGAAGAACAGATAGCTATGGCTGTGTGTTTCAGAAAACAGATTGTTTGGATTTTGGCAGACTTGTGGATACATTGGTTGAAGGTGAATGCAGAAAGCTGTGGAGTAGCTGTAGATCTTGGATTCCCACATGTGGAAGTGCACTGGCATGGAGTACGTGGAATGAAGTGGTTGGACTTGCTACCTCTCTGTGCTACTTTGGAGACAGAGCAACATCCAGACATAATTGTAATTCATTGTGGAGGAAACAGTTTAGGACATGTGTCTGGATTTTCTTTTCAATTTGCAATGAAAGAAGGACTTTGGAAGACTCATGGACATGTTTCCCTATTCTCAAGTAATTTTTTCACGGATTCCGCAGAGACAAATGTGGATTTGTTCTTCTTCATTTGGTCCACAAATGGAGAAAGCAAGGTGCAATGTCAATAAGGCTGTTTGTGCCTTTCTAAGAGATTTTGGCATGTCCTCTATTTTTTGAAAATATTATGTTTCGTAGTACATACATTTTTCGCAGAGTCCATCTTACTTATGCTGGCAATCAGATTTTTTTGAGAAATGTACAAAATGCATTGCAACCTTTTTTGGAATTACAGCATCCATTTTATACTAGGTGTTGAGCATTTAAAATTTTTTAAACACAAACAAACACCACCAAAAGGCTCTTTTCAAAGCCACCACTTCCTCCCAGATAAAATTATTATGATAGGGTAGCACCGCGGACTTCTAAAAAATACACAGGGACCTGCTTCATTTATTTTCCTTTCTATTTTTTAATTGTGAAAGGCGGCTCTGAAAAGAGCCTTTTTTTTATTTTTGTTGTTTTATATTTTTTTGGGTTTTTTATACAAGACACACTAGGAGAGGAGGGGAAAGGAGGGTAAGGGGGGACACCAACCACAGGGATACGAAAGGGCGAGCTGAGAGAGGAAGATGTAGAGTGAGTTTTACTTGGGTAGTGAGCAGACCTTCTCATGCTCTCCCCCTTTCACAGTACTGCATCGCAGTACATACACACAACTGTGACCCTCGAAAGGTAAGGGTCATCAGTATTGCATATGGCCTGTGAGGCATCTTGAGTAATACGCTGTCAGACAGGAGTGTTCCTTGTGGTGACAGGATCGGAAACGGAGGATGAATTAGAGGAAGTCAACCTGCTACACTCCTCACAAGGTACAACCTTGCGAATGGCTCCCGAGTGGAATGACTTTAGGTGTTGCTTCATGGTAGTTGTCCCAAAGCTGTATGAACCATGCCTCCCACGACTGAGTACCATTTTGCACTCGTTGCAGGTGACTTGGTTCGCATGCACCTTAGGAACATTACCATGAATGGTAAATAACCGCCACACCCAAGACTCACGCCGAGTGCTGGTTGTAGGGACTTCCACTACCTCATTCTCGTCATCCTCTTCATCCTCCTGTGCATCCTCACTCCTGTTCCCCTCTTCAGGCCCTTGGGGAGGTGGTGGTGGTGGAGGGGGTGGAGGTGGTGCTGAGGCAGATGCAGCACCAGGTGGCATGAAAGGAGCCATGGAAGCCATCAGCTTAGTGTTGAAAATCTGCAAATTGGCAGCAAAATTTGCTGTGTTCTGTAGGATAGCCAGAAACACAATGAGAATGAGCTCTAGGGCGTGGTCTTTTATAAAGGTGCTTGTGCGCGGTTCGCGGACATGCCCGCTGTCCGCGGACAGATCGGACAGATCGAACAGAAAAAAGGGTTCAAAAAGTCACAAAAAGTATGTAGAAACTCAGGATTACTATGTGGGATTTGTTCTATGGTGAGTTTTTATTGGAAAATATTGTAGATTACTTGGAAATGTCGTTTTAAATTGTTCGGGGACACGAACAGTGTTCGCAATCAGAACATACGCTGATCGTGGGCGCGGTCACATGATAGGTTTGCGAACATGTTCGAGAAGGGAGCGGGTGTCTACGGACACTGTTCGGGTCCTGAAGTTATTAAAAGTGCGTCGCAAGTGAAACGAACAGTTACGGACAGGCGTTTGTTCTTAGAACAGTTTCAACTTTCCTGCAAACAATACGGATAGGCATAGCGTCCTCAGGACACCCCCATTTTGTATATTTACGAACATCCCGGGACACTTGATGTGTTCTTAGAACAGTTTCAACCTGCCTACGAACAGTACGAACAGGCATAGCGATATTGGGCCTCGTTACGAGGTATCCAATTTTTTCCGGCACCTGCGAATGGGCAATTTCCGGGTCATGCCGAGTTTGGCGGACCCGGTAATTGCCCATTCACGGGTGCCGGTAATAATGGACTCCCCATCCCCATTCGGCCTCATAGGGCTGAATGGGGATGGTGGTAGCACTGGTACCGTCAATAACGGTACCGGTGCTACCATCATGTTCTGCTTGCAGGTGCCGGTACTATGTCAGACCAGGTGGCTGCAAGGGCACCCGCAAGCAGAACTCCTAGTATGGCGGTACGGTAGCAACGTTGTTGCCTTACCACCATACTTGTAATGAGGCCCATTTATTTTTAAATGCTATTTTGTGCCTTTGTGTTTTACACGGATTTGCATTAGCACTTTACTATCATGCCACATACTAAACCTTGTGGGTTGTCTGGCATTTTCTTCATTAGGCAGCTAGAGGTTTATGCACTGTGCATTGGATAGCTGGCATGTCGGGTTTTATGCCAGCATAAGGTTTTAGCCAGTATAACACTGTTATTGATTTGTAATAGGATTTTACTATTTAAATGCTATTTTGTGTCTTTGTGGTTTTACACATAAATGCATTAGCACTTTATTACCATGCCATATGTTGCACAGCACCATGCACTTTGGACTAGCTTTCACTTTAGGAGCATTATCAGTTTACCTCTATGCCATATATTGCACAGTACCATGCACTTTGGAGCTGCGTCCGCAGAGGGAGCCTGCTCTGCTGCTTACCATACTAGCAAGCTATTTGCTTCAGCCCTTTGTGGCTTAGACACAGTAATGTATTAGTATTTTGCCTCTATGAGACATGTTGCACAGTAGTAGGCATTGTAGATAAGATTCCATGCTAGGAGCATGTCACGTGATTAATTTCTTTAGCCAACTATAGGCCCTTGCACTTTGCAGTGTATTGCACGTATGTTGGTCGCTCCATAGCTCACGAGGATGCTGCATTGTCAGCTTAACAGCCTTGCACCAGTATTCCATTTTTCGCATTTTTCGCATATAAACACCACACTACAGCTGTATTTGCATTTTAATCGATGGTGTTGCATGAGCATGTGATTTATACATTGTATGATGCATAGCACTCTGCATGTGAGATCAGCATATATTTATGGAGACATCACTTGTGATGCTCCAGCCCTCTTCGGAGGGTGACAACATGTCCCTGTTTAATACACGCACGTACCGTACAGGGTTAATCGCAGGAGTGCTTAATACACTTTATCAAAATGCTGGGCGCGGTCAAGCAGTAGAAAGCATCTGTATATTTCGCAAACATAGGGAATCTTAGCACAGCAAGATTCCTTACTGCACACAGCAACTGTATAATATGATCTGATATTTTATTTGTATCACGCTCATACACAAGTGTTTCAGAGCGCAATAAGGCAAGGGAGGGAACAAGGGAGGACAAAACAACGATCTTACTAGGCCCAGTGACATTGAGAACGTGCAATTGCAAGGGAGAAGGAAGGGAAGTGCAAGGGACAGGGGAGAAATGGAAAGTGCAGAGCAAGGGATAACAACAACAACAACAGGTAGTGTAGCCCGCAAGGTGTCAAGTGAAGGTTTATAGAGCGCAGACAAGGGGTATCTGATAAGTGCAGGTAAGGGGACTGTAAGGTTACAGATACAGACCCAAGTGCAAGGGTTGCCAGGAGGCCGTGCAGGTGTGTGGCTGGGACCTGGGCCCAAAATCAAAGGGTAAACCAAGTGCGCAGTGCAGAAGCAGACAGATCAGCAGGGGAGAAGAATTGCGAAGCAGAAGCAACGAGGGAGGTCTAGAGGTGCTTCCGGAACCAGAGATGGTTCTCCTCAAGTTTTAGAGTGGCAGGAAGGCAGTTCCAGAGGTAGGCCCCAGCAGAGGAAAGAGATCTACAACCAACTCGTTGCTTGGTGAAGCGACTGACCCTGAGGGAGTTGAAGGTGGAGGAGTGAAGAGCTTGAGTGGGAAGGTATTTACGGAGGGAGAGTCGAAAGTGTTTTGGACCCAGGCTACAGAAAGCCTTGTGGACAATGAAAAGGGTCTTGAATTTAATCCTTGCAGCCACTGGGAGCCAATGAAGAGATTTCAGGGCTGGAGAGATACGATCCCAGGGCTTGAGGCCAAGGACA